>NC_052018.1:21797464-22447073 GCF_015832195.1 Motacilla alba alba | reverse complement strand
TCTTTTACAGGACAGTTAAAGGTCAAATCCTCTTCTATTTTAAAGGTTCAAAATGCATAATAACAAAGAGTAGAGTCATTTCTAAGAAGTATCTGGAAAAAGTACTTTTTAACATAAAAAAAAAATTATTTTCCTCTGCTATCATTCTAAAATGGTGGTTGATTAATTAGCTGTGCAAAGACTTTAACTCTGAAAAACTAAAAAACAAACCCTAAACTAAAATTCAGTCTAAAATATAAATTTATTTGTGAAATTTATGGAGGCCAGGATACAGGGGCTTAGGCTGGAGAGCATTGAGTGGCACTATCTGTCACATTGTAATCATATATATCTTAAGTTACATTTCCCAAATAAATTCAAATGACATAAATATTATTCATAGATACATCTTAGAACTTAATTATTAACGTGTTTTAACTTCTGGCCTCTTAAAAAAAAAGGGGGGAAAAAAAGAGAAAACCTTGCCAAATTCCATTTCACAGTATTTTAACTGGATAAAAATCCTCATAAAAGCTTAACTGTAATGGCTTGAATGGTTGTATAGCTATCTAGAATTCCCCATAGACAAAGGGCTGCACACCATTACCTGTAACTGTTTGGCTGAAGAAAAGCAACAACTTTGAATCCAAAAGAAAGGGCTTTTGGGACTTCGTGAAACAATATACATGCAATATCAGTTCAAAATATGTGCCCCTTGTTTCTCACAGTTATACCCTTGTTGTCACAAAGCAGAGAAGAGCAGGCTCAGTTCTTCAGTACAATGGCAATTGCATCAAAGATTCACAGCATGTTTACAACAGAGAAAAAAAAAACCTCACAACACCCCCACCTCCCCCAAAAAAAAAAAACCAAACCGCAAACCAAAGCAAAACAAAATCTTCCACCTGCTACCTGTGTAGAAATTATAGTTTAAAGAAAATACTCTGTCAGCAATAAGTCTTTTCTTAAATGCATATATTTACATTCTTCACAATATTGAGCACCTCTGAGAAAGATGGCAAAATAGAAGAAAATTATTAATTGAGAGGTTAAGACTGAAAATTTATGTTGTAGTTCACATACCTCATTTTTGACAGTACTTCAGTGGGATCTCTGTTAGCCTGTGTCTTAGAAAAAGGTTGGCAAAATTGATGTTATATGTACAATACCAGTTTCTACACCAAAGCTATGTTCAGCAGGGGAGACTAAAGAAAATGCTATTTTGTGACAGTCATGTAATTGATCCTGGTGTTAAATATATAAGGAGTAAAAATAGTTGTGAAGAAGCAAAAAATTATATTAGATATCAATGGTAGATACAGATATCAAATGTTATTTGATATTAGAGCCCTTTCTCAGAATTTAAAAGAGCAAAAATTACTTCAAATATCTTCTATTAATGCTGTTTAAGTAAAAATAGTTTGCATAATGATAACTTAAACTTGTGGGTCATAAGAATTGCTAAGGCCTCTGTGATGCTTTTCTTTGTGTTGCAGTGCACAAATTATCATAGTGATGTGTATGTACTACAGTTTGACTATTACTTTTCATCAAAATGAAATTTTCATCAAAATGAAATTTTCATAATTTATTATGAAACAAATTATGAAACATCCATATTCAGTAATAATTTAGTTTTTCTTACATAATTTGTTCAAGTTTCCATAAAGGTATTTATTCAACAACATATTAGAGGTGAACAAAATATTTTGGTGCCCCTCCTCCAATGCCCTAGCCAGCAGGTTGGAGCCATTCAGTTCTAATTTTCTGACCAAATGGTAAGGAATTTGGAAGGGGTTTTTTTTTAGTTTCTTTTTTTAATAATTTCAGAATTTTTAGGACCCTACTAGCTCAGACAATCACATAACAATGGTAATTAGGGGTATCTGATCAAATCAGAGGAAGAAACAGAGTAATTTTTCCCTGCCCCAAATAAGGAGTCTGCCTGTACAAGAACTGAAAAATACTACCTTCCATACATAACATGAATGTCAAACCCCTTGGTTTACTTTTTCTGTGTCAAATGTTCACCTTAACAATTTTGGTTTGGTTCACAGAAAATTAAGAAAACAGAGCAGATCAATGTTAAGTTGCTATCCCAATGTGTAGTTGTCCACCTTTGAAGTACAGCATGAGCAATTTCTGTAATAATAATTTCTGTGTCAGAAAAAATGTTACTTTTTTTTTTTTCAGATTTCTTTTTCCAGAAGTGGAAACTGTGGGGCTGCAAGTGTAGAACACCTGATTCTTTGTAGGGGTTGCAGTAAGGGTCATTCTTGCTTGAATGGCATCACTGAAAGCTTAATGATTGTTCAAGAATCAGCCTTAGACAAAATTTTCAAAATGTTATAAGCAAATATTAAGATGGGTTGCACCATCACTGAATTACTGTAAAGCAAATTTTCAGAACCTCAGGAAGCAGTTTAGCATTTTGAATAACTGGGAGATGCTTCATGTTTGAATTGCAATGAAGCAGTGCCTGAATTTGATTCCAGAACTGGACTTCTAAAGGGTGCTTTAGGATTGATGTCTGTATCATCTCTTTATGTTTGTCCTTCAGGTTAGCTGGAATGCCAATTCTGATTCAAAAGCATGGAGTTGAATTGTGAATGTAGCACTGTGCTAACAAAACCTTAATGCTTTTGGGTCAAAACACACATCCAGCTGACTTGATGAACTTGCATCATGGTAAATATCACATCAAAAGTCCTTGCAGACATGACATATCCAGTGATATGACAAATTTTAAGCATTTTAGAAACTCTGAACAGTAAAATATAGGGAAAATTATTTTTTTTTCCTTTGAGAAAATCTTACACAAATTTATTAAGAATAAAAGATCTCTGGTATAATCCAAATCCAGATGTTTATGACACATAGCATTAATTACTGTACTTGTAATTAATCCATTTTAATATTTTAAATGAATTGCATATTTTACCATGTGTATGCATCAAAGCAAAGCCTAAATGTAAACTTAGGAAAATCAAAGTTCAAATTTTCTTTACAGTATATGACTTCATTTTTTTCATTGTTGTTGAAGTAATTTTTTATCCTGTTAAAAGGCTCACACAAGAGGCATGACAATATAAATATATAGATGTGCAATGGTTATGCCATGCATTTTTTTGGGACAGCCCTGTTACCTTGTTCTGTTTGCTGCAATCTGGTAACAAATGCTGGTGGGAAACACAAGGTAACTCTTTGTGCCAACCAAAGATTTCTCATTATAAAACGCTTGTCACCAAATCTGGTGTGATTTCCTGGTCATAGCACTGCTTGCCACGGTGAAGACTCAGCTCTGTATGAAACAATTGCATATACCATAAGCATTTTTCAATGCCTGAGAAACAGAAACTGATTTTAAGTCTTGCATATGTGGTATGAGTAAATTTTTTTCACAAAGATAACTGAAACTTAACTTTTTTTCCTCTACACTCTCTGAACAAGCATAAAATGAAATGGATCCAGAGGTTAATTACGAGTTGCTTTGTATTTCTTCCTGGCTGTAAACTTGTAGAGGCACTCTAATAGAGTTTCAAGAACTTGACATATTTAATTTTATCACATGGATTACTTCAAACAAACTATTTTGAAGGAGATGTAGCTTTTTCTCTTAAGGTTTGAATTTATTTACATTTTTGGCAGCTTATACTTTTTTTTTACTTGGTCTTATCTCAAGCAAATCTTTGCAGGAATTTGATGTAAAATCATTATTATGATCTGTAGGGTGTTGTTTTGTGTTCGGGGATTTTTTAGGGGTTTTTTGTTGTTGTTTTTTTTTTAGGTGTTTTTTCTTCTTTTTGGTTGATTGGTTGGTTGGTGGGTTAAGGTTTTTTTTTTTGTTGGTTATCTTTTTGGGTTTTTATTTTCTGTAGGACTTAATATTTTATCATGGAACAGTGTTTGTTGGGTTTTGTTTGTTTGTATGTTTTCCTTTACCTGTTCCTGTTATCAGGCTCAGACAAGAATTTATTTTGCATCTCTATCCCTTGTTCTGTGCATGTATGATTTTGGGAACCATGTTCATATTTCATTTTAGTGTCTTTTTGGTAGATGTGGAATAATTTGTTATTATACCATCTTGGACATCTCTTTTCCACAGCAGTTTCTCATATTCTCATATTATCTTTCTTTTCTAACACAGTGTAAGGTGGACAAGAGGAAGCTTCTTTTTTAGGATGAAGTACTAGCTTGAGTGGTAATTATTCATCTTATTACAGTTACCTAAAATACTCATTCAGGAATTCCTCTTAATTGTGTGAGATTTGTGGACTTCTCTTCATGTATTTTAGATGCTTGATGTCCATTTGACTTTCAGATATTTTTGTACATGGAAGTCATCCAGTAGATTTGTTCTTAAATTCCTCTTCTAAGATGCACTCAAAAGTCATTGCCTTTTTCTTTCTCTTATTCTTTCTTGCTTCTGGTTTGTTTTTTGTTGGGTTTTTTTTTTTGTTTGTTTGTTTGTTTTGGTTTGGTTTTGGTTTTTTGGGGTTTTTTTGGGGGGGTGTTATTTTTTTTTTTTTTTCTGTGAAAGTAATCTACTGTCTTGGAAGCAGCAGCCATTCTTTTGTGATGGTCACTCTGAGGTTGAGTCCTGGTCTACCTGTCCCAGAACTGCTTGGCTATGGTTAAATAAGATATTATCTTGTTTCATGCTGACTGACCTCACTGTGTTACTTTCTTAATAAAGACATACATGAAGATATGTTTCATCTATTTATGTGATCTCTTTTGTCCCTGAGTTCTGTTCAAGCCAATATGGATCATTCAGTTTGACCTTGTCATGGTCCTGTGCTGGCAGCCAGTCACGAGTGGTGTCCCCAGGGTTCAGTATCAAGGCCAGTCCTGTTTAATATCTTCATTGATGATCTGGATGAGAGAATCAAGTGCTTTGCAGACAACACCATATTGGGCTGGAGTGTTGGCTGAGGGATCTGAACAGTCTGGACCAATGGTCTGAGGTTCAACAAAGCCAAGTAGTGGTCATGCACTTCTGTCACCACAACCCCTGCAGTGCTACAGGCTGGAGCCAGAGTGGCTGGCAAAGCTGCCCAGCAGAAAAGGACCTGGGGCTGCTTGTCCTCAGCCAGCTGAACGTGAGCCAGTGAGTACCCAGGTGACACATAAGGCCAATGACGTTCTGGCTTGCATCAGAAATAGCAGAGTCCAGAGAAGGGCAACAAGGCTGATGATACGTCCAGAGAATGAGTCCTGTGAAGAGCAGCTGAGGGAGCTGGGGGTGTTTAGCCTGGAGAAAAGGAGGCTCAAGAGAGACCTTATCATTCTCTGCAACCGCCTGAAAGGATGCTGGAGCCAGCTGGGGGTTAGTCCCTTCTCCTAGGCAACCAGCTCCAAGACAAGAGGCCTCAAGCTGTGCCAGGGGTTCAGGTTGAACATCAGGAATGATTTCTTCACTGAAAGAGAATTTAGGCATTGGAAAGGGTTTCTCAGAGAGGTAGTGGAGTCACCATCCCTGAAAGGATTAAAAAAAGTATTGGATATGACATTTAGTGCTATGGTTGAGTTGACAACTAGTGTAGTTCAGAAAAAGGTCCAGCTAAATGATCCTGGAAATCTTTTTCCAACCTTCATGATTCTATGATTCAATAAAATGAACCTGTAGTAACACCTAGATGAACTTAGTATTCTTCCCTACTCCACTTTTGCTTTCTTGTATGCACAAAGATATTTATGTAGAGTTGCTTTTTTTGGTTTTTTTGGGAGGTTTTTTTGGTTTTTGTTTGGTGGTTTTTTTGGGGGTTTTTTTGGTTTGGTTTTTTTTTGGTTTTTTTTTTTTTTGTTTGTTTGTTTGTTTGCTTGCTTCTTTTCTTTGATAAAGCCTTGCACATACCTTGGGAAACCATAGCTTTAAAAACATACAAAAATCAAAGTATGAGAAGTTTAAGGAAAAGTCCTCTTCAGTATATAGGAAAAAAGTACAAGAAAAAAAGAGTATGCTGCCTAAAAAGTTACTGTTTAAAAGAGCATATTATGAGTTTCAAAGAATGATAGTTGTACATGCTAATGAAATCTAGTATTTTCAATGCCTTCTATTTGCTTAGTGAATGAAGAGTAATTGAACACAGTTATCAAAAGTCATGAAGGAACAATTTATAATTCTTTATCTTAATTTACTAAAAGCTTATATAGCTGCAAAGTACCATTTACCCAACTATGTTAAAGAAAATTAGTTCTTCTTCTCTTCTTTTCCTCACTGAGGTTATTTAGAAGTTTCTCTAGGTATTTAACAAATTAAAAATTATAGTCTTTAACAGGAATGTTAAATTTCATTGGTTTTATCTGCAGAATATCAAATAAAAGAGAAAGTGAGTTGTAATGGGATTTTTTTTCTCATCTTTTATTCCTGTCAAATTTTATGCCTTTAGATACTTTTACAAGTTAGAAAAATGAAAGAATAGGTATACTGTAGTAAAGGTCACTTGTATCTGACAGAAACATTTTAAACATAGAGAGATCTGAAGAAAAAGTTCTATCCTTTTTCTCTCTCTTCAAACAGAAGAAGTAATTTTCATTTATATGTTCTATTTATAATGATATACAAATATTGTAGCATGCATACTGTATATTTTATACAAAATGTATGTTATAAAATTATAAAATATTTTTATGAGTTTGAATCAAGCTATAGTCAAACATATGGTGATTCCTAGTTTTCATTCTTGTCAATTTTAATATTCTAGGCCATAATATAGTACTCAAGACTTTAGGATGCAGTGTCATTGAAAAAAAAGGATGTTGGAATCTAGCACAGTCAAACTATTTTATTGAAAAGAAAATTGTGGAAAGATTTCTGTACTTTGATAGGTTATCTCTTAACTGTGATCAGTCATTGAAAATGATGTTTATTTTATTTGAAAAATGGCTTTCCTCCATCTGGAACCATGAAAAGTTTTGATCTATGTAATGATCATGTGTGTAGTGTTGAGAGATGATTATTCATTGGGGAAAATCACTTTACCTTGTCCTATCATGAAACGACAATTTGTGTAGGGATTTCCTCAGCAGCCAGTGAATAGGGTCAATAACCTCACATTGCCTGAAAATACAAAGATCTCTAATATTTTTCAACCTTCTGCATTTTCTTTCTAGTTTTTGATCCTGCATCTGGCTTTAGTCAATAACATTTCTCCTTTGCCTTTGAGTACCACATGTTATTACAGAAAAATGTGTAACAGTGCTGTAAGTTGAAAATTACATTGAATCATTGTGCTCAGTGGGAGGTTTAGTGCATTTCTGTGGAGCAGAACTGTTTCTGTAGTATATTTGCAATTAATGAAGAGAAAAGAAAATAAAATGAGACCAGTGTGGGTAATAAAAGCTCTCCTACCTGTGTGCTAACTCACTAAGATTACTGTTCTGAAAGACATGTTCTGGAGGTGCTGAATTAACAAGGAGACAATTCTGAAACTGTGGATCATTGTGTAACTTTGAGGGAAGGTCACAGTGTCCTCCTTTTACATGGTCATAGCTACTTGCCACTAAAGATAGTGATGTGAACCTGTGAGAAATAGCAATACTTTTTAATCCAAAACAGTAAGGTCAAGACAGACCAAAAGTATTCTGAGATGATGTTTAAAGCTCTCTTTCATTTTTCAAAGAACTGGGATATTCTCTCATCTAATGCTGGCTTTGGTTGCTGGTTTGAAACTGAGTCAGAGGCATAGTTTTACAACCTTCTACTTTTTCAACAACTAAATGCTGCAAGTGTGTAAAATATTTGGGTCCTGTGTTTCTTAGACAATAAATAACATGGGACAGAGTGGCTTTGCTTCCTCCTTTTATTTTACCTAGGTTATTGACATAGAACAAGGTGAAAAGATCAGATTTTTTTCTGGTCAATGACTGAAAAAATATGGAATGAATAATACCATTCTGCTAAATAACAATAAAAATAATAATTTCTGCTCTGAAATAGGAGTCAGTTTAAAGTTCTTAACAATGGAAATTCTTTTCATTTCAGGTTGATTATTCTAGTTATATAAATTTTATTAACATAATTGAAGTAACACTCTAGATATTAATCCTAATTCAAGTCACATTCAAGCAAAAATCAAATTGCCCCTTTTTACACTTATTGCCCATTTCCAAGAAATAAAACATACATGCATCAAGGCATTATTTTAGCTTACTTTATTTGCAGTATAGAATGGAGAAAAATGTATCAAAAAGTCATGCAAGGTCAGTTGATTTAGAATTAAACTGAATATATTCCATGTATTAGTAACATACATTATATTTTAATTCAGCAACTCTTTATTGAGATTTATATTTAGCCATTAAAAATTAAAAAAAAAAAACAACCTTAAAAATCAGAAAGAAGAAAAGCAAATACAGCTTAAAATATCAATTCAAAGATAGCCAGTCCATCAGCACACTCTCCTTAGATCACACTTGCCATTCATTCATGGTTAGGTAGATGAAAACCCATTCTAAATCCAGTTTTCCTAAGAGATGTAAAAATTCATCAGATCATAGTATACTACAGAGCATTGAATGGATTTTTGATAGGCATAACTTCACTCAGTGGATTTTAGAAATTTTTGATCATTTCCAAAACCACTCCTACTCATGAAGAAAGCTCAGAAATATCTAAAAGCTGAAATCTAAACTCATCCAGCTATCATTGAAACCACAGGAAATTGGTCATTGTACAGAGATTAAGCTTGAGCTGAATATCCTTGCTTGAATTTTTCTGCTACCAAAAACCATGCTCACACAGTCAGATTGTTTTCAGGATTTGAATTACTATTTCAAGATTATTTTCTGTACATACAGAGTGCTTTGTCAGATGCCTTTGGAACTGCTCTGAATAACTACAGCATTGCAAAGTGTAGATATGTTGTAAAAAATCAGAAAAAGAAAAATGTCTAACCTCTGAAAAAATCCTTGATGACTTTCCAGGTTATGTATTACATACTATTTTTTCATGTTATTATGACCATGGAGGTTTTCAATATATACTCCTACATGACAGTAACCACAAGCATGGGTTCATTTATCTTTTGTCATAAGGGATGAGAATTAAAATTTTGAATGTATATAATAGTAAATTCACATTAATAGTAAGCATTCAGAAACAAAATTATAAAAAGAATGATCAAATTTTTATTCATTCTTTTATAGGTAACCAAAATTATTTGTAATTCATAGTAATTCATAATTCATAATTCAATTTATCCCATTGCTGACTTTGTAGAAACTGCAAGAACAAAGTTGTCAGATTTGCTTTGTCTGGGCTTTTCTTGACCTGCCGGGAGCTTGCTTTAAACATTTTTAGCTGCAACAGTAGTAGTCTACTGCTCAGGTGACTACTGTCTCAGCTGTTTTGCTTTCATTTTTCTATGTATGTCTGCATGATATATAATTTTTATACCATTTTTCATATAATGTTTAATTAGGTGTTAATTCAAATAGGCAGTGGAAAAATAAATCTTACTTGTAATACAAAGAGAAAAAGTAGACACTGGAATATGTGTATAACAATCTTAATTGCATTATTATGAAGACTTTTCCTGGTTTGGTTTGTTGGTTCATTGTTGTTTGGGTTTTTTCAAATTGGTGCTAAAATTAAAATATTATTATTTCAAATGCACTAACAATAATAAATTGTTGCTTTTTGAAGTGTTTTTCTTTTTATTCTTCATATAAACTGAAGAATTTGAAGTGGAACTGATGCCTTAATTTAAGGCAATAGTGCATCTAAATCCTTGTGCATGTTTATTCATATATATCTCCCATGATCACTTTAATTAGTTCTTCACTTTCAATTCAGTGTATCCATGATTTTCTTGGCCAAGAGCTAATTCAGTTTGGTGGAGATGCCTCTATGTCCCTGGACTTCAATACTCCTGCATTGAAACTGTATCATCTAATACTTCCATGAAGCATAACCCACTAAAGTCACAGGTGATGTTGAACCATGTGCACAGTTAGTCCTAAAAATGCCCCTTTCATATCTTACTGATGGTATACAATCATAATTTAAACACTCAGGAAATGCAGCATTTAGCCCTCTCAGTATTAAGTCACACATATTTGATTAAAGAATTTAAGTATTTTTCTTTTCTTATTAGACTTTAATAATACCAAGTACAAGTGTTCAGTATCCTATTTTGTATCTAAATAAATTTAAAAAAAGAAAAAAAGAAAAATATTTATGTACTTTTAGATTTGTGAGACCTCAAACTCAAAAGATATGCAATGCCAAGGTATAATATATGCAAAACCTTAATTTCTATTCTTCATAGGTGTCGTGGTTTAACCCCAGCCATTAAACAAGGCCCACTCAGATGCTCACACACTATCACCAGTGAGATCAGGGATAAAATCAGAAGGGTAAAAGATAAAAAACTCATGAGTCGAGACAAAGACAGTTTAATAGGGAAAGCAAAAGCTGCTCACACAAGCACAGCAAACCAAGGAACTGATTCACTGCTTCCCAAGGACAGACAGGTGTTTAGCTACCTCCAGGAGAGCAGGGCCCCATCACATGTAATAATATTTGGGAAGAAAAATGCCAACACACCAGACACCCTCCTTCCACCTTCTTCTCTCCAGTTTATATATGACTATGATCCCACATGGCCTGGAATATCCCTTGGGTCAGTTTGAGTCATCTGTCTCAGCTGTGTCTCTTCCAAACCCTCCTCGTGCCCACAACTTCCTCACAAGTGTGGCAGCACAAAAAGCAGGAAAGGCCTTGGCTCTGTGAATGCCCTGCTTAGCAATAACAAAACCATGTCTGTATTATCAACCCCTGTTCAGCAGAAATCCAAAACGTGACTCCATACAATTTGGTTACTTTTTCTCATATAGATCATCAACAAAGGGAACAGAAATAAACTGTTCTCTCTAACATGAATCCATTATTTGAGAGAAATTTTTAACTTATCTACTGATTTATGTGGTAGAAAAAAAAAATTTTCATTGACTTCCTAAATTTTGAAGATGGTGAGTAGAATTTAGTTCTGTATAGTAAGCTCCTGGCTTTGTAAATTAGTATTCTATTTTTTTTTTTTTTTTTTTTGCAGCACACTTATTGTAAGAGTCAGGATTGCAAAATAGAAAGGAATTAAAACTTGGCATATTAAAAATGTTACATTGTTGTTTGGTTTTTTTAACAATTCTTCTGTGAAGTTTTGAGAACGTCATTAATAATACCTTGCAATTTTAGATTGGAAGCTATTAATAGAGATAGCAAATTCTTCTGATATGCTAAAAACATTGATGATTCTTCTTGTGTCCAGATTACCATGCCACTCCTCAAGGCAGGGCAAATGAGTTTTATTCTTTCCCCTCTCCTCTTTGACATACACCATACATAAAAGTTACCAAAAAAGTTGTAGATTGACCCCAGTTGGCAATGGAGGCCCACACAGCCACTCAGTCACTTCCTCCTCAGTGGGGGAAAATAGTTGAATGAGTAAAGGAGTTGAGATAAAGACAGTAAAAGTGCATGCAAGCAAAGCAAAACAAAGAATTAATTCACTGCTTCCCATGTGCAGGCAGGTGTTCAGCCACCTCCAGGGAATCAGGGCTCCATCATGCAGAAGGGTGACTTTGGAAAACAAACGCCATCACTCTGAATGTCCTGCCTTCCTTCTTCCCTGAGCTTTATATGCTGAGCATGACACCATATGGTGTGGGATGCCCCTTTGGGACAGTTTTGGGTCAAGTGACCTTGGGACCAGTTGGGGTCAGCTGTCCTGGTTGTGTCCCCTTCTGACTTCTTGTGTATCCCCAGCTCACTGATGTAGTGGTGTAGGGAAAAAAGCCATTTGTACTGTGGAAGCACTGCTCAGCAATAACAAAATTCCCATATTCTTACCATGGTTTCCAGCAAAAATCCTAACTATAGCCCATTACAGCTACTATGAAAAAAAATAACTTTATCCCAGACAAAACCAGCACAAAAGTAAAAGGAAAAGTCTGGTGAGTATATTTCAATATATATGTGATGTCTGGAGGAGCAGCAGCAAAAATTTCAGATTTATGGATTACAAAAGTGGATTATAAAATATACAAATTGAATATTGTTGAATTTTAAGGCATGCAAACATATAACAGACTATTAGTCATTTATACTTTGTGGCTGTGGATAATTTAGTTTTCAGACATGAAATATTTATTTTTCTTGTTAATCAAATAGGAAGTGAATAAAATCACTTATGTCAGAATTTTCCAAGGCTTTATCTTCAATATTATATCTCTTTTTCTATTTTACCAAAAATTCAATTAATTTTGCTTCCTGGAGGGATAAATATATTTTTAAATGCTCATTCTAGATTTATGGAACTTACATCTAAAAAAAATCTGTGGTTTTTTTTTTTTTATTTCAGAATATTTTCATTTCTATTGGACATTTACATTACTATAGAGCTTTATTTTGTTCAGTTGCATTTTATATTTTTAAAATACTTAATATTTGAGGTGTTTTCCTTGCATGGTGTCAAAAGTACAGGTTTTTGATCAAAAATTTGTAGAAATAATATATGCTCTTTCCACAAATACATTTTTTCTTTTATTTCATGTGCTTAAAGAATATTTTTACTTCATCTATCTTTACGGGGCTTTTTTTTTCTGATTATTAAAATTACCACTTCCACAGTGAAATAGTGCTAAATAATGATAGCACATGTAAAGTATATATATTCGGAAAGAAAAGACTTGAGTGTAGCTTATGAAAAAAACAGTGGTGTTGGTTTAAAAAAACAACATACTCACTTTCTGGTTATCATGGCAGCACAATGAGAGTGCCAGAACTTTTCCTAAAAGTTGTAGGAAACACTTCTCTAAGCAGATCAGAACTGAATCACTATTGTCATCCTTATATTTTGATTTTTTTTTTTTTAATTCTACTCATAAGTTCTTTATCAAATGCATTCAATAGGCTCAGAGACAAGTAAACTGAAAACAGCTTCAGGCTTTTTAGCGGTGGGGCCTAGAAACTAATTTTTGAGCATGAATTATACAGTCAGTGGCTGGAACAGCCTGCAGACATAAAAGCCATGTCATATTCATGCTCTGCATAGGGTGTTTGTTTGCTAGGATTTATATGATACTTTAATGCTACACTCTGAATATGAAAGTCCTGTGCACCATGATATATTTCTTCCTTGCCTACCTTGGGGGGAGGAAACGAGAGTCAGAAAACAGCTGTAAATAGTTTTCCAAAAAACCCCATGAATAGACTTCTTTTTCCATTTCTGTTCCTATTTCCTCCTTTTATGGATGTGTATATTTAAGTGCTCATTAGCTGAAAAGCCTGAGTCTATGCAGTTGTGGGAGTCCACAAGTGGTACATTAAAAGCTGTAGCCAATACCTCCAGAAGTAAATGTTATTGTGCCAGGGTTCAGTATAGATGCAGTCAAATAGCTGGACCACTTTTTGTTTCCTTTTTTTGATTTTGGGTAAATAATATCAACAGTTCTTTATTTTAGAAAATATGAAATGGAAATAAGTGTTCTTCTTTTTTTAAGATAAAGTATTTAAGATTTTTTAAAAAGATATTAAAATATGTGTATGCAGCAGTATTCAATATATTCTGAAATACTCCAAAACCAGACTTTAAAATTTCATTTCTGATTTCTAGATTTGGAAAACTCAGTAATTTTATATGTGACTTAATAAATAATACATCAATGTTTGCCTAGCTGTCAGCATAAGCCACTGTGATAAGAGTGGTTAATTAAGAGCAAGAATTTTTTAACCTCTTCATACACTTGGTTTGATAATAAATTATAGAATTATAGACTCACATAACATTTAGGTTGGAAAAGGCCTCAAAAACGATCTGGTTCCAATGCCCCTCCATGGGCATAGAACCTTGAGCTTGATCATATTGCTCAATACCCCATCCAACCTGGCCTTGAATTTTTTGATGTGTCCCTCTAACTAATATTTGTTATGTTACATGATAGAAAACTGAAGAGGAAGGAAAATCTTAAGCCATTACTAATTGCTGGTAGTAGGAGGGAATTGTCCCTTTAAGTACTAAAGTCTTGGAATGAGAACATGGATAAATTTGTAGCAAAGGCAAAAGCCTCATCTTGATGGTGTCTGTTACTGTTTCATTTGGGTGGGTTTTTTTCCCTCTTCAAAAAATGAAATGTGGTTCTGTCTTGATCCTAGCTTGTTTTAGATATGGATTTGTTCAGCTAGGAATATTACTATCCTAAAGCTTTTTACAGAGAAGGAGAAATAGTTACTTATAATTTGCACGCACATAGTTGGTGGAACTTCCTAAATAAGTGTCTTATTTACATACCTAGAGTTAGGACAGGGGTTTGTGCAAGTTGAAGTGGTCATACGTACAAAACAGATGGAAAGTTCTAGGCAAGTACCATTCCATTTCTGGGCCCTCACTCCTTTTTACATGAACCTATTCTTACACACGGAGCCTGTGAAAATGCCAACCACTTGTTTTTAAAATGTTTTAAGTTTAATAGTAATAAAATGGTTATAAAGATAGTAATAAATTTAGAGTAATAAAAATTTGGACAATTAGGATTAGGACAATATGAGACAATAAAAGCAAAGAATTATGGATGGTCCGAGTACCTTTTTCTGGGCAAAATAAACCCTAAAAAGGACACACATTAACAGAAGATTAACCCTTAAAAGCCTGTTGCATATTCATACATCTCATACATGATGCATAACTCCCATTCAAACAAAGGATTCTGTCTGGTCAGTGTCAACTTCTTCCTCTTAATCCTGACAGCATCTTCAGGGCGGAGCAAGGCAGGAAGAAATTAGTTTCTTCTGATGAGGGAGCAGTAAATTCTTTTTCTCTGAAAGATTTAGGTGTCCTGTGGCTGCTATCACAGTGCAAGTACCTCATTCCTCTCTTTACAAAAAGTATCTTACATAGCATAGTTTCTATTTTAACATTATGTTATAACCAAAAAATATATTTAACACACTACTTAAGAAAATTAATACAGCATAACTTTCTAACATAGCACATATAATATTCATTTTAATATTTGCAAAAAGGCAATCATAAGATACACATTTTTCACAGAGCCCCTGCGGTGCCCCTGTCCCAGCCATGGCTCAGCCATGCCCTGCAGTGAGCAATTGGATCCATCTGGAACCGGCTGTGTCCGGCTGGAACCGTCTGTGTCCGGCTGGGGCAGCCCCGGCCTCCCCTCACAGAGCCGCCACTGCTGCTGGAGCCTGGCCACGGCTGCAGTTCTTAATGTTGAGGAGTATGTCTGGTACAGGTAGCTGGGCTGTAGATTGAGCTCTGGGTGGGAGCCTGGGACAAAAGGCTGTGAACTGCCCACCTTTGGGATGACAAAGGGCATGAAGATGGGTGGTGCCAGCCTGGTGAATAGATACTGAGAGACAGCAGGAGTGGGAATTGCCAAACTTTTTGGATAACAAAGGCGGCAAAGACCATTGGTGCCAGCAAGGTGAATGGACACAGACAGGAGTCAGCAGCTGAAGACTCACAAGAAAAAGCAAGACTCACGCTTGGTGAAACTGTGAGGGTGTAAAAGCCCAGTGGTTTCTTGGTTGGTATTCTCCTCAGAGGCATCAGCTTGAACTGTTTCAGTGTAAGTGCACTGTGAATAAATGGTTTTATGGGATGAGACATTTGGGACTCTGCTGTGGGAGACCCGAGGTGGAATCTGTGAGGAAACCTGATCTGACTGTGAGGGTGAGGTGTGCAGGCAGTGAAATGAGGACTTACAGATCACTGGAGCTGCCCACTGTGAAGGGGCTTCGGTCCCTGCTGTGAAAGTCGCTGATGGTGGGAGTGTGACTGGCAGAGTCTAATAAGACTGGGTAGTTTCCTTAATATTTACTCACACAGAACAGAGCACCATTGTGAGAAATGGCTGCTCCCATTTAAATGGTTTATAAAACCTTAACAAAAATTACAACAAAAAACTGAATAAGGAAAACGTTTTCGTCACTGAGTGATGAAAACTGTGACTGAGCACGGTGACTACCAGCCATGTGCTCATCCACAAAATTGATGCTCTGCCTTTTATATCCTTAGCTCCTCCCAAAGTTTTGTCACTCTTTTTATGCCATCTATTGATGGAGATTAGTTTCTTGCATCATGATTGGGAGGTCAGGTGTTGCTGTGCCTCTGGATAATAAGCCAGCCTCCTGTAAATATCTTGACTGCTAAGGCTGTTACAGGGCAGGAGATGAAAGGACTATGGGATGACATAATACAAGAACATTACTATACATCTACATAATATCTATATCTTAATTGTTAGAGCCAACTATTACATTACTTTTATCTATAACACCATTATGTTTAACTTTTTTTTTATCCATGCCGTATTTTATTTTTCATTTTACCCAGACTGCCATATGTATTCATTTTACATGACAAAGACATTTACATTTGTTCATTGTATGCAAAGAAGAAAGTTTTCCCTTTGGTGGGGGTATCTTTAAAAGGACAAATACAACCAGCATAAAGCTTCTTGTTTCATATGGCATGGGGAGCTGTGGGCAGTCCTGTGTATTTTGAGGTGAAATTCAAGACCTTATCATTTTTATGCTAGATGATATTTTCTTCCCAGTGACCCTTGCAGACCTCTGGATATAATCTAAACACAGGCTGGAGATGGTGGTGAAGTGTTGCTGTTTCACTTCTGTAGCTGCTCCACAGCTGTTTACCTGCCTCACCAGGGTTTCTAGGTATCAAAGCAAAAATGGGATATACGTCAAAGGATAAACCTTGATTTTTCTGCAAGAACCAGAAAACCAACAAGCCCCCCAACAACAACAACAACTATGCACTAAAAGAAAAAATAAACCTGCCCCTAATTATTGACAATGCTTCTTGATTCTCTCTCATAAGTAGAGAATCATATAATAGAATGGTTTGGGTTGGAAGGGACATTTATGGTCATCTAGTCCTAACTCCTTGCAATAAGCAGGGACATCTTCAACTACAAGAAGCTGATCAGAGCCCTATCCAGCCTCACACTGAATGTTTCCTGGGATGGAACATCTGCCACCTCTAAAGGCAACCTGTGCTACTGTTTCACCACCCTCATAAATGAATCTTTACCTCTAATCTGAAATTAACTGCATTTCAGTTTAAAGGAGCTGTGGAATTTTGCAGGGTGTTGCTTTCTATGGGTCAATTCAATTTGAGCAGTAGTCATTTCACCTTCCTGACATTATTCCATAGGCAGATGTCAAATAAGATAGCCTATTGTCAAGTGTTTTTGTTTATTATTGTGAGTGCCGCTGCCCTACAAATACTGAGAGTAATAAAGTAAGATTGCTACAATCACAACCTAACTAGGTTTTACTTGTTACTTTTCTCAAAACAATAGAATTGACTTTTTACAAATCAGTAGTCTGCATTTGATTCATATTTCTATTTAACAGCCGCAGGATGTCATGGATGAAATGAGACTTTTCAGCCTCAGAAGGATGAGCAAGTATTTGTGTTTAAACTGATCTCAAAATGAAATTGTAATTTTTAAGATACTCTGGGAGTGGTAACAAGACTATCTGCTTCAAGTTAGCTAAGGAAAAACATAATAACTTTTTAGTACACTTGTGTGCTGAGGTGGCTTCAAAAGGTTCATGCACAGTATTTGATCATTTCTGTCAATTAGTTACCGTGAGCTCCATTCTACACAGATGTAAAGCTGAAATGCCCTGTTAGCAGCTAGAAATGTGAGGCTGATAAAATGTATCTTGAAGTGGTTTGAAGACAGAAGGAAGCTTGTTCCATTAAGTTGGAAGACTTTGAAAAATCTGACACAGTTTCTGATAAAGGACTACTCAATTATTCTTAAAAGTTAACTGAATTTCTGGTTGCTTTATTAATACCGTCATATTACATGCAGAACCCGATTATAGTAATTGATCCATAAAGCAATGGGTTTTTTACCTGTGATTTAAAAAAAAAAAAAACAACCACCCAACAGAGCAGATCATGGGCACAGTATACTTTTACTCATTCATGCAAACAGCTATAACTTTGAACTCATTTGGGAAACCAGCTTTAATTAATAAAATCCTGGGGTTTTTTTGCAGTGAGTTTTTCAACAGTTATAAGGAAGGCATGCTGATGTTCAAAAGGTGATCAGTGGTCAAAATCTCAAAAATGAAGTCTTGGGGTTTTTTTTTTCTTCTTTTGGATTATGGACAAAATGATTGTTTATTTAAAGCTTGTCCTTGTTTTCTTACACTGTGAGGACCAGAATATATTTGAGGAGTCAGTATAGCCTTTTTGCCCCTTTCCTTCAAGAATTAACAGGTTGACATGAATAAGTCACTGACTCTGTGTAAGAAAGAGGGAAAGAAATTATCAGTTTGACATTTCACCTAAATAAACAGACCCGAGAGAATTATTGAGGTTACATATTCAAGAGAGAAGTGCATAACTGACACATAGATGCCATAGAAAATTGTGATGAATTACCTAGGGGTTTTATTAATTGTTATTGTCATAGTGACAAGAGTAGGAGGGAACATTTTGCAGCTCACATTCCCCTGCTAATGTCAATGAAGAGGAGAAAAGAGCCAAGCTGCAATAATGGTTTTAAAGTTTTTGCTGTATATTTTAAAAATATCCACAGTCTGAGATATTTGTATAGCTGCATGTCATTGTGTACAAAAGAAAAGCATTCATTTTAATGAATTTTTTTACCTAGATTCTCTATAACTTAAGACAGTCCCTTTACAGAATTAACAAAGTGCTGGAGTGTGTATTTTTATTTGGTGAAATGTTCTCCTGTGAGGTGGTTCCCTTATCTATGTTACAGTGGTTTTCTCATCTGGAATACTCTCTGTAATTACAGCAGTTATAGATAGACAAATCAGGGCACAAGACATTCTAGTTGTATTTCAAGTATGATCTGAATTACTTTGTGCAAAAAAAAAAAAAAGGTCAAATTATGTACTACTGCTATTCTACTTCTTGAACTTGGGTTTGACAAGCATAGTTCTGTCTTTTGAAATAGTGCAATATAATATCCGTTCTGCAGATTCATGGTATTTAAATGTCTGTTTAGGTAATCTTGACAGCTACTGGAAACTTCCAAATGAATAATACAAACACTTGCACTTTTTTTTTTTTTTTCCAACTAGATCTTGTTAAAATCTTAAGTGTGAAAAATGTTAAAATGTTAGGTCTGGAAAAAAATGTTAAAAATATATCAAGACAAAAATAGTGCTGAATTTTCTGTTAGGTCCTTGATATACAGTCTTGCATCTATTTCCTGGTGCTTACACACAATGTCAAAATTATTTTCACTGAGTAGGAGCCTGAAAAGTGCATACAGTAATATAAATATAACTTTAAAAAATAAAGAAAACTAAATCCTATCTCTTGAGTAAGACATTTTATACTAAATTTCTTTATTGTATAGTTGTCAGAAAATGCTTCATTGTACTAAGGATTCACAATTCTGGAGTCCCTTCTGGAATGGGACACTCAAAAGGGAGTGGAGATCAATACTTTCCCTTTGCAGATGTAGGCAGATCAGCAGAAGGAATAGTCTCTCTTCTGAACAGATGCACTTTGCACACTGCAATGAAAAAAATACCTGAATTAAACGATCACAGAAGTAAATGGCCAGAATCCATGTCCATTTTGGATTTAGCTTTGTAATTGTCTTTCATGTATTTAGAGGGTAAAATGATTACTGAATAAGCCACCTACCATGGGAAATCATTAAATACTCAATTTGGACATCCTGAAAGCTACAATTCTTATGTAGCTTCTGGGGTATTGATAGACAGATTTCTTATAGATTTAACTTAAGAGAACTTTAATTGCAATAAAACAAAGTTTAGTTGAAATATATTTGCTTTATTCCTAGGAAGGATGGTGCATCCCTCACAATCATTGTAACTAGACATTTGGTATTTATTCTAGCCAGTAAAATACAGTTCTTAGGATGTCAGCACTTCATTTGTTCACACGATTTGCCATAGTAACTATATTTATGATACACATGTAATTATTTAATTTATGACCAAACAAAATGTTTCTTTTATTGAAAAAGACAACTACTGGAACTATTTAGCTGAAGTATTAGGCACAGAAATTAGATAATTAAAATTAGCAGCTTTGCTCTATTAAATTTTCTGTCTTTGTCTCTTTCATCTCTTTTCTGCTTGAACTATGAGATAAATGCATATTTATAGATTCAGTCTCTTACTGGTTCCTTTTATTGATTATGGTAGGATTATTATTTTGAATGGGGCAGGTAGAGCAAATCACAGATCTTGTATTGACTTTGCTCCAATTAATCTTTAAATATAATCAGTAGAAAGAGTGAAATGTTAATGGTAGTACTGTTTAAGACACAGACTAGAATTCAGTTCTAGTATTGCACTTAATATGTTTGCCTTCACTTTGCCTGCCTGTCACCATGATCATACCTACTAAACCTGCTACCTGCCAATTTAGAGAACTTCTCTAAATTTTTCCTATTGGTATCAGAACATTTTCCTCAGTGGGTGCCAAAAAAAAAAAAAATCCACTCCTTCTCCTTTATTCTTCCTATAATCTGACTCATTGTCAGTTTTCCCTTCTAATCTTGTTCATTAGGACTGTTAGAAATGTAATGTATTTGTAAAGTTCGTAATGTTTTAATTTCAACAAGAAGGGGAGGGAGAGAACTAACTGTACTGATGTACCAGTGGTTTTGTGACATGGGCATTATACAGAAAACCAAAGAAATTAAATTAACACCTCTAAAGAAAATCATCATCAGCTGGTGTGTTTCTTACTTTGTGATAATTTGTCTCCTTGGTGATGTGCTAGAATTATTCTGAGCTTATCTGTTCTAACCATGAGAGAAAGAGAGACAGTGCAATTCTCAGTCCTGTTAAGAGGAGAGTTAAGAGATGTCACTTGGCATGTAAAGAACTGTAGCTTTTAAAGAGGGGAAAGTAGGCAGAAGGGGAAGACCCCTCACAATTTAAATGGTTTGAGCTTTAAATGGTTTGAGCGGCTCAACAGGAAACTTTGGGAATGGTTCTGGTCACAACGACTTCATGTTCTACCTAGGTTTCACTTAAGAGATGTCCTACATGTTTTGCTTGTAGTCACATTAAAAGTCTGAGGAAAGCCAGGGAACAGGTTGGTTTTTTTGTGTGTGTGTGTGTCAGTTTATCTTTTTTTTCTATAAAAACAGCACCCCCCATAGAGTATCCCATAGTTAGCAGTTATTTTCTAATCGTAATCTCTTTCTCAATGTCAAAGTCTATTTGGCATAACCTGCAAACCCTGGACAGTGGACTGGTCTCTCTTTTTCTCTCTCTGTGTTTCATTTTAATGGAAAATCCTTTAGGTTATGTTGACAAATAAGATTATCAATGCATTATGCCCATGGCTAAGTGTTTTGTTACCTCTTCTTATTTGTAACACAGTACTGAACATCTTACTCTGAAAGCCAACCAAAAATATGGTATCACTTACCAGACAAAAAAAAAAAACCCACCAGGCATTGATTAACAAATGCATATCAAACAAGTAATTAAGGAAATGAGAATTTTATTTAAAGACACTTGTTTTAACCCTTATTTATATATTAAAAAAAAGAATTGTAGTAATCTTCAGATTTATTGAAGAAATAGCAGTGCTTGGTAAAAGTGCTAGATTTTTTTTTTTTAAAGGAAAAGAAAAAGACAGCCTTGTGAATCAATAAAATACGTTATATAGTGGTAGTATATTTACAAGTAAATAACATTGTAGGGTGAGTTTATAACCTGTTGCTGGTGAAAAATGGAGTTTTCCAAACTTATAAGCCACTGAGACAATACAACATGTTTGGTTTATTTCTTTTGGAAAGAATGCTTCTGGATATCTCATAAAATTGCTCTTTACTACTGACTCTTCATCAACTCTGTCATTTCAAAGTAAATTACTGACTTTCCTACAATTCTGAATGAAGTGGTATTGCAAAAACCAACAACTCTTCATGCTGAGCTGTGTGTGTAAGCCTTACACATAGTTTATTGAGTGATCTTCTAAGGGAAAATGTATAATGAAAATTTTGTTTTCATGTCAAGGTTCTGTTTTCACTTCTTGTCATGTAGTGTGAAAAATAAATTATAATATTTTTAAACAGTTTTTTTTAATCATTTGCCTGTCAGATAAAATCTTACCCCCCGGATCATTAGTGAAATTTCATCTGTTGACATCACTGACACAGTAGTTTTCATTTTCCTTGTGCTTGATTATTAAATATAAATAGAGTAAAATATTTTTTGTGACTGGACAGAAATACTTTGCAATCAAAATTTAGTCTTTACAATTGTTGCATAAGTATCATTACCTGCAGCAAGTCATGGAATGACACTGAGTTCAAAGTATAGTACAAAAACTAATGATTAAGGATCTCATAATACTGTTACATTAGTGTCTTTATTGTTATAAGGACTTTATAGGTTTGATGAGTGCTAAATAGTTTTACTGCAAGTAGGCCACAAAGATGGTGCAATACAGCAATGTAATGTAATGACAGTGGGACAGTTTCTTCTCTGTCTTCCCCTCATGACCTTGAGCTATATAAAGATATGATGTAGATCATCATTTAAGTATCAAGACTGATGAAGGAGTGGCATTTTTAAATTGGTGGCTTCCATAAAGCATAAATTATAATGAAAGTATAGAAATGGGCTCCTAAATTTTCAGGCATGCATAAGTGCAGCTCAGGCAAGTCTTAATGAGTGATTTTTTAGTCCTAAGGTATACTTACTATGGTGACAATTTCTTAATTAAGAGTGAACGCAATGCAAACATATATTTCATTTGATGGAACTGTATTGAATCATTAGTGAATGAATTGTCACTTGCTGGAAAATTTCAGCTTTCTAGAGTCATCAGGTGTTCCTTTGCACTTCATTTGGCAATAGTAGTGCTGTGTGTGGCCTGCCAGATGAAGGCAATCGGACCCAAGCTTTCAGCCTGGTCAGCCCAGTTTTGGCAAGTTCAGTTTCTCTTCCTGGAGTCTGATGAATTCAACAGCTGTGAAAATTTGACATTTGCAATTATCAAAAGAGTCTCTAATTTTCATGGTGCACCTTTGTCTGTAATGAGCTGAACGGTATCTCAGGAGGTCTGCATAACTGCCTGTGCATTGTGAGAAAGAGCAACCAGTACACACACACACACACACACACACAACTGTGTGTGATGAATGCATCTAATTTTGAGCTGTAGCTTTTGTGTGACTTGTAGGGATTTCACAACAGAAATGGAGGATATAGAATATATTCCAGTTCCCACTATATTTTTCATATAGAAAATCTGTTTAAATTAGAACTTACTGCTGAAACTAAAGTTGATCTTTTCACCTTAAACTTTTAAGCAACATTTCAATCAAGCTAAAATCTATATGTATAATTGCACTAAAAAGGTAAATATTTGGCAATTTTCCTTCACAATTTCTAAACATGTAGTTTCTTAGCTATATGAAAATATACAGGGGTTGTTTCTATGAAAAGCTTCTCCAGTGTCTGATAGAGCCAATGTCAACAGGCTCCAGGACAGACCTACTGCTGTCTCAAGCTGAGCCAATCAGAGATGGTCATAACACTTCTGTGATAAAATACTTAAGAAGGAAAAAAAGAAAGGCAGATATGATTGTGTTCAGAGAAGAGCGAGATTATGTGAGAGGAACAATGATGCAGACACTGAAGTCAGTGAATGAGGAGGGGGAGGAGGTGGTCCAAGCACTGGAGCTGAGCTTCCCCTGAAGGCCATGGTGAAGACCATGGTGAAGCAGCTCATGGAGGTCAACAGAGGTAAATGTAAAATGAAATGTTATGAGTGAGCAGGCTCTTCAAGGCTTCAAGAAAAGGTGGACTAGTAAGCTCCCAGACTGACTGAAAGCTGTACATCTGCTGAGCCTAAAGTTGCTTCGTTAAGCTTGAATGGAATTTAAATTCAACTGTTGGAAAGATATTGGTCAAAAAAAATATGATATCAGAACAAAACAAAATGAGTAAAAGACTATTTTTATTTTGTTTTCTTTTAAGCTGTTGATTAATTCACTAAGAATGGACAAAAATTTGTGTATATAAGGGAATTATTTGATTTATATAAGGGAAATTTATTTTCAGGCCTTGGATCACCAAATGTCATGGTTTAGGAATGGCACCCCAATTTATTGATCCCGCTGCTATCAAAGGTCTAAACCAGACAAGGCTTCCCCACTCCTCCTCCAGCAAGAGATACAAAAGGTGGAGATTACAGATTGAGATAAAAACAATTTACTGAAAACTGCAATGGGATAAGAAAGTGAACGATGATACTAATAATGAAAGTATAGAAACAAGAGTGATTTACATACAAAAATTACTCACAACCTGACATGACCCTGAGACAATGAACAAGAGGCATACAGACCCTCTGCACCCACACTTTTTTTTTTTTTTTCCCCAACATAATCCATGCCCGTGTTCTTCTGGGAAGTGAGAATGCCTCTGGATGTGATCTGAAGTGCTACAGAGTGCCAGAGTGCTATAGAGTAACAAACTAGACATACCCTGGCACATACCTAGACAGCTCCTAGCACTGTCCCCTCGCAGCTACTGTGAAAAAAACTAACTCTGTCCTAGCCAAAAATCAGGACACTAAAGAGTAACAAGGAAAAGTTGAACACACCAGCTATTTTGGTCATAGCAAAGGGATAATTGATAGAAGGGGATATTGACAGAAAGAGATATTGATAGAAAGGGATATTGATAGAAATCCCCATCTCCTGGAAAAGGAGTGCCATAAATATATTGGTAAATTACAGGGAACCTGTATTTCAACCAAGTTGACAACTGCAGTGTAGTAGGATGATTATTTATTTTCCAGTGTTTGAAGGTGCTATAGCTTATTCAAAAAAAGCTATAATAATTAAATTTAGCATGTGAGAGTTACAGGGTTTTTTAATTGCTTCTCTTTCAGAAATCAGTAGTTTTTAATCTGATGTTTGAAGCAAGCAGGGTGGTTAAAATACTCTTTTAGTGAGAAGCACTAGAGAATTTTAAGTTTTAAATTAAATCTAGCAGCTGGCTGTGCCTTACTGAACTACTAGAACAGTACTTTGCAAGATTTGTTAACAATTTCGAAGAAACACAATGCCATCTGTAAGAGTGTTCTCTAGGCAGGTTTTGGATAATAGTTTCTCCTTGTGTGACTGACCAGAATGGCCTTATGAGCCCAAGCCATCTGGTGTTAACATGACCATATTTTCCTATTCAACAATATTCCAATATTTTAGTCAATTCATAGGTAAATTAGGGGAAAAAGAGTTTGAACTAGCTTCTTGTAAGAGTTACGTGGTTGAAATTCAAAACTTTCCTTACCTGTCCTTGTTTGTCTCTTTTGTTCTTTTCCATTCCTCTCGGTTTCAGTAATCCATCACTTCTACATTATAAGTGTCATGTAGGTTTATATCTGTTGTTTGTAACAGATCAGTGTTTTGCTGTTTCTGCTGAAGGACTTGCTTAAAGAGTATGATGGACTCATTATACTAAAAGTAATTTTCTGGCCTTCTAAAAGCCAGGATTATATTGTTTGGAAAAAAATAGTACTCTTCGTACTGTTGAAATACATACTCTTTTTTTTTTTTTTTGTCTTGGTATTTTAATTTCAGCTGTCTTTTCTACTCAAATCTATATTTTCTATCACATTTGTGATCTTGCTTATTTATAAGGCAATATCTATATACTTTTGTATGCCCATACAAACGAGCCCTTTGTATCTCATTATTAGGGTTCCAACTTAATACTTTTCATTTATGTCATTCTACAAAAGATATATCAGGGAAAAAAAAGGAATAAAATCCATTCTAATGGATTCCTCTACTTAATAAATGAATTCTAATTTTTTAGTGTAGTCAAGTTTATGTACACCAAAATTTTTAAAATAACCAAGTGTGACTTTATGGGTATTTTTATGTAAATCAAATTGGTTTGCCCTTTTCTGACTGTGTCATAGTTTTAAAAATAAAATCTACTGCAGATGATTTGGTGTATGCAAAGACACTGTTTATAAACAACTTTAACCATGACACTACCTTGCTATTCTTTGTTGTAAGACACTATATGGAAATGGAGAAGAGCTTATGTGCTGCTAAGTGCAGCACCTAAAAAATCTCCTAATAAATGTCTTTGCAAAAGAAAAAAAAGGTATTCTGCAGTATATGTATTGTGATCGTTAAAATTATTCACAAATCAATTATTTTATTTCGATCTGGATTAAATCAAAAACTTTGGAAGTTTGAAATTATCCTCAGGGTGGGGATAACTGACATTTTAGAGAAAATGCAGTGAAATTTATGGTGGAAAATTTCATTCAACTAATTCTCCCCATGAGTATATTTGTGGATTGAAGCTGTCCTCTATAATCTTTCTTTTCTTCCATTACTTCCAGCTTTCTCAATTCAAAGCAACTGCAGTTTATTCAGTTCTTTTATACAATGATAAAATATACTTTTTCTCCAAGTATTGTCAAGACATCAAATATATACATCCTTTTTTCTTTTTCAGTGATGACAGTATTCTGTGCTACATAAAACAAGTAATTTCTAGTACACTTGATAAAGAATAATTTAAATGCTTTGGTTTCATTTTTAAACCATAATTATTTAAAGATCAAAATTTTGTTAGATATCTCTGTTAGATAATTTGAACTGTTAGATACTTTACAAATGGAAACCTTTAAAAAATAAAATGTAAATAAATGTAAATCTAAGGAGCCTAATGAATAACCAAATTGACTCTATTACATTAATCGGTGCATGTAATATCTTATTTAATTTAAATAGTGTCATTGCATTTCTGTTTGACTTCTTGACTGGAAAGAGGTTAATATTTACATATGTAAGCTTTTATCTTCATCATAATAAAGAGGCAAAGCTGCAATCTTGTTCAATTTACAAATTTCATAGCATCCTAGAATGATTTGGTTCGTAGGGATTTTAAAGACCATCCATTTCCAACCCCTCCACCCCCCCAGCCATGGGCAGGGATACCTTCCACAAGATCCAGTTTCTCAAAATGCCATCCAGCCTGGCCATGAACAGTGGCACCCATAGCATATGTGGCGCCCATATCTTCTCTGGGCAACCTTTTCCAGTGTCACCCTCTTTACATCTAATCTAAATCTCTTGTCTTTTCGTATAAAATGTTTCCCCTTGTCTTATATCTAGTTGGCTGGGTAAAGTGTTCTCCCTCTTTTATATATGCCTTCTTTAGGTACTGGAATGCCATAATGAGGTCTCCAAGGAACCTGCCTTCCCCAGGCCAAACAATCTTTGCTTTCTCAGACTGTCATTGTAGGAGGAATGTTCCAGTCTGCTGATTATCTTTGTGACCCTCTTCTGTGCCACAGCTTGTCACTCAGCTCTACAAAAGCTGCCATTTTTTACAGCATTTTTCTAAAGGGAATTTTAGGGTCTTTTGTCTAGCCTCCAGGGAGTATTTGTCAAGGCCTTCTTGAAGGTCATTCTTGCAATTTTTGCTTACATTTGAAAAGTATTCAGAACAAATTATGGAGGGAATGAGGGCTCCTGGGTATATCCATTTTCATTCTATGGCTGGTGTTACCACTGGGAGAATGAGTAAATGTCTGAGGAGACTGCCATAATTTGTTAAACTTGAAATTGTAGGTGTTGGAACCTGAAGCATGAACACGCAATATTTTTTTAATAGCCTAATGGCCACTGAAGAAAGATATGCAGTGTAACACATTTATACATAATAATACTTATTGCGCTGCACGTCTGACCGCCGGGGATCTCTCTGGCCTGACTAGCAGCGGAGCAGCTGGAGATGGGCCAGCAACAACGCCCCGAGGGATCTGCGGGGCGGGCGGGGAAACCCTCTGGTCTCGGGAGCTCAAGGATGGTGTGCTCGCATGGCACAGCAACAAGGAAGGGATGAGTACAACTGAAGTGCCAAAACTGAAGATATTTATTAAACAAATAAAAGGGCACAAACAAGGGTGCATAATAAAACATAAAGAGGCTGCTTCAGAAGACCCCTGAAGTAGGGCCGACACACATAGTCTCTCATAGAATGTTCTAGAAACCTTCTGGCCAATCACGGGCTGTTGATCTGTATGGCCACTCCCAATTAGTGAGACTGTCCTTTGCTCCTCACCATAAGCTGCCTGGATGTCATCAGTTGTGGCTTCTTGTTTCTTGAGGCTTGATGTTAGTTGTCCATAGAGTGGCTGTGTGGCCAATGTCTGGCCAGTCTGCTCCAGGACAAGCTCACACAAATACTTTGTTTTGAAGTCAAGGCCTTCAAAGTGTCAAAAAATTTACATCGGCCTGAGTAGTTAATTAGTGTATTTTCAGATTCCAAATACATCTAAAGCAGAAGATGGAGCATATCTGGAGTAGGACTGATAATATGACAAAGGAGATTTCATATAGCTTGTATTGCTGCATGAAACATCTGTTTCACCAGCCATTCCTCCTGTCTAATACTGCTCCTCGATTAAACACTTCCCATATGCTAAACTAAATTAGGATGTTAATGTATGTGGTAATTGGTTATTATTATGGTTACAATATTTTAAAATCTGATTTATGTTTATAGTTACTGCTAGTCTTTCTTCTTTACTGTTGCATTAGAATAAGAGCATGTGAAACATCTTAAAGAAATTTTGAATTTCCTGTGTCATATATCTAGTAAAACAATAAAGATGATCTCCAAAGCTGTGGAAACTGTAGTCTTTATGATCCCAACTGAGAAAATACAAGAAATCTTGTTGATTCATTCTCAATCAGTGAAGAAAGAATAGATTTTATTTTTATCAAGTAGAAATTTGAATCACTAGTCTTACCCTTAGAGGTTGTATACAGAATGGAAATCTGTCAGTCACGTTTATGAACTCACAACTACTCTTCTATTATTTCTGCAGCAAGACTTGAGAATGTGTAAGTTTTGCAGTATATAATAGCCTGACATGTTGAGAAGTTCCAGAGTTAAGTTGTATCCACTGAGAGTGCTCTGTCTCTGTATTACAGAACTGTGTGTTGGTTGAAGCATCTTTGATGTTCTCAAACCTGCTGTTAGAAAAAAGAAATAAAAAACCCCAAACCTGACTAGAACATTTCCTCACTTATCTCCCTGCCCTGTGACTTCAAATATTTTTTTTTATGTTAGTCTCATGGAATACTCACAATTTTCTCTAGCTGATGGCTCCTTGAAGAACTGGGATGCAGTATGAGGGACTGTCTATGTAAAGTGATGTCTTTGATATTAGCCAGGATTATATCCTCTTTAACTTTTTTTTTTTGAAAACAGAGAGGGTATACTAAGAATGTACTAAGAATATATTGGGAAAGGTTGGTCCTAAATTTATTTGTTGCAATTACAAGGTTGTAGATGCTTAGTTTATATTTGCATTTTACAGGAGCGTTGTTAGTGTTTTAAGATAAATTGTGATAATTAGTGCGGTTTTGCCGAAGGTTTTGTATACTTTACATTTATTTATAAGTTTTGCAAGCTTTAAATAGGAATATTACTTTCCATTTTCATAAACACCATTGTTTTGAAATTTTTAAATTCTAAAATGTAGATTGAAATAATAGTGAGAACACAGTCTGTGAAATATAAGAGAATACAATTTAATATAAGAGAAACAATTCAAGTTTGATATTAAAAAGATGGAAAAAAGAACAGAAGAAAGTTGCGAGCCAGGATAACTGCTAGTAAAGTCCAGGGTAAGGAAGCAAAAAGGACCTTTGCATAACATCCACAGATATTTTACGCAGCCACGCAGTGAGATGATCAGGTCCCAGCACGCACGCATGGAGGGTTTAAGTTTCAGTCTGCCAAGGGGCCTGGGGGAGAACCTGGTCTCTGTTCCGTACAAAGATGAGGGCCAATCAGGGAATAGGGAGGAGTGGCTCAAGGACATAGGAACAGAGATAGGAACAGGGGAAGGAGCCAATGGGGTCTAACAGCTTTTTGAGGGAAGCTTCTTGTGTCTCCCTAAACCAGGGAATTCTCCCCTAGGGTCTCCACAGAAAAGTGCAAAAAGCATGAAACACCTTTTAACAATCTAGGTAAATGCAACTTTATACAGTGCAGAAAGAGTACAAACTAGACATGGGTCTTTCAGGAGCATACAAAAGTCTTTTTCTTTGAAATTAAACCAGTGAAACATTGGGCATGTGACTATATGCATAGAAATGATGCATCCAGAAAATGCTTGTACAGGCTGCAAGGTTTAATTATATTTTGAAAGTGAGATACTCAAATCAATGATACTTGTTCCTCACATGTTATGGATCTCAGTAGCAGTGGACAATACTTCATAGTAGTGGATAAAGCAGAAACCTGGCAGGATTGTAACAGAGGAAGATAAAGGTCTCTGACAGAAATTTGTTTGGGCACCTTTTAATCTCTTTTCAGTCTGAATGACAAATGTTGGAGCTAAATTAAATCTTAATACCTAATTTTTAGTTACATTCCAAAATACTGGCAGGTAAAGGTTTTAAGCATACTAATATGTAAATGTATATACTTAAGTGAGCTGAAGTCCCTGGTGTGTCTGAACCAGTAGAGGCAATAAATTGTTATACTGATTTGAGATATTTATTCTTTTTTTTTCCCATCTGGAAAGATAAAATCAGGCAGGTTTGTTTTATAGGGAATTTGATTTATTTTGTCATGACAGGATGTCATGCAAACACCATCTGTTAAAAGTACACTTGACAGTTCACTGGGGAAAACAGAAGCTAAAATCTGTGCCATGTTTAACAAGGCCTGTAGACATCCAGGAAGATGTGTTGAGTTCCAGACATAGGATGTCCGTCCTAATCAGAGAGATAGTATTTCTCTGGATAAGCAAGAGGCTGAAGCACCCTGCCCTGATATAGGTGTGAGAGTGTGTTGACATCTTGTGAGACTAAAGCAGTGGCTGAGAAGAAAATTTTGCAAAGGTTGTCATCCATTTGGGAAGATCATTTCATTCTGTGCTATGACTAAGGTTTCATTCAGGATTTACTGATGTCCCAAAGTACTTAGGCATTTTGTGTATATATAGATCTGTAAAAGGAGATGGCTTCACTCCAATGTGATGTGTGATATCCTTAAAACACGGTAGCAAAGGTAGCCTTCTCCACCTTGTATGACAGTTGTTACCACAAGGTTCATGTTTAGTAAAGTTAGTAAGTGAAATAACCATATCAGTTCTTTTGCTTATGTTTGTGTTTTGGTGATTCAGTAGTCCAAACTGAATCTCATGTCCACTAACATAGCTACAGTTCTCGGCTAAAAGTAGTAAATATTTCACTCTTTTTTTTTTTTCTTAAAAAGTGAAAGAAATATTAGTTGGGAGAGAATTTATTTTAAGAAACATCAATGTAGAAGCAAGCTGCTTTTGTAACAAGACCAGGTTTTTACTATAACTGCATTTCAGTGCTGACACTTTTCAAGCAACTACAAGATTAAACTTTCATAATAAAATATATGAATACTCACTAGTATACACTTTCTCTGAAAGCCTTTATTCACACACAAAAAACTTTATCAATCTAAGTAATATTAGTAAAATGAGAAGGATTGAGCTCTGGTGTAGAGAGTTTTCAAGATGGTGAATTCCACATGCTATACATGGACAAAAGTCCAGATTAACTGATTTTTTACTCATGTTTGGCTTTTGTATTTAGAAGGAAATATGTTTTTTAAGTAAGACCTTATATTTTCAGTTGTATCTTCAAAGAAATTTTTGATATTATCATAATCTTTCTTGATGTATTGTGCAGAACAAGTATGCATGACAATGAGTAATGTTAAAAAGATATGGATAAAGAGACGATTCCTATATTCTTAAAACATTCTAGATTTTTTTAAAAAGGCATAGGTTGAAATATACTGTAATCATTGCAGCTTCTCCTCTTCTCTACAGAAGACCTGACCTGTGCTCAGGTCAAGAACTATGGTCCATAATAGTGCATTGTCTCAGTTGTATTTTTATAGTGTTGTAATACAGTTTTTTAGCTCATTAAATCTTCTCTTGTAAATCTTTGAATTTCTATATAAATGAATTGTCCCTGAAGCTGCCAAATCAGACATGAAGATTTATAGCTCTTAAAATCTGATTGTATGTATCCTATTTGTCACCACTCCTTTTGCTGCTGCATTAAATTTGAAAGCATATCACTGTGTGGGAAAACCAGCTGCTTTTTACATCTAAGCCCTCATCACCTTTCAGCTGTAGTGCTGTCATCTGTAATCCTCTCAGACTTGTGTAATTTATTTTGTGCAGCTAAAATATTCCAATTTACTCTGTTTTGTTTTGTTTTAAATTCAGGAAGAATGCTCTGTCCTTGTTAGAACTTTCCCAAAAATCTTTTAAGATGGAAAATATGATCCAAAAATTTCTATTAATTCTGGTTTTTGTGGAAGAAACAGAAAGACTGGAGGCATATAACTGTAGTGGGTTGGCCCCAGCTGGGTGCCAGGCACCCACCAAAGCCTCTCTATCACACCCCTTTCACAACTGGATGGGGGAGAGAAAATACAACCAAGAGTTCATGAGTTAAGAACTGGGAAAGATCACTCACCAAATACTATCATGGGCAAAACAGACTGGAATTATAGATACTGAATTTATACTGACAAAATCAGAGCAGAGTAATGTGAAGTAAAGTAAGACCTTATAAAGACCCTCTCCCACCCTTCCCTCCTTCCCAGCTCTATCTTCTCCCACGCTGCACAAGGAGGTGGGGATGGGGATTATGTTCAGTTAGTTCATCACACGTTATTTCTGCTGCTGCTCAAGGAGGAAGAAGCTCCAGCATTTTGTTCTTCCCATGGGAGATAATTGTCCGTTAACTTCTCCAATGTGAATCCATCCCATAGGCAGCAGTCCTCCCCAGACTGCTGCAGTCCTGCAAGGACAGGCTACTCCAGTGTAGGTCCTTTACAGGGTCACAAGTCCGACTGGCAAACCTGCTACAGCTTGGGCTCATTTCTCCATGGGTCTGCAGGACCCTGTGTCTGCATCCCTGTGGTTCTCCATGGGCAGCAGGGGCACAGCTGCCTCACCATGGGCTGCACCACAGGCTGCAGGGGAATCTTGGCTCCAGTGCCTGGAGCACCTCTACCCCTTCCTTCTGCACGGACCTTGGAGTCTGCATCATTGTTCCTTTCACACATTCTAACCCTGCTTTTCTCTGCTGCAATTACAACTTCACAGTCACTTTTTTTTTTAGTTAGTTATCCTACAGATGTTACCACCATTTCTAATTGGCTCAGCCTTGACCATCAGTGGGTCAATTTTGGAGCTGCCAGAGATAGGCTCTGCTGGACATGGAGGAATCTTCTGGCAGCTTCTCATAGAAGCCACCTCTCTAGTTTCCCCCACCTCCCCCTGCCCCCCTCTACCAAAATCTGTCAATGCAAACCCAACACATTCTTCCTTTTCTCAGCTGGACACACCATATGTCTATAGGTGCAGGATTAAAAGCACATGTGTGTACAGGTTTTCTGTATATTTGGTCTTCTGCTTAATATGATTTGTTTATGATGAATAACTTTTAACTTCAAATTTTCCTTAATTACCATTTTAGGGATGTAGTAGGAAAAAAGGGGACACAGTGTTCAAATTGTTTTGAGAGTACCATAAATCTGGACATCTATATACATAGTATCATTTAATTATCTGACAGTCTGGATGGTGAAAAAAATGGAGAGCAAAAAGAGTGGAACAGTATAGGATACCTTGTCTTTCTCTTCTTAGCTGAAAACAAAAAATAGAGATTTGAGCCTCATTTGCATGAACACCTCTTCAGCTGGCTACAAATGCATTGTTCAATGTGGTATCTTGTATATTTTTTGAGATTAACTTTATCTTCAGTTAAGGTGGTGATTGGTCAAAAGTTGGACTCAATGATCTTGGAGGTCTTTTCCAATCTAAATGATTCTGGGATTCATAAAAATATTCCTGCTTTACAGTTCTATAGTATCGCAGCTGAGTTCTCACCTTTTGTTTATTTTAAATCTTATTATGGACAGGTTTTATTATGAAGATATTATTTTCTCTTATATTTCTTAACCTTACAGTGATGTGTTGTGAAGATTTCTGAGGGTGATTTCATGAAATGTTTCTTTTTCCTGTCTGAGGAAAACTTTAAATTCTAGTGTATTCAAAAAAAGAATGACTGACTGTTGGAAATCAATTATTTCCCACAGAAGAAAACTTTTTTTTACCATAACAAATGAAAATAAATAATACAAAAATAAATAAATTATGTGGGGATTCTTTTTTGGTAATAATTTCTACTGCTTAAGAAAAAAATCTCAAACTATGGTTGCATTCAGGCAATGAAAGTTTATGTATGGGAAATGTAAAGAGTCCTCTTTAGAGCTGCATGTTTAATATGTTTTTTCCTTTACTTTGCAGTGACCCAGGGTGGGGATGCAATTGCATCTGATACATGTCCTGATCCTGGAATTCCTGAAAATGGGAAGAGGGTAGGCTCTGACTTCAGGTAGGCCTATTTCATGTTTTTTACTATGGGGATAGTAAAACACTGAAGTTTGTGAAAGAATTTGTAGAATCTCCATCCAGGGAGGCATTCAGAACTCACTCAGAGATCAGCAGATCTCTGAGCCCTCTCTTCCAACTGGCTGGCTTCAAATGGACTAGATGATGTGCTCTTCCAATCTACTTTATTCTGTGAATCTATAAATGTCATATTGCTTTCATGTGTTCATGATACACTGTTGGCCAAACACACTCTCACCTAGTTGTGGTCCAAATCAGTGGCATGAACAATTGTTACGAAATAGCAGCCGGTTTAAGAGCACTGATTAGCTTAGAGAGGGTAAGGAAGAAAATTACTTATTTTCACCTCTAGGGGGTAGTCTGTAAATTGAAAGAGAAAGCAAGATAAAATAGTTTTGGTGAAACTGGCTCAAAGATCCAAAGCGTGTGAACCCAAACATGGAAGAGCTCAACAACAAATTTCCCAGCAATGCATAAAAATATCAAGAGGGAAAACCTAGAAGAGCCTTAAAGCTCAAAGTACATTTTAAGATTTCTGAGGGAATCGAATGTCAAAGAACCTTGCAAACCACAGATAACTCTGTTTTTAACACAGACTCTTAGGAATGAATATGGGTTAAAGGTATTTTAAAGGCCTGGAGCTTGCTCATGAGCAATGCTTGTGCTTACTAAACAGACAGAGTAAGGCTATTCCTCTACCTCCTTCATCTCATCCAGCCTCTTATAATATTTTCATTTCACCAAGAGTATCTTACTGTTCATGAGCATAAATGAATGCATAGGGTGTTCAACAAGCAACATCGTATAACGTAAGATAAATAAAACATGTTGTATACTTTGATCACATTAATCGTGTTCATGCTTTGGGCCTCCAGCTCTGGATATTATTTGAGAGAAATGACAACAGTTTCTTTTCCACCTAAATGTTACTTACTATCTGAAAAGCTCATTATGCAACAGCAAATGTTTTTCATGTACTTTAAAGTTTGTTAATATCTATTTAAAACATATCTATCTTAAAGTTAACTGCCTAAATCTAGACAGACATTTAGATAGAAATTTTGGCTGGAATTTGTTTTTTGTTTCTCTGAAATGAAAAATCAAGCTCTTCCACAGGAGAAGGGAAAATAATATTTCTTGCTGCTTGCATTTCTCCAATGTAATAAAAGTACTCTGGAGAGTAAAGAAAGGCAATGTTGTTTTTGTTTTTTCTTTTCTTTTCTAAGAGGCAAGCATAAACACCAGAAGGAGCTATTGTTCTTGTCAGGAGAATGACATCTGTGAATATTAATCTGAACTAAAACACGTGAAAATGCACATTATTCAAAATCTTTTCCAGTCTACTGAAAGACATGTTATAGGTGGGATTGATGGGAAGGAAGAGGGTTTATTTTCCAGACAGCCTGAGACCCAACTGATTCAGTGATGACAAGTTCTTTGAAAAGGGTTTCATCGTTTTCAGCATAATAATGGCATTCATTCTAATATAATAAAGCAAACAAAGAGGTATTGAAATCTTAACCTTTTCTTTCTGTCCTCCTGCCATGCATCTACTGAGTTAATTTCAGATAGTGGGGAGATGATTTGCAGTGATTTTAAAGCAACCCAATGGATATTGACATTCATTTTGGGGGAGAAAGGGCAAGTCAGACTTGGCTAGAGTAATGAGAACATAATCAATGCAATTTTTGGGTCAATATCACATTTTATATATATGTGAGATTGCAAACCAGTAAATTGTTTAAATGAAATCTGAAATGTATCTAACTAATACTGTTTCAGCTCTGCTTAAATGTCATATGGTATGTGTGGTAATGTGAAAATGCAGTTATTTCCCACAATTTCACCAACATTTGTAAAACAAATGGCTTTTAAATTTCCAAAGCAGATTTTGAAAATTAAATTACATTTTTTATGTTAGTTAGTTTTTTATGTTATGTTAGTTAGTTTTTTATGTTATGTTAATTTTTATGTTTCTTTTTTTTAATGTATCTTCTTTCAGTGAAATTCTAGCCTTCTTTACAAACCCACAAATTATGTTTGGATAGAGTTCAAATTGAAAACAGAAAAATAAAAATGAGGAAACAGATTTCTTCCCTATTTTTGAAGTTTATAGAGAAATCCAACAAAACTTCCCAAACTCAATTAAAACCTTTCATTGTTAACTAGTGGATATTAAATGAACTAGGAATTTTCTTTGAAATCACATATCAAACAAGCTATAAGACATCTTCAAAAGGATGTCCCCTTTTTAAATGTGAAACTGTCAAGCTTAATCAATGGAGAAACTTAGCGATTTGGATGTGTGAATAGTTTTATTGTAGACTGTGATCCAGATGCATCCTCTGTCCTAAGATGCTTATTTAGATCCATAAGGAACTTTGGAGTACTTTGTGCTTTGCTCTTTAATATGACATTTTTTGCTATGTTTCTTCTTTGTTTTTATTATGTTGTATTCAGCATATTTTGTGTCCCTTAGTTTTCATTCAGACATTTTAGAAGATTATACCCACTGTGTAAAACATATGAAGTTCACATTAATTGCCCTTAGATCATTAGACACAAACTATTTCCAGAGCTTTAGGAAAAAATACCCCAACCCCCTGAAATACATACTTAGTAGAATAATATTGAAACAAATGAAATCATTATGAGTGTATAGCTTAGTGTGTAATGTTTTATGTATACATAAGTAAAAATTTTAAAAGTATTTCTACAATGATCAAAACCCAATCTAAACACAAAATCCTTACCTTACTTCATTAGACATAAAAATATTTGTATTCCTCCTGTTCATTTCCCTCTATCCTTTTTTTTTCTTTCTGAGGGTAATATCCAGGTGTTTTAAATTATAAATTGCCGTTGGAGACAGCCAGTAATTATACATTTAATTTCTCTCTATGTTTTTGTATGTGCACAGTTTTGTAATTCTCCTTATGTGCCTTAATAGTAGCAAACTTAAGGGAAATGTTGGTTTTCATGTTGCTTCATGCATCACTACACTTGTGGCATGGTCTTCATCCAATATGATTTTTAAATACTTTATTTCTCAATTTCCATTTATGACTGCTAAGAAATAGCTTGGGTTTTTTCCCAAGAAAAAGAAATACAGAGATCCCAATTCTAGAGATTGGGAGAAAATACCATTAAAAATATGTATCTATGGCATCAAAATGTCAGATTTGGGACTAAAATTTTCTTTACCAATAAAATAAACTAAGTTTTATTAATTTGAGGTATTTTTTTTGAAAAATGTTTTGTCTCTTTTTCTGAGGGCTTTAAGAATGTTCTGAAGATTATGATAAGTATAAAATAAAGATAATTTTACAAGCTTACATTACTCTTCAAGAACATTATGCACTTTGCATAAATTATGGAAGAAAAAGGCCAATATTTTCCCTGCCTTTCTGAGTTTTCCTATTTAACAGCTCAAGAACAAAAACGAAAACAAAACAATAGGAAAAGCAGTTTTTGAAGCTTTTCTAGATTTGAAGCATCATACTAAAACTTTAAATTAACCAGAAAAAAATCCTATTAAAATTTCCTGAAAGAATGAAAAAGTACAATAGAAACACATAATATCAATAAACAATACAGTTAGCATTTATGAGATTCTCTGAGAAACTAAGAAAATACTTGTCCATGAAGGGTGGGAATGAGCTCGTGATAGTGAATGGCATTATATGCAGTTCTTCATAGCACAGTTTTAAGCACTGAGCCTCCAGAGCGCCATATAGCAATCCCCTGGTGTTTAGGACTCAATAATGTACAAAGACTAAACTGAGAAATCTGCTTTGTTGAGTTCATTTAGTTCATGACATGGGACTATCATGAGTGCAGGAAAACAAACAGTAGAACCAGTTAATTACAATGGGGAACAAAAAATGTCACAAATAATAAATGGAGCCAGATATGTAAATACTGTTTAAGAAAACTGTCTGTGATATACACCATAAGTGTATACAGTTTTTGAAAATCTTCATAACAACTGGGCAGCATAAGTAATTCCAAAGGGATGCATTTCAGTGTTACCAGTGTAATTGTCAAATTTCAGTCCTAAACAATTTATAGTTTAATGTAATGTTTTAGAGGAAATTTCAACAGAGTCAGGAATATTTAATTAATTTCTGCCATGGATTGAAATTATTATTTCCTGGTTATATGTGTTGACAAATTTCAAAATTGCTTATTCTCTCATTTGAGTGAATATAGCAATATTGAAGTTATCCACCAAGTAAGTTCTGTTGCCTGAAATAATTGTGTTTATATATTTTCTTAGATAAAATATATATCCATCCAAATATATATATCTATTGAACTTGTACTGTAAAAGAACAAATGAAGTGTCACAATTGTTTTGTGTTCCTTAAAAGGTGGGCAAACTGAATAATAGGCCTTTTCGCTAGAGTATAAGGTTTTTTTTAATAAATACAATATTATATTTATATAAATACAATATTTTACTGTATTTATAGAAAATACAATATTTTATAAATACAAGATTGATAGAGTAGAATTTTGCACCTGAATTTTTTTGTTTGGATCTGGAAATATTATCACTTGGCAATATTTATTTATTTGAGAATGTTGATATTAAAATATATTTAATTCCTTCCTTCTTTCTCCCCTTTTTCTCCTAGGGTGGGTGCAAGTGTACAGTTTTCCTGTGAAGACAATTATGTACTGCAAGGTTCTAAGAGCATCACTTGTCAGAGAGTGACAGATACACTGGCTGCCTGGAGTGACCACAGGCCAATTTGCAGAGGTAACTGCTATTCTTTGGAATTTTTTCATGAAGTTTGGAAGGATAATTTATAGTTTCTGCTGCAGTGAAATTCAAAACTAAGCAAACTGAAACAGGGAACAATATCTCATGTATGTATGTATATATGATTATAAATGTACAAAGATTTTTATGTAGCTTGAAGCATGCAATCAAATGTGTAGAAAGAGTATCAATTTAGGGAGCAAATTTCATTTAAATAGTTTTAATTTCACTTAGTCTTCCTTTTGTCATGATAAACTTACTTTAAGTAGAACTAATTAGTTTGGTTTATGTTAATTTTTTCTAAATTAATTCCCAAATATGAGATTCTCCCTATCATGCTGTTTTTATCAGTCTGAAATATTTACCTAGTCCTGATTTTTCAGTAAATTCCTTTCTGTTCATCTATTTTGCTCAACTTTACATGAAACCTGACCTTCTAACTTATTTCTAAATGTTTTTGCATTTAGACCCTTCTGCTTTAAATTCCTGCCCACCCCACTTTTAAGGAAGAACAGGGGAAGTGGCTTTTTGTTACTATGTATGTTTTCCCATTGCAATCTACTGTCTGCAAAAAAACCACAGAAAAATATATAAATGTTGCCCAACTACATCAGATCTGGGGTGTATAGGAAAAAATAAAGAATAGATCTCTCTGTACAGAACTTTTTATCTTAGTAGAAAAGTTATTTGGGGTTGCATATTTAGATTGTACATGCCAATGAGAGCCTTGACCCTTGAAATGTACTTCCCTTATGTTCTCCTAGAACCAGTCAGCCTAGCCAGGATAAACAGGGCAAACCACCACCATTAGTTGGAAAAGAAAAAAGAAGTCATACAAACTGATAGAGATACTTTTATTGTCATTTTGAGGTAGATCAAAGTGATTCTTCTTGTACACACAAAATCTTACTCCAGAATGCCAGTTACCAGGGCAGCAAATGATACCAGTTTAAGAAACACTGGAGAATTTGTAACATCAGAATTTGAACTTTTTTTTTTGTTAATGAATGCACTAAAATGTAATTTCATTTATATAAAACTCATATACTTCTCTAAAAAGTTTTCATTACCTAGTTATTTTGTAATTCCATTTTTTTTTCTCCTGCTGCCAGATTGGATTTTTTCAACTTGTATGAACACGTGTGTGCTTCACTTCTCAATAGTGTGTAATTCTTGGTCAGTATTATGGCATGCATGTTTGTGGATTGTGAGGAGTGAAAGAGGCAGATTTTATTTGCAGTCTGTATTATTCTCAATTTCTTTACTGACCTCCAAGATGCCAGTATTCATAACGCTTGTATAAGCACCAATTAAAAATAATAAAATACACAGTGCAAAGAAGTGCTTATCACATTTTCTAAATTATTATCAACTTAAAGTGGAAAAGCTGATAAACTGCATGTGACTACTCTGAGCTTAATGACTTCAAGAGTACAAATCTTACTGAAGAAGTTGATGCTTGCATTTACCCCAGAATGGTGATTAACAAAATGCAAAACTTAGGAATCTGACGGAAAGTCACAGGAACCATCTTGCTCTTGGCAAGTTCCTGACATTACTTTAAAAGGCACAACAGTGGCTGGAGTCCCAGGGTCCCCAGGACCACTGGGATCTGGTCATGGTGGTGGCACAGCTCCTGTCCCACCCCACCAGCAAACCGGGGTTACAGGCAGGGAGTGGTGGGAGACCCCAGACACTGCCCTCGGAACTGCTTGGCGCTAATGTAAATGCTCCCAGTTTCCTTGAATTCCACACAGAAACTTTACAGTGATACATTCCTGTTTTCTGTAGGCAGAATACAAGGCTATCTAACGTTTTTATGCAATCTCTTGCAAAAACTCCATTTCCTAAACAGACCTCTGGGCTCAACTTCAATTGTGCCTCATGCTCGGCTTTACCCCTTTCCCCTCCCCATCCTTTTAGCCTTATCTTAGAAGTTTGAATAGGAGAAAGGTAAAACAGTAACAGCTTGAATCAAAAATCTCTCTGCAAGGGAGATGTTTCTTAGCCTTTCTTCTTTGTGGACAGCTACAGGACGGACCGACTGGTGTTTTTATTGCTACAAAGTTGTACCTCTGGATTAGTGACTGCTGTGGCAGACCTTAGGCAGGAGGAATTGAAAATAAAGTAATAGATTGTGTGATAGTTATGGTCCTGGAGGTATAGTGTTTCTAGTAGTTACTAGAAAGAAAATGCCCTGTATTTCAGATCCCATTAATTTGTCCTTGTTATTCCCTCAATTAAAAGAATATAGATTGCTTAATACAGCAACAATGTGCCAAGCTTGCTGTATTGTTAGCAGGAAGAATAGTGTGGCATCCTTAAATGTGTTTAGTTTTTTGTTACACTTAGGGACATGGTTTAGTGATGGGCTTGACAGTGGTAGATTAAGCCTTATACTCAGTGAACCTAGACTTCTTTCCTAACCTAAGTGATTCTGTGACTTTCTTTTTCCATGTTAAGTACAGACCTTTTTGATGACTGTTAACTGATGCACTTGTAGCATTTCCTATGTAGATGAGGGGTTTGTTTAAACTTCTACTGGGATTGTGACAGAAGATTTCCGTGTGATGTATCTGAAACTTAAATTGATGGGTGGCTATTAAGAGAGCTTTGGTCATAAGCATGGAATCTTAGAATGATTAGGGTTGGAAGGTGTGGTGGTTTTGATTTGTTAATTTGAGATTTTACTAATTTGAGATTTTGTTAATTAATGTCTTGATGAGTGTGGCAGGTTTGGTGTTGGGTAATTATTAGAGTACTTTTTGTTGTGAGATAGAATTAGGAGAAAGGTAAAGTAGGTTTGAAACTTTAAAAGGATATAAAGAAGATTTATAAATAGTAACTGAAAGGAAAAAAAGTTTTAAGAATTAAAACAAACCATGACAGAAGGGAACTTAAAGATCATCTAGTTCCACTCTCCCTACGTACATAGACAGACATTTTCAGAAAATGGAGTCTTAGTTGATTAATCTTTAGAATTATAACAAGTTCTCAAAGTCTAGTCTCTAATATCATAACAAAGGAGCAAGTTCTGGTAGTATATTATGATGTAAGGATAGAAAATCTGATAGTTATTTTCATCTAGTACCTTTTTTCCTTTTTGTACTAATCATACTTCTATTCATGGAGAAGATCAGGCTTCCTCCCAGTAGTTCATGAAGTAAAGTAACACATATTTCATGCTTTAGAATGGAGGCATGAGAGACATGAAAACTAAAATTTTCTAAAGTACCAGAAAAATGTTGGGTGTTTTATTCCAATAATCAGAAAAAGAATGACCAAGGTTTTGAAGAATCTATTAATTCCTATTGCCTGTGCTGAAACAAAGTAACTGTAGGGACTAAATTACATCAGAAGGTAGTGGAATATATATGGATAGATTCTGAGATTCTGAGATTTGTACCAAAGTACTTTGAAATTTTATGATCTAGACTCTCTGTTTAGCATGTTAACAGAGTACTGTAGTACCATAAATATGACAGTGACATTTTGAAATATTCTGAGTTCTGTAAATCTGTGTCACTGGAAATTATATGTCTAAATATTTTTAAATGTTTCTAGATACTTAAATATTTTGAGAAATTTGAATATTCTTGCAAAATCTATCCTTGATGCTCTTTAGAAGATAACTGAATATGTTAAGTAATATATTTTTTAAATGCTGACTATCTGGGTGTGCTGAATGTGGCAGAGAGATTGTGATGGTTTCACAACTGATTCTGCTTTACCAAAGTCAGACTACATGCAGCCTCAAACCATTTTATATTTTTTTTTCTTTCTAATTGTGTTTCCTATGGTGTAAAGAGCTAAGACATCACAGAAGGTCATGTTTAGGTTAAAGACATACAGTTACATAAATATTGTGATACATGTGTGTTACTTTCTCCAAGTCATGGGGAAATCATGAAGGGCACATACTGGCCCTTCTTGTATTCCTGGGTAGAAGGCTCCCTCCATCCATTTAGAAAGGCTAAATCTCTCTCCAAACAGAATATTGATATGATAATTTTAAGCATTTAATCTACATAAAGAATAAAGTATTGTAAATGTTGGGCTGCTTATATTGAAAACTGCTCATACCTCTGTAGGTTAATTTTCAGGGGTTTTTGTGTCTGGCTGAAATATCTTTAGGGAGAGATTGTTATGAAATATATCAGCATAGTAATACTTTCATGGCAAGTTGTTGCTAATGCTGTGGCAATTTTATAGTATTTATTTTAAACAGAGTCCTGTCTAAAACAATCTGGTTTGTTGGTTATCATTTTAGCTAGAACATGTGGTTCTAATTTACGTGGACCGAGTGGCATTATCACATCACCAAATTATCCGGTTCAATATGAAGACAACGCACACTGTGTGTGGGTCATCACAACAACTGATCCAGAAAAGGTATGCTTTTTCTCTTGTCTCAAGTGAAACGGCAGAGATTTGGTTTTGTCTTAAAAATATTTTATATATATTAGCACAAATGCATGAACACATGCAAGTTTTTATGTTAATTTAAACACAAAAAAGAAAAGAGTAGAGTAGTTATGAAAATACACTAGGCACTAGAGGGGAGAAAATTAGCATGTGTAAAAATGTCCACTCAGAGTAATAGGTCTAACTTAAATTTTTCAAATTTTAAATACATTTTTTAAGGAAGTACAGAAAATCATTATCAAAATTCAACATTACTAAATGAGTTAATAGTGAATTTTTCATGTTGCACCTTGATACTTACTCATTGTTGAATCTTAACATAAGATTTCTTGGCATAAAAACTGGACATTACACCTAAGTATTTTGACAGCTGTTGTTAGCTATTTTACTGCCTACATAATTTCTTTTCAATTCACTGTTTTCCAGTAATGATTCTTAATACATAAGTATGAATAAGTCATCTAATTATGCATAACATAGTGGTCATAACAGAATATCTTTACTGTTTTTCTGCATAATCAGTAAAGGATGGAGGCATCCTACCTGTAGGAAAAAAAAAAAAAAAAAGAGAAGTTAAAGAAGTACTTTACTTATATTGTACTTCTGTGTAATGAAATGCTGAATAAATAAATTGCCATATAGCAGGGAATGTATGATCTATATGTATTTTTAATTGCAAAACATATTTTTGTGCATCTTTTTGGAAGACTATATTCTTGACTTCTTTAAAGTAGTTAAGGAAAAAAATGTTTATCTTAACATAAATCAGTGAAAATATTTAGCTGCAGAAAAGATAAATGTGCTGCATGCTGTCATAGCATATTTTTGAGATGTAAATACTGTTGCTTTGTGAAGTTAATTAAGTTCATTTTTTTCTTAAAGAGGATTCAGTTTGGTTCACTAAAGATATGTATTCAGGAAAAATGGGCAAAAGTACAAAACTACTATATTGAGAAAGATTTTACTCTAGTGGGACTTCTCGCAGAACAGAAAAAGCTGTTTTCAGTTCCAAACTGACCTATGATATTTTATTTAGAATAGCCATTAGATGTGAATATTTCTTCTAGAAGGCCATTGACTTTAAAAACATTGCATTTCATAGAAATTATTAAATTACATTGAATTTTTAAATATAGAAAAGCATTTAAATTATGGAAAATGTATGAAAATTTATTCTACTCAAATTTATACTCAGTAGTGTTTTGACTTGTCTATTTTTCAAAGCACAACATATTTTTGTAAAAGAAAAATTAAATGCATGTTAAAAAAAAAAAAGTTAGAATTCCTGCTAATAGAGGAGCATATTGGCATCTTCATGCTTTCTTTTTTCAGTTAATTTTATTTTTAAGTAGAATAATCGGTACTGACTATTCTGTTAAACTGTCCAGTGGATGTTTTCTATGGAGACTCAGATTTACGTATGAAAACCATTAAACCCCCATCTACTACAATTATGCACTAATTCTCTTCAATTTTGTATAATGTATCTTTCTCAGTGAATTTAGAATTTTAGTAGTGCAGAACTTAATGAGATTGATGTGGATTAATTTGGACTCAAAAAACCACTACTCTTAAGTAGTGTTCTTTGGGCAGGTTGCTAGTTCATCAGACACAAGAATCAACAGGAGGAATTGCACATCCAGAGAGATAAATTATGTTATGTTCAAAATTAATAGGTCTGAGTGAACACTTGGAGCTTTCACCCAGAAAAAAATTAACACTTGTTATATCCAGCTGTGTGGAAGGTAAAGACATGCTAGCAGACACTGATAATCACATCATGAGAAAAAGAGGTGTAACTTTTAAGTCTTTCATTTTCAACAGGATGGGCAATATTGAATGGGTTACCTTTTTATTGAACTTGGATTTGTCTAGCAGTGCAACCAAGGAAGAATTTTCTTAATTTGATGTCTCTTGGAAAGACTGTAGTTGCTTTAGGACCATGATGACTGTAAATGTGAAGTCTTCAAATCAGACTTATTCAAGGCTTACAGTATTTTAAGGTTGCTTTCACATATAGTCTACATCGTCTTTATCAGTAATGGGATTTCTATTCCCAGATAACTGCATTGGGAGTTAATACACACCCTTTCAGTTAATAAAAGATATGAAAGAAAATCATTTTACTTTACAGATTATCTGATTGAATGGAACACTACTTCTTTTTGATAAAAAATATTGCTAGCATTTTGAAATCTATGAACTTTAAAAAAAATCAATTACCAAAATAATTTTCAAGTTTCCAAAACAATAAAATTATTTTAAGGTATGCTGACTTTTCTTAGAGAATGACAGAACTCTTGAAAATTGAACTGTGTGTTGAAGGTCTGATTTTACAATTACTTTGAGGAATCTACTCTTTTGACTTGCAGATTTGAAAATATTTATCAGAATGCTTAGGGTCCTGTTGATTTTCTTTTCCGAGGAAGCAGACAGCTCATGACATATTGTTACTCTGTAGTTTAAATTACTTTTGTCTTACTCTAAAAGTGAATTAATGGTCTTTTATCAGGTTAGTTTGCAAGTAGAATTTTACAAGATAAGATAGTGTTTTCTCTTAACATAACATTCAATGCATTTTGAAGAGGATAATGCAGTTAAAGAGATTTCCTAGGTTTCCTTCCCGAAAAAAAATATCTCCTCCAAAACCTGCAAACAAAACAAAAACCAAACAAATGAAAAAAACCCAATAAAACAAACAAACAACACCTGAAAAAACCATCTCAAAACCATAATAAACTGGAATATTTTAATTTTTTTTAATGGAAAAATTTTCCAAATTTTGCATTCTGGTGCTGGCAGGGGGACAGATTTTTAGTGCCAACTCATAATGAAAACAAATTTCAACATCCTACAGAGACAATAGCATAGTTTCAGGTCTTAGCCAACTGTATCAAGATCATTTTAAGTTAAATGTTTTTCTAAGATTTATTTACCTTTTTCTGAGCAACATAGAAATTTAAATTTGAGTCTTCTCCTGTTCAAAGGTATTCCTGCTTATTTCTTCCTTAACCATTTGTTTGTTTCCTCTGGATCCCACTATTGCAGCTTTTGATCAGCCTCCTACTGAGTCATTTATTAGACTTTTATTGCTTGCAAACACAACCTAATAGTGCTCTTCTGACTGTGTCAAGTGCATGCTGTAATTTTTTACAACTCTTCGTTGTTTAGTTCTTCTGTTATGCAATTTCTCAGCTTTCTAGAATCAGTTACTTTGAATTCTTTTGAGGACCTACTGATGTGTTATCTTTACCTCTTTCTTACTGTTAGTATAATCTTATTAGGTTATGTACTAACCATGCGCCTACCCCTTGCTGTTTCAAGTCCTTCTCCAGCCTGTGGATACTTAATGCCTTGGGTTTCCTGCTGTTTTCACTGTTTTATGGTAACATTGCAAAGGCTCAATTTTTCAGCCCCAGTGTCTATTGGATGGCAAGATTTGTTGCATTATTGCATTGTTGCTTCACCTATGATACCTAATTTTATCCAATATTTTCCTGACTGGTTTCTGATTGTGGTATAGTAGATGTGCTATGGGCTGCAATATTGCTAAGTTTAATGACCTGGTAAATAAAGACTGTGTCCCATTTACAGGGGTTTTTATTGAAGGATGTGCTTTCTGCACCATGCAAAGCACAGATACATTAAGTATTTGTTTGAGCCTAGCATCTTCTTTCTTCCATAAAAAGTCAAAGTCATTCACTACAATTGACACAACTGAAGACATTGAAATTAATTACAGTGAGAGTGGGAAACTTCACATACAGTTTTGCGGGTCTGAGCTCTCAGGTATTTGTATAAAGTTGGATTATGCCTCAATATGTTGGCATATATGAAATATGGAATGAAATAACATCACTTTAGAGTGGGGTTATACCAGAGTTAAGTAAAACTGTTGAAGAAAATCTCTTCTACATTAATACATTTAATTCTGAGACTTTTGGTGAAGCTGATAAACCCAAATCAAAGCCACTTTCTATATTGAGTTTATATGTCTCATTTGAGCATTAATTACAAGAAATTTTGACTCTTGTTCTCTTCAAAATGGGGGTAGTGATGGAAGACAGATGCATGGGATCAATACTCATCTCACGACAAAACCATCCAAGCACAAATTTCCTGCTATTGTATTTCTTGGTTGGCAAGAGAAGCTAACCGAAGGACCAGTCTTAATGCCACTAATGTTATTTCCTGTGGTATTTGCTTTATTTTTCTCAGGTGATTTCTAGCATTAAGTGCCAAAAACCACCAAACACTACAGTTTTTTTCCTAATAAGGTCATTGTCACAAATACAGGCTAACAGTTATTATTTACCTTATTACTTACCTTCCCTTTGACCTTCCTTCCATGCTGTTTTTGAGCAAAAGAGAGTAAGTAACTACTGAGTTATCTGTCTTCAGTATCTCATATGTACTTTCAGGATATCAGCTAGATTCACACCACTGAGATTTAGCCGTAGGGTGTGAATTTTATGAGCCTCATATGGATCTAAGTATGACATATTGAGTTGGAAATGGCAATTTAGGGGAAAAAAACAAGCAGTAAGACTTCTGGAAAGAAACTATAGAAGCATACACATGAAAGAATGAAAGAGCTGAAAAAGGAAACTTAGCAGTATATTTGCTCTGATATTGTCTTTGATTTTACAACAAGTTCATAATTTAGACAATGGACATTCAGACATATAGTTGGAATGTATTAGATGGTAAACAAAAGTTTCAGTGTCCAAAAAAAGTGTCAACAGAAAACCAGCAAACAAACTAAAAAATCAAAACCTTTGAAGTGATCAAAATGATTTTGTTAAATACAAAAATGTATGCTGTTTTCAAAGTTTAATGCATCTATTTCCTCATGTTCTAATGCTAGATTGAGGGCCCTTTAAAAAGAAAGCAAAATGTAATATTTTCACTGTGATATGTTTCTTCTGTCTCTGCTTTGGTCAGAATTATTTAAATAGATTATTGTGAGTCTTTAGTTGAATACTTAATGCATCAAAAGTGTTTGCCTTTCTCATAGATACAATTTTCCAGACTGTATATCTGAAAGCATCATCATGATTTTGGCCTATATGTTGCAAAACAAAACCAGACTATTCCTTTTTGAATTTTTTATTTTATAGCTAAAACAATCCCCTACTCAAAAAATAAACCCCCGCCCCCTCAAAACTGTTTAACACATAATTGCCTTTTTGTTTTCCAATTACCAGAGATAATCTTTCAAGATTAAAAAGGGGGAAAACAAAACTATAAAAAAAACCCTTGTGCAGCTTCACTTTCATCCTTGACATTTATTATCCAGCCACTGCCATATACATACTTTACTTATTGCTGAGTGTTGGGTTGTTGCCTCCAGCTTTTTTCATAGAGGATTTTATTAGCTGCTCATGCACTTCCAATTCCTTCACTATTTTCTTCCTCCCCTGTGATTTGCCGTTTCATGTTGGTCTGCCTCAGTTTCCTTTTTTTTTTTGTTGTTTTGATCTCTATCAATGTATTTTTTTCTGATTTAGCTTTAATCTTTTCTTTCTTTTAACTTTATGTACTTTCAGAAAGCAAAAAATTTGTACGCAGTGTTCAGATATAGATTCCTAATTATTTTCATCATTGAAATGGAGCTTAAAAACTGAAAAAAGAATGGTCAATTGAAATGTTAACTTTTAATTTTAACCATAACGAAGCAATAATTTTTTATTCATGTAATGTCATGTAATTCATGTAATTTCTTAACGTAATTATAATACTTTTCAGCACAACAATGTACCTGTTGGTGTTGTGGCATATTATTCCACACACACAAAAAACATATTTACACTCAATTTCTTCATAGTAAAAGGGATTCAGACAACTTTATTAAACAGAGAATTAATTAGTCTTCCTGAGCCACGGCTGAATATACATTAAATATACCTAAATACGAGACTCTTTCTTTCTTTCCACATGGTATAGAATTCAAACCAGTGTATTTGTTATTACTCCTGAACATATATGCACATGCTAATAAACATTGGAATGTTTTACTTGCACAATACAAATATAAAAATAGAGGAACATAAAACCATTACTATTCTCTCATTTAATTCAGGTTTGGGCTTTTTTTTTTTTTTTTCCCTGACAGGAAGTACTCCTTACAGAGTGTGCATCAAATGACAACATTCTGGCACTGTGTTAATGAAATCCTAAAACTAAATCTCCACTTTTTTTCTTACCTTGTTTGTTCTACAAATTATTTCTAATTCCCTTGATAAGAAGTATTAGGTTTATTCACTATTAAATTGTCATCTTTGTAAATCAAAACTATCAAGATTTGTGTGTAGACATTTTTCCCATTTTTCCTGGAGTGTCTGCAGCTATTGATAGTATATCATACCTGAAAAATGTCCTTGAATATTTTGCTTATATTCCTTTTTTTTCCCTGTGCATTTTTTCATTTTTCAAGTATTCTGCATAAAATATCTTTGTACAGGCACTGTGCAGCCTGATTGGATTGGCAATGAGGCCATAAACCCACATTTACTGCGCAAGGAGGCAAATGCTGCCGAATATTTTATGCTCCTATAGTTCTTTGTTACCTCAAAAGCACACTCATTTGCGTTGCCTTGGAACATGAGTGTTGGTGTTCTTTCTATATGTTTCTCACCATTTATCTTCTCTTGTAGATTATTACTTGGGTACACTTCCTACTGGGAAAATGTCAGCTAATAGCTTCTAGGGAAATAATAGGAAAATCTGAGAAATTCGCAGATTGCATAGTATATTTTGTGTGTGTGTGTGTGTGTGTGTGTATAAATACAAGAAAAAAATAGCTTATTCTAAAAATATTATTATTTTCTGATAATTATTACTATCTCTTTCATTTTGCTTTAGCGCTACTATAGATTTGGTTTTGGTATCACAGTAAATACAAACCTGTGAGTATTTACATAATAATTTTTTAGGGTTTCATTTAATGACGTCACTTTGGTGTTATAATAAACAGGAGCCTCATATTTTTAAGAACTATTGTAGAGAGAGTAATAAATGGAGGACCAAATTATTAGCAAGATGTACAAATTGCAGATTTCAGGAAGGTGGTGTTAAATGGGGAGGATGTAATTCTATTTATTGGAATTTTTACTCAGTCTTGAACTATAACAAGGTTTATGATAAGTTATGAAAGAATTAAAAGATTCTCAAAGTGTCATGTGGTAAATTCACCCCACTAAGGCTGATTTGATAGCTGAGATAGCATGGGAAAAGAAAAACTGCAAGGGTGTCTCCATAATTTAAAGCATTTAAGTGCACTGCCTAAATTAATTTTACTTCCTTAGGATTTTTCTATCTTCAAAGTAAACTCCTCAAATGGTATTGTAGTCCATTTAAGGTGAAATTTCCTCCTGGCTTTCATTAAGTAAAGAAAAGCTGGTATGTTGAATGCTTAATGTGACATATGGACAATGAACTCATAAATGTTTAAAAAAATATATATATGTTTGAAAGGATGCTAATGTCTAATACAGCAATGTTTTAAAATTTTGGAAATGTGAATTAAGGATTTTGATTGGAGATTTTTAGAAAACACAAAATGACACCAAAATGAGATGCTACTTTGAAGTAAATAGAGACAAAAGCTTCAGTCCTAAAGTGTGATCTCATCAAGAATCAAGGCAGGCAATAATACACCTGCTGTATATTGTGAAAGGATTAACACGGATTAGCAAACTAATTTTTCAGCTACTTGACCCAAGAAAGATATGGATAGACTTGAAGTATGTTAGAAAAAAAACAATGGTTCGGCACCTGGTGGATTTATAAAAACAGTTAAGAAGCACCACCATAGCCAAACCCAAGAACATGGTACTTCCTATCTTCAGCTTCAGTTGGCTTGAGCATTGAGTATTTGAGCAGTGATTTGATCTACAGTGCAGGTAACAGACTCTTTACAGAACCTTTTAAACATAGCTTTCAATTAAGCAGGTAATACCTACAACTCCTTGGGTTTATGAGCCTTAGGGTCTGTATCAGTCAGCCACATGTCTATGTATTAGTCATTTTTTCAAGATTTCTAACTTGTTTAATAGTCAATCCTTGCAACAGTATGCAGAACAAAAGTTTAACTACCCTTTAAAACATGCCCCTATATGTTTCTAAAAATATCACCCATGAAGTTAAAAGTGAGAATAAGCTTTACACATCAGATCTATAAGTGCTTAATGCTAATTTACTGTACTAGAAAAGAATAAATGCTTGTTTATCACATCTTCAGCCATTACTCTGCTTCTATGCAGATTTTTTTTTTAATTAATGCCTTGTTTTCAGCAGGAAGTAACCTGTTAAAGATTTTTTCTCCTTCCTTATATTTTCCAGTATTGTTATGAGATAGAACTTGCAGGGAAAATGCTGAGTTTGATTACGGATCTCATCTCTGTATCCAGGGGAAGAATGGCTTAGACAGAGCTTGTCAGGTTGGCCAGACTTTTTTCATGCAGCAATCATCTCAACATTTTACTCTTAATTTATTTAACAGCTGTTATCACTGTTTCAGGCTCACTAAAAAGGTAACAAGTGAAGAGCTTGCAGCATAATTCAGGTGTTCTTCTGTAAAGAGACCAGAGAAGAGTGCTGGCTAGAGGGCAGGGAACCTTGCAGTTTTCTGTGCTGTCACTGCCTTCATGATAGATTTAAGCAGTGTAAACCTGAGTTCATGAAACAGTGTTTAATCATGGTGTCACAGGATGAACGATACCATAAATGCAAATAAAGCAAAAGACGTAATGTCACTGCAGGTTTTCTTCCTATTCTTGCTAAGATTTTTGGACTTATTTATTTTTGCTAGATAAATGTGTATTGCATATAATTTTTTAAAGAGATTTATACCATAAACTGAATAGTTTGTCCCTCTGTATAATTTTTTTGATTTTAGGCTTGTATTTTATTTTCCTATTTCTAGGAGAAAGTAGATATTTTTGCAGAATCATTGAATATCTTGAGTTGGAAAGGAGCCATAAGGACCATCGAGTCCAACTCCTGTCCCAGTACAGGACAATCCCAAGAGTCACACCATGTTCCTGAGAGCATTGTCCAAGAGCTTCTTGAACTCTGGCAGGCTTGGTGCTGTGACTGCTTCCTTGGAGAGCCTGTTTCAGTGCCCAACCACCCTCTGGGTGAAGAAACTTTTCCTGATATCCAACCTAAACCTTCCCTGACACAACTGCAGACCATTCCCACAGGACCTGTCACTGGTCACCACAGAGAAGAGATCAGTGTCTGCCCCTCCTCTTCCCCTTGCAAGAAGCTATAACTGCAGTGAGGTCTCCCCTCAGTCTCCTCCAGGCTAAACAGACCAAGTGCCCTCAGCTGCTCCTCCTACAGCTTTCCCTGAAGGCCATTCACCATCTTTGCAGCCTCATTTTGCTTCACTCTAATAGCTTACTATCTCTTTTTTTTTGTTGTGGTGTCCAAAACTATCCCCAGCACTCAAGGTGAGGCCACCTCAGTGCAGGGCAGAGTATTCAAGGTGAGGTCTCCTCAGTGCAGAGTGGAATAATTGGGCAGAAGAATCTCCCTTTTCTAATTTTTTAATGTGATGACCCTGTGTGGATTTTATACATTAGACGTGTTTTGAGTCAGAATAAACTGGTGATGTTGCAGAAGTTGTGCCTTCACATAGGTCAGGAGGAACTTAGTCCAGTTCTCTGTGGAAAAAAATAAGAGATTATTGATCAGAGTCTTCAAAATAAAGTAAAAATAAATTTTTAAAAAATTTAGCAAGTATCAGTTGGAAATCTTAGTGTGATTCTACACTAATATTTCTTGTTTTCTGCCTGCTTATTATTTGAAGAGAGAACTGGTTGTTGTATTTATGATATTTGGTTAAGTGAAAGGTAGTGCTATTTGCTGTATGGCTGAATTTCAGTAAAGTCATAAGTAAAATCAAATCTGTGTTCAAAAGTATTCTAACACTTACTGGCATTTTTTTTTCCAATGCCGCATGTATTTCAAGGAGATATAGACTGTTTCTACTTGAGTGTATACTGGTATTTACTGTTGTTTTTTTACATAAATACAATTTGGCAAGTCTAACTATTCAAGGAATTGTGGAATTTTTTTAGATTGGAAAATGCCTTTAAGGTCCTTGAATCCAACTTTAACCCAGCACTGCCAAGCTTCTCCCAAACCATGTCTCTAAGCAACACATCTACACATCCATAAATGCCTCGAGGAATGCTAATTCAGCCATATCTCTGGGCAGCCTGCTCAAATGCTTGACCACTTCTTCAGTGAAGAAATTTTTCATCTAAATCTCACCTGGCACAACTTGAGGCCTTTTCTTCTTGTACTGTTGCTTGTTACATGGGGTATCAACCCGTACCTGCCACAACTTCCTTTTAAGCAGTTCTAGAGAGTGATAAGGTCTCCTCTGAGCTTCATTTCATCCAGACTAAACAACTCCAGCTCCCTCAGCCATTCCTCATTGGACATTGGTGCATTTAATGACAAATAATAACCTTTGTGCATGACAAAATTTCTTAAAATTTACTGCTGGTTTCTTTTATGGAAAAGCTATACGTAATGGTGAAATAAAAAATGCTGTATGAAATTTCACATCTGATTAAATTATCATCTCAAAAAAATATGACTTTGTTGAGATAAAACAATTCCAATAATAAATCTCAAATTGCTAAAGATCGTAGATTAATTACCTCCCATTTAGTAATTGGAGTCTATTTTCTTTGAATTTCTATTTAATGGACTCTATTGATTTAAAGGATAAACAAGGTTTATTTTGTAAAAAAAAATTAGTGTTTTTATTAATTGTAATTGTACTGTGTAGCCTAAAACTCATGTGTTTCCCAGCTTGTTTTATTAGTCTCTGGGCGCTCATGTTCACAGACTTTTATCAGTGTTTAAATCACAAAACAATATACTGATTTGGTCTTTAGAGATGTGGGGCATCCTCTTCTTGATTAAAATTATTGAAGAGGTTAATTTACCTGCATGGAGCTGTTCTCACTATTGTGCTCTCAAAGGCCTTCTCTTTGCACCTTTCATCATGTCTTAGAGCTATAAAGTAACACCTCTACTATATTAAAGGAAGCAGACATATTAAGATCTGTGTAGTAATTCCACTGATGCACATAGGAGGGAACCACTGGACGAGTTCCTACCTTAGGAAGGAGGCATGGTGAAGAAGCTTCTTTTCCAGGACATGGGAAGGCATTTAATTTCTTTCAATTGTTTTGCTAAGAAAAGGGAAAATAGAGCCTTAAGCATCGCTGGCAGTTTACTGCATAAAAATGAAAATCACATTGGGGGTCATCATGCCTTTTGAGATTTTCATGCCTTTCAGAAAAATGAAGCACCTGTTAAAATGATCACCCCTTTCCTTTTAAGATGACAAGTAAGAACACAGATTTCACAGCATGGTTTTCCTCTTCATCCCCATCAGTGGTAGCTTTTCTCATTGCAACAAAAGGAAATATTTTTAACCTAGTGAAGAGCTTAGTAATTTAAATAAGTTATCACTGGAACATAATTTTCTAACTGATATTTCTGAAATATGTATAAGCAAAGATCTGTGAACCATGATAAAGTATTCAGGATTGAAGTGAGGTATAAATAGAGGCTTCACTGCAAGAATGAGATGTAGGTCTCTCTAGTTGCTATGAAAATTTAAAATAGAGACCACCTTATTGAGAAATTCACCTTTCTGCCTGAGAAGGAAGACATCTTAGGAGGAGTTCATTCATCACTAAGCAGTTCTCATTTTAAATTTGGTGTTGAAATGGGTGGAAGACAAGGAAAAATCACGTAAAATGTGAAGTCTGAAGCTGTGGAAATAAGAAATTCATATTTTTTCTGGACTCCAAGACAGATTCTTCTCTTATGGCTGTTCTGTTTTGCAAAACACAAGACCTCTCTTTTCATGGAGTTCACAGAATGTCATGGAGGGTTTTGTTCATGCAGATTTTAGCGTCTCTGTAGATGTCATTCTTCCAAGCAGTGTTCTCCATAGTTATTTATTAGCATAAATACTTGGCAACAAGTACAAGTGTAGATAAAAATCCTAATTTATTTATTCAATCAAAATCCAGAAGTTTCTCGAAGGAAAATCTAGGGATTTTAAGTAAAGATGAAAAACACATTGTCTGTTTAACAGCTGTCTTAACTTCACAGGTACGTCTTGCAGAAACTTGCATCTGCAGAGCATGAGCAGAATCTCAGCAGGTGGAAAAATCAAAGGAAGATAGGACAAGACCCAAGTAGGGCCTCCAGTTGTCCTAAGAGAATAAATTAGGTTATGTTTACATTAGCATTAGTAGTACAGTGCACCACAAGCAGCTTTATACTGCAAAACAATTAGTGCTAAGGGCATGAGGTTCACACTGTGTATATTTCAGAGTTTTTTCTGTGGACTCTTTCTGCTTCTTTAGGCTGAATGCGTGCTACTGGCTGGAGAGCACCTTCCATCTTTTATGCAAAAACAGGTGAACCTATTTGCTTTGAGACTGCTCTGTGATGCAAATCAAAGCACAGTAAGAGCAGATGACTTGAGATTGTTTCTGAAGTACACCCTTGATCAAAGCCTTGATGTGAATGTATTTTTAATCTGCTGGTACAACCATCATAACACACAGAAAAGCCTGACATTTGCAGACACTTTTTACATGCAGGATTTGTTTGGGTCAATGGACAAACAAATGAAGACTCAGAAACATCCTTTTAAGATTTTATATATCTTCATGAAATTCAAATACAAATCCCACACAACAAAGTAGTTGCAGAACCTGCTTTATTCAGGACATTGCCTATAATTAATGTATTCTTGCTACAACCTAGTTGTTTGTTGGTTCATTTGGTTGTTTTTTCCAAGGCAAAAAAGGCACTTAGGTAGAGTGTGCACACTGGCAGAGTATATGTGTCATGTTTTAATTCAGACTTTCACACAATTAGCATAATAATTCTTAGTATTATTCTGTGTTACCAGACTGTTAACAGCCTTCTCAATGATCATTATTTTTAATTGTGTCTTTTGAAATATTCTATGACTACAGTGCTTACAGTGTCTTTCAGAAAAAGGTATTGCATGCATGCTATTACATATGTGCAAATCTATGTAGAAAACTAAATGCTTACAAATTACTTTTTTTCTACATTAGTCAGTTATTAACTCTGTCTAATTAGTAATTAACTCTGTCTAATTTCTGCTCTGATGTTATTTAAAGGAAAAATAAGTACTCATTTTTTCGTCAAACAACTATAATCAGGGAAAGCTACACAGTAATTCCTGAATATCTGTCCTTAAGCAGATATCTCACTGCCAGTCTGATGAATAACTCTTTTAGCTATATTTAAAACAGTGAGAGATCAATTACCTGAAGCACCTTAAGGCACAAATGGGTAAATATCTCCATTTGGGTGTTTTAGAGCACATTTCAATTACTGCACCATAAGTAATCCTTTCTGGCCTCCAGTTTCTGCATCAGTAAATTATGGACCTCTCATAGTTTCTGTATCTCCAGGTCATGTGAGGATTTTACCTTACACTTTCAAATTACAGTAGCCAAGTATTTAGATTTATACTGAATTCCAGCCCAAGTACTGGTTTTTGCAACAAATTTCTATTTACTTTAATTTTTTTCCTTCTAAAAATGAGATTTAAAAATTGTTTTACAGATATTTTGGGAACATCTAATTTCTGTTTAATTATTTGAGTTTCAACAATATCCATACATCTACAACTACAAAGAGAATCAGAAGGACAATCCAGGGATCTATGGACCTGTCAGCCCGACCTTGCTACCTGGAAAGTTAATGGAGCAGATCATCTTATGGGCCATCACATGGCACATAGAGAACAACGGGTTTATGAAAGGCAGGTCCTGCTTAATCAACTAGCTCTCCTTTAATGACAAGGTGACCTGCTTAGTAGATGGGGGAAAGACTGTGGATGTTGTTTATCCAGACTTCAGTAAAGCCTTTGACACCATATTCCACAGCATTCTCCTGGGGAAACTCACTGCTCATGGCTTGGGTGGGTGTGCTCTTCACTGGGACAGAAACTTGCTGGATAGCTGGGCTCAGAGAGTGGTGGTCAATGGAACTAAAACCAGTTGGTGACCAGTCATTAATGTTTCCCAGGAGTCAGTATTGGGGATGCTTCTGTTTAATATCCTTATCAACAATCTGGCTGAGGAGATTGAGTGCACCCTCAGTAATTTTTCAGATGGCATAGCATTGAGTGGGAGTGCTGATCTGCTGTGAAGTAGGAGAGATTACAGAGGAATCTGGACAGGCTGGATTGATGACCTAAGGACACCTGCATGAAGTACAAGGTGAAGTACAAGGTGAAGTTCCAGGTTCTGCCCTTGGTACACAAAACCCCATGTAGCACTACAGGCGGGGGGCAGAGTGTCTGGAAGGCTGCCTGGCAGCGAAGGAGATGGGGATACTGGTTGACAGCAGCTGAACATGAGCCACTATGTGCCCAGGTGGCCAAGAAGGCCAGTGACATCTTAGCCTATATTTTCAGTAGTGTGGCCAGCAGGACCAAGGCAGGGATTGTCCCCCTGTAGTTGACAGTGCTGAGGCCACACCTTGAGTCCTGTGTCTAGTTCTGGGCCCCTTACTACAAGAAGGACATTTTGGAGCTGGAGTGAGCGCAGAGGACAGTGGAGCTGGTGAAGTGTCTGAAGCAAAAGTCCCATGAGGGGCAGCTGAGAGAGCTGGGGGAATTCAGCCTGGAGAAGACTAAGTGTGAGACCTCATTGCTCTCAAACTACCTGAAAGGAAGTTGTAGCAAGGTGGGGGCACAGAATCACAGAATCACTGGACTGGAAGAGACTCAAGATCATCTAGTCCAATCCATGGCCTAACACCTCAACTATACCATGGCTCTGAGTGCCACATCCAGTCTTTTTTTAAACACACCCAGGGATGGTGTCTCCACCACCATTCCAGGCAGACCATTCCAGTACTTTACCACTCTTTCTGTAAAAAACTTTTTCCAACCTATATTTCCCTTGTCACAGCTTAAGACTGTGTCCTCTGGTTCTGTCAGTTGCTGCCCGGAGAAAGAGACCAACTCCCATCTGACTACAACCAACTTTCAGGAAATTGTAGAGAATGATAAGGTCACCTCTGAGTCTCCTCTTCTCCAGGCTGAAGAACCCCAGCTTCCTCAGTCATCCCTCACAGGGCTTGTGTTCCAAGCCCCTCACCAGTTTCGTTGCCCTCCTCTGGATGTGCTCAAGCGTCTCAAGGTCCTTCCTGAACTGAGGGGCCAGAACTGGACACAGCGCTCACAGTGTGGCCTCACCAGTGCCAAGTACAGGAGGAGAATGACCTCCCTGCTCCTGCTGGCCACACTATTCCTGATACAGGCCAGGGTGCCATTGGCCTTCTTGGACATCAGGGCACACTGCTGGCTCATGTTCAGCTGGCTGTCGACCAGTACCTCCAGGTGCCTTTCTGCCTGGGCACTGTCCAGCCACACTGTCCCCAGCCTATAATGTTGCAGGGGGTTATTATGGCCAAAATGCAGGACAGGACACCTGGACTCAGTAAATGTCATCTTATTGGACTCTGCCCATCCATCCAACCATTCCAGATCTCTCTGCAGAGCCCTCCTACCTTCCAACAGATCAACACATGCTCCCAGCTTAGTGTTGTCTGCAAATTTACTGATGAAAGACTCAATACCCTCATCCATGTCATCAGTAAAAATATTGAACAGAATTGATCCCAGCACAGACCCCTGAGGGACACCACTGGTGACTGGCCACCAGCTGCATGCAGCACCGTTCACCACCACCCTCTGGACCTGACCATCCAGCCAGTTCCTAACCCAGCAAAGAGTGCTCCTGTCCAAACCGTGGGCTGCCAGCTTTTCCGGGAGTGTGCTATGGGAGACAGTGTCAAAGGCCTTGCTGAAGTCCAGATACACAACATCCACAGGCTTTCCTGCATCCACCAGGCAGGTCACCTGGTCATAAAAGGAGACCAGGTTGGTCAAACACAACCTGCCCCTCCTAAACCCATGCTGGCTGGGTCTGATACCCTCACCACCCTGGAAGTGCTGCATGATGACACTCAACATAAACTGCTCCATTACCTTACTGGGTACTGAGGTCAGGCTAACTGGCCTATAATTACCAGGACCTAATCTCTTCTGCCATATCTGAAGGGAAAGGACAGGAGGAAATGACCTGAAGTTGTACAGTTCAGGGAAGGTTCAATTTAGATATAAAAAAAATAGATCACTTCAAGAGTGTTTAGGATTTGGAAGTTGCCCAGGAAGGTGGTAGAGTCTGGAAGTGTTCAAAAGGCACCTGCATGTGGCACTTGGGGATGTGGTTTTGGGGTGATTATTTAGGGTTGGTGCTAGACAACATAACAGTTGGACTAGGTGGTCTTGAGAAACATTTGTGTGGTCATTTTTACTTGGTTCCTTCTTTCCTTTTGTCACTTTATGAGTCCTGTGGATTTCCCAACTGTATTTATCTCTGGATTGCTGTTTTCAAAGATACTCACTGAAGAATTCTTTTATAAACTTGTGTGAGCACTTTGGCTTTGAAACATTTTGGATTGCACCTATGTTGGTAAGAGACTATGTTTTCAGCATAACTACTTTTAATCTTTTTTTTTTTTTTAATTAGGCAAATCAAAATACAGCTCCTGAATTTGGTTTACAATAATGTGGTAAAATAATGAGTGTGGTGGCATTTTTATTACTGCGCTAGTTTTATGGTAATTTAGTATAATCACTTGAAATATAATAGGCTTTATTATTTTAGTTGTACCTACACTGAGACAGGGAATGAATCAGATTACTTCCAGAGGTCACTTGCAACCTAAATGATTCTCTGATTAACCAAAGTGATTGCAACATGGGGAATATTTTATATGTTCATATATGCATTTCTCAGGTACTAGACATTCACTTCCATGCCGACTGACATAAGAATGATCAAGCATGTTTGTGGCATTTCAATTATAGCAGAGTGCTTATAGGCAATTTTAAAGAAATTGCAGCTTTTCATTTAAGCCCTGTATAATGCTAATTATAATTACTGAAGGCATGTGGTTATATGAGCAGGAGTTGGAAAAAGAAGGGCCAGAAAAAAGGATTGTTTACAAGTTTTAATGAAGTTTTACAATAAAATAATGGCATTATGCAAGAATTGTAATTCTTGCATGTAAATATCTCACCAAGATGAGTTTATCACTAGTTTTTTGACTTAATTTTGTCAGGTCTTTTTCTTATTCAAACAGTTAGGAAATGAGTACCTAAAAATCAAGAATATCTTAAATATATTAAATTAATTTAAATATATTATTAATTATAATTAACTATAATAATTAATTAATAATTATAATTATTAACAATTTATTTAAATAAATAATATTTTAGAAAGAAATTTTAGTAATTCAAATTACTTAATATTCCCAAACCCAAAGAATAATAATGTGCATTTCTTTTAAAAATGATATGACAACTTTAATAGATATGAGTAATATTAAGAGATATGGTTTGAATATTTAAATATTGTCTTCAACTTTTATTTTAAGTCCACTTTTGGGCAGCATATAGGGATCAAAGATTTGTGTGGTGTTTTTGCCCTTCTAGTGTTGTTCCAACATATCATTTTACTGTGAATAACTAAGTGACAGTTTGAAACATAATTAATTCACTTCACATTCAAGAAATACCCTAACTTCCTCTTGTGCTTAAATAAGATACAGACAAAATTTTGAATATTGATGATATAGTTATAGCTGTCAACCATTAGGACAGTGATATACTACTACTACTATTACTGCTACTACTACTACTGACTATTTTCTTTATTGAGCTTTGTATGTGTTAGAGTCTAAAAACTTTCAAAATTATACAGATCAATTTTTGACTTTTTTCTCCCCACTTCTCTGTATGCATTAACATTTAGAGAACCTGTAGTTGGTTTCACAAATTAGAGTTCTGAATTCAAAAATCCTAAGGAAATCTTCATTGGAGCTGTAAGCTGAATCGTTGTGTCTCCACCTGAGGCAGAAAACTGATCCGTGTGTATATGCCTTGTAATTCACAGAAATATTCTATGGGTAGTTATTGGCTGGTAGGGTTTGAATCAGATTCAATGAGACAGATAGAAAAAGGATAATGGGTATTATTGACACTCAGAACACTGCTCTCTTTGACAAAAGTACAACTTTTTTTGGTGCAGTGTAAAAATGCTAATAGCACAGTCCAAAGGTCCTCATCAAGCCATAATGGCAGAATTAATCTCCATGAGCCATTTTCTGAGACTTTCTATGTATTCATATTTGCCCTTGGTTCATGTTTTTAGAATATCTTTGCAATCGCATAATGAAAAATGTTTTTAATAAAAACAAAAAAGAATTATTCTGTACAGAAATAGAGGCAAAAAAAAATTTCTACAACAAATGGTTTGATGGTAGCACTTCGAAATAGTCTTTTATAGTAATGATGGACAGTTTGTAGTAGTAGAAACAAAATTGATATATGCCTGCACTATGATTTTCTAGATAATACAGAATATATTGCAAAATTAAGAAATATTTTATGTTGTCATTTCACACATTTACTTTGTCTGTGATATATGTTTCTGTGAAGTTAAATGAAACACCTCCTATATTAGTAAAAGAAAGACAAAATTGGTCTTATTGCAGCTGTCAGATTGTCTCCAGATTCAAATATATTTTCATAAAAAGTAATATGCAAAACACCTAAAGAATTAATATGCCAGTAAAGATTTTATTGAAATCATTACAATATATCTTACTCTCTAAACCTATCTATAACCTTTTTATGGAGGCACAGTATATCCAGATATAATTCAAGTATTTTTTTATTTAGCTAATAAAAATGTCTACCAAATAGACACTGATAGTGATAAAGAGAGAATAAAGCAGTTTGGAAATGACATTATAGACCCGTATTTAGAATTAATAGCATTAGGGTAGTCTCAAATGTATTTATTTTTTAGTATTGTTATCTAGAATTGTAGTTCGTAAAGAACCTTGTTTTATTTTTCCCTTTTAAAAGGTGATTAAAGGACAGGAATATAAACAGAATAAATCTTTATTATGTCGCATCTACATTTTCAAATACTTCTTGAATAAATTATTACATGTACACATTTTCTGTGATAGAAAAGCAAATGTTGAACTTTGAATTTGCATCAGACATATTTTATTTCATTTCACTCAGGCTTACTGGCAGTTTACATCTCTTAAGAGCAGGGAAATGAGAGCTGCACAATAAGGCCATGTTCTTGGCAGGTATTAAGTTCTTGCTTTACCCACAAACTAACTCTTGGTTAAAGCAAATGGGAGTGGAAACCAAACAGAAAGAGAAGGAGTTGTTGAACCAAAAAAAACCAACAAAACAACTTGACATTAACAATTTTCTTTATTTCTACTCTTTAATTTTTACTAGTGTCTTTTTAATTAATGTCAGTGTGTAAACAGTTATTTGCTCCTACCAGTAAGATACACATTCTTATAATTCTTTATTCTTTGTTTTTTTGGATTTTAGAGAGTTAAAAAGGCCACATATTTATCAGAACTTGGTTGTTCTTGGTAGAAATCAGGCACCTGTTCTGTTCTGTTCTTTCAGAGGTAAACTTGACTTATTTTTAGTTTTAAGACTGTCCAGCTTTGAAAACAATTGTTTCATCTGCCTCCAGTTTTATTTTTTACTTTAAGAAGGGATAGAGATCAATTTGTATACAAACTCCTATCTTGGCCAAAGATTTCATATTAGAGTCTTAGCTTTTCACCTTTCTTATGAGGCATATTGTACACTGCCATTAAGACAGCTTGTAGAAGTTTTGCAGCGCAGAACAACTGAAATGTTAAAAAAAAGACCAACCAACCAACAAACCCTCAAAACTGCTTTGTGCTCAGTTTCCTGGTCACTTGTGGCTGTGGAACAAAAAATAAAAATCTCCTTAAGTGCCATATTTCAGTTTACATTATACTTCTACCTTTCCTGAAATCTATCACTTTTGAACACATATCTACTAGCCAAGCTATTCAAGGAGTGGAGATAACAAAAGTCTTTCCAAAATAAATTACACAGATGTGTCATTTTAGTCGAAAAGCATTGTATTGTTGACATTAGAGACATTATATTTTGTCATATTCAGAAACTCAAGCTGAGTACTTACGTGATTCATACTTTTCCTTCACTTATATTTCTGAAAACTAAATAATGTCTGCTATAAATATTTTTAAAAGGAAATAGTTTCCATTTGGTTGGTATTTTCCTTGAAGATTCAGGTCAAATTGACACAACTTTGCAGTAGAGGTCTCATAAATGTTGCTTAAAGAGAAAAAATGTCTCTCCATCTGTTGCAGACAGATGTATGCTCTTTTAAGGTGTCTGACTTTTTCAGAGAGGTGACTGATGATTTGTGTTCAGCTAGTGTTCTATTATGACATCCATATCCTCTTCTAGAGAGCTGTTACCTGACTAGCTGTCACTCATTCTGTAACCGAGCAGTACATTACACTTTTCAAAATGTAATGGCCTATTAAATGACACATTTCTTTTTCTTTTCTTTTTCTTATTTTATTTTTCCTTGTAATGCAATCTCTCAAATTTTTCAAGATCACTTTGCTATCTAAATCTCTATACAGAGTACCTCTCTGTACTCTCATTCCTTCCCAGTGCAGAAACTTGAATTTTTACATACAGTTTAAAAAATGTTGAAATCTCTATATGTCTTTAAAATCTGAAGCTAAAAACACTAACTCCAAATAGTATTAAAAAATCCCTCTTGCACTCATTAAGTATTTTTTCCCTGAAGAATCAGCAGTTAAGTTTATTAGATATCTAACTCATCAGGAAGTTGGACCACTTCAGACGTGATATCTATTGTGACTGCAACCATAAGAGTACACTGTCTCCCGCTGGACTTAAACACAAAGAGAAGGAGGGATGTATTAATTATTTAAACATTTTGGCTGCTATCTTCTTAACCAAACTGCATTTCACATCTAGCTGTGTTCAGTAATACAGCTTACTGTATTGGCATTGCCAGTTTACATATGGAAATGTCAATAATTTTGTTTCAAGAGCAATGTAGAGGTGGAAGGTACAGGAAAGAGAAAAATTAAGAAAAGTGAAGATAAAAGAGATTAGCCAAAAGAAGTGTTCTGCAAATATTATTTTTTTAATAATAGTTGTTTGGCACATGATACAAGTATATTTTAAATGCCTAAAGTCTTTACAAATTAGAAACTATTTAAAATATTCATTATTAAAGGGAATAAACCTTTCAAAAGTGACAAGAAAACATATTCAAATGAAATACAAAGAGACTAAGTAAAACCTAACTTTGGACTTTGGTTTTAATATAGTAAATTTTTCATTGGTTTGTATTTACAACATCTGGAAAAACAGGAGAAGAAGTGTATTAAGGTAAATCAGGTATTCTGATAGATGGCATTAGCTAATGTTTGATCAGGAGTTTTATTATTTTTATTATCAAAACTGTCAAATTTGCCAAATGGTATAGATTTATAATACAGGCAGGTGTAGCAGGTTTTATCATAAAGCATTAAGTCACAACTTAAGCCAAAATGTAAATTTGTATTTTTCCTCCATTTACTTATTTCAACTTTTCATGCATTTTCTTGTCCAAATAATAGGTTATGCAGATGGGTCAAGGACCATGACTATGGAATCAGTTTGTACATCTGTGTTATTTATGCAAATATAAGAAAATTATAAGTAGTAGTAAACTGATAGTGGGGAAATTAATATTTTCAGATAGTAATTTTATAAATGGAAAAATCAAAAAGTTTTGGTTCTAAAAGTCAGTTTCTGTTTCCAGACGGTTTTGGGTATGCCATAGCTAGTCATAATGATTCTGATTAAAAGTCCTCGTATTTTCAAAATTCAACAGATCATGTTGTGATAGTTATGCTTACGCAATTCTACTGCTTCATGTGCATTTAAGCTATAAAATTGTAAAGAACAAGAACATATTGGCATCTCATTTGGATGAAGCTTTTTAAAAGGTACACCTAGCTGTGTGTTTGTTAAGACACAGGGAAGAGGAAAAACAGTTTTGTGGCTAAATGACAGATATTGGAGACAAAGGCCAGTTTACAGCTTCTCACATCAGATTAAGAATGAGCTCTGTAACTGTGTTTCAAATATGCAGACAACACAGAAGTTTTTCTATAAAGATGGTACCACGATGTTACAAGTATTGATACTTATACTTATCCAATCACTATAAGCACATGTAAAACCATGCTTGCTTATTTCAAATACGATACCTGCTTGTAAGCCTTAAAACACAATGAACAGATCTCCATTATTAAGCTTAGAAGTTCCTAATGTCTCACTAGATATACTTTTCTGCAGCTTAGGGGGTTATTCTAGACAAGAGTTAATACACAGACCATTGTTCTATTTGTCCTTACTTTTCTACTTCTTACATAATTTTTCTGCTGACCTATCTCATGGCTAATGCTTAGCTCTAATAACAGTTTTGCTGTCTTTGAGGCCTGCCTTTTGCAGCTTTCCCAAAACCCTCTGATTATATGGATCTCCTCATTTGACCATGTGTTAATGTATATTGATCATATGGGATTTTTTATTTGTCCATAGGAAAAACTATTATGTTTCGTGATACTAATTGGTTATATTCGGAAGTCCAATATTGCTATCTGCTAAGTGTAGCTGAAAATCTGTTGCATGTAATATTACACTTTCAGTGTCCAGTGAGCACTGAGACAGTTTGCCCAAAGTAACAGAGATCTCAGTGGGAGTGAGCAGATGTGTTTTTCAAGGGTTGAACATTCATACATGAAATCCGATTACACATCCACGATGGGTTTGATTCATGCCTGCTTTACATCCTTTCATCTACAGTTACATGTTTTAACAGGCCTGTAATCATCTGTGCCTTGAGTGGCTATTATGCATTTCACCATATTTCTACTTCAGTTCATCTGAATGTCAATCTCTTCCAAGATGTAGATGATCTGTATTTTGCATCAACAGGTGATGCATCCTGAGCAGAACAGGAAACTGTCACTCCTCTTGCTGCACACTGATATATCAAATATCAGTCATAAAAAACTGTGAGATGTTGAAATAATTGGAAGAAGGTGTGTGGGAAGTCCAATGCTGTAATCAAATTTCCTTTTATCATCTCAATAAATTCTGAAAGAAAAATTTGCAGATCCCACAGAATCAATGTCACTCAGATGGATTTTCTTTCTAGTTTTGTTACATATTTTGTTACAATATTGTTGTTTAAATTGTCTAAATTTTTTCAGCAACTGGGGAAGAGAAAAGAAAAACTTAATCATGGAAATTTTGCATAATGTCACATACCATGGCACAAAACTTGGGTGCTATATGATTGCATGACTTGGAGTTTCTCAGATGACTGTGACTGATTTTATTTGTTAGGATTTTTGAGTATGTTGGAGAACACTGAGTTCATAGCTGTGCACTTAATTTGGTTTTGTAAAGTTCTGTGATTTCATGTAACTGAAATAATTATAAAACTCTTTGTACTATTAATAGAAAACATTTTGTGACAGGGAAATAAATAGGTGAAAGATTATTGGTAATTGAGAGCATGTGAACAAAACATCAGAAGATCTAAATGTCTTTTGGCTTGCCCTTTAGCACTATATTTCATAGAACATTTCAACTTTTTGTAGAAAGAAGGTTTATATGGTGGAGACAACACTTTGCTTCATATATAGAAGCAATTTTGTTTAATTTGTACTTAAAATACATATTTAATGAGGATAGAAAACATAGTTATAAAATCCAAATTAATTTTGCAATTCTAATTTTCAGAATCATACTCATTAAGATTGTTTCACTGTGAAACAACTTGTGCAACCTGATGTAATATTAAGCAAGTATCTTCTTTTTGAAATTATTACAGAGGCTCTCCACTTTCATATTTTTCTTTAAAGGTGCATGGGCAATTGTGCATGGAGTCTTAAGTACAGTTCTTTTATTAATTTCCATTCATGGCAGAATTGGACAGTTCACATCATAGATTTTTGATTATTCCTTTACTCATTTAAGAGTGTCCATCCCTTAGGAGAGGAAGTAGAGAGGGAGATGTGAGCTCTTCTGCTCTTCTCCCTGGAATTCAGGGAATGGTTCAAAGCTGTGCCAGGGGATGTTTAGACTGGACATCAGGAAGCATTTCTTTTCCAACTGGGTGGTCAAACAGTGGAACAGGATTCCTAGAGTGGTCCTAGAGTATGCCCCAAGCCTGTTAGTGTTTAAGACGGTTTGAAAAATGCCCTCAAAAATATAAGTTAAATTAAGGTCAGCCCTGAAGTGGTCAGGCATTCTATTCTATTCTATTCTATTCTATTCTATTCTATTCTATTCTGTCTTTATTATTCTTCCTTTGTCTATTCCACACTCTCCTATTCTATCCTGTCCTACTCCTACCCTACCCTAGCCTAGCCTATGCCTGATAACAATGTCCATATTGCATGCATTGCTATAAGTTCTTGTCTTAAGGCAAAAAAGGTCACCAATATGTTATCAAGCATAGAAGATGTCAAAGAACATTTATTCCATTTTAAATTTTATTTTATCTTGCTAAAATTACATTTTTAATTTTCATTTCAGGTTTATAAAGGTTTTTAATATTTGACCATTTCTTGGTCAAATATTAAAAAGTGGTTTTAGCCTTTAGGGATATTTTGTGATTTGCTTTTGTTCTGAAATGCTAGGACACAATTTTATTATGGTTTCTCAAGCTCTTTGATACAATGCTGTTATTGTTACTCAAGATAGATAAGTTTTTTTGAGGAATAAACCTGAACATGATTTATTAAAATGCTTCCCTCAGCCTCCAAAACTGCATTGTAAAGACTCATTCTTCATGTCTTTGAGATAAAATAATATAATGCCAGTGTTAGGACTTATTCTAAATATAAAAAATTGCATGCAGTGCTTACACACTTATAGAAAAAAAAAAGAAGAAATTGCAGGAACATCAGAATACTGGGTTTTAATTAGCTAAACAAGGAAAAAAGGAATGTATAACTCCACCTAAGGCTTTTTTGTTTGCAGGTGTCATTGACATGCAAGTCAAATTTTAACTGTTCTTGTATCTTAGAAGCTACTTTGTTTGGTCACTGGCCCATCTTGTCTCAAGTATGGTTTACATTGCATTTAGTTTTCTAGAGAATATATCTTCATGTTTCTATGTCAATAAGAATTTCAACAAGAAAGTAACTGAGCACACATCTTTGGAAAAAACCCCTAATATTTAAAATTGGTCCAAAAGTCTTCGAAATCCATCTTTAAGGATATTCTTCCTTTTTCCCCCCCCCACTATTTTATTGATAGCAAAGTTTGCTACTGAGAATTTTTTCTCTAGACGAAATTATTTATATGTTTTACACTGATTCAAAAGTAAGTCATATAATACTGCAGAAGGAAAGTCGCACGTATCCTTAACTACTATTCTCTTTACATTTTAATGGTGTTTTTGCATAATCTCCTCATTGAATATTCATCACAAATGATGTCTTAGCAAACTGACAGAAACTGTTCTGTTTACCATTTATAATTTGAATTAGAGCCAAATAATGTCTTCCACCCAAATGTGTTCTTACAGGGCACTATGACCTGCATATTCAAGCAGATTGCTTGAATGTATTGCTTGTATGGTTTTGATACTAATGACCAGAGATCATCTTCACTGATTCTGGTATATTTTTTATGATGTCAAGAACAATGCAGGTCAAGAACAGCTCTACTCAAGTGCTTATAAATGCAAAAACACAAAATCAAGGTAGACTCTAAAGGAATCAACCCGTAATCATTAAAGTAAATCAATTTACTACTTTGTCTTAATACACGTGAACCTCATGACACAGGATGAAAATAAATATATTCATTATCACTGAGATGCAAGGGACATTTTCAATGTAAGTATGGGATTTGAGAAAGTACATTGAGGTGTCAGAGACTGGATTTTAAATCCAAGATTGGTAGGCTTTTATTACCAAAAATATTAAATATGTAACTAGGTTTTGTGTCGTGCTTTTTATTTTTGGAAATTTAAACCATGAGAAGTATTGCTGAACAATGTTCAAAATGTACGTGCTGTCATCACTATCATTACTTTTATGGCTTTTGGGAGAGTTTTGTTTTCTCACCATGATCTCTAAGAGAAGGTTAATATTGACAGTAGATTAATGTAAATATCTTCATAGGTAATTTTATTAGAAATAATTTTAATGCTTCAATTCTCCTATATAGTTTTGGTGGGTTGATCTTGTCTGGCTTCCAGGCACCCACCAAGCTGCTTTTGCTCCTTCTCCTCATCAGGGTGCTAGCGTTCACAAACACATAATCACGGAATGATTATATGCAGGTGCTTTTTTTGAAGAGCTCTGGGTGTCAGGGGTACAAACCCAAATCTGACTCCGACATGGGTTCAGGATGAACATATTTTTATATTCTATCATATAACTTTCATATTAATTATTAAACTTACATTGTTCTATTGTATACATTGATTTCATCCAAGCATGGGTTTCTCATGGTCCCCCTCAAACTTCTAATATAGTTTTCTCATGATTCTTCTTACGATTAAACAATAATTATATTTAATTACTAAACAATCATCACATCTAATAATTATATAATTTATCATAGACTGGTTATGCAGTTGCAATTTCACATGATCTGGCAAACACAAGGCCTAACATTTGTCAGGGCCTACTTTTAACATTTTCCCAGGGCCCACTAAGCCTAGCTTTCTTTCTAACACCTGAATTTTCTATGATTTCAAAATAGTTTACTATCAAGGGCAGGGGAAGAAAACAATATGAAAAAGCTCTAGGACCAAGGTAAGGACAGGGAGATTGCACACCAATTAGGCAAAATAGATTAAACTTTGGGAAGTTCAATTTACAGAAACCACAATAAAAACTTTTTCTCAAGTCAAATTCTTCTGCATCCTTCCTGAATGAATGATGGAAAAGTTTGGGGAATATGGGCTGCAGTCAATTCATTAGCATCTCCTCTCTGCCACTCCTTCTTCACACTTGTACCCTGCTCTGTTGCAGTGTTCCTCTTTTGGAATAGCAGTCATTCATAAACAGCTTGAATGTGGGTCCTTCCCACATGCTGCAGTTTATGGCTCCTTTCCTTTTTATTTTTTCATGTAAAAATGTAATTGTAAATTACAAAGCTTGTGTCACGTGCTAAGATTCTTATTACTTCCTAGACAGCAAGTTGAATTGAATTTTAGTTTATGAAAATAATAATAATAATAATAATACAGGGAATTATTCAGAAAACAATTTGGTTTTTATTTCCAAAGTACACTTGGGCCAACAAGGCACATTGTTAAATATTTTAAAAATAGAGTAGGAAGAAAAGCTCTAAAGAAAATGCAACTTTCAAAGTCAGTTTAAATTAATCTGTTAATATAAATGCCAACATTTCATATTCATAACTGCTTGCCATTCATAATGTAAGCACAGGGAAAATTATTTGCATGTTTTTATTCAGAATGAAGTTAACCTCAATGTATTTAAACTTGGTAGTGTATAACACTATCTAAAAACTGTCCAGAGTTATGTAAAACCTTGGTGTCATTACAATTCAATGTCCTTGTAATATTACTGAGATTTTATTACAGGGATATGCATTCATTCATAGTTCCCTCATTCTCATCATGTATATAAATATTTTATGTTTACAAATGCATATAAAAGCAGTTTATATCTTCTAGCATTACAATTAAATGTTTTTCTATATAAAGCGTGTGTTTTCTTATTATACCAAACACTTCAGTACACCAAAGATAGAATTTGTCCATCCTCAAGTATCTGTTACAGTATGAGATGCTCAGGTATTCAAGATGTTACAAGCAAGGCTCGTGTGCATGACACAGGAAAATCCATGTCCCTCTAGAGAGGCAGTTAGACAAGATGCAAAGACATCTTATATGGCAGAAAATATCTGAGTGTGGACATCTGAAAGAAAGAAACACTATATGCTGATGCACTGCTTAGTTTTCCTCTTAAAATTCCATAAATACAACCTTCAATTAGCACAGTAAACATACCTGCTTTATCAGAGTTTCTAAATTGGCTCAGTATGGCCCAGAGCTTTCCAGTCTCTATTTTAAATAGCATTAAACAGTAGTTGTATACATTTCTAGTGAATTAATTTAACTGTCACGTTGTATTTTTCTGAGGCATTTTTTTCTATAAATATTTTGGCATCTCCTTGTACCTCTGGAGGTTTTCCAGTGTTCACTTCAATTGCCTTTTTGCACCATACAGTGTTATGGCAAGATGTATCACCCTTCTAAATGAAATAGTTTGTGCTCTTGGAACTATTATGCCACAATAACAAGAAACCAACAAGCTCAAGTGCTCTACTTCTCAAAGAAAGCTGGTGATTATGGACCTTTCTGATGCTATTGACAGATGGTTAGTACTGCAGGAAATTATCCTTAAAATAAGTTTCACAGTGTAGAATGCATGAAATAAAGGATTTACCCATCACATTCAATCAAAAATAATATTTGACTTAGAACTACTTATTATGTATGGATTTCCCATAGTTAATTTTTTGTTTAAGGTCACAAATGCAAATCTGCTGTGTTATTTTGTTACTTTTATGTCCTGGACATTCCACTGATCCACATGTCATTACAATCTATTTGAATTCCCACAGTGAATATTGTACAATAATATTTGAGTTTGGACATATAGAATTCATTATATTTTTTTAAAGTTTTCTGAATTTTGAATATTTGCCATATATGGTTCATATTTCACATGAAGTTTAAGTAACAAGAATTAAAATGTCAGAAAACTCTTGAGGAATTATGCTGTTAAATAAGTAATTTTCAAGGACTTGAAATTAATTGCTTTAAGGACTACACAATAATAGCAGAGATGAGCTTTAATGCTTCGGATTCTCATATAGGGCTCTGTCTGGAGAATAGTTTGTGTATAGATGGATATGCACCCTTGATACTTAAATATGTCTTCATGTAGACCTTTATTTCATGTGCTCTATCAAGATGCATATCCACTTTGAATTAATTAATAAAACTAACCTACTCTTTAAAGACTTTAGGAAGAAAGACAATAGTCAAATGGGGTAAACTAAGTATTTTTCTCCTGCTTAAATTTGTAAGGCAAAAAAAATTGACATGCTCATTTAATAAGTGGTATTCTCAGCCTTTATTTAAGTCAGAGTTATTATCTGGCAATTCATGTGATCTTAGTTTATGTGTAATTTGTTTTTAAAAAATGCTAGCTGGAGCTTTTGATTTTCAAATTTAAAGAACAGTATTTTCAGACCTTCTTTGGAACAACAAATCTACAAGTATTTCTTTAAAATGTTTTGAAATAGATTTACAATAATAAAATTAGCACAATCAGAATTATTTTTGATGAATGGCAAGTAAATAGATGCATTTTTTTAAATTTCATTTCCATTTTTCAGTTTAAAACAAATGACATAGTATTTCTTTAAAGCTTGTATTTCCATATTTTTTTCCTACTGACAGTTGGAGCAGCAGCAGGAGGAAAAATGAAAGCCATATATTTGGCATTTTTCTTTGGCAGAAAATGAGAAATAGATCATCCTACTATATCAGAGAGTTGTCTAAAATTGTCCAAAAGTGATAAATTCCAAACTTTTAGTGTGAACATATGAATAATTATCTCTCTTGTGATTTTGCTTTTTATTGTTTTAATTTTAGCTTTCAAACCTAAATCAAATTGATTGATATTTCATTAAAAATATGGCTCACATAAATGTGTGTTCAAATATTCATTTGACTTAAATTTTAATGCTGTATACTATTCTGTGTATTTAGAAATGGTAACATATTTGTATACATATCAAACAAACAGAAAAGAGAAGAAGGAAAATGTTTCAGTGATTTAGATGGCAAAGTGAAATTCAACATGATGTTTAGGCACTATAGCTGAAGATTAAAATCTAACTTGGCAACAAGTTGCGTCTCTGACTGAGTGACAGATTGTGGCACCTCTGTTAACTCTGAAATCATCATTATGGGATTTTTTTAATGTCTCCCTCTACAGAAGAAACAAAACTGTTACTTAGAATGTGCTTGTTCCCTTACTGTGGATGTATTTAAATTCCTTAAGTAGATGATTAGTTATAGATCTATTTTACATAATTAACAGCTACCACTAAAAATGGCACTTCATAATATCAAGAATTTTATTATTCTCATTTTTGCAATTAATTCTCTATGTTTCATAGGTTTAGCTTCCAGCCACTCTATGTCCATCCTTTTTATCCTATATATCAGAAAGTTCTTCCTTATTGGAGTAGTCTAAGATTAGTGTCAAATCACTTCACAACTTTTACTGCATAAACAAAACGAGCTGATTTTTCTTAAGAATGTTCTTATTGTTTTCTTCCAAAGATTTCAGATTATTTGGCCTTAATTAACTTGCTGAGGAATGGCTATGTTGGTTATGGCAAGTACACTCAAAGTTATCATTGTTATCAATGGCAATCCAAAGAAAGAAAAGCTGTGGGGAAAAAGACAAGCTGAGAAATGCTACAGGCATGGGGCAGTCACCTGATACTAGTGATTATAAAACAAACTGTTAGTTGTTTATTATTATTATTATTATTATTATTATTATTATTATTATTATTATTATTATTATTGTGATTTTACTTTTTTCCTCCTTTTTTTTTTAATACAGTGTCAACATTTTTGGTTTGACATTACTACTATGATATGATACATTATTAATGCTATTTCCTTCTTCTCTCTGCTTAATTTCTACCAGGTGTGGTTATTAGGTTAATTTTCAAGTCATTAGTGGACTCTAAAAGGAAAATAAATTCCTGAGAATAAGGAATATAAATTATAATGTCAATATTGAAAAAAAAGCAAATTTCTTTTTATAATTGCTCTTTAAGTAACTGCAATTGTTGGATAATGGTAGCACCAAAAGCCTTCAACATTTCTTTAAAATAATGAACAGAATAATCTAAGTGTTTTCAATAGATTTGTAGTCATTCAACAAAAACTGGAGGTGTTAAAATTTTACAGGACAGGCCCTTGTATTTGCATCAATTTTATTTTGTCTGGTTGGAGCCTATTTCAACCTGGTAGTTACAAGTTATTAATTTTGCATCCTATTAATTGCAGCTTTACTCATGCCGAATTATGAATAATATGGCTGGGATAAATATTTTACCTTTTTTAAGGGCTTTGAGGAAAAATGAATAACTTGATTTACAAAGGAATATGAAAAAAAAGTTATGCCATCTTTCACAATAAATATTTAATAAAATGTATGCATTAGAATTACCTAGTTTTATTACTATGTGTAGTCAGTATTTTACATTTCGTCTTCCTCTGGATTTTGGCCATAATTACATTGCCACTTAAAAATTCAAGAGATATCACTGTAGGAGGGGTGGGCTAGAGGAAGACTGGAGTTTTGAGAGTTTTCTCAAAAAAACATTCTTCTATGTGTTCTCTAATACTGGCAGATTCTTTTGAAATTGCTTCTATATTATGTTGTTCTTTAAGTGAAATAGGTGCTCCAATCCTTGGCTTAAAGCTCTGCTTTCAGAATCTGGCTCCATTCTTCTAAAAATTAAAAAAAAAAATATTTAGGAATCTGAAAGACTATTGCAGTATTTCCATGTTTATATCTATAGAAAAAAAAAGAATATTTACATTACTTTCAGTATCTATGTAGCAGCAGGGAGAAGATGCAAAGTAGGAAAATACTGTTACATTAAATACTGTTACATTTGTCAATGAAATGTAATGACCCAGTACAATTTGCAAACAGCTTTTATAAAAGGACTTTATAACTAGCACGTTTTCTTTTTATTATTTTAAAATTTCTAATCATGGATGCTCAGGACTGTTTTATTTTCTGATTTTAATGTATGCTACTGTAGTTTTACTCAGACAACAAATTGTCTCACTGTATTTTCTCATCTTTAAGAGATGTTCCTTCAAGCAGGTCCTTTTTTCCTTTTTTTTTTTGTGGGTTGGTTATTTGTTTGTTTTTGTGGGTTTTTTTTCTTTTCTTGGTTTGGGTTTGTTTTTTGTGGTTTTTTTGTGGGGATTTTTTTCTTGCTTCTGTTGGTTTGTTTTGATTTTTATGGGGTTTTTTGTTTGTTTTTTTTGGGGGGGATAAGATACACTTTTATTAACATTGATGCTGCTTTGAAGTTGTTGACTTGATCTGCTTGTAAATATAACAGATATCTTATGGGGAGTTTTCATTTCTTCTTGCATCTTAAAAAAAATTCACTGCTCTTGCTTAATACTTTCTCTTTACATAATGCATACATTAATAACATATATAAGTAATAGTAAAATAGATCTTTTTAGCAGAGAAAAGAACGTGCACACCTAGGTGTTTTGGAGATGTAGCACTGCCATGTGCCCTATTGCTTCCTCCAGGCAGAATGTCCATACAGGCATTTCCTACAGCTCTGGAGCTGTTTTTATCCATTGCTTGCAACAGCAGTTTTGCCAGCAGAAATATAAAGTATGGGAGTATCTTGGATAAAGGAAAATGTTTCAAATTAAAAACTAATTATGACAAATTCACTTGCAGAACTTTTGTATAGGTACCTCCTTAGGTGTTTCATATTTTTAAGCTTTTTCTTGTTTTCTGTTTTCACAGTCTATTTATCTAATAAGAAGTAATCATTCTAAATTGCTTACAAGGGAATTTTGTCTCATACCTTTCAGAAAGCAAATAGGCTCATTCTTTTGTAAGAAGAATGTAACTGATCACCCAGAAATAAACATAATATGTTTGGAAGCAATTTTCCTGTTCCCAGTTTTTCTAAATGAAAATGAATTATTTTCTTCATTTAATCTCTTCATTTTAAGCATATGTAAATGGTGATGGTAAAATTAGTATTACTGGAATTTTTAATTGCAAAACAAAATTGAATCTGAATAAGCAACACAGAGCTGCTTTTTTCCTCCCTTGGTATATAAATCAATATTGTTTAACCACATATGTAGTATATTGTGGTATGGTGTGATATTATTGAATTCTTGTAAGTTTTTCCTATGCTGTACTCATATCTATATCCATACAAAACTGTCTTAAATTCTTTGATCTGCCATCTAACCAATCTTAAAAAATTCTTTTGACAATTCAAAGCTTTATCTACCCACAAATTTTAACCAAATAGATACGGGTAAATATTAATTTCCCATAGTCATCAAAACTCCCATATAGTCATTAGAAACAGTAATTCTAAGTGGTAGTTTGCTCCACTGTAAGACAGGTAATATGACTTGTTTCAATCTCAATTAAGGGCTTGGTAAAATTTTGGAGAAAATTTTTCTGGGAATTATTGAAAAACACCTGAAGGACAACACAGTCAATGGTCACAGCGAGCAGTTCTTCATGAGGGGAAAGTCCTGCTTGACATACTTAATTTGCTTTTATATTAGGGTAACCCACCAAGTTGATCAAAGGAGCCCAATTTATGTGATCTTTTTGGATTTCAGTAATACTGTGTCTCACAGGATCCTTCTGGACAAAATGTCTAGAACTCAGCTGCATAAACATCATGTAATGGGTGAGCAGCTGGCTCATGGTTTAGACATAAAGGGTGACAGTGACTGGGGTGCCACCAGAGTGGGGACCTGTCCCTAGTGGGGTTCCACAGGGCTCCATCCTCAGCCCAGTTCTCTCGCACATTGTCAAAAATGAAGGGATGCAGGACTGGAAGGAATACTGAGCAGGTTTGCAGATGATACAAAACTGGGAGGAGCTGTTGACTCCCTTGAAGGCAGGGAGGCCCTGCAAACATGACACAATAAGTTAGAGTACTGGACAATCACCAGCCATAAAAATTCAGCTTGCCATAGGAAGGCCAAGTGCCGGATTCTACACATGAGATGGAGCAATCCTGATTGTATGTATAGATGAGAAACTGGAATCAGAGCTGTGGAAATGGACCTGGGGGACCTGGTCACAGAATCACAGAATGACTAGACTGGAAGAGACCTTCAAGATTATCAAGTCCAACCTGTGCCCTAAACATCCCAACTAAACCATGGTACTAAGTGCCATATCCAGTCTTTTTTTGAACACATCCAGGGATTTTGACTCCCTCACCTCCCCGGGCAGGCCATTCCAATATTTTTTAACTCTTTTGGTAAAAAACGTCTTCCTAATATCCAACCCGTATTTCCCCTGACACATCTTGAGACTGTGTCATCTGGTTCTGTCAGTTGTTGCCTGGAGAAAGAGACTGACCCCCACCTGACTGCAACCACCTTTCAGGTAATTGTAGAGAATGATAAGGTCACCTCTGAGTCTCCTCTTCTCCAGGCTGAAGAACCCCAGCTCCCTCAGTCATCCCTCACAGGGCTTGTGTTCCAAGCCCCTCACCAGTGTTGTTGCCCTCTCTGGATGTGCTCAAGCGTCTCAAGTTCCCAAACTGAGGGGCCCAGAACTGGACACAGCACTCGAGGTGTGGCCTCACCAGTGCCAAGTACAGGGGAACAATGACCTCCCTGCTCCTGCTGGCCACACTATTCCTGATACAGCCCAATAGCAAGCTGAATATAAGTGAGCAGTGCCCTGGCAGCCAGGAGGGCCAACCCTGTCCTGAGGGGCACCAGGCACAGCATCGCCAGCCAGGCAAGGGAGGGGATTGTCCTGCTCTGCTCTGCCCTGGGTCAGCCTTACCTCGAGTGCTGGGGACAATTTTGGACACTACAATATTAACAGGACATTAAAATTTGAGAGAGCATCCAAAGGAAGGCAACAAAGATGGTGAAGGGCCTTGAGGGGAAACCATACAAGGAGCAGCTGTGGGCACTTGGTCTGTTCAGCCTGGAGGAGACTGAGGGGAGACCTCACTGCAGCTACAGCTTCTTGTGAGGGGAGGAGGAGGGGCAGACCCTGATCTTTTCTGTGTGGTCACCAGTGAAAGGACCTGAGGGAATGGCCTAAAGCTGTGTCACGGGAGGTTTAGGTTGGATATCAGGAAAAGGTTCTTCACCCAGAGGGTGACTGGGTGCAAGAACAGGCTCTGCAGGGAAGTGGTCACAGCACCAAGCCTCAGGCACATGGTGTGACTCTTGGGGCTGTCTTGTACAGGGCCAGGAACTGTACTCAATGATCCTTGTGGATCCTTTCTTTCCAACTCAGGAAATGTTATGACAGAAAAGTACCATTTTCTGTCTACCAACTGTGAAAAAAGCAATGATTAGACTGGGTGCTTACTGTTTACTTGTTAAAATTTAGTTTTTATGAGTCAGATTGAAGGAATTCAAGTCAGTCCTCTTAACCCTGAATCATTTGAAGGTCTTTCCAAAAGATTTTATGTGTTAGCATAGAATAACAATTATCATGGAAATAAAGATAACAAGATTTTGTTTAATAGTGTGTAATATATTTTCACAATGTATCTCTCATAAAGGAATGTTTCTTGTCACATTTCCTGTATGTTTAGCCAGAAGCTTAAAACTTTCATTTATGGTTTATATCCAATTACATTTTTTTCTAACTTATTTTAGTATTAAAAAGGTAAACATTCATATTTGTTTTTAAATTGCTGTATAAAAGAATTTGCGAGTCTAACCAAATGTACTATTTGGAGTCAAACCAAATGTATTATTTAAATAATAAATTACTATTTATTTTCATGGAATAGTCTATTAGGTTTCCTCTTCTATAAAAAATAATAAAAGTCTTGTAGTTATTTTTCTTGCCAGGAAAAACTCTTTTTTTTGTGCTTCTACATAATTTTTGCTTCATTTTGGCTTTATTAGTCTTTATTTAATAATGAAATTTCACATGTTAACCACTGATATAATCTAGGAATACTAGAAGGTACATCAGGAGAAGATGAAAATGTGGATTGTTTTATCTGAAGCATATTGCCTGAAAATCATATGATTATTGTAACAATGGACAACCAAGGCATGAGACCCTGCCAGCTGGGCTTTAGGAAAGGCAGATCCAACCTGATCTTTTTTTAGATGACCCCCCTAGTCCATGAGGGAAAGGCTATGGATTTTCTATTGCTTGTAGGCTTTTCTTTGGGTTACAAACAGAAGCAACAGAGTACAATGTAAATATCACCGAATCTAGTGACTTTTGCAATTCCAACACAGAAATGACATTGCCTGGTTTTCTTTTTTAATACTGAGAAAGTTTAAACAACTAGCTTAGCTTGGATGATGCTTTTTTAGAGGGCTAAAATTTGATTGAGATGCATTCTGCCTTGATGATCACATAGCAATAAATTTAAATGGATGGAAAGTGTAAGTTTTCCATGTTTTTCTTCCAAAAAAGGAACATAATAAAGCTTGTGCCAAAATCTCAAATCTGACCCAAATGTTGTTTCTATCCACAAAACAGAAGAAAAATTAACTGCATCAAATGCTGATGTTGTCTCAGAGCTTATCCAGAAATATCTCCAAAAGTTAATATAAAGATAAAATGAATATTTTTTTGGAAAATCACTGACTGTCTGCACTTTTGTGTCGAGTTGTTTGCAGAAACCTTTTGTATCAAATTGTCAAAAGGTACCATGTCCTTATATATATGTACATATATCAGCTACAACTACTTGCCATTATTGAACTCTAAAATTGCTTGCCTTAGAATTGTTCTTTTATAGAAACTAAGTCCATTTTCGTACTTTATCTTAAAAAATTACAGTTTCATAAATAACTTTTCAAAGAATTGTGAGAGATACATTTGTAATTTTCTTGGCAATTCATGACTAGACATTATGTGGAATCACAATTTAATGTTAGTAATTTATGCAAGGAAATTAATGCTTTTGAATTTCTGTGAACCAGCCTCCTCCAACTTTTTATGAATTGGTAATTCATATGTTCTACCTTGATATTGTATAATCCAACAGATAAGAATGTTTTACCATACTTCCAATATTAGCTATACAATTTTTATATAATTTATATTAATTTTATATAGTTAAAAATATATATGCATACAATATATATACAGTTAAAAAAAGAAAATAGATTTCTTACTTCAATAATGAACAAATATCACCAATTAGTGGTGACTGGCATCTTTGTATCTTAGTATGGGATACTTCTGAAGCATTATGACAGTGACTTGCTCCTAAGTATCAGAAAACACAGAAGTTCCTGAACTTGTGCTCTCTCTAGGTATCTCTCAAAAATAATTATTGTGTCATTATTTGGTTTATAGTAGGCAAATAATTCAAGAACGGAACAGGTTAGATAACATGTGGGAATGTTTTGAAGTAACTGAGTTATTTATTTTAATAGGTCATAAAGCTTGCTTTTGAAGAGTTTGAACTGGAAAGAGGCTATGATACTCTTACTGTTGGAGATGCTGGGAAAGTTGGTGATACCAGAACAGTGTTGTATGTGTAAGTACACAACTTCAAAAATTTTCCTTGGAAATTTGCTGTCATGTTTCTTCCAGACCAGGATATATCTACTTAAATTTGCAGTTTCAATGTATGGAACTTGATAATTAATGTAAGCTTAAAATTCAAGTACTGTCAATGTAGATTGTTCATTACAAAGCTCACTCCGAACAATTAGTAGCATCTTTATAGACTTTAACATTAGGGAGTAAAAACCTAAAATTGAATTTTTTAAAAGAAAAAAAAAAAAGACTCCTTGAAAAAACAACTACCTGTATAACTGTAATTGTATTCACAAGCAATTAAGGGAATAAAAGAAAAGGCTCTGATTTCAGTGAACAGAAGATAGAACTTGTGTAAAAAATAAGGCATTGATTGATTTAAAAATTTGAATATTCAAAGTTGGATTTGTGTATAATGTTTTAATGAAAGGACATAGTCCGCTTTTCAGTAAATTTAAACATGCTTTATGGAATAATATAATATAATATAATATAATATAATATAATATAATATAATGTGATATATTGATGGTGTAGGAATTTAGATAAATTTGAAGGAAAATTTCAGACTAGATAGCTACTCTTAATATACAGCTCTTCAGTACTATCTGGACTAACATAAATAATAGAACCCTGCACAGATTAATTAATCTCATCTACCTTAACAATCTTATTTTTGTTGCATATGCTAATTTTTTCTTACTCCATAATGAGAGCTTGTGGTTAACAAGATATTTTGGCTGCCACTTTTAGAAGGTTAAGTTATCATGTGGATCCTGGTCACCAAACACAAACCAAAATTACAAATTTGATAAATTATTAAAGACTAAAAAAGAGAAATTAGCAGCATTTATGCCATAATAACATTACTGTCTTTATCCAACAGATAAAAAAATGGTTGATAAAGACAGTGCTGAACACATTTCATAAAAATAATCCATTGTAGTTTTATATTTTGAGAGAGTTTTAATCCATATAAATAATTGCTATTTAGTTTCCTTTGCTTAATTATAGCAAATCAGTGCTCTTAACACCCACACATTTTATTTTCAATAAACTAGAATGCTTTTGCAGGGAGAGATCAGAGGACAATAAATTCCATTATATGTATTGGTGTGTGAATACATCAATTTATTAATTGCTAATTTCTGAACTGTCATATCAAAGTTATTAGAAAACTACTAGTTTAATTTGCCTTAAAAGGTATGATGAAGAATTATTGAATTATTTGCTCAATGCTTGTTTTTCTTGGGTTGCAATACCAAGTATCTGCTACTGAGTAAATTGAATTCTGTATTCTGAGTATCTGAAAAAGGAAAAAGAAAAAAAAAAGAAAGCAAACAAAGAAACCCCCCGTTTTGCGGGCTTACATGTTATACTAACAAGAAAAACATGAACTGGGAATGGATTTCCACACCTAAGTTTATTTTTTCTTGTATTTTGCAGACCAGTTGTGTAATGCAACAGTCCTTCTGGTGAGGTTGATTTAATTACTTGTAACTACAACAAAAGAGTTTGCATTTTTTTTCTTTTTGAATTGGGATACATTTTTGCTCATAAAGATTGCAAAACTCCTGAAGAGTCAAGTCTTTAAATAGTAAATTTGCTATCCCAAACTGTTAATTGTTTTCTACACTGTGCATATTTCATATGTCAAAACTTGCCAAAATTACATCAAAATTAATACTAGGAGTCAATTTTCTTTTTTTTACCTTTCCATTTGAAGCCATTTAGCCTGTGACTACCTAGTTCACATCTATTTTCCATGACTGAACAAAAATAAAAGTAAAAATTTAAAATATTATTTTCTCATATTAATTGCTATTTAATAAGCAGGAGTCCATAACAGTATCACCTCGTATAACTTTTTTTCACTTTACTAACATTTAAAAATCATTCTGTAGCAGATATCCACTTCTAAATCCATCACTGGTATTTCTAGAACAAGTACAATGGTCTCACTAGAGACACACTTTACTTCTAAACATTTCTTCAGTATATTTTTTTGACTAAAATAGCAACTGTTTTATCCCTATTACTCCACAGCCCATTATGTAGGATTATGGTACAGTTTTTGTCCTACCATCTTTACTGTAAATTGTATGTTTGATGAAAGGGAAATCTATGCCAATAAATTTATCTGCCTTTTGGGTAGCAAAATTAGCATTACACTGAAAATCATTTGAGAAATAAGTTAATAATAACTGAAATACACTGGAATACAGGAGGGCCCAAGGAGAAAACTGTAGTCTCATGATAATTAATAATGAATCTGAATTTCTATTGAGACAGTGTTTTGGAAGTTATTAAATACTGGATTGTATCATGCATTACAAAATATGTTAAACAGCATCACAGATATGTGCCATTTCCCTTGCTGTTCAGAAGGGTCTTCTGTAAATGCAAAGTAACATCTCTCATGAAACCCTAGGTCCACTTGTAGATGTATTATCATAAGAAAGTTCATAACTAAATGTCAGAGTGATTTTCTTGTCAAAAATTTTTATTAGTTGGTTGTAATAACATCTGTTACATTTAATGAGCTTTGAGCAGCACCTTGCAGTTTCTTACTCATCCCAGGAGAATGAAGGAGCTTAAAGTGAAGACTTTTATGGCTAGATTTAATTTCTAAATTTCTCAGGGCATCTTAAAGAAATAATACAGCTTTTCTTACATTCTTCAAGATTCTGTTGGCAGAAAAAATGCCCAAATTTCTGCAGAAATTATGCAGAATATCACTGTAGAATCTCGTACATTTGATTCTAAAACTTTGTAGCTTTTCTGATTTAGTTTGAACACAATATGCTAAAATACATATCTTTCTAATTTCAAATGTAATTCTAAGTATTTGAATCTTTCAGCTTAGCAGAAAATTGTCATGTCTCAATATAGAAGCCTCAGCCCCATGCAAAAATTTACAGTTCTCAGGTGCTAAAGTCCTCAAGGTAGTAGCTACCTCTTTATTGGGTGCTTTACTGTAAATATAAACATTGTAAACAAACATTATATTGCAAACAAATTCAAACTTTATAATGAGTTTGGTCATGCCAGGTTGTTTATAAGCCAGTCAACATTGGAACTGCCTAAAGGCAGTAAAGAGGGGACCTTTAAATACTTTATGGAAAGAAGATGGAGGGAGTTGAGAATCATGATACATAAATAACCTGTCCTAGCCAAAGCTTTCCACAGTGTCTGAACTCTCATCCATTAGCAATTGTCTGCATAACGTCAAAGCTGCAGCACTACAGCTCGAGGGAAATATGAAGGGGTCTTGATGTTTAAAAAGGAGAAAAAAATAATGTGTAAACTCACCAACTTTATTTTTTTGGACAAAATTGGGAAAATAATTAGGAAAAGTATTTTAACTTAATGAAAGATAGCGCTGAGATCATACAAAACCCAATACACTTTGATGAAGAGCAAATTAATTCAAATCAATTTTACACATTTCTTTGAGAGTCTATTTGGCATATTAATTAAGGATCTGTTGGGTTTTAATTTAATAAACTATTTCATTTTAATATTTATAGTAAACTTTTCTAAAAATCTAATCACCAATATCTTAAATAAAGGGGGATATTCATGTCAATTTTATGATTTTTAACAATTCTTCATCTGTAATCTTTACTTCTTGGAAAACTGAGTAGTCTTCATGGATTATGTAGCCTGAGATGTTTAGCTCTGGAAAACAGTAAACCAAGATTTAGATTACTTTAAAGATTACTAAATATGCTTAGGTTATGAAGTTCTGAAAGCAGTTATTTCTTATATTTAACAGAGATTGGCTAGAACTAGTGACTACTCTTTCAAAATAATTCATTAGTGATCATCATATCTTTATCAGTCAGGATGTTTCCTTCAATGCCCTGTTTTCTGTTTTTAAATTCTTCTGTATTAAATTAACACATTGCTTTAGAAGGTCTGCTTTGCATCCAAATGCTATGATTTATACTTTTCTTTCAAGACTTAAATTAAAGCTTAATTTTTAAAATTATTCCCTTAAAGCATGAATCTTTTAACTATTTCCTTTACAGAAAGTGTTAGTTGTTTTTTCTTCAAAACAAAGAAAAAACTGTACATTAGTGATTCAAACCCAATTCATTATGTCAGCTATTTCAGTACACGGTAAAAACATCCATGGTAGTAAAATGCTTTTTAGTAAACCTTTATCCTTTTCTTTTATTCATGCAAAGTTTGGAAACTTACTGGGGGCTTGGAAAAGAACCTACCCTTCATAACTGGCAAAAAACAATATTTCTGGTCCTGGAGACCATTCTCAATAGCTTGGATCTGGCTTCTTGTGGATAACTTAGCAGAGAGCAAGCTGTTGCAAAAAAATTGCTTTCAATTAGAGTTGCTTTTTCTGACCTGTGATCTGTTCAGAGTAGTGAGAAGCTCAGTATACGTTTGCCTCAACATTTTTAACTTCCTTCATGTGGAGATGAACCAAAGCTCCTATCCACACAAAATGAAGGTAGCACCAGCCAAACTGCCTAAATGGCTGGTCTGCAAGTCTCTGTTCTTGAACTTGCAGATGATCTGATCTTGAGATGATTACAGACTGGGGCAAGCTCAGAGTCAGTAACAGCATGTGTTGGTAGACAGATCTGCATTCCCTAAGCATTTGATCTGCTTTATCATCTATCCTAGTTGAAGGATATGGTTCTATATATGGAGGCATTCTCAAGGAATAAAACCAAACAGAAACAACAACAAAACCCCAACCAAACCAGCCAACAAAAAAAAAAAAACAACAACAAAACAAACAAACAAACAAAAAAAAAACCCACCAAAAAAACCAGACAGAAATTACCAGAACCACCATAAAAATGAGTCTACATTTTATTGATTTCTGCTTTTGGCTTCTTTTTTTCATTTTGGGGGCAGGGGAGGTAGGGGAGGAGGGGAATGTTTTCTCCCACTTCCTTCCATTCCAAAAGTCTTGGCCCTCTTCCTATATCCCTATATGTGAATCTGAGGAAGCAATTGTATTTTGTTTGGTTCATATCTGCTATCTATGGATAGACCACTGGTATTTTGAAGGGAGAATACTCTGCCTATTTGATGAGTTTGACTTATTCGGTTGTGGCTTTTTATTTGCTTTTTTTTTCCTTTTTCTTTCTTTTTTAAATTTTTTTGTGTGTGTTCTATAGAGACATTTATATTAATTGAAAGTATTCCATCCTACTCATAAAGACTTATAATTTCATGGTTCATCTTATCTGTGTTCAGAAATTATCGGTGTAGGTCTCATACATTAATCAGGTTACTGAGTATAAAGAGAGCCAGTTTAACAGTCGTTCGTTGGTAATGCAATAGGTTTACACATCTAAATAGCCATTGAGAAATTTTTGCACAAAAACCACAAGTTTCCAGTTGTCCTTCAATGTATATGCAATTTTTACATTTTCTTTCTCTGTATATGTATTTCTGCAGGCATCTCCTAAACTACTTTTGTTTATGTTACTCCCTGTCTAGTGGGGTATCTTCCTTTCTTAAGCTGGCTATATTATTCACTTAAATGGATGTCCCAACTTTATCAGCATTCATCATTTTATGAGCAAGAGAATGTTAAATATTCTGACTATACCTAGCATCACTTTGAAGCTGTACAACTCCCAGTTAATTTAGTAAACAGCTCAGTTTTTGGACTAAGCAGCTGCTTTATTTTCATTCTTACACAGGTCAAACTGAACAACCCAGCTATTTATCAATGTTTCCTGATTTCCTTACTTATCCAAGCTATGCACTGTTTGTGTGTTTGCATATGCTGACCTATAATGGATTTTTGTTTTCCCTCCTTTTTTGCACCTATAGTATCACAATAATCAAATACTTACTGGGGTCATAACCAGAAATCTTATAGAACATATTAGAGCAAACTCAGCCATTTTATCAGCAGTTCCAGGTGCTGTGTTCAGTAGTAATGAGTAAGCCCATTGTTCTCATATGGGGATTGTGGTTTATTTTCAATATATCTGAGTAATAACCCAAATTATTATAGATATGGGATATAGTCACTTGTTAATAACCTTGATTGAAGACAGAGAGAATTCCCATAAGTTGTCTCATGCTTCCTCAATTTTCACCTCTTTTCTGCTCAGCCTCTCCTTTCATTATGTCTTTGCATTTAAATTTTAACTGTATTAGCATCTGGTTTACTGTATTTAAATAATGTGTTTGTGAAATAATCCATACACTTTTTTCTTGAGAAATTCTGCTTCTAGAACATCTTATCTTGGTTTGGCACATCATTAGTTTTACTTAACTGATGCCTATTTGTTTTGCATGATCAAGACTGAGGCCTGGAAGAAAGACAGAGAATTTTCTGGTTTGTATCTGATAAAGGTTTAGTTAGTAAGATTCTATTGCCACTTCTCATGTGTGACTTTTCCCACTGCTTTTTGTATAACTGTCTACCTATCACCAGGATCTAAATGATTGTTCGGTACTAGAACCTGATTATGCACTTGGTTTTCACTATTAAGAAGCAGTCTTTCCTAATGATTCTTTTTGACACACAATTTTTTGGTATCAGAATTATAGATGTAAAAGTGACACTACTGGCAAGTGCTGAAGTTTTATGATGGGATTCACCAGTTTGCCTTATATGTGTTGTATACTGCACTTATCAATACAGAGTTATCACACATTACTGTGTGAGAAATAGCAGTTTCCTTGAAATTTGAGAGATCACTGTGAGTTATTTGAATGGAGTAGATGTGATTGTAGGACATTTAGATGTGATTGTAGTATGTTCTGGACACACAGGCTGTAAGGCATGTAAAGCAATTTTCTTCACATTTAAAAAGCAAGGCAGAAAACCAATACTGATCCAAACAGGTGAAAATTAATTCATACATTCACTCTCATCTCTTACAACTTAATTATTAATGGAAACTTTAGGTAGGAAAAGCTTTATTAGAAGTGTTTAATCATTGCTGAATGCAGTCGTTCAAAATATTTTTTCTATTACTTTGCATTGCTCTATTTCAAATGGAATAGCTCATTTTATCAGAAAAACAACTGATTAGAGCAGGTTGTGAATAGATTAAAAGCCAGTGTTTTGTGGTAGTGGTGGTTATAGTAGTAGTAGTAGTACTTGTAATTTATGCATCTACAAATGACTTTGCCATTTCTCCTACCTGCAGACTCACTGGATCTAGTGTTCCTGATCTTATTGTGAGCATGAGCAATCAGATGTGGCTTCATTTACAATCTGATGACAGCATTGGCTCACCAGGATTCAAAGCTGTTTATCAAGGTATGAGCTAAGTTAACCATTTTAAACTTATGTTGTAACTTACTTTGTTATACCCCAACAAATTAATTTCAAATAGGCATTTAGTCTTTTCACAAACTAAAGAGTTTTTATGCTGTCTCTATTGTCAATTAATAGCAACTGAAGACATGGATTTTCATATACCTACAAAATAACTAAAAACATTGCAAGTAAAAATGAAATTCATTGTTCTAATACTTTTTGCTGGGAGGTCAATAGAAGCTACACATTTCTAATATATTTGAAAGGTCCTAAATTTTATATTCTGCTAATCCGTATTACGTTGGATACTATTTGAAAAATATTGTTGATATTATAAGACTTCATTGTGGTACTTATAAAACTTATTTTCATGCCTCACAGAGAATCTTCACAGACCTAAGTCAAAATTAGTATGTAATGAAAACAACAGAACAGATACATTGTATATTATTGTGGAAATTAGGAAGTTGTATAGAATTGTGGAAAATTAACTAACATAAATGATCTAAGTTACCCTAGCCTCATTTGTGTTGCTTCTGTCTCAAAGAAATGCGAACCTTTGCAATATAAATATCTTTGGGGTTTTTTCTTTTTTGATGGTGTGAAATTCAGTACCTTCTGAAGTTGATTAATTGTATTAGAAAATACCTGATATCTCTTAGTATGCATGCATGTATTGAATTTTTCCCTTTTCAATAGGTTGTATAGACCTGCAGCTAAAAAGAGTTATTTCTTATTAACATCTGGTATCATTTTCTGTTAATTTTCATGTTAATTAGTTCACCTTAAGGATAAGGGAAAACACTTGATACTATTTTCAATAGTACCTTATGGGCACATATGATGAAAATGATTTGATAATAATCTTGTCAAAATTAGTTTTGTACAAAAGATGCTGCAAAACATTGAGAGACTTTTCACAGTTCAGTAACTGAAAGTAATTGAATTAGAAGAGTGGGAGTGTTCCTTAAACACTGTCCGTAAACTGAAGTATTCTAAGTGTTTCTTTCACTTAATTTCTAGTTACCTCACTGTTTCAATACCAAAACAGGCAAAATAAAGAATGGAAACTTATGGAGATGTTTACCTCAAGTTTAGAAAGCTCTTCATTTATTGCACTAAGGATATTAAGGCTTGCCTGAGCAGGTGTTTAGTAGTAGAGTCTGTGGCTGTGACATATTGTGAATGTTGAAAGGAACAAGAAGGGGGAATTTCCCCAGTGGTCAGCCAGGAAACATGATATTACTTTTCCACACCAGTAGTTTTCTACTAGTGGTCTCTCCTTTGAATCAGGTGGTGATGATAGCAGTGATTTGGGTTATACTGCCACCATTACTTTTCCCTAACACTGTATTTCTTTGGGACTCACTCAAGCTCACTATTTGTTATTCCCACTTATGGTACTGATTGGAACATGATAAGCAGATCAACTGTTTTACATTCATAGTTTAAGTTTCTGTGAGCACATACTGCTGGATAATATTTGAGTATTTTAATTATTATTATCTACTTCTTTTATGCACCATGTTTTGGTTTTTTTTTAATGTCAACTGAAATCAACAAAATAAGGAAAAAAGAGGGGAAAAAAGGTTTGATTCTCATGAGGGTGGCAATCACTTCCCATGAGAATCCTCCAAACCAACCCTTCTGAGATTTGCAGGTCCATGGCCATGAGAAGAATCATAGGAGAACAAGGAAAATTACAGAGGCTTTTGAAACACTGTCCCGATTGTTTAAGTGTGATGTACAAGAGCTGTGAATGAAAAAGCAGATGCAGGCTTGTAGCCCTTCTATGGCTAAGGCATAAAGGAATCTTAAGACATTGCATCATGCATTAGGCCTGTATAGTTACACAGCTCAAATTTGTTTTATTGCATGAGCACAATCACATACTCTTTATATAAATTAATCTTACCCCTTTTTGTCCCTTCTGTCATGATTTTATCTTCTGTACTTGAGTAATTTCTAGGGTCTTTGTTTATTTAGAAAACATGTGTTTAAAAAATCCATTTGTGAAATACATTCAGTGGAAATAGAGATTATATAGCGGAGAGAGAGAGTTTGCAAAAGTTATGTATCTGAAATTCACACTGTTTCGTCAAACCAAAATGATGAACTTTACCTTCTCATAACCCTCTGAAAAAGTTAAAAAATTAAATGTTATATATCAGATTATATATATTTTCTGCAATAATTTCTTTTTGGTATTTCTAATGTAAATTAATCATTTCTGTATTTGTCTAATGATGTTACTTTATTTAGGGAGTTCAACCTCTTACTTCTGGGTACTTTCTGCAAACACCTGAAGTACATAATGTGTGTTTTGCAGTAGCAATAGCATCTCTTTGATGAGGTATATAGTTATCATTTTGCAGTTGGATTTTGGCTTTCAAACTTGTTTTCCTACCAGTTGTGGATTATTCTGTGTTTTTTTGGTTTTGCAGGTCAATTTCAGAATTCTAAAGTGTGAAATGTTTACACGTTCAAAAGTATAGTAAATTTTTTAAGATGAAGTGAATTATAGCTTTATTTTCTCTTTCATTTCAATGATCTTATTAGTTTTATTTGAATTTTCTCATCTTTTATTGTTGATGAAACTTTTAACCATCTGCACTCTCAATACATTTCCTGCTTTAGGCTAAGTATAAAATTGAAACTTTTATCCTGTCACAAGGTGCCTGAATAAATCTCCTTCCCCTTGTTTAGCGGTCAAAGAACCTGTCTGAAAATAGAATCTCATTTTAATTGTGAGAAAGTTAATAGATTGTGACATGTAACCTCAAGGACACTGTCTTTGTGATTGCAGTTAGCTGAAAAGAAGGCAAACTGCAGTCTTTGACGCCTTATACATGTTCTGTAGCCACAAAGTAAAGGACATCCTTATTTGAATATTTTTTTCCCAAAACGTTGTGAGTTTTGCTTAGGATTGAAACATGATTTCTCACCCTCTTGGGATATATTTTATAGCTCACCTACTGTATCTTGACTTTGTATCTATTATTTTGTTTCTGTTACTACTTAAATAATTTCATAAACTATAGAAAATTCTTACTTTAACCGAACTTCATCTCACTTTAATTATTAAGAAAGGATATTAATGATGCAGTTCACCTATCTTACATTATTAGCATGTCCACCTAAAAACAGCATGAAATGATGCTTGTAAGTGAACTGATATGCATAACAGGTTTTAAGTATGAATAGTAAATTTAATTTTATTTCCAATTTGCCTATGGGATTAAGAGAGAGGCAAGTTTTACCAAGTCCTTTTGCCTCTTCTTTGGCTCACCTTCAAAAACACATTAACACAGAGAGATATAAGGTTCTCTATATTCTCACTATTCCAGTTTTTGTAGTCTGCCCTATTAATGATGTTTCTTGGCCTGTAGAATGCAGTTCTCCAAAAGTTGGAGCCACAAGAAAAATTTCAGACATAAGTCCTGTAGAGATATGTCCTGGAAAGAGTTTTGAACAGGGGGGAATAACTCTGTATTGGTGTCTCTGCGTGCACTGGAAGGTGACTGATGGAAACCCAGATGGTAAAACAAGTGCCGTTGCTAGGTTTTTAACTCCAGTAAACTGACAAACAGCTACCATGTTAGCAAATACAAGGGTTCTCTTGATATTTTTCTGCCAGTCATACTCAATATCATGCATTATAAAGACAAAAATAATTTAAGAATTACCTCTATGTAATTAATAGGTAGAATGCAAGACTGCAGGCTACCCTTAACCTCGATGATAAACTTCCTAAACCATGTTAGAACCACATTATTATTGCTAAAATAGAAGAAATAATAAATATGAAATAAATAATAATAAATACTAAAACAAAAAGGAAAAAAGCTGAAGAATGATCCTATCATTATTTTTTTCAAAAACCCCAAATTTTTAGACTGTATTTGCAAGTCCTTGATTCTCTGTTATTGACCCAGATATCTTAACAAAATGGTTTAATCTCTTTCAAAAATAATCCTCTGAAACCATATTTTCTGTGAAAAAGCCAGAGATGTAAATTGTTCTGTCTTTGAAGAATGAGATGCATTGTAATATCACACCTAGGTGTTTCAAAGGATCTAAACTGAAATCCTCTCCAATTATTAATAATGCCAGTTTTCCTTACTGAAGCCAAGATGACCAGGTGTCACTCCACAGGTCTTCATAAATTAAACAAAATTACATCATGTATTTCACCGCTGATAGTTCATGGTAAAACCCACTAACATTTCTCAATGTGTATACAGCACTATAACTGCTGCTTTATAGCTGCTTTAAAACAAAATTTTCAACAAGAAAAAAAAAGAGAAGGAAACATTTGAGAAAAAAAAAATGCAGTACACAGGCTGTTGTTAAGAGAGTTTTCAGTTTCAGCAAGAAAGCAGTTTAAAAAGTAAAGAAATTATAAAAAAATGGACTGTAAGTTTTAGTTATGTTTCTACTATAATTTCTCCTTTCTCCTGGGTATTTAGTAAAGTTATGAAAGACCTCAGTGTATTTTCTCTGTATAAGGGACATATCTGAAATCCTAATATGCAGTCTCCTGAAAGAATACCATAAACATGCTGAATGGTAATTTTGATGAAGGTTGTTGCTGATCTCCCTTGTTGAAGTTGCTTCAGTCTGGATAAATTTTTAATATAAATTAGAATTTTAATATAAATTAGAATTTTTAATATAAATTAGAATTAGCACCTGTCATCTTTTGACCTCTCTGGTTGAATAGGTTTAGGCTTACCAAAAGTATTTACTTTGAATTAATAAACTGATTACAGATATTTTAAGGTCTAACCTTATTTTCAGTCCTGCCATGAAATGAATCTATTTTTTTTTTCTGAAAGTATCATATATATAAAGAAGAACATGACATACACACTAATAAATATAGCATGCACAAAGTGATGAAAACAATATCACACCACCACCTTGGAGTCCCAGGATGGTCTGGTAACACCAACAAAGTATGTTGGTATACTAAGCCTGTACTTTTACAAGCATGCTTTTTTTCCAGTTGCTGGTCAGGGGCTAAAGCAAGGACTTTTTTACATACCATAGATAAAGAATTTGTAATTAAAGTATTTTTTTTTATTCATACATCTTTTTTTAAAAGTTAGTTTTCTTCTTGAGCTGCATTTCTATTTTGTTTTGACCACAAGTGAAGACCACCCAGGCCCAAATTTGTCCAGCACGTGTGATCTAATGTAGTATTTAGGCAGCTTAGAATCAACAGGAATATTTGATTTAGGCCGCTTCTTAATATTGATTCAAGCATGCATTTACCTGTTAAGTGGATAATTTAGGCACAGTCATTGCCATGCATATCCAGGTCAGGTTAATGCAGCATTTTACTGTGACAGCAGGCCTTGTAGCAGTATCAGAGGTGTTAGTTTGCAGTTGCAACCAAAAAAAAGGACTGATGAGGTGAATATGTGCCTGAGTTTAGCTTCTTCCACTCATTTTATGGGTGTGCCACATCTATATATAGGTGCTTTATGGCTGTCAGGATCCAAGGTGGATCATGCAGCCAGCTGATCATTAGGCTGCTTCCATGCTTGTGGTCCTATTGGCTGCACCACACTGACATAAAAGCACATGACAGCTTGAAGTTTTAGGTGTGAATGCTTTATGATTTTATTATGCTTGATATTTTTCTCCCAGTCAACCCTGTGAACCTGTAATTCTGATAAAAATATTTAATCTTTTGACTTGCAGAGTTTATGATAACAAGTATAATGACATCTGTTTTACAAACTGTGTAGAATTAATATTTTATTCCTGAATTTACATGGTAATATGAAGTAATTAAGTTATTTCACTAGCCTATCCTTTAGTTCATAACAGTGTTATAAAATAAATCTGGTGACTCAGTGATATAATTCTAGCATTTTATGTAATTTGAAGTTATTAAGAGTTCTTGGAGATGTCAGGAAGTATATCAGTTCCTGCAAGCAGCTGAAAATGTCAGACTTACAACCTTTATTTGTATTGATGTTCAACTGAGCAGTTGAGCATGTAAGCTCTTCATTATGATTGTTTGGAAGAAGATTCTTCTTTCCACTTGAGACTAGTAGAAAAATACTTTCAAAAACATGACTTCGTAAAAAAATACTAAATTAATATCCTTTTTATAAGCTGAAGAGAAAAGATAAAATGACGCTAAGACACTGTACACAAAATCCTGCTTCCAGTTAAAACTTTATAGTAGCCATTTAAAAAATACATAAATATGTGTATTTATAGCTATATAAAGGGTATTTCTCATATTAGAATAATTTCAAAGAATCTGAATAGGGACCCCCCCTCAAAATTTACCCAAAACTTTTCATATTGTGATTTTTTTGTATGTATATTAGAATACATTTTATGCCACAAAATTAATTCAGTAAATTTTGCATAAACTTTTAAAATAATACTGCTAATCTTCTACTTACTGTTATTATATATAAAAACCATGTTCTGGTTTTTAAGATAACCCGGCTATAAAAGCTGGTGTTCTGTTGAAGAAAAACCCTGCAAATAGGAACTACCTTTATTTTTTGAAAATGTCTATTACATCTGCAAGCAGATGCTCATAAATGTTAAAATTAACAAGGTACGATAAATTCAAAGTACAGATTTAGCTGAGTAATCTACCTTAAATCCCCATGTAAGCGCTCTCCTTCAGTGACATTTTGACCTTTCATAACTACAAATTAATCTTCTTTGAAAGAAGAATACAAATCCACTGGAGAGGATTAAATTGCAGTGATCTGAGGACAATGGCACACCTGAGTGAGTAGCTTTGTATCGGCAATGATGAGAGAGACAGGGAGACTGAGAAGTGGTCAGAATCGGACTTTATTGTGGACGACATATACTTTTTTAGTATTCTAGGAAGGCTAGTAATGTTTTACTACAATGATTGGGTTAATCATTACATAAACAAACTTATACATTTTACAATATCTCTTACTTGCAGAGCTTGATGTAATTTTCTTTTTTGATAAGTCTTGATTTAATCTTCAATTTAGTCTTGATTTAATCCTCAAAGTTCTGTTTGCTCTTGCCAAGGCATCCTGATTTGATAATCTCTTATGCTAACCAGATCCAAAGTCCATCATCTGTCTTGTGTGTTCTAAGAGTTTTGCATGTCTTTTCATGTGACTTTAATGTCCTTAGTTGTGTTTTTTTCCTAGTTAGGGAGAAGTGTGTTTGTGTACATGTTGTTGTGGTTAAGCCCAGCAAGAGCAAGGAAGGAGAGATTCCCAATGTTTCCTTTGAGTGGCCAGACCTGGTGGTACAGTCTTTCCATGGCCAAGATGCCACCCCTAGGGTTTAAGGGAGGGGGATCAGAGGTGCTCTTCATAGGCAGGCCAGGATATACAAAGCTACAAAGGTGTCTGCCCAGGGCTTTGTCATCAGAGTGTTGGTGTATGACATCAGTGTTCTCCATACAAATCTTCCCCTGCACTGATTTCATCCAAATCCTTGGAGTCCTGATTACTGTCCACTGTAGATCACCTCCATCACTGCTAATTTCTAGTATAGGGTGTAAATTTATTTAGTAAAACTGGTGTCTTAGGAATGCTGTACTGGAATTCTGCACAACCCACGTAATGATAATTTTATTAAGTAGATTTATTTTAGCTGCTATTGAGATTTTAAAAAGATCTGAAATTTCTTGTTCATATGCATTTTTCCATCTTTTTAAGCTTGGCTAGATTCCTGTTATCATCTCATTAAAGTAAATTACAGTTTTTAGGATTTTGATGCTCATTGGTATGAGCAATGTTTAGTTTAGTTTAGTTTAGTAACTAACACCATGAAAAGACAAAAGATGGTCAGGTTTGGCTCATTAAACAGTTTCTGCATCATTTGTGCCTTCAATATAGTATTTATTGAATTTCTTAAATGTCACTGTTGATTACTAAGTCACATGATTTCAAATAGAAAATAATATTTGAATCTCAACTATTATTGTAAACACCATACTGGTAGTTGGTACTAAAGAAAGATCTGTGGGAAATATTAAACAACAGTTGAAGATTTTGATTCTGACATGCAGTTGTCTATTAATGAGATCCTCTGTAAAGAACATTTATTTCACTAAAGAGTTCTTCAGAGTTCTTCAGTACTTTTTATCTTTCCCAAGTCGTTTCAACCACTGCACGACTTATCTATTGAGCTCATAAACAGACATAAATTTTACACTTTGACTGAAATTGATGTGACATACTAACACCTCCACTTGTTGCAAAGTCAGCACATCCTTCAGAGCAGCCTCTTTTATATTGCTCTCTCATTTTATTAGCAATTTAGAATAAAGAGGGTTTTTAGTCAGATGAAACAATGGCTTATTTTAATGTTGCCGTAAAATTTGAGAAAAACAATACTTCCTAATCTAAAACATTATCAAGAAAAAATTTCATTGTGCATTTGTGCATTTTATGCATTTGATTTCTTTGTTGCATATATGGCAGCATATTAAAAAAATCCATTCAGACTCTTTATTATACATGAGAATTGCTGAATTAAGTTACCAAAAGGTACAATATCTTAGCATTGTGTGCACTTGCAAGCTCTCTTTGCATATGGACACTTCTGAAAACTCAATTTTATTCTAATCATGAAGAACTAACAACATTTACTAGAAAATAGATCATCTGAAATATGGAGTTTTGTTGTTCTCAGAACATCACTTATAAAAGGTTGTAGATTGAAGGTTTTTAAGTGCAAAGAGTAATGAACTACATTAAGTGGGATATATTTGCAGGTGAAGCTGAATTCAAAGTGCTGACTGTCAGTGAAAACCAGTTTGCTACTGCCTTGTACCTTCACCTCTGCTCTGACCTTTCTGGGCCAGCAGAGCCATGGCCAGGCCTCTCTTCAGTAGGACATTATGCATCCTTCCTGGAAAGATTTTAAAAGAGCATTTCCTTTACAATTCACTTGCAGGCTTGGCATTAGTAGTCTTTTCAAAGGTTCTTTATTTTTCCTTTCAGTGTCCAAAGAATAGTGTGATACTGAAGGAACTTTTAGAAAGAAGAGTACTATTTATTTTAAAACAAAATCATGACAAGTAAATGTAAAAGAAAGCAGCGACAGTTTTGCAAATACTCTAACAGTATCAGTTGTAATATAAAAAATAGATGAATCATGAGTCCTTGTAAAATACATAAGTAAACTGTTTCCAGTCTATATTTCCAGGCATGCCTGTTGATGTGTTTTTCCAATCATTTGAAAGAAGAAAAAAAAAAAAAATAGGGCCATTTCTATCAGGTACTGAATAAACCTGGCTTTGTTTCAATGCTAGACAGTAATATTAGCATGTCTGCACTTGCATAGCCTTCCTTGCAGAACTAAGACTTTAAATGCTTGAAAAAAAAAAAGCCAGAAGATATATATTTTTTTAATATTTCCTGTGATCTGCAGTACTCACCACATTTCAATCTGGCTTTGATAATTCCAGGGTCTTAACATTTGTTGCCACTTTCAGTTTTCTGATGTCTGTATGACCTCTGAAATAGTGAAATGTTTGTATACAGTCACCTGTATAGAGAACATGATAAAAAAGCTTTGATCTGCTAATTTTTCTATTCTGTTGTATTAGCATGCCGTAGAAAAGATTACTGAGTTTTGGTGAGTATCATTTTTCAAGCTTATTCAGCTTGCAACTGAACTTTGCTGGACTGTGTTTCCAAATATTATCATGTTAAGTTTGTTTCAAAATCTAATCAGCTGCTTGGAACCATGACTAGAGGTTCATCCTGTGTTTTTTTTGGTTTTTTTTTGTTTTTTTGTTTTTTTGGTTTTTTTTTTGTAAAATTATTATGCAGAGAAAAGAGGAAGAATTTGAACAGATTTTAGCAAGAATTGAACATCAAAAAAATTCTTTTTTTCCTCATTCCATTCATTCAATTAATTCAAAGTTTTGATTTCATCTGCAATACTCTCAAGAAAAGTGGATGCAACCTATTTTTATTTGATTGCTTTTTAATCTGCCAAGATTGAAAGTATATAAAATAATCTGACTATGCCTGATCTGTTGCTTCTCTACAGTATAGACCTTTGGGTGTGCTTTTACCAGAACATGTACCTGATAGGAACAACATAAATAAAAATTTACATTTCCACTCCACCTTGTGCTATTTGGAAAAAAAAAAAAAACACCAAAAACTCACTAACAGTAAACCAAAACAACACTGAACTTGTCAAACACTTCTTAAAAATAAATTTTTGTTTTTTGTTTTTTTTTTTTGTTTGTTTGTTTGTTTTTTTAATGAACATATTTTAATTGTAGCCTGGTTACTCTATGAGGGCCATAGTTCAACTTTGTTATATAGTAACAGTCACAGGATTTCCTTGTAGCAGTTTGCTGGGGTTTTTAGGTTTGTGCAGTTAACATCTACAGACAAACAATATTCAGAGAGACTTTTTTTCAGCAAAATAACCAATACTGTTAAATCCCCATCATAATCCAATCTGTCCTCCTTCCTTTTTTCTTCTGGATGTGAAAATGGAAAACCAAGATGTTGAATGGAATTTTAGGACTAAGTCCAGTCTATCCATGCAAAGTCAAATAGATAAAAGACTCCCCTATGTGCCTCTGTGAAATTTCAGTTTTTAATTGCTCTCACTAAAAAAAAGCACATAAATTTTAGTTGTTTGTTCATTTATTTTTGTGAATTTGTACTATGCCTACAAAATATTTACATGTACATATGGGTATGTTTATATGGAATAGCTTCCAGACTGAATTCTAAGCTGTGAGATTTCCTTTACCTGTCTGCAGAGTAGTTTTGTGTTGGGTTATGTTCCTCAGAAAGTGTGTTTTATTTGGAGAAAAAAACCAAAACTGTCTGTTGTTAAGCCTTGGCCATGCTGGCATCTTTGGAAAGAGAAGGAAAGTCTGTCTTCCCTAATCCCACCCCAGATCTTTTGGGAGACCAATGGGACAGGAGGCAGCAAGGATGGAGGCACAGGAAAAAAAAAAAAAAGAAAAAAAAAAATTGAAACATACAAGATATAGATAAGAACAAAAGGAACTTTTCTCTAGATGGAAATAGTGCCCATGCAATCAAGTCTCAAAGTTAATCAAAGAGAGAAACTTTGAGATCGTGAGAAATTGTTCATTGCCAAAAAAAGTTAAGAGATACTGGACTGAGTCCAACACTAGAGGGCAGGATTTGTCCTGCAAGGGCAGAATATAGGAGCGTAAGGCCTAAGATGCATTCTCTTCTCCTTTTTTTTATTTTTTCCTTCAGAAAAATATTTTTGGAGCAATATTTCATCCTTCTTGCTTCTTTACTAAAATATAAGAGGGGAAAATAAGGGAAAATTATTTGGATCTCCACACTATACTAATATTGGTCCATTCAGTTGCTTCCAAAGGTAACATTTTCCATTTGAGCACTTACTGCTTCTACAACTGGCATTGGAAAAGTACTCAGTTGAAGCTCCAGCAAATCCACACATTATTTTAATCTTTCATTTTGTTTTATGAAAGTGTGCTTATCACTTCTGGTCTTTAAAGTCGAGGCACATGCACTGTAAGGTACTGAAGTGGATACTCAGGGAAAATAAGGCCTTCCCATCTAACATTAATTTTATTTTACAAAATTTTCAGCTGCCATAGGCTTGAGATTATGGTGAGGGTTTATTTTAAGAGAATGAGGAAAAGCAGTGCTTATATGGGTACATGTGCTCGAGAAGACTGTACATCTATAATATATGTCAGGTTAAAGCATCTTGAAATAGTGTGGCAGTGTTGTTAACCTATTTTTCTGTAATATTTCTGTAACGAACAGTTAGGATTGGGATAAAAAAAGTACAGATTAAGCTAATTGAAGAAGTTATATTTTCTAATGATAATTCTTTTTTCACATTTTTGCTTCAAAATACTATAATTATTTAATTGCAATCCATTTAATGTGTGCTAAATTAATTTTCTATGATGCCAGTTCTTAATTAGAATGCCATGTGCCACTAATTTAAGAGGTTGAAAAAAGTCCAAATATATTGTGCCATCTGAGTTTATAATCTGAAAAACATATTGTTTGATGACATGGCACATTTTCCATAAGCCATGTTAACTACTGGTAATTATATTTTTGTCTTTTAACCCTTTAGAAATAGTATTTTTTTGTTGGTGCTTCCATCACTTTCCTATGGATCAGTGTTGGCTTTACAATCCTGTTAACAAATGATTTGCTAGTGACAGCTCACTGATTTTCTTTCTAGATAGCTACCACGTCTTTCTTGTCAGAACTTAGGGTAATTTTAAGTACAGATATTTAAGGATACTCCCGTGTAAAGGAAGATATAGCATACAATTTTCCCAGTTAGAGGGGACCAATTAGATACACAGGTATTTTTTTAGTTCCTTGGTTCTTCTCTCCAGTTTTGGAGACAGTTAATACATGTGACCTTGCTCAGTCATGTGGGATCTCCCTTGTTCTCCATAAGTTCTTGAAGTACTGAATTGATTAGGCCCTGTTCCCTTGAATGTGTCTGCATTTTCTAAACGGTCCTGAGGCTGTTCTCTTCCTATCCTGCCCTTCTCTTAATTTTATTTAAACATTTTTATCTAGATAAGAAAAAGTGTTCTTCGTTCTCCTTTCCTGTTAGCTATTTTTCTTTTAATTTTAAGGACAATTTAATTCTGCAAGTTTTGTCACTGCATTCAGCCTCATTCCATGGTTTGCCTTTTCACAATATTCACATTTACCTTATTCTGATAAATTCTGAGGCAGCTGCGCTTCCTTTTTCCTGTGCTTCCTATTTTCCATAACACTCTTGAGTTTCTTTCCACAGGATAACTCCATGCTAACTTTTTGTTCAGGGCACTGCTCGGTCCTTTGTGCTGACTGGCCCTACTCTTTCTACTAGTAAAGCAAGATGAACACTATAATTTGAACAATATAATATTTCTTATCACAAAACATTACAATAAAAATCTACAGTGAGACCAAAAGCATATTGGTACTTGACAACAATGGGTGTTTAGGAGGGAAATGGTGATAAATCAAGAAACAGAATATTTTCTCTGTTTCCAGTGATGCATGTCTCAAAGAATTTGTCTCCCAATAAGATTTTCTTCCATGTATTTGTCCAACAACTTTTTGAACACATGTATTTCACCACCCAGAAAAAGAGATTTCCAGCCTATTTAACTGGTTCTCATTTCCTCAGTAACTTTGATCTTTTGTTTTCCTCTCTTATTTCTAATGTTACCTTTTTTAAATGGAAGAGCAGTACTACATGTAAAATTCAATGAGGAAATGAAATTTTTGAAGGTTTTTGTGTGAGGACAGAATTATATTCTCTATTTTGTTCACTGTTCCTTTCCCAAGAATTCTTAACAATTTCATTAGCTTACAGTTTCATAGAATTATTTAGTTAGAATTATTACAGTTTCATAGAGTTATTAGAGCCTCTTTCCTAGAGTCCTAGTCCTAGTCAAATCAGAATCTATCATTGTGCCTGCAAACTCATAATAATGATTTTTTGCTCATATTTATTTTTCTACAAATTTTGGTAATGAATTTAATATGCTTGGTTAGTAGATATCATATAATTTTTTGCAACAAGTAACAAAAAGCTTTTTTCTCATTGCTGTTCATATTTGATCTGCATTAACCTCTGAACATGTAAAATTGATTGTAAACACACCAACATTTTATTTTTCTGCTTTCTGTAATAACATACTAATATTTAAGTACACAGTATATATTAAACTTAAAGAACATATCGTAAAGTTTGTTTTCTGCTTTATTGTTTTCAAGGATTTTTATAAAATATGATGCAATACAGTGTTATTATTACCAGCAAGCCACCATACACTATGATAGTGAACTGTCAGTTTAAATTGACTTCCTCAGAAAATTGGGGTCTTTCATCAATCTGATTTCAAAGTCATGTTTGTTTTGGTTTTTTTTTTTTTTTTAATATTGATACAGAATGCAATAAGGTGGAAGCAGCAAAAATTAATCTACTGGATATGATCTGTGGTCTTTTTGATAACAGCAAGGACAAAACATTTCAGAGAAAATGTGAGAGCCTCTTAAAATGCAGCAGGGAACTATATGATCTGTGAAGGCCTTCTCCTTTTGTATTTGGAGACTGATAATAAATTGCACTGTTAAATTTCTTTGAAGAAATTTACCGGAATAATGATCAAATTGTTATCATTTATAAAATTGCCATGTAAGGCCATCCTCTTTTTAGTGGTAGGCTAACCTCATTTTAGCTTTAATAGGCACTTTTACAGTCCAATTATGTGCTATCTGATTTTTTTTTAATTAGTTTTGATTTACCATTCTCTTTTTTGGTAGTAGTTCCTATGTTCCATTGCAGGAGTAATGTATATAATATTCCTTTTCTCATGTCCCCTTCTACAAACCTGAGCCTCTTTCTATTCCTCCTCATTTTATAAGGGTTTGCTTGCATAAGAGTTTCTCCTTTCTGTTTTTAAACTACATTAGTTATTATGACTGTTAGCACAGGGAGGCATGAGGAATAAGAGGAAATAAAATAAATCATCACTTTTCTCATACATGGAACATGAATTTCTGTGACCTCTTGGAGTTTAAATGTTAAACTCTCTTTTCTTTTTTTGGGGAGTAAATGTATACCTGTGCCAGTTCACAGCTTCCCATAATCTATTTTGACTATAAATAAGATGATAATTAGGAAATATAATTAGTTTAGGTTTTAAAGCTACTGAGTTCAACTTTCTGATAAAAACCTGAAGTTTATTTTATGTCTCAAAAATTGATTTTTTCTCAACTCACATGTGTTAAAAACACATATTTAGTTTAAATTGTATTTATGCATCTGCATTATTAATGTGTGAGATTATTATTTATACTCTTTGGGTTGTATCCAGATTCAGATTTAAAGATTAGATGATTCACTAATTGTCTAAGCTAGAATATTGGATAGTGTAAATGAAAACACAGCAACACTAAGAATTTAATTTAAACTATGTATTTTTAATCCAGTACCAAAGGAGAAAAATACCTAATTACCCCTTCCATGAATAGTAAGTTTAAGAGTGCAAAATCTAAACTATGTATTATGTTATTAAACATTTCAGACACCATAGTCAAAGTCCTTACATCAAAATATACTTGAATTGCAATGTGACACCTTTCAAATAGTAGTCATGATACATATTTAAATGCTTAACATCACTTTTGAATTGCCATATTTCTTCATTTGAAAGAAAACAGAGAAACAGAAATGTCTTTCAATTAAATTCAGAGATATGACCTTAAAGTCAGAAATCTAATGTTGTCATTCTTCTAACATGAAAGAAAGAATATTCCCTGAAACTGAGTAAATATTTCTAGTTTACAAACAAGATGAAAAGTCTGTTTCCCCAGGCTATTGAAAGAAGTACATGAAAGCCAAGAACAATTGCATAAGATCAATATTAATATTTTGATAACCAGAGGAAGCTGATGTTTAAATTTAGGCTTGAGAGTTTATGTGCAAACTTCATGAAGTTTACACAGCTCTAAGAACTCGGATCAAAAGAAGTTCAACATTGAATGAGTACACAGAATCATCCTAAAAGAACAGGGCTTTAATTGCCTCACTAAATAGGTTAGCATAGATTTTTTTTTCATGTTTGTTATTTTAAGAACATTTTCTATCCCACAGGATTTTTCTAAGAGCTCAACATAACTTCAACGGAATTGGTCTGAAATGTTCTCCTTTTTAACAAACTGATACAGGGCATCTCTTCATTTATGAAACAGAATAATCCATACATGTGTTGGAGCAATACACACAATGCATCTCAGCTGCATTTAGTCATTTTACAAAATTGTTCAACGACAAAATCAGTACAAGTCAAACAGGTATCAGAAAGGACAACGGAGAAAAAAAATCTGTGCAAAGTCCCAGAGGACAGAAAAATTTTGGAAATCATTACACACCTACTACTCTAGATCTAGTTATAAAGAAAGAATATTCTTTATGTGTAAATACAAAACCATTAGTTTGGACCTATGTGTCTTCCCTTAGTTTTGGATTGTTAATGTAATGAAATATAGCTTTTGACTGAAGAGAATCAGAGAATCATTTAAGATCATCAGTCCAGCCATTAATCCAGTTCCCCAAATAAATGATGTCCCTCAGCGCCACATGTGCATATTGTTTAAATACTGCTGGGATGATGACTCAGCCACTTCCCTGAGCAGACTGGTCTGATGCTTAAAAACCTTTTCTGTGGACACCTTAGAACCTTAGAGCACCTTCCAGTACCTAATGGGAGCCTTCAAGAGAGCTGCAGAGGGGCTTTTCACAACAGCGTCTGGTGATAGGACAAGGGGGAATGGCTTTAAACTGAAGGAGGGTAGTTCTAGATTAGATTTGAGGAAGAAACTCATTATTATGTGGGTGCTGAGGCACTGGAACAGGTTGTCAAGAAAGGAGATTTTTAAGGCCCTTTTAAACCCAAATTCTCTGATCCTGTGATGATTCTATGAATTACAATGAGTGTTGTCTGTCAGCCTGAATAACTTTTGACTAGAGAAAATTTCCTGTAAGGGATACATACAGTCTTCAATTTAAGGTTTGTGAAGAAATGGATTCCTACACCTGGATGGAATTTTTCAAGTTATTTATTGTTAAAATGCAAATAAGACATCTTCAGAAGTGTTTTATAAATCAGTCATATTTTCTGGACTGTTTTTATGTTGAACAAACACTCACAGACCCTGAATGTTTAAATAGAAATAAAGGTAATGTAACTATTTTTGTTATCCTTTATGAGTTATTTGTCTTTTCAGTATAAAATTAGTTGATTAAAAAATCCTTCTATTGTGTTTTAGAGAACCTGAAATTTATCATTCAGTTGTTTTTTATCAGACTTATTTTATTAAAACTATTTTTCCAAAGAATTAAACATATTTTTAAATGCTTTATCTGAAATTAGTGTTATAATTTTTAATTTTTATGGTATTTGTGCTTGAAAATAAGATATTTATAAATCTGAATTACATACCACTATATGCTCATATGGGCATATATATATTATATATACCACTCTATGCCCATAGAATAAAAAAGGATTTGGTTCATCTCCTAAGTTTGGCAAAGAGTTTACAATCATTCTCACATGCTGGATTAGATATAGCTCTGCTGTCAGTGAGGGAGATGAACTTCTAAAATGTGATTAAAATGTGTATTCTGATTTTCTGTGGCTCCCCACATTTTCATGAGGTGTGTAAAGATGTGCATAGCTGAAAACACTGGTTTTCAGTGCTATTCTGTGGAAGTAAAAGACAATATCTCAGTAGGAGCAGACAAGTGAAGCTACATTAAAGCATTTGTATGTATAATTTTGAATCATTATTTATAAATATTCTTTATAAAATTTCTCTCCCAATGTTTTTTTTGTATTTGTGTACTGGAAATTTTGGAAAATGTTTTTATTAATTTATACATTCTAACTTTCTTCTGAGACAAATTATTTAAATAAAATAATAATGGGTACATTAGGCACAGCATCACTAGCAGGTCTAGAAAACTATTACATTGTGAAATATGTGCCATACCATTCTGAACATGTCTGTCAACAATTTGTTAATGACTACTTTAACAGTGTAAACATAGTGGATTGACTTCACATATCATAATTTTGTATCCTTAAAATTTTGTATCCTTAAAATTTCTGTTGCTGAGTCAAGGTATACACTTCTGCCAGGATTTAACATAATTAGATTTAACAATATTTGACAGCAAACATTTTCAATTGTGCTAAATTATGTTAATATTTATTACTACTCAATGAGTTGAATTTTCTTGTTATCTTGCATGTTTCTGATTTCATACCTTGGACTGAACTGTAAAATTTTTTAGATACCAAGAACTTTATTTGTACTTTTATTTGAATGAGATTTACAGAATTTAATTTCATGTGCAGCAACACGGTTTATAGAATCAGAAGTGCTTTGTTATTATTTTTTTCTGATCAAAGTCAAGTTAATTTTAAAAAAATGCTTTCAATTTAATAGCAAAGAAATGGTGCCTTCATTTTTTTGATGAGCAGCCATGTGTATTGTATTTTGCAAGATGATTCTGTCAAGGCAATTAATACTTGTATTTTCTTTTCTAATACCTATGGTATTCATAAATTTCATAAGACTTGAATTTTTTATAGCCTTATCTGGTTTATGTAGATTTGAGATCTACAAATCAAATAATTTAAGAAACGGAGCTCCTAGAGAATATCTTGAAGTATTATCCAAAATGCTAATTTAGTTTCAGCAAGCTGAATGTAGCTGGGAAAAATGTGGCTCTAATTTGAAGTATGTGATTAAGAAATAATTCCTCAAGTTTGTTTTTATTATATTTCAGCTATTTTAAACTGAAATCTATTGACTCTATTAGGAAATTATTTACTTTTAATCATATTGTTAATAGACTTATAAATGGAATTGCAGATGTGAGAGTTAAAAGATTCTTTAGTATGAGCACTTTGCAAGAAAAATGATCTACATGTATAATGTCTCCATGGGTAGGATGGAGACTGTGGCTTTACAATTTTACCTTCAAATATGCTGTAACTTGGTGCAGTCATGCGGTTAGATACAACTATTTTGTTATTTTCAGCAATGCAGCAGTGCAGGTATGGAAGCTATTAGCTTGTGAAAGAACTTTAGATCCTAAGTCATCTTTGAGGAAGTTGCACAGCATTTACCTCTAGTTCATTTTCAGCTGTAAATATTAGTTTAATGTATAATGCCAAATATTTTGAAAGTACTTCTGATACTGTACTTTCCTTATTATTGCATTTGAATTTTTCAATATTCAGAAATAGAGAAAGGAGGTTGTGGAGATCCTGGAATTCCATCATATGGGAAAAGGACTGGCAGCAGTTTTCTGCATGGAGACACACTTACCTTTGAATGCCAAGCAGCTTTTGAATTGGTGGGAGAGAGAACGATTACATGTCAACAAAATAACCAGTGGTCTGGCAACAAACCCAGCTGTGTTTGTAAGAATTATTATATTTTTTCTGTGTTATTTTTCTGACCTTAACCTCTTGCATTTCTTAAGTTTCATGACTAATCAACAAGAAAATACTTCAAAGTACCTTGAAGACTTTTTCCATCATGATTTGCTTTTTTTTTTTTTCAATTGACTTGGTGGCTCATTTATGGGGAACATCACGCATGACTGTTTTTAGAATGTTCTTTACACTCATTTTATATGTAATTGAGCCACTTAACACTCTTCATGTAAATGTGTATTGAATTAGATTCTAAATGAGCAACTCCTAATAGCAGAAAAGTGTTCAAAAGGACTCTGTGGCACATACAAATTTCATTCGGGCAGTACAAAACAGCCTGCAAAACCCACATAAGACATAAGAAAAGATTGGCTTTCTTTTTTTTTTTTTTTTGTGATATATTGCAAAGGTGTGAATATGAATATAAAGAACTTAAGAATATCGAACATAGGAAAAGTTGAGGTAAGGTCATTAGCTGTGATTTTTGTTTTAAAAGATAAAATATATTTGTTGTTAAAAGAGAGTTGTTGGGTTAGTTTTTATTTTTATGTTTGCTTGGGTTTTTTTTGGTTTTTATTTTAAAAGATAAAATATATTTGTTGTTAAAAGAGGGTTGTTGGGTTAGGTTTTTTTTGTGTTTGCTTGGGTTTTTTTGTTTTTGTTTGTTTGTGTGGGTTTTTTTTGGGGGGGGCGTTGGTTTAGTTGGGTTGGATTTTTTTCATTTCTTTTTTCTTCCTTTTTGTAAAATAGAGCAAATCTTTCAAGTACACAGGTACATTAGGCACTTCAATTGTGCAGATCATGTAAAATTTTCCTATAAAGAGTCATACAAATCAGTACTGGATTTGACAACTGTCACAACCTTTGAGAGGTATCCTACTCTATTTGGACATGTTTGTACTTTGAAGCAGTGTTAGTACAGAGCTTAACAAACAGCAAAATTGCTCTGGACCAGAATAATCCTCAATAGGCCTTGCAATGCTGAATTGTCTCTTAGCACGTAAAGCCTAGGCACAGAGACAGTTCAGCTGCAGTTCTCTTGGAAGACAGAAGTTGTGTTTCTTCATGGTGCTGCATTGCATTGGATTGCTATATCAGTTTCTGTTGACAATGTAAAATACATTACTGTGCTTCCAGTGTTACATATCCACATGCCCTATGAAAAAGCATGGAATCTATCTACATACACTGAGTTCAGTTTGACACACTTAAAGAGCTGAATAATGCTTGTCCTTTGTGTTAACTAATATTCAGTGAGTCTTACCTTTTCTGAATATACTGTACTTCTGCCTACAGTACCTGTCACAAGGTCAAGATGCTGAAACCAGTTAGGCAATGTCTTGATGAAAATTTGCTCAAAATAGTAAAAAAGGATTATAGCTATGAATCATTTTTGGTTTCTTTCTATGCCATCAAAGGAAAACTAGGGTAAAATAAGTTCAGACCATGTACTCTTAAGATTTATTGATTCAGTCACATCTAAATTTCCACTGTTGTTTACATTGGAATGAACTTTGTATACTACAGACAAAACTGGCCCTTGTGCTTGATTTTTTATTGTTAAATATACTTTAATCAATGTTGGAAAGAAAATCATTCAAATTTGGAGATCATATTTTCATTTTAGAATAAACCTGCCAATTTTTTGCAAATTCTGATGCATCAAGCATTACTTTTACTTTCTTGGTATTCGCTACATGCATATCTCTTGCAGGTCCTGCTTCAGTCACTCAGATTCACTTGGGAAACAAAACATTGGAAAACTGTTCTGAAAGTGTTAAACATTTTCTGCTTGCATGTGTAGTAGGTTTGACATCCAGGCCTTTTCCTCAACAATAATAAAAATAGAAATAATAGAAAAGACAAACATTTATAAAGTTTGTGGATAGTATTTTGAGAGTCTTATTGTTCTTTCCTTTAGTTTCATGTTTCTTCAACTTCACCACACCATCCGGAATTATTCTTTCTCCAAATTATCCTGAGGAATATGGGAACAATATGAACTGTGTTTGGTTAATTATCTCAGAGCCAGGAAGCAGAATCCATCTGATTTTCAACGACTTTGATGTAGAACCTCAGTTTGACTACCTTACAATCAAAGATGATGGGATTTCAGATTTACCACCTCTTGGCACATTTTCTGGCAATGAGGTCCCTTCTCAATTGGCTAGTAGTGGGCACATAGTAAGACTTGAATTTCAGTCAGATCACTCTACCACTGGAAGAGGATTTAATATCACTTACACAAGTAAGAACTTCTGGGGTTTTTTATGCTTAGTTTTATGCTTTCTTCATAATAATTAAAACATTATATTTATATTTATATTTATTTCAGAAGTAGATTGTAATGATTGTATAATTGCACTATTTTCAGATGTCTTCCTTGTATTCAGTAGCTTATCTGAATCCTTATCATTTGTTTATTTTAATTGTGATAGTGCGAGGAATTCCTTTCATTGTTCATTATTTGTCTTTTTTGTTCAAACTGCGTAAATGCAGATCCCATAACTAAAGTCCAGGTCTTTCACATCAAAGTATCCAATGCATGTAATTTAATATACTTCTCAATGGAACCATCAGGAATAAGTTCATAGAGGTATTAATCTTAGACCCCAAATATTAATTGGAAAAGCATAATAGTAATCATCAATAAAAATGAATAGTTGTGGGAAGGTATTTTGCTTTTGTATGTTTTTTTTTTTCTAGCTGAATGGGGTGGAATCTAAGAATAAAAACCCCCTAATAATAGAGATCTCTTTTCTGTGTTACACATAGCAGTTACACTCTGTGGTTTTTCTAGTGTCTATAACACAGCTGAACTGATGCAGAAGTCTTTCCTATAAGAGTACACGGAATTAGAATCATCCTTCTATCTGGCTCCTGTCCCTTTACGAATTTTAAGAATGTGCTACCTTTGAGAAGGCTGTTTTCAAATGTACAAATTTTAATTGTAACTGGACAACCAGACCAAAAGCTTTTAAATGTGGACCTACTGGTCATGTACATATGGAGAGCTGCTGAGAAAATAAGTGTCTCCTGTTTGGGCAACCAGACTAAGGAATATCTGGCTACAGATGGCCCTCTGTTTTGTTTACATAAAAAGATATTACTAAACAATACCCTCAATAGAAAACGACTAACATCATTGTCACATAGAAAACATTTTTACATTTGCCATAGATTGCTAACTCTCCTAAAAGTTTTATGAGTCATTAAAAGACACAACTTATACAGAGGTTATCATTTTAACTGAAGAAATTATCTTCTAAGGTTATAGAAGTTAATTGACAATGAAGTTGTCTTTGAGACCTTTTGCACTGTTTCTGTGTTGTGTCAATTAAAATAATAGTTTTTGTGGCCAAGATGTTTTCTTGCCGTATTTGGAAAGATTCCCCACATAAAGCTAGAATTCATTTATTTCAGTCTTTTTTAAGTCTTAGATGCCTAAATTGGTCTTTTGCTTTTGTAGGAGGGGATAATTTGTCCTTAGAAAAATAGCAGGAAGTAAAAGGGGAAGACATTTCCTCTTGTTTTATCACTTAGTACCTGTGAGAGGAGGCCAATACTCACTTTGCTACAACCTCTTTCCAGGTAGTTCTAGGGAGCAATGGGGGCTCCCCTCATCCTCCCTTTCTTTGGGTTAAACAACCCCAATTCCCTTATGTTAGAGGCAAAACTGCTGGGTTTTGTTCCGAGGAAAAATTAGGCAAATTATTCTTGCGTATCTAAGCCACATATCTAAAAACTTCTGAGTTCCAACTATGTGGCAGGTCATTGGATTTGAAGCTGACATTTTATTGAGAAATTTTCTATACTTTGAACTGTATATTACTATGCTTTAGGTCTTACATATACTGTATTACAACTGAAATATTATTCTCTTCCTCCTCCAAAAAAACAAGACACAAAGCATAAAGGGATGGGTTTTATTGTTGCTGTTATTGTGGGTTTTATTACCAGCATTATTACTATGTTTTCATCAGCCTTTGGTCAGAATGAGTGCCACGATCCAGGCATTCCTATAAATGGGAGGCGTTTTGGAGACAGATTCCTTCTGGGAAGTTCTGTTTCCTTTCACTGTGATGATGGCTTTGTGAAGACTCAAGGCTCTGAATCCATAACCTGTATTATGCAAGATGGAAATGTAGTATGGAGCTCAACTGTCCCACGTTGTGAAGGTAAGGGCACAATCTTTACTTTACACCTACAGTTTGAATAATGACACTATTTAAATTTAGCTTACTTTTTACATTTTGCACATAAATAAGACTGCTTTACCTGAAGTTATTAATTCATCTTAACACTCTTCCAGTCAAGTGAAAGCACAGTAATAGAAGCGAGATAGCTTGCTTTTATGTTCCTGGAATAAATTAGCATTCTAAAAATCTGGTTGCTATTGTTTCCAAGTTCTGATTGTCACCATCATTACTCGGTTGTGAATTATAACTGCTATAACTGTTTTGGCTGAACATACTGAAGAACAATTATCTAACTCATAAGAAGCAAATAAAGCTTCTATTTGGAAGTCCTTTTTGAAAATTTACCCCTTTAACTTTCTCAAAATGAATATACCTGGATTTGTGTGTGTAATATTATAACCTGCAGTACACTTATTTCTGAGAAATATAGTGAAAACCAGAGCTATGTTTAATATCCATGATATTCCCCAAAATTTCCATATTTATTTGCTTGTCCTTTCTTAGGTGAATAAATAGACTAAGATGATCTCTACTAAGGTTTAAAACTCTCTTTAGAATGAAATACAATTAGAAGAATTGCTTGATGCTTAACTTATAGGTCCTAAAGTCAAGGCACATGAATGCATGTAATAAATGACTAAAGTATCTTTTTTAAAAGTCATTTTCAAAGTGCATACATTTTATTAAACAAGAGATACATAGACAGACTCCAGATTAAAATGTTTTTTTTGGGGAGAACAAATCCAAACCCTCTAAATCTCACATTTCCATTAATTTCAGTGTCATTGCAATTACTTAAGGATCTGGATAATACCACCTTCCTGTTATTTGGGCAATTTGAGAACTCAGTTCTCACAAGACTGTGAATTTCAAAGAAAATTTATAAATACTGAAGAACCCTCCCATGTCTGCAGTCTGTTAGAATTGTATGTGTACCTGGGTGTTGCACTTAAATTTCTTACCCTGATTAAATGCACAAAATTTCTTACCCTGATTAAAGCATGTTACACAGTGGAGCATGGTTTTTCTTTTATTCTTAGAGCAAACCCAGCTCACTCCAAAGCAGGGAGTAGGGAGTTCTTTTTGTCAGAAGATTTTTTTCTCATTTTGAAACTGTAGATTCAATTGTTAACGTATTCAGTTTAATCTTTGTGTAATTTTATTTTTGAAACTGCATAGATAAAAGACCAATGATGAGCTCTTTGAAGGGAAAAAAAAGAGAGAAAAAAATTACAGAAATTGCTTTTCCAGAAAATATATGGGCATCGCTCAGTTATCCTTTCCTTCAACTTTCTGGAGTGTTTACTTGGTTTTTAATGATGAAAGATTAAACTAGTAGGCTTGAGGGTTTTTGGTGAATTTTTGGTGGGGTTTTTTTTTTGTTGTTTTTTTTAGATTTTGTCATTTGTTTCTTTTACAGAAGGAAGTAGTTAGGTTCAGGATATGTTCCTTTTTGATGTGGATTCTCTTGATAATTGAAGGAGTTTCTGTGCTTGGATTATAGATTGACCAAGAATCCTAAGCATGATTTAGTTTGCTTCTAGTTGTCTGAGATTTCTGAACAACTGGTTGTTTTTTTTTGTTGTTGTTGCTCTGCTCTGTGTTTTTTTAATACATAACAGTCTCCGTAATCACCTGAAATACATTAAATAAATTATGTACATGAAGTGCCATTATCAGTTGAGGATCAACAGTCTTATGACTGTTCTTGCTCATAGTATGATGAAATTTAATTAAAAAAACACTATGGAATAAATAGTTTATGATTTCCTCATTAACTATACACATGTAAGGTAAATGCCATTTTAGTGGCCTTTCATTTTGTTTCAAAGAAAATTTGGTGTGTTTCAGGATTTGTGGGTTGCTTTCATCACTCAAATCTGGAAAAAATTCCTAGAGACAAGTGCAAGTCAAGTGAAATCAAATAAACCTCTCTGATTAGGGTTGGTGGGTTTTTTTGTGTGGCTAAAAACATTGAAATAAAATTAGGCATGTTAATTTACAACTCACAAATTCATGTTGCCATCCATTTCTATATGGCATAATAGGTTGGTTTGTCACTGCTTAGAGAAACAGAAGAAATCTAGCAAGATTTCCTGCACTGAAATGTGGAATTTTCTGATAATGATATCATTGACTTCTTCTACCTGACCTTGAAAGTGTTCCTGTGTTATGCTGTGCCATAGCCTTTAGTAAAACATAACATCCCAAGGTCCTGTGCCACGACAGCTTAAATTTTTAAGGGACTCATATTTTCCTAAATTTGTTCTGTCATTTCTGCTTTTGTTTAATCCTGCTCCAAAATCCTTTAATTTTGCTCTGAAAAATGCCCCTGTCTAGCCCTGTCATTTTAACAGCCCTCTTGCAATACATTTTTTTAAAACTTTTTAAGGAGTAGGATTAGGTTAGAGAACATTCAAACAAATTTGACATAGAAGAATGGGTCTGATGAGATGCAGCCAAGATTTCTGAATAAGCCATCCAATGACATCACAAGGTCACTCAATATCTTGGGAAGATGATTTAAACCCGGTAGATCCCAGAGGACTGGAAGAAAGGAAATTCCAGTCTAAGATCTGAAGAGCTACAGGTCTTATCTCCATCACTGGGAAAGGTGATGCAACAATATTCCTAGAAACCATTTCCAAACCATGGGCTGTGGTTCAAACCCTGCTGGAAATTAAGCCACATGCAGCTGCTCTTTTCCTCTTACTCCCTTGTGGGAGTGAGACAAAAGGCAGATATTCTGAGTTGAGATAGGAAAACAGCAATGAGATAAGATAGTAAGAACAACAATATTAATAACAAAAATACAAGAGAGGGTGATTTACATACAAAAAAGTGCTCACCCACTGCCTGACTGACCAACACACCCAACCAGGCTCCAAGTGTGGGTGGCCACCAAGACAAAGATAAAATGCCCCCCCCGCCAGGTCCTCTTGCTCATGTTTTTCCTCCACCCCATGTCACATTCTCTTCTTCTTGCAAGTGAAGTCCCTGACTTCTGACTTGCAGAGATTGTGTGAGTGGCATAGAATAACCACCCAGGTGTGCCCACATAGCTGCAAACTCTGCCCCCTCAAGGCTACTGTGAGAAAATTAACTCTGTTCAAGCCAAAAATAGGACAAGATGAAGAAAACTATGGTGACTGGGAGTAATCAACATAGATTTATGAAGAGGAAAATCATGCCTGACCAACCTAATAGCCTTCTGTGGTAGGACTAACTGTCTGATGGATGAGGGGAGAGTAATGGATATTCAGTTTTAGTAACATGTTTGGCACCGTGTCATGCAAAATTCTCAATGACAAACCGATGAGGTAAGGACTAGAGAAGTGAACAGTGAAGTGGACAGAATTGACTGAACTATTTGGCTTATAGAATTGTAGGCAGTGTCACAACTGGAGGTTAATTGATAGAGGTGTAGCCCAGGGGTCAATCCCCTACCTAATACTGTTTAAAACCTTCAGTACTGCACTGAATGCTGAGGCAGAATGTACTCTGAGTAAGTCTGAAGATGATGTAAAACTGGGGCTGAGTGGCTGGTGTTCCAGATGTTTGTGCTGCTGTTCAGAGGGATGAGAGAGGCAGGAGAGATGGGCTGAAACTAAATGACAGATCTTTCCTATCTATTCAGCATTGGTGAGGCTGTGTTGGGAGCACTGTATGCACTCCTGGGATCCACAGTACAAGAGAAATATGGATGTACTGCAGTGAGCCCTGTGAAGGGTCACAAAGATAAGGAAGGACTTGGAGCATCTGTCATACAAAAAGAGGTTGAAAGAACTGGGCTTGTCTTGACTAGAAAAGAAAAGGCTCAGGAGTCAAGAGGGATATTATCAATATGTACAGATAACTAACAGGACGATTTAAAGAAGGTAGAGCTAGACTCTCCTCAGTGGTGCAAAATGACCAGACAAGAGGCAATTAACAGAAACTGAAATACATGGAAAGATAAGAAAAACCTTGCACTGTTCAACCTGTTCAAAGATAAGAAAAACCTTGCACTGTGAGAGTGATCAAATATTAAAACAGATTGTCCAGAAAGTCTGGGAAGTGTCTGACTTTGGAGAAAAGTCATGATCCTGACTGGACATGCTTCTGTGCAATCTGTTATTTTGAGCACGAAATGGACTAGATGATTTTCAGACATCACTTCAATTTAAACCATTCTATGATCCAGTGGAATATTTACAACTGCCAGTTCCACTGAGATCAGTGATTACTCCAAAAGGTGGCACAGAACAGCGGTAATAATTACTTGGAACAATTTGTCTTATGTTTCCTTGTAAATGTGGAATCCTACTGGATCTAAATGTGATGAGACAGTATCATTTTTTAATAAGATACTGTGCTTTTCAACAGAAGGAAGGCTCGCAGACCCAAGTGCCATGCTCTGTGTGTTAAATTATATAGACAGTAGTAAGTCTTGATAAGACACATTGCAGGCCTTATGAGTCTGAAGAAATCAAAGTGCTGTGTTAAACTATTAAAACTATATTAAACATATTTCTATGCATTTTAGTTTGATTTTTTGTGATTTCTTTGAATTTATAATATATTATAAATAATTTTTATGTTACAAATATACATTTTTTTTTTTTCTTTCAGCACCATGTGGTGGACATTTGACAGCATCGAGTGGCGTTATCTTGCCACCAGGTTGGCCAGGATATTACAAGGACTCACTTAATTGTGAATGGGTGATTGAAGCAAGACCAGGAAATTCCATTAAGATCACTTTTGACAAGTGAGTGTCATAAATTTAAACAAGAAGTAAGGTCTGAGTATAAACACTTGTTTTATTATTGAAGAATAGGCATATACTTTAAGAACTCAAACCACAAAAAGGAACCTCATTGCAACAGTCACAATACTATTCCTACAAGCAGGCAATTAAAGCTTTCTAATGTGTTGTTTGCTTCCATTGTACTCAGTGGGAAGTTCCAGAAATTTAAGACTTTTTTTTTCTCATTAAAGACTTCATAGTATTTATAGGTTAATATTTATTAGCAATTTTTTAAAATTAATATTCAAAGCCTGAGGTTTTCAGAGATGTCTTCTTAAATGTAAATAGCAGTTTATGTTACAAGATGGAGCATTTACATTTTATAAAAGGAAATGCATTGCCTTAAGTTGCAGATATTGCAGAATGCACATGACCTTAAAAGTATGATGACAATATTTCTGAGAAAATAATGAGAAACATAGGCTTCTGTGACATGTGGTGCAGTATAAGAACTCAATTTGCTGAATTTTCGACAGATGCACACATATATTCCATTGCAGAATTCTGGAGTTTTGTGTATAAATTGAACTGCAATGACATTAAACAACAACTTGGAGTTTATAAAATGGAGAATTCTGATCACATATAATTTTTGAAGTACAGGAGATACACAATTAATCTACTTCAATATTATCTCAGCATTAATAGCAGTTGGATTCTGTTGCTGTTCCCTAATTGTTTCAATTGCAAAACGGTATTACCATTCAGCGTATTGGTTTTGGTAGACAAGGAAAAAACCTTTCCATGTTTGCTTTGGAGGTTTATGGAGCTTTTCTGGAAGGTTTAGAAAATTGTCTACCTTTACTACATCATATTATAATTTTCATTAAAAGTGTTGTGCTTGTTAATAATAGTATAACCTTGCTTTTTACAATAAAATTTTCTTTTGTCAACACGAAGGCTTTGTTACCCAGTTTAAAAATTCCATGGAAATTTTTTTTCATTGCTTACAAGAAAAATTGACTTTGCTGTCTGATATAACATTAGCAAATTACAAATCAGTAGTTGATTTTGTCAACTAATCAACAAATAAATTTTTGTCAAGTGTATAGCCTAGTTTGGGGAAAACTGAACCCTTTTATACTTCACTATATGACTTGCTTCAAAGACATACCTAACAGAAAGAAGCTTTGTACAAATGTGGTATTAATAATGTAAATTATCTCACTCTTGAGTTAATGAAGCTTTAATGTTTCTAGACAAATGTGCCTTTCCAGAGTCCTTAGAAACTTTCCAGAAGAAGCAGCAAGTGACTGCATGACCCTATGATTATTGTACATTGAAACATTTTGCATTTCAAATTGTGCCTAATGCCTGGAAGGGTTACAGAAAAATAAAATCTAATTGAATCAAGTCATGAGGAAAGGAGTAAAAGAAAAATGGCTGACCTGAAGATCTTTGGTACTTTGAATGTTGTTAAAAAATAGTTAGATAATTTATACAACTAACCTCTGTATCCAAAACCAGCCCAACTGTATGAAGAATAGCATAATAGTTTTAAGTTTTTTAAAAATTATCTATGTACATTTGGAGGACATCCCATCTCTTACTAATATGAATAAGCTAATAAATATTAAAATAAACTAAAAACTCAAAATGTAACCCTTAATTTAGTACTTTCAGCAGCGGTGAAGAACTTCCAATAACGAATTTTCTTGATTTAGCACTTTAGGGAAAGTGCAAAGACTAAAAATAAAAACCAGCAACAAACCCAGCTCAATTAAAAAGACAATTCATTCCCTTAAACCCTCAAAATCAGATAAGTGAATTATAAAATCACATTAAAGTTTGACATGAGCAGGAATCTACTGGGAATAAAGATCATTGTCAGAGTAGCACTTGCTGTTAAGAGTTATTTTCTGATTTCTGTCTCCAGCAAGAGTTTTCCATCCATTGTTATCATACTGCCCTGCTAAGAAAACTGCAATTGCTGGCTGAGGGTACTTTATTTCTAATTAGTTTGCCTCACAAACATAACTGTCAAAATAATTGAACTATTCAATTACTAGTCTTTAGTCGATTCATTGTGAGTACAAATAAAGTATTTAAAGCAGCCTAGCTGTATCTGTCTGTTTTCATCATTCTGCTGCAGGATAAATCAATGCATAATCTCTGAAATTATGGAAGGGCACTGAAAAACTGTCAAGTACTTTAGTGATACCCTCTGTAACAGTCTATTTTGGTAAATTAAGTACTCAGTGAGCCTTTCCAGATGCAAAACCTCATGTGTTTATGCAACTAAACTGTTGAAATGGTGTCCAACATGCTTCTTGAGTTTGTCAACTAGCATTCTCCCAAATAATTATCAAACAGAGCCAGGAATTACTGTGGGCAAGCAACCATTCATAATAGGAAATTTGAATAGTATCTCCTTCTTTGAGAGGCTAAAGGATGTATTTAATAGTGTGGAGTAGGCCATTCCATTCTAGCTGTTTTCATTGCCAGAAATGGGTCCTGAAAATGCTTAATGTATTAGCAAACCTGCAAGCCCTGTTTTCTGCTGTCAGAGTGGATAGATAGCAGTAAAAGCAATAATCTGGATTTTATCCAGCTTATCCAAATAAAGTGCCATAAATCTAGAGTTTTCGGTGTGAAGAGGAAGGAATGAGACAAAGTGCCTAAGTCAGTTTCCAAGCAGTCATTAGCTCTGATAGCAAAGCAAAAGCTTTCTGACTTATGGCTGTGTTTTTGTTTTCAGGGAACCATGAGAGAACAGCTAGAAAGAATACTAAATACTGGCTAAAACTGAACTTGGTCTTACTATTATTGATGTATCTGTAAAAATAGTTTTACAAGAGCAATGCTATTTGCTCTGGAAAATGTAATGGGATGGGAGGTTGGTCATTCTGTAATCATTTTGTAATGAAGCATGAAGTTTATTTACACTTCGAAGGAATGTCACGTGTATTTCTCCTTTCTTGAGGGTTTAATATTTTGCACTTTTCTTTAATTACAAGAATACAGTTTCTTATCTCTAGACCACTACATGTGTCCCATATTGGCAAGACAGCTAAAGGCATTCACTTTGAAAAATATTGTATTGTGTAGGGATTTCTACTGCTCTCAGAAGTTGAACTAACAAGACTTATGGGAATAGAAGAGAAAAATCTCACAACATATGCATTTCTGAAAGATGAAAATAAGAATATTGGGTCTGCATGCAAATATATTTAGAGCAGTGTAAATATCTGTATAATAGCACAAACTTCATTGACAGAAAAATTTATGTGGGCATGGTTTAGAGGCTACAGCATATCAGAATCTGATTTAACCACAAACTATCTTGAAAAGCATCTGATATAAAAAGTGTCAGTTCAAGTTCATCTTGAGAAAGAGCAGGTTTGTGCAATTTGATTTAAGAACTATTAGTAGATGACATAGATATCCATTATGAACTGGAGAAATGTGATGTGGTTTAATGTTGATTTTTAAGTTATTTTTCTTGAAAATCAACCCTCATTAGTCTCCTTAATTTCCTTTCTAGTCTTTATTACCTGATTTTTTTTTGACACACTTAAGTAAACTAAGAAGTCACGCTTATTATAACAGTAATGGATTTCAAAATAAAGGCTTAATTTAAATCTAGTATTTTTTACTGTTTTATTTCATAGGACAAAAAACGCTTACCTGAAAGGAAAGTTACAAGCTATGTCAGAATAAAATCTTTGGATTAAAAAAAAATTAAACACTTGACTATCTACAAAACAGCTTTTGCCAAATAGCAAATATCAAATAATGACATTATTGAGATTAAATAATGAAGTGTCATTGAAGATGTTCCTAGTGTGTCCAACTATTTCTTAACCTGAGGGCAAAAAATTTCTTGGATTTTCATACTGCAATTTTGTTTGAGACAATTTGCATTTTTGTACCCAGTTTTCCCACTAAGTGTCTTTCTGAAGGCCAGTCATATGGCTGAAGTATACTGAATCCCTTAAATTTTTTTACGATACAGCAAAATAAGCAAGGAAAGTGATTCACGAAACCTTCTTTAATTGTTATTAGTAGTACATGGATGGTTTTGTAGCTATGTAATATTTTTGTGTGTGTTATTCTTGATCAGTTACATGTGGGTTGCATTTCTATCAGTTGAAGAAAATAACACCACTCCTCCATCCACCAGCTGACTTGCATATTCCTTTTCAGATTCCAGACTGAAGTTAATTATGACACTTTGGAAGTCAGAGATGGGCCAGCAAATTCATCGCCATTAATTGGAGAATACCACGGAACACAAGCACCCCAGTTCCTTATTAGTACTGGAAATTATATGTATCTGCTGTTCACTACAGACAACAGTCGTTCCAGTGTTGGTTTCCTAATTCACTATGAAAGTAAGTCTAGTATTTCTCAAATAGATTTTTATTTAATCTTGAAAAAATCCTTCAATTATAAAATGAGCAAACAAATGGGGACAAATAAAATTCAGTAGTTATATTTGTGTAAAAACAAATTATGTTTATTCTATGCTGTACTGACAGATAATTCTGGAAGTATTAATTTTGGAAATTTTTTCTTCATGCGTTCTTTTATGTTATTCAGAGTCCTTACAGATCTAGTTGTTTAATCAAATGCAAAATAATTTTAGAAACTTTCCTTTGCAGGTAAACATAAATTGTTTGGATGTCCCCTGTGTTCTCTCACTTTCTCTCTTTTTTTCTGGTTTTTGTAGGGCTGAACAGACTTGGACACCTTATCTATAATGGTTCCAAAATGCAAATAAATTAATAATATCTCTATGCAAACTACAGAATCATCATAATAGCATTTTCTTTTCAATTAAGTGCATAAAATGACATATATTAAATGGTCTGAAGTCACACTAATCTTTATATCATAGCACAACCATTCACTTAATTATTTACTGAAGAGAGCTTATGTGTTTACTGCAGTTGTACCAACTTAGTGAGATCACTTTTATCAGTTGTTCTTATTTGGAAACTAATCTTGCTGTAAATTTGCTGTAGTATTGAATCTGGAATACCGTCCAGATATATTTTACAGCTGCATTAAGGCTTGTCCAAATAGTAAAAAAAAAAGTTATGCAGTAAAAGCTTGCTAAAGACTTCACACCCATGTCAGTGCATTTGCTCCTCAAGACTTAAGTTAATCACAGCCTCACTGTTCATATTGTCTTTTTCCTCACATTGGATTTCACACAGAGCTAAAATTGTCTCCATTTTGCCTTGTGTTCTGTATGTTCATGTAACACAGCTGAAATTTTCTGCAGAGTCTATCTTATTGTGCTAATCAGCACCAGGAGCTCCTGCAGCATTTCTGTGATCCTTTACTCCATAGTAGCAGTTGTTTACATCACAGAGGGAAGGGCATCAAAATGACTTGCAACATGGAGGTACTGAGTACATAAAGTCAGTGTTTTCAAAGAGCAAAACCAGGTAGAAAGACCTAATTGAAGCCTTGACTGATCTGCCAGGAACACAGGAGACTAAAATCATATTTAGATTTTGCTTGGAGGTTTAACTGTAGAAGTTGTTAATTTTAAAGGTATCACAACAGAACTTCTATTTGTTTCACATTTCTTACATTTGTAGAAGACAAGGTAGTCAATTTCAAGTTTTAAGAAAAGTTTCTGAAATTTTTTTTTTGGAAGTTTAAATCCCTGTCTTATTTGGAAGTATCTTAAAAATCTTCCAGTTATAGTCATAAATTTGATGATAAAGTAAATCACTGCACTGTGAAGCAGAAGACTCTTAACCTGCTTAAAATAAAAAGTTCAATATAAGCTAAACTAAGTTGAATCTGAGATGGCAATAATATTCTATTAAGCTACAATATGACTTTTATATAGCTTTAATAAATATGTAACCCAGTAAAGGTACTGTGAAGGATGTGAAAATAATTTTTTCATTCTTCTCCTTAAATTTCTGTCATTCAGCCTTTCGATGACATTTCAAAATAGCTAATGCAAGATGGTGTAGATTAAGTCTTATGCTTCTAAGCAAAGAAAAAATAATGAAGTGCCTAAAATATTTCTTAAGTAAAACTGCTGATAAAATATTCATTTTTTGTTAAGAGTAATTAATCTTTTGGCAAGTGTGCTTCATGCCTCAATTACATTTTCCCAGTCTCTCAGCTTCCCTAGTTATGTGTTTTGAGTAGGGCTTGTTTAGCTGGTTGGTTGGTTGGTTGGTTTTTTGATTGTTTGTTTTTGTGGGGAGGTTTCCTTCCTTGTTCTGTGAAGTAGGTTGTACAATCTTAGTCTTGTTCTTAATTGACAACAGACAGAAATACTTTACCTGCAGATTCCTGTAATGTAAATTGTTCCTTTTTTTATTAAAGTATATTTGAATTTTTTTTTCTTTCCTAATATAAGAGAACATGATAATTTGTAAAGCAAATTGATCAACTATTTCTTCATTTGCTTACAATTCTGTGCTTTTTGAGGACTAATATTTCCTTCTATCCTAAAACTTATCTGAAAAATAGATATTTTAATCATGTGTTGAGACAGTCAAATTACACTTAGATCAATATATATTTGACAAATATTACAATTCTCTTACAAAGTCAGTGAAATCGTTTAAAAATAAAAAATTACCCATCTTAGTAAAAAAATTCCTTATCAAGACCATTTAAAAATCTACTAAAACAATATTGTGATTTTTCTTGATGAAAATAATCAGAATGTAAAAAAATAGAAATAATCCTTTATTCACAGTGGATAAAATAAGATATTTGTTTAGATTAGGTTTCAGAAAATAACTTTTTAGGCTCAGAAATATGCAATCTTCATGGATTTGACAAAGTGTTGAAACCAATCAGACAGCCCACAATCAATTTTAGCTGTGATAACATAGCATCAAAATACTTAACACTTTTTCTTTTGATGAAAAAGATAATCCTTTGAATAATCTGGATATGAGGAAAAAATTCATACAATTTTCTGAGGCAGGATACAGTCAGTGGAAAAAGATTTGAAATATTGGGGAAGATTTTTTTTTGTTTCAGAAGTCTGTTTTACTGTGGCTAAGAATCAATACAGAGGCTAAATAAGAAAGGCAGATTTTGGGAAAGTGATCATAAAATAATAGAGTTCATGACTGGTAAGAAGTGAAAGAATGAAGCAATATGGTGATTAAATTAATGGTTTGCAAAAATCCAAACCACTAAATTTGGTAGGTGAATGTCCTTAAGTCCTTACAAATGAATTCTGAAAGTCCTTTATAAAAGAATTTGCTGAAAAGCACAACAAACTATTTGTTTGCTTTTTGGTGGTTTTGGTTTGGTTTGGTTTGGTTTGTCATTGCTTTTCCTTGGTTTTGTTTCATTTTGGGGGTTTTGTGTTTGTTTTGTTTCTTTTTTTGAATTTCGTTTTTTTAATTTTTGAGAAAGGTTTCTGTAGCTATTTAAAAATCTCTTTTAATGATGTAACTCAAGAGTTAATAATGCAGATACTGGATATATTCAAATATTGCTATAGATAGCAATCTGAGAATAACACAGATCTCTCAGGATAAGCCCAAAAATCTAAAGTACATATTAATTCCAAGCACAAAAAACAGAAAGACGGTAACAAAAAATATCTATAAATACATTCAAATTAGTGAAAAAAATTACTCAAAAAAAGTTTGACCAAAAATCAGCTGTCACAGGCAAGACTAAACATTTTGTTCCTCTTTGAAATTATGCAGAAAACAATAATTTATTCCATATACTTAACATAATTAAATGAACATTTTCAAGGTAAAAGTACGGCATATGGAGAGAGGGTACTACACAATATTAAAATATGTAAATATATTTTATTCATCAGGGACTGTTGAAATTCCCTGTGCTGAAATTCCTTGCCACTGAGAGGCAAAGTGGAAGCACCACTCCACTGAAAATTATGTCTGAAAATTCCAATCTGTAAGGAAGTTTAAAAAAATTCAGAAGGGCACACACTTTTCCAAGCAAGGATGGAGAAAAAAAAAAAAAAGAAGATATTTGGACCAGAAGGATCAAGGACATTATATTTATCTTTGCTCTTGAAAGATACTAGTTTCAAGCTGATAAACATAATGATAAGAAATAAATGACTTGTATTTGATAAAACAGATTATGTCAAACCAACTTAATTTCTTTCTTGACAGGTTAACTGCTTTTGTAGATTTGGAAATGGAAAGGGGAGGAAATAGTTCTGTGCTGCCATTCATAAGGCTTTTAGAACTCTATCAGAGAAAGATATAGAAATTTATTGTGGATGAAATTATTTCAGTACAATAAATGTACAATAAGGTACAGTAAGCACTGGAAAAAGTTTCTCAGAAAAGCTGTGGAATCTCCATCCTTGGAGATACTAAAAATGCATCCAGGAATGGATCCTTCTGTGCAACCAGCTTCAGGTGACCTTGCTTGAGCAGGGGGATTGGACTACATGACCCCAAAGGTTCCTTCCACCCTAAATTATTATGTGACTTCTATGATGCTGTGAAAAAAAATTATTTTGATGACAATGTAAAAACAGTTACAATTTGAGGATGATTCCAACCTACAATGATAGTAAGCATTATGATTGAGAAGGTTGGAATTCAAAACAAGCTAGATGAACTGATGAAAGAGTGTAAAACAAAACCAATTTGATTCTATAAAGAAATATACTAAACCTAAATGGGGAACCAAGAATGACATGCACAAACACAAAATAGAGACACAATACAAAAAGATTTGGATATCTCTCAGAATCAACATAATCTAGAGAAAAATGTAGTAGTATTGCAAAAAGTTGAATCTTCTAGACATTGTATTTAACCATCTAAAACACCAAAAGACAATTTCAGAAAATACATTAGTATTTGTAAAATAGAACTGTTTTATCTAGGATTTGTTCAAAAATTATTTCACTTCCTTTGATGACCAGGAAGACTATTGTGTCCAGTTTGTGACACAGTTTAAAAAGACTAGAATTTTGCTAACATGGAAAATATGACACATAAGGAGCCATTGAAAGGTTTGTACTTGTTTAGAATAAGTCTGACTTCACAGGCAGGGGGTAAAGACTGATAATGGTGACATGGTCCCAAGTAGCTAATAATTGTAGCCTGTACTAGAGTTTGATCTATTGCCGGCGCTCCTTCTCAATCAAGTATTTACAATTATTTTCCAACCACATTTATCACGTTTGTGCCAGAATTGTGCCATATTTCTCATATCAAAGAATTCCCCATTATTTAATTTTATGTTATCTATTATGAAAAATAATCAAATCTTCAGGCAAAAAAAATATTTATTTTCAGCTATGTTCAGGTTGCTGAAACTTACATACTGAATATTTTTCCTTGGGAATTAAACTCTGTTGCCTGAACTGATTGTAATTATTTAACACTACTACTTCAGTCAGGACATTGGAAGTTGATAAATTCTCTATAGCTTTTGGTCTTCCTGCAAAAATGTGAAACAATGGAGTCAATATAATTTTGAATTATCATTTTAAAAAGAACCTGATGAGTTTACCTGTTAAGTGTGACTTAGAATGCCAAAGCAGCTTATGTGTTTAGGCAGGAGTGGTAGGCTGCCCTAAGAGGAAGGAATTTTAACTGTGCTGCTGTTGACCTCCAACTACACTAACATATTTCAAAATATGAGGCATGATTTACCTGAAAAAAACTAATGTGCATCAAAGGTAAAATTTCATGCAGATGAAATTAAGGGCACTTACAATGCAGAATATTATAGACTTAAATGGTTTCTTTGAGACTTTATTAAGCAATTTTATCCAGGTGAAAAGAATCTAAAAATGCACTGTTAGCTAACACGGTACATTTGCATTAAGAGTATGCAGTCAAGTCTAGAGGAACTTACTTGTCTAGAATTTAAGTATGTCAGGGTTACCTCATGAAAACTGGATCATAAGCTTTCAAATCTGAATTCTAATTGAGATATAAGAAGAGCTGGAGGGTACAGAGAATATTTCTCTGTGAAAGCTAGCATCATTATTTATGATATTTTTATTTGTAGTCCTGATTCCAATACTCATATCTATAGTTCTGAACCCTTCACTTTATGCCCTGATAAATAATTTTTTTTCCTTAGTTTTGAACTCCTCCTACTTTTTTCCTAAGGCTTTATGGTAGTCCTGGATAAACAGGGCAGGGTAGAAGCAGTAAACTGAGAGTACAGTTTAGGCAGAAACAGTTAGAGATGCACAAGCAGCTGAGAGGACCAGCACCTTCTTCACCCTTTAGCGGGCTAAGAAACTAGGAAATGCCTGTGAAGAAGGCAGTTGTGGTGGAGTAACCTTGCGAGATCCCAGGTGCTCAAATCTTAGAAATACCTTCCCCCTACCCCTCTGTTCTTCTCTGGCTGAACTCGCTATCAGTTTTATCTAACTCCTCCTGCTGAGAGTTGCAGGGGGACAGGGCATGAAGGTTGTGATCAGTTGATCATACATTATCTTTGCTGCTCCTTCCTCCTCAGTGGAAGGACCCCTCAGACTCTACTCCTCTTCCAGCATTGGATTCCTCCCCCAGGAGACAGCCTTCAATGAATATTTAAAATTTGAATGCTTCTCATAATCTAGGGTTCTTAATGACTGGCTCTGGCATGGGGTGCAATCTTTCAGGAGCAGAGTGCTCCAGTGTAGGTCTTCCACAGAGTCACAAATCTTTCCAGCAAAGCTGTTCCAGCATGGACTTCTGTCTCCACCAGGCCACAGATCCTACCAGGAGCCTGCTCCAGTGTGGACTTCCCCAAAGATCACAGCCTCCTTTGAGCATCCATCTACTCCAGAGTGGAGTTCTGCACAGACTGCAGGTGGATCTCTGATCTGCTGTGAACCTTCATGGGCCACAGTAGGACAGCTGCTTCACTGTGGTCTCCAGCATGGGTTGCAGGGCCTTCCAAACCTTGAACACCTCCTCCTTCTTCTTCTTCATTGACCTTAGTGTCTCAGAATTCTTGTTCTCACATTCCCTCACTTCTTTATGGCTGCTGTTTTTCTGCAGCAGCTTTTTGTGTCCTTCTTATGTCCTGTGTCCATTATCCCAGAGGCGCTACCACCATCTCTATAGGTGTTCAGTTTTCCCAGCAGCAGGCCCATCCTGATGCCAGATGGCATTGGTTCTGTCGGACATGTGGGAAGTTTATGGCAGCTTCTCACAGGAGCCACTCTTGTAGCCACCCCTGTCTGCTAGCTAAGACTTTTCCATGCAAGCCTAATACAGGAGTGAGGGTGATGGGGTATTTTACTTTTTGATTTTGTTTCTCACCATCCTAGACTATTTTTAATTTGCAATAAATTACATCATTTCTTCTCAAATTGAGTCTGGTTTGACTGTGATGGTAATTATTAAGTGATCTTCTTGTCTTTGTCTCAGCCCTTGAATTTCTTCATGTTGTTTTTCTACCTTGTTCTCTCCTCCTGTAACTGTTAAAGGGGATAATGAGAGAGCAGCTGAGTGGGGGACTGGCAGCCAGACAAGGTCAATTCACCAAACATAGTTACAGAAAATAAAAGAAATTTCTGTCATCCCAATAGTGAGTCTCTGTTTCCCTCATGTGTCCGCATTATTGTTCATTATATTATTAAATTCCACAATCATTTGCTATCACTAGAAGCACAACGTATAATGTTCAGTAATGAGCCTCCATTTGATAATTTCAGGGAGTTTTTTTTTTCAGTGCATAGCTCCAGGTTTATTTGCCAAAAACAATTTAATCTCTCCAGAAGACATAATTACCAGAGACTCTTTCTGTCAGATAAGAGTTATGCAATTGTGAAAGCTATATTATTTGTCTTTCTTTTTTTTTTTTTCAAGGACAGGAAAATATCTGTAAGAATTCAGTAATTTGTGAGCTCTTCAACTGCAGTTTTTTGACACTGCTTCTTGTTGTACCAAATGATCATAACTATGCAGAAGAAAATTGAGTTGTCATGCAGTATCAGAAACTGAATAGTGAAATAATCAAATATGAGTTTGATACTTGCAAAATCCTTATTCATACTTTGAACTGCAGTATCTTCCTATAGTTTCAGATGTCCAGTAGTTTTATTGTTTTGGTGGTTTTAATTGATTGACAAAATATAACCTTAAAGCTCAAGTCTTTTTCTATTTCATTTGGACTTTTCTATTCTGTAAAACTTAAAATTGGAAAACGGTTCTTTGAGTCAGACAACACCTAGAGAAAGGGTTATATATCCCATATTGGTTCTCAGACAATGCTAACTAGGATCTTTTGGAGGCTCTTTCTTTCTTCTGTCTTCCTCGCTTTGTGTTTTGTTTGGGTCATTTTCTTCTGTTTACTATCTGAAAAAAGGTGAAAAAACCAAAATTAAATCTGTGTGTTTCAGGTGTTACTCTGGAATCAGATTCTTGCCTTGACCCAGGAATTCCTGTGAATGGCCATCGCCATGGTAACAACTTTAATATCCGCTCCACAGTAACCTTCAGCTGTGATCCAGGATATACACTGAGTGATGAAGAACCTCTCATATGTGAAAGAAACCATCAGTGGAATCATGCATTACCCAGCTGTGATGGTAAGTGTCAAGTTCTTCAGATGGCAGGTTTAAAGTCCACAAAAGTTAATCTACTATTTTGCAGAACTAACTAAGCTTGTCGTTGCTACTACCTCCCTTCAATTGCCACAAGATCCACACTTTTAAAAAATTATTTTATTGTTATTAAAAGCAATGCTTTACATCTCTATATCAGTTTTCAGTGAAGTACTGAAAAAAAACGGGCACATATTCACAAATAGAAAAATTCAGATTGTCGGAGGGTGCCATTGTTCAGCTGTGAATCAAAATGGTGCCATACAACTAATACTTTCAACACAAAACAAATAAAATTAATTTATATTTTAAACTCTAAATACTGCATACCAAAATTATTGTTTAAAATTTAGGACGCTCAATACTAAAGCAGATAGACCATGATCAACCAATGAATTTCATTTTCTTAACATATTTTTGTTTAGAAACTTTGGTTAATTTAATAATTGTTTTGGTGGATATGAAGTATGAAACTATATAGAGTTTTCATGAAACATTTTTTAAAATGCTGAATTACTTCATGGTTTAACCACAGCCCCCAACCAAGCCTCACACAGCCGCTTGCTCACTCTCACCAGCATGATCAGGGAAAGAATGAGAAGGATAAAAGTGATAATACTCCTGAGTTGAGATAAAGACAGTTTAATAAGAGCAAAATCTGTGCAGACAAGCAAAGCAAACCAAGGAATTTATTCACTGTTTCCCAAGAACAGCAGGTGTTCAGCCATCTCCAGAAAAGCAGATGACAAATATCATCAGTCTGAACTTTTCAGTTTTCCCTTTTTCTCCCCACTTTATATACTGAGCCTGATGCCATATGGTGTGGGATATTCTTTGGATTAGCTGCAGTCACCTGTTCCTGCTGTGTCTCTTCCTAATCTCCCACTCACCCCCAACTTCCTCACCAGTATGACATATGAAAAGCAGAAAAAGTCTTAGCTCTGTGTAAACCCTGCTCAGCAATAACAAAAACATCTCTAGATTATCAGCCCTGTGCTCAGCACAAATCCAAAACACAGCTGCATACTGAGAAGAAAAATAACTCTACACCAGCACAACTGTATTCCCAAATATTTCTGTGTTCTTTTTTGTAATTGGATTTTTTTGATAAGTTCTGCTTCTGTGAACCACTGAATCAATCTAATTTCTTCATGGAATCCTTGTACAGTTGCTACAAAATCCATCTTATAGAAACCACAGAACAATAGCAAAGAAAGGCTCTTGCTTTAGTGAATTACTTACATTAATGTATTTCTAACTTGCTTTTCAGGTCCAAGGTTTTCATTGATTACAGTGGACTTTCAGAGGAGAAACTTAGATTCAGCAAAGCATTTCAGTTTCTCACTCTCTTTTATACTGTTTTGTTAAATGTGAGCACTAGTCTTCTCCTTCTAACTCTCACTACAGCCCCATGCTCAAAACATCTAAACCACCAAAAAAAAATTATTATAGAAGTTAGCTAATCTAGCATTCAAACTCACTCACCTTGTAATCACCACAACCCATTCCTCCTTTACAAGAACAGACGCAAAGTATTTTAAAAATTTTTCACAGTTTTTAATGGTTTCTCTCCTTGTTTTCTTTGCCATGATATCTTGAGAAATGCAAGAAATCTTAAGTTTGATTATTATTATTTTCTTTTTTCTACTTAATTTTAATAAAATATGTGCATGTGTTTTTGAGTTAAAATATCAATATTTACCTATTTTGTTTGCACATGAATGTTGAACTTCAGGAAGAGCTAGTTAATTTTCGCTCATTGAGAGAGATTTTTTTTTCCCAAGTCCTTCACCCACTTTCATGTTAGTGTATGTCAAGAAAATGTCAAGTCTTTCTGGAGTATGTTCTCTAGGCAACACATAAGGGTTCAACATACATTTGGTCTCTTCTTTTCCTCACAGATTAAACTCCAGTGTATTAACTAGTCTAACATGGCATAGAACTCACACTCTATTAGGTAATCATTCTGTTACTGTATTTGCCTTTTGAGGCTCAACAAGTTGTGACCCAGATTTTTGGATTGTGACAGATTTAACTGAGGTGGAAATGCACTCATCTCTCGAGTACTGATGTTCTCAAAATTTTAACTTCAGAAATTAATTCAGCAGAATAAATGCCTAAGGGAAAAAGCACGTTGCTTTGTTTCATGCCAACAAAGAACAAATAAACCTGCATACAAATGCAAGGTGGTTAAAGTTCCCTCTAAGTAATGTGTCGTTCTCAAAATATGGTAATGCCAAGGTGGAATATGAAAATAATTTTTGAGTGAGAGCAAAATTAAAGCATATCAATTCCATATTTTAATTTTGTTTAAAATACATAAATGGTTTTTGAAATATGTCATATCTGCTTTAAGTAATGTTGCGCAGCCAAATATCTTTCTTCCTTCTGTGGTGTTTACAGACTAAATAAGGATTTTAGAATGAATGTATTATTGTTCATTTATGGCACTGTAAACCTGATGTCTGTAACATTGTTTTTATTTATTAAGTATTGTTATCAACCATATATTTACTGTGGGTTTAGTCAAAATGTGTTTTAATTCATATTTGCATGCAGAAATAACTACATTCAGGTAAAACCAGGCTGGAAGTGTTTCCTTTTCTTTTACTTACTTATAAATATATAAAAGTTACATAAATTCAAAAAACATTAAAAACTTTAACAAAAACCTTAGTCTAATAAGAAATGAAAGAAAAGGAACCTAAGCTATAAACCAAGTATATATATATATATATATATATATATCTACATAAAGGTACTGCAAGTTTATTGAATATTTTTTTCATGTATATTTTCCATCTAGTTAATGGCAAAGTGTATCACTCTATGTGAGGAAGAAGACTAAAAGCATCTTAATGTTTTGTTGCTTTATTGTTTAAATATTTAGTATATTAAAATTTAAAAAAACAACACCATAAAAACTGGACAGCAAGAGATGAGTGAAAAGCACAGTCATGCTGTATTTATAAGATCTGTGAGCAATTCAGCATGCAAATCTTAAACATTAATTAATTTGCTATGCAAATTTGAACAGCCTAGTTTAGCAACTTCTAGTATGCATAAAATGTTTTCTAGCATAGTTCTCATGTCTTCCAAAATATTCAATTCCAAATAAATTACTTATGATGGGACAATCTAAATCTTTGGAAAAGATGAAATTACACTTCTTTTTTCCCCTGAGTGTTGCAGTAATCATCAAACTTTTACTAACTTAAAAAAAATGTTCTTTTTACTAAAGTATTTTTGTTTGTTAAAAATGCAGTTGAATGTATGCCTTTCAAAATACTTAGTGAAGGAAAAGTAGCAGCAGATATTTTTTGTGTTACTTCACAAAAAATCCCCTTATTTCTTACATAGTACTGCAATAGGAATTAAAACTTGCAATAATTTTGTGTGTGTTCTGATAACTAACAAGAGAGGCTGTAAATGAAAAATAAACTTCTTTTCAAGGACTAATTTAGAAAAAAACAAATTATTGTTGAAATGAATATTGCGGCTTTGGACTAATTAACTTCTTATTTTAATCCTTTCCTCTATTTTTAATTTTAAGTGTAGGTAAAAAATGAACTCTCTCTCTCTTTCTTTCTCTCTCTCAAACCCTTTTACAAGAAAGGCTTTTTGTATGATTTTTTTTTTCCTCTTCTTAAGCTTTATGTGGTGGATATATTCATGGGAAGAGTGGAACTGTTCTTTCTCCAGGTTTTCCTGATTTTTACCCAAACTCTTTAAACTGCACTTGGACTATTGAAGTGTCCCATGGCAAGGGTAAGTATCTAATATGTTTTGCATATATATAATGTCTGTGTGGAAAAAAAAAAAAATTGGACACGCATAGCTAAAAAAGGAAATGTCCTCTATGAATTAAACCAATACTTTCTGCCATTCCTTTGAGGAAGAAGTTTAACTTCCCAAAATAAATATCTTCAAAAGTAGGATTTCCAGTTTGTGTTTATTTTTCAAAGGAAGATTTCTTTTTAAAGTTTCCAGAGGCCATGTGTTTTAGTCTCAGAAGAATGGAAAAGAGTGGATGAGGTAAAATATGGGAAAATAATAGCTATTGTTAAATAGCTCTAAATTTCTTTCAGTCCAAGATGCCAGAACCTTGTTGATGGCTCTTTGCTATTATTGAGCATGAAGGAACAGATTGGATCTGAGTATTGGTGACCTAAGATTTCAGACTTAAAACATTCAAGCAAAATCTTATATATATCTTTATATTACATATACAGTAGAGTAATATCTGAATAAAAAAATTTCCTGAGAAGTATATGGGAAGTTTCTACTTTTTAAAATCTTCTTAAAGACTGTTTTGGGGTTTTTTTTGGTTCAAAACTCATAAAACATTTTAAATGTAAAATATATGAGTATATGTGCTAAGAAGAATGTTGTTCCCCACAGTAAATTTTTAAATTTATCATATTTATTGTATTTGAAAATTTATTGTATTTGAAAACTGAACTGTAAGTCAAAATTTAATTCATTATTGGATTGGAAGTTGGCAAATGAAAAAACAGTCATTATGTCAGGTAAATTATCAGTTCCAGAAAATAGGAATCTGTGTTTATGTAAGACTGGACATAAAATTTCTGAATGCTTTGTCTTTGTATTTGGAAACTTCCCTGAAGCTTAGAATTAAAAGCCAGAATTGTGTTGGAGGAAAAGTGAAAATTAAACACAAATACAAAATTTCCAAGTATTAATGTACATCCCCTAGGTAACGATGAAATCAAGGTAGATATTATAAGTAAAAGAGAACAGGAAACAGGAACTTGAATAGCACCTAAATAATACAAATTTGAATTTTTGGAGGGCTGTATAAAAATAACACTGAAGGCCATCCATTCTCTTGTAGGAACTATTGATTTAAAGTGAGCTAAACAAGCATCCATATTGCACATATTATTCAGTTGAGCTCATGTGCTTTCTGCAAACTTTATTTTCAGAATTTCAGGGTTTGATTCTAACTTTTTCTCAAAATGTTTCCATGTAACATAAAAATTGCTTTCTGTGTCACCTACATATGAAGGAATAGAAAAACTTGCTATTAAATGCTTTTCTTTCCTCCCTTTTTAATTCTTTTAAAGGTGTACAGCTGGTTTTTCATACTTTTCACCTTGAGAGCTCTCATGACTATTTGCTCATCACTGAAGATGGGAGCTTCACAGAACCAGTAGCCAGATTAACTGGCTCGGTCTTGCCCCCTACAATTAAAGCCGGCCTCTTTGGAAATTTTACTGCACAGCTTCGATTTATATCTGATTTTTCAATTTCTTATGAAGGTTTCAACATAACATTTTCAGGTAATGTATTCCATTCTGCTAAATATCCTGAAATTGTTCCAAATGATATTTCACTTTCAGATAACAGAAATACTATGAAACCCCATTAGGTAAAAACAAACAAACAAACAAAACAAACAATCAAAATTGTATAGTCTCTATCATAAAAAAACTGGTTAAGGTTTAAAAAGGTGAGCAAGAGAATTAAGAAGGATGTTGGTAATTTGACTGTTTTAAGTTTTCCCTGTTCTCACAGAAGTATTAAAATTGTTGAAAAAAAAGTTTGGAAGAAAATTAAGAAGAAAAAATTAAAAAGATACAAATTACTTGTTCAGAAGAAATGAACTAACTTGTTCTAAAGTATAGAAACTTTAAAAAAGCAGTGGTATGCTGACTCAGATTCACAAAGGACTCTAAAGTGAAGACTGATTTTGAAACAGAAAATGTGTATATAAAGATGAAATAAAACACTTATTGATTTATTTCTAAAAGTTATCTCTTTAAGATAAGGGAAACAGTTCTTATTTACAGTCTTCTAAAGCTAGATGACATCTAATATACATTTCTCAATAATTTTCTTTGCCTATCTCCATTACTCAGAAGTAGAATTACAGATGTAGCAGGGCATCTCACCTCCCATCAGGAGCTCATCTATTATTTTTTAGCTGGTCAGATAAACAGGATGAGCTGTCTTGTAGTGAGTTATTTTGGCACCATAGCCAAAATGGCCAGTGCTCTGGCATCTTCCAGCTGCCAATAAACATCTTACTTTTAAAGTAAGATCTGGAAGGTAAGCTGGATTTCTTATTGACAGACACCTCACTTACAAACTAGGAAAGCCACACCGAACTTTCACAAAGCAGAAATCCTTGGTTCATGATCCTGGAAATGTGTGAAGTTCCTCCCTTGAGTAGGGATGCCTATTTTACAGTTACCTCTCAAGGGTTAAGTGAAGAAATCTGTGTACATTATTGTCATTTTGGTGGTAAATTACAGTACTGTTGCTAGCTTTAATTATAGGTACCTTGAAGTAGTGCACTGTTTTATGCTAGGCTGTAATCTACTAGTTTCATACTGTGTAGTAATTCTGATTAGGATCTTTGGTCTGTTATCTCTGTCTGTTTAATAAAGAATTATTTTTATAAACATACCTGATTTACGATCATTAGAACTTGTGGACCAGAGTACGTCCTTAAATTTAAGATGCTGCCAAGTTCTGAGGCTAAGGCAGGGTTTTTCTGAAGCTTTCCCCTTGTCTCATGACACCTGTGAATGAATCTAGTGCTAGTTGAAATGCACATGCACATGTATATTTTATGGAAGGAGTACATAAGGAACTCTCCTCCAACTCTCCTACATTCATTTTTCAAGAACTGAAAGCCAATAAGTTTTGTTGAGAATTGGCAATGGTTACAGATGGCCATGATATTTATGAGTAATGTATCTCATTTAGCTTGCTTATTTAAAAAAGGAAAAAACTACCTCACTGATTAGAGCAATAGAGCTATTAAATGCCAAAATAAATTCATTCTGGAGATTTTGGACTCAGCAAAGCAAAGGTCAGCCATTTTGCAAGTTTGAAATGTAAATACAAATATTTATTATTTCACTGATAGTTTTTTATCACTAAATCAAAAGAGTAGAGCACTAGCCAAGTTCTAGAAAAACACACAAAATATTGGGGATGCAAGGGGAAAAACTGTGCAGTAACAAAAGATATGGATCACAGAACTTTTGGAACACGATTGAAGGTTTATGTCCTATTGACTACTGCTACAACATACGGAGACGGCATATGCCATCATTTATATTAAATACACATTTTGAGAAATATTATGAGGTACATTACTTTATGAAACAAATAGATGATTCTGTTTTTGTACTTTCACACAACCAGAATATATTTCTTCTTAGTAAAAAGTGTTTTGTGAGAACATCTGTTTTGAATGTCATCAACCATAGAAATTTATCATAAAAATTATCATGTGCCTAAAGGTATACTACAGGGTATCTCCATGTCTAGCTTAGGCCCCACAGTACTGAGCAGAAGTAGTAGATCAAATGTTTTCTAAACTTACAACATTTGCCAGCAGAAACTGATCTAGTTTAAAGATTGCCTCTAATATTCAGAACTTTCCTACAAGACAGTTACTAAAAGGAAGAATTTATTTATTCCTTTTATTCCGCATATCAGCTGTTTAAAGATTCACTCAGAAACTTTGGTTTCGTTTCTTCCCTGACTAAATGGAATCTTTTATTCTAAATAAGATTTCACCCTACTTTCCACTGACCTCCAAGGTTAATGTTCTAGAAAACATTTTTTCTTATCTGTTGCCAGAAGGGATCTCTTGGGTCTTTTGGATCATATTCTGAAGAATATGAAATCAAACCTTTTTCCACTAAATATTAAGTTGTTTTCTTTCAACATTTTTTCTCAAAGTAGTTGGTAGGGGATATCTAAGGAGAAAAAATATATGGAAAAACAGGATAAACAAAAAGTGACACTTCCACAGCCTATTCTTTGAAGATGGGGAAATGGGTGGCTCATATATTTTCTGATTTTGATTTGCTTCCTATGTAAGAGCCCTGATTTTTTCCCCATTAGTCTATTCTGACTCCTGAATTCCTGCTGAATTGTTCCTGATGTGTAGTCATAAAAGCAGAGTTTTTGAAAATGTGTTCATATGTCTTTCATTCACCTAACTTTTGTTTGTTTTTTAATTAGATTTTCTTCATCACATAATGATTTCTTTCAATTGAAAGGCTCACTTCTAAAGCTGTTTAGAAGTTCAGATGAAAAGAAACTAGAATTATACACAAAGGAAGTAATTAAACAAAATTATAGTAAACCACTTACAGTACAAGTTGATTACAGCTCTTGAAATTAAAAAAATAGATGTAGTATGGGTAGAACACATTAAATACATAATTACTCTATAGGCATAATAGACTTATAGAAACAGTGTTGGGTTTTAGAAGAGAACACAGCTCTAAAATAAATGTTTTCCAGCTGTTCCATGCTCACACAATGCAAAAAATTTAGTAAGTTTGCTTTTTTCCATGTGGACAACTTGTCCAGATAGTAACATGTTTTATTGTCTGCAGAATATGATCTGGAGCCATGTGATGATCCTGGTGTTCCTGCCTTCAGTAGGCGAATTGGTTTTCATTTTGGTGTTGGAGATTCCTTGATCTTTTCCTGTTTCCCTGGATATCGCCTGGAAGGTGCTAACAAGCTCACCTGCCTGGGAGGTGGTCGGCGTGTATGGAGTGCACCTCTGCCAAGGTGTGTGGGTAGGTGGTCACATGCTTTCATTTCATTCATCAAATCGTTAATAGCACATGGCATGTGTCAGAATACTGGGCAGGGAACAAAGTGCTTGGGTTGAAATAGTTGATCCCCAAGCTGTAAAAACTGCAAAGTCAGGGCAAGATATAAGTTATGCATGTCTCTTTTATATAGAGAACAAAAAAACAGAGGAATAATTAGAATTATGTCAGCAAATAAGATCAAAATCTCATGTGAGATAAAATGTAAAATTAATTATTAAACTTTATGTTTGGCACAGTTAAGTTATAAATTTCATACTTTGTCTTTTGGGGTAGAGTAACGATGTTTAGCACTTTTAGGTGAAAATACTCTAGAGCTCTGCTGCTGGTTTTAAGGGTCTTTTTTCATATTGTATTTTTATTCTTGTAATTCTAAGCTTTTGGAACATTTACAGTTTATGAACTGCATCACAGTGTTTTTAAACTTTATTTTTTTAAATTAGTGTGTGGTTGTTAAACATCAGTAACTATGAACTCAAATTGAGTGAACAGTTCTTTTCTTGGAAAAGCTCTGGGACTGTATATTATGAAATTTGTGCAGTTGCTGTATTTCTGAGATGGTTTTATCTCCACCATGTCAAGTGAATCTCACCAGCTACTACTGACATAATGCTTCTGAAAAGTCAAATACTTCTATACACATCTAAAGGGATTTCCTTAAGAGGTTTGTTGTTTTAAATAAGATTTGATTTAATGAAGGGAGAAAATCAGCTTCAGCTTCTTTCCTATATTTCTTATAAAAAGATATATCATTTTTATTTGAAAAAGTCACCTATATTGTATGTGCATGTAAGATACATAGAAAAACAAAGTATCTCAAATTTTGTTTTAAAATGGAGTTATTTATCCCATGATAAAATGACGTTACAGATGAGAGAGAAACTAAAATAATATGGAGTTTACCATTTATTTGGAAAGTCTAGATTTAAGTCTCAGTCTATTTTCAGCCCTGGGATATTTGCTTGGGGTTTTTTTGGGGGTTTTTTTTGTTCGGTTTTTTTTTGTTCATTTATTTGTTTGTTTTGTTTGGGGTTTCTCTCTTTCTGAGGGGTTTCTCTGTGTTCCACTCAAACATGTTTAGTTTACTTTAGATATCATAACATTTTAGCCATCTGCAGAAATATTGTTGTCTTGTGTGAAGAAAAAAAGACATTCTATATGATGCATGTTTTTGGAAATTTTGTTAACTTTTAAAATGCCTTTCCTACAGTATCTATAGTAATAAGAGATTTATACCTGATATCTTGAAAGTGCTCACTTGGCTATCCTCATAAAGTAAATGATACATTGAAAAGTTGCAAAGATTATCAAAGTATCAATAATTAGCTTAATGAAGTATTAGCCATTGAATTAGCTGTGAATTTATAGGACTAATGTAACCATTTACTGTGCCAGACACAGATACGTATGTCCTGCCTGTATGTTCTCCCAAGCATAATTTAGTGATATACATCTAATCTTGTGTATATGTGATATGTCTGCCATTCATATTGAAATGGAATTTATTTATAGAGAGCCCAACATTTTCTTTTTGTTCTTATCTTTAGTTTTTAGCAAATTTGTCGACTGGCCCTGAGACACTTTTGTCACTAGATCCATGTATGAGATCCCACTTTCTAACTGATTAGTAAAACCTTTTATAAAATATGCAAAGACAAGTGGCACTTCCCTAAAATAAGATGATCTAAATAACTCTTTTAATTCAACCTATGTCTTCATTTGATCTCTTGTAGTGTAGCAAGGTAAAGATATATGTAATGCAACTCAGACACATGCAAAGAAACTTTGCTGGGCAGCTGCGTGAAACTGAGGGGGAAAGACATTTTCAGTGCCCTTCATAGCTGCTCTTCTATAAGTGATTTTTTTCTTAACACTAAGAGGGGTTACAGAACTTCCTTTTCTTGTTGCCATGGCACCTAAGACATTAGGGGTGAAGATATCCTCTTACCATGAAAAGGAATTCACACAAAGACTTCTTCTTTCTCAGAAGAGTGAAAAGCAACGGCTTGTCCTGAAATATGCTGGATTTGGAATCTACATTCGGAATTAAATCTAGTCTCAATTCAGTGGCACTAATTCATAAGTACGTTACTGGGCTCAGTAGTCTCTTGATTATTACTTCATAATTGTCATTTCTACAGTGACCAAATTCTCATATACAATATGTACACATCAACAAGAATTTTCAAGTCTTTCTATGACATATGGTAATACAATCTTTCATTATTCTTTTAATCAGATTCAGGATGAAAGCCCTTCAAATTTAATTGTACTTAATTTATAAATTAAACATTCACACAAGCATATTCTGATTTTTATCACAAAAGTTGTATTCTCTTTGATCAGCTGTTGAAAAAACCAACAAGCCAACAGGGTTTCCAAAAGTCTTGCCCTTCTCCATCCAAGTAAATAATTTCAAATCCTTCCTCTAGGGTTATCTCAAACATGTTATGCACTTTTCCTGATCAGAGAACTATTTGTGCATTTCTACCCTTTCATCTCCTTTGAAGAGTTATTTTCCAGGTAAAGGAAAAGCAGAGCTTGGGAAGTGTAGTTAGCCTAACATCATGATGCTGCCATTCTTAATTTAAGACTTTGAGTCCTGTATGAACAACATTATCATATCTTTCAGTGTCCTTCTCTCCATGCTGCGCAGGTAGATGGTCTTCCCCTGGATTTCTTTATCTGATTGCCTGGCAGTTGTTTGGCTCTCAGAATAAAGCACCATACCCTCTTCTGCAACAAGAACCCTCCTTTTCACAACAAAATACACCACCAGGTCTACCTGGAAAATCAGATTCATATTCATAAACAGGTGGATTTGCAAATCTTATTTCCTTGTGTCAACCATTCACTCTTTAATCTTTTCAATTAGAATGATTTTGTGTAGCTCAGCTACGCACTTCAAGTTTTTCGCATACTATTCCACCTGACACAGAGTTTTGAAGAGACTAGCTAGGGTTTCCCTTTGAGTCATTGCCTCATTTCTAAATGTGTCCTCCAGGTGGATCTGTCCCTTGACTAGAAAGCAGTTTGTGCCCACAGCCACCTACTTGCTACTATTTGAGGAAAAGAGCTTTACTGTTAAAGAGTATGAAGAAGATCCAGGCCCTTAAGGCTGACTCTCTATGCACTGTTTAAAGAACATGTACTATAATTACCCCAGGTGGTGTCAAATTTCCCCCATCTCAGAAGACTAAACTTTTTTCTTTTTTTCTTCTTTAAAGGGGTGCTTTTCCTATAGAAGCAAATCTCATTTCTGTCTAGTGAATTTTCAGTTTGCAGTGACATGATGTGGCTTTTCAAGAACATCCTGTCCTTCCACCTCTACATACCAAGTGTGGGAACACTGAGACTGCCTATCTCCTCACAAGGAGTTTATCATTCTTAAATTGTTTATAAGAAGGTAGTGGGGTCATCCATAAAAAAATCTCTTTTCCTCTCAGAGCTTCCTCAAAGCACTCAAATAACAGTGTCGGTTTCCCTGACAATTGTCCTAGTAACTGATAACTGCAGATGAGACACTCTACTCTTTTTACAAGAGTACTGCTTCCCATCTTTCCAGAAATGGTAACTGCATTTGGGAGAACTATCAGATGATTTTTACTGAACTGTTGACTCACTGCAGCATATATGCTATAGTTAGGCTTTTCTGCAGTTTCTCACAGTATAAAGGACATAGACAGTAATTTGAATGAAAAAAAAAGTCTGTCTAACTGTATATAGCTGTTCTTTGAGATATGTTGTCTCAATATACGTTCACAGTGTTCTTTTTTTATCCCTCTCCTCAAAATTCATCGTAACTGAGAGGAATGTGACATCAAGGGGAACTCTGATAATTTTCTATTTTATATGATACACAGAACTGAGTAATGAGCACATCTATAGATAATCAAGAGAAAAATATCTTTTTAGCAATACTGACACATGGCTAACTGGAAGATAAACATGCATAATATCTTGAAAAGAAATGTCACTAGCCCATATATTTTGACTTGAGAGTATTGATGTAAATATTTGGGTTTTACCTGTTCTGAAATAACTTGTGACCTGTAAGGATGTTAACCTTATCATCTGGTATCCTACTGTAATTGGTGTGTGTGACAATATGTGATGGTTTAATTTTCCAGATCTACTTCTGGATAATTTGCTTATCATTTAAAATTACTGGGTTTGTAATGTGTGTGTAGGTGAAAAACAAGCTACTGGAGTACAGACTGGTTTCTCCTGATTATCTTTAGTCTAGTTGAGATTTGCAACAAGAAAGCAGCTTTCATCCTCTTCATTTGATTGTATTTTATCCAGTGCTATTATCTGTTATTTTGTTTTTACTGTTGCTTTAATTAGTATTCCAGTGTTTTCCAGAAAATCATTCAAAAACATGCATTTTGTTAGTAATTATGGTTGTGATGGATTGCTAACACTACTTCTACACTTATAATTTATTCCCATTATGCCCTTTGCTTTCCATAATTGCAAATGTTGTACCTTTAAAAATATATACCTTTTTACTTATCTCATAACTGTGAAGACAAAACTATCTCAGCATGGATGAATATTCTTACCACTTTTTCCTTCCAGCAATAACTCTTTTTTCCTCTACCTATAATTACACAGTTCTATTATAGTTTCATTTACATGTCACAGCTGACTACTTTTTCCTGAGGACAAACTCCGGCTTTTAGTGAGCAGTCCCCCTAGAGTACAGATCCAAGAGTAAAATTTCAAGGCAGTCACGCACCTCTGCGTATCCACAAAGCTGTGTGAATCTCAGAATCTTGGTGAATAGTGGTGTCCAGAGATGAGGTGGAAAAACTTCTTATTTAAGTCTGTTGAAATCCCTGATTCTGAGACTAATGTCACCGGAACGAGACTGTCAAAATCAGATTTCCGATGTTATCATATTGTCATCACTAACCTTTTAAACGGGATCCACATTCCATATTTCCAGGAAATCTGTTACTAAAGCAGATGTTCTAAATCTCATCTAACAAACCAAGACTATGCTTTTAATCATACTTTTCTGACTTTAGAGTTTGATTTAAGTCAAACTATTCAGGAGCTTTCTAATACTCTATCTTGGAATTTTATTACTATTAAAAAATTAATTGAAAGACTCATAGGTTAAGGGTGGCATTCCTGAAAAACCAAACAAACTGGTGAACCAAAAGACCCTGAAAGCAAAATGAAAAAAGTTAAAAAAAAAAGAAAAAAAGAACCTTTAGTTCATTAGAGGTCATAGGAAATGGCAAAAAGCTTCCCTTTGCAGGGGTAGGAGAAACTTTTCTGTCCTTGAGGAAGGATATAAAGAAGTTGTTTCAACTTACACACAATTCTTTTGAGTCTGAGGGGAAAGGAAAGAAAGAAAGAAAGGAAGAAAGAAAGAAAGAAAGAAAGAAAGAAAGGAAGAAAGAAAGAAAGAAAGAAAGAAAGAAAGAAAGAAAGAAAGAAAGAAAGAAAGAAAGAAAGAAAGAAAGAAAGAAAGAAAGAAAGAAAGAAAGAAAGAAAGAAAGAAAGAAAGAAAGAAAGAAAGAAAGAAAGAAAGATGCATATATTGATTCCTGGAGAAATAATTGAAATAACACCTACTGTGTTCTGACAAGATCTATAAAATTAAGAGGATGCTTTCCTTTCAAAACATATCTAAATCACTTGTTACCTAGCTTAAACTAGCACGTAGTACATAAAATTTGTTCTGTAAATATCAGCTGCTTACATGGATCTAATTTAGATTCTTCACTTCCCACATCTGTCAACTATGGAAGTCTGCCAAAACATAGCATTCAAAGAGAAGGTCCTTGAATAATCTTTCTATAAAGGAAAAAAAAATATTTATATGGTTACCTGTATTTTCTCAGACTTGGTGAGGAGTAGAGTATGTGCAAAAGCAGAAATGTTTAACAAAACAAGATACCTGTAAGTATGCACATTTCCAGAGATAGGTGGCCAAGAAGTAGGGGCTGAGGCAGAGGCGGGAATTTGGACCACAGTGTCAAATGCATGCATCTGATGTACTCTGAAATTACCTCCTTAGTACTTTTTGAAATGTGACTTTATCATTTGCAGTAATCCTCTAAAAAGGTAAGGAACGAGTCTTTTAGTTTTGATATTCCTTTAGTTTTGGTATTCCTTTATTTCCTGTGAAATACTGATGAAATTCTGAATGATAAGAGACATTTCATTCTTCCCACTTGACAAAGATACACTGTTGACTGATTATGGAAGGCAAGGTGTAAAAACAGGAGTGGATATCCCATTGCAGTGAGTTGCAAAGTACAGAGCTCAGATGTAGGTGCCTTCTCTTTTCAAAAGACTTGAATTTCATCACGAGGGGAGGAGCCACATTTGATTCCTCTTGAGTGGTCATTCCTTTCAAATCTGTCTCTTATCTGCAGAGGTCTCTAATTTGTAATGTCTTTTTCCCCATCAACCCTCTCTGAAAGTCAGTCTGGCTTTCTTCCAGGGAAATCCTTTCAAAAGGCCCAGGTTAAACCAGAAAACCTTTCAGCAGGTCTCATGTACCCAGGTCATACTGAGGAGAAAAAAATTATAATTTCAGAAAAAATGACAGTCACCATTTGACTTGCTCTTGGTAGTTGTACCCTTCAGTGACACACTGAGAGTCAATTTCCTTCTCCTTACAACCCTCTCTGAGGTTAACTTTCTCCCACAGAAAACCTTTCAGTAGGTCCAGGTCACACCAGAAAACCCTAAATATCTTTGAACCACACTGATCACTCCACCACATCCAAGGGATCCTGTGTGATGTTACAATTATGTAATGCTCTGGTCCGGCCAGTGGGTTTAGGGGAAGGCATCTTGATTGACTCTGGGTGATGTGTGAGAGAAACAATAAGAATTCTCAAGACTAGAGTGAAACGATGCTGATTTAGCAGAATACATCATACATCTATCTATTATAACTATCTCTCTCTCTCTCTCTCTCTCTCTCTCTATGTGTGTGTGGGGGTGTGTGGCAGGTTTATTTTATAGCAGTTTGATTGCAATTGAAAGAAGGTATGTGGCCACTGTTGCTATAATCTATGGAAATATAAAAAAACATCATTTAAGAAAATATATCAGGAAAATAAAAAAGAGAAAGAAACAATAGAAGTAGATAGTGGAGAAAAAAAGTTATCACTGCACAAGGATCCAGCAAAGAGACTATTGCAACTTAGATGTCCGTTGCTCAAAGTGATGATTGTGGTCTTGATCCACTGAGGGTAGGGAAAGCCCCCACAACATAAAAGTTCAGAGGGTCTTTGATAGTTTATGGCATTTCTGACATTTTCTAATGTTTCTCAGCATAGTGTAGCCAGTCATACCTTATCAGAAGGGATGAATACTGTAAGGCCTATGTGTGAATGTCTAGATAACTCCCCTGGAAATGAAGTTCTACATCTGAACCAGTTGCTTTTTCCCTTATCTGGCTCAAAGGCCAGCTTGTTGTTAAACAAAGGTCAGTTTTTAGTGGTCATTGTCTGGTGATGGGTCCTCATCCCCTCTGCACCAGGGCTGCTCTTTTGCAGATCAGAGGTTTCACCACCACACATCCAAAACACCTCCTTCTTGTCCCCTTCCTTTGGGGGGGGTGCAAACCTGGCCTTAGCAAAACACCTGCTGCTTTTGAAAATCAATGATTGTTTGTGTTATTAACCTTTAACATTCCAGTCTCTCATAAGAGGGAAGAAACATTTGAATTTGTTCTTCAAGTCTCCTTTATGTGATTGTCTCAACAATTATATTATTTAATTTGCAATTCCGTCTGCTTGTCTATACTTTCCCTGCTCACTATCTCTTTAAGGAACTGTGTAATTTTACCTATATATGACACATAATGAAAATATCATTTGTGCACTACACACTACACAGTGTACACTATATTCAGTTCAAACTAGCCTTTCATGATAAGGATTGAACAGAGTTCAAACACAACATATAAAAGAATAATTATGGTACAAAATAGATAGAGTATAAAATCCTATTTTTGACTGCTGGTTCTTTTTTATTTGGTTTGAGTTTTAACCTGCATTATTTCCTATCCCCGATGAGACATTGCAACTGTACAGAATTCCTAAATCAAGCTGTAAAAAACCTAAATGCTAAAGCTGAATAGAAAGCACTCCTATATATTTTCATTTTGAATTTAAGTGGCGTTGCTCCTTTATTAAATTTTATATGGCACTTGACTTTTAATAGTATTTGAGTAAAATCTTCACTGAAGTATTGCTCACTGGTATTCACATTAATATCACATTAATTTATCATATTTAGTTGTTACATTAAATACTCCTTGAATAATTGGTAGGGTGCTACAATAAAATGCTGACACCATTTAATAAGCTGTTTCTTTTTAATAGTTTAGTCACTATTCATTGCAAAGTCATCAATTGTAATTAATATACTCTGTCATGTTGTAGCATTGAGTTAATTTCCAGTGAGATTGAAACAAGTGGAAACCCTGTTAGTGTGAATAGCATTGGTGATTTCTGTGAGACCACTGAGATCTGATATTCATTGTTTTCTTTAAAGTCTCTGTAGCATAAAATCTGGATTTGAGTTCACCTTTAAGAAGTCAAAGTAAGTCTGAAAATTGCTGTTCATTTTTAGCTAGAGTTTAGGCAGAGAGAGCTCTCATTTAAGAGCTGCTCATGAACAGGGAATCTTGTATAACATCAGTAGCTGAGTCTCTGAATCTTCAGTAAGAAATAAGGATGTTCATGCATTCAGGATCCACTGTATTTCAGAATTCTTTATTTAAATGCTATGTTATGTCTATAGACTGTTTTCTGTTTTATACAATGTATTTCATAGTTATTTGACGGTTTTGATAATTTCTCTTTTCTTTCTCTTAAAAAACTGTACTTTTTAAAATTCAGTCAAAAGGTTGCATTATTTAACCCCGCATTTTACTTTCAGTTTTTGACTGAATATTGAAGATTGGCTTGAGTTAGTCTTGGAGTTTTACTCTGTCTAAATCTTTTAAAAAATATAAAATAAAATCTTTTAAATATTATATTTGCCATATAATAATAACAGCTTTGAGTTTTCTCTATCTGAAAACTGAAACTTTAATATTCAGAAATAACTACAGATTTTAGTTGGAGTGTCTTTTATGAGACCTAAATTACCTTTACCTGAGGCCTGGTATGAAGTATTAGTCACCTATTGTTAGAAGGAATAAAGACTACCTCAAGTAACCCTTTTGCCTTCTTTCTATGGTTTAAGGTTATGTCTGCTATGTGTTGTTTCCTGCTAAGACAAATAATGTTGGGATGTTATGTCTAAAGATTATTATCAGATGATACTAGAAAAGAATTGACCAAAATCTCAAAATAATTTAAATACAAAAAAATGCCCATACAGTGGTTTGGGCCAATAATCCCCTGAGGCAAATTAACAAAACAAATATAGGGTTTGTTTTGAGAATGTGACTATTGCCTTTTTTCAGTGGCAAATGGATTGAGAACTAATTAAGCAAACCACAGAAAAGATTTGCCCGCTGTTTAGGCCTTCCTTTCCTGCTCCATTGTTCTGTGCATTTGAATGGTACAAAAATACAGAATAAGAGGTTTGTTTTCAATAAAGAATTTCAGTAGGGTTTTCACTGAGGCATTCTAACCTCACCACTATCATACAGGTGTTGCTTCAAGAATATTAAGAGAGGCTGACATGACCATGCTATAGTAGTGCAGTCCACAGCCAATGACCTAAATTTACTTGAAATCTATGTTAGAGAAGCAAAGAGAAGAAAAGAGAGAGAAAAAACAGGGAATGCCACTCCTCAGGCACCAACTGGTAATAGCAAGGAAAGAGTCCTCGGACAAAAAATCTCTCCAGTAAAGGTAGTGGTGACAATAATAATGATAATTGTAATGGGAAAAAAAAAACACAGTATCTTCTTGCTTTCTCCCTGGTACAGTTATATTTTTCATGCAGACCTTCTCAAAATCCTCACTGGTAGCTTATGATACTGTTTACACCAAATAGATCACATGTGAGTGCTGCAGACTAAATAATATTTAATGTAATATATTTGTGCATATATTTTATTGTGTAATATTTATTGTGCATTAAAATGACTATTAACTGCTCATTATCTACAATGTTCTATTCAAGTATGAAGTTCCAGGATAAACACTACCAGATCTGGAATGATGTGATCTTTGGGTAGAGTTACAGACTAAAATTACAAGGCTAAAGAATGAGAAGTGGGATGAGAACAGTGTGATTTAAGAATCAATGGCAATCACTTTTTAGGAGAAACCCAGGATAACTTGTTTCGGAATTCAGTAGTGCCGGGTGAGAAAAACAGCACTTGTGAAACCAGAGTGCAGGTAATGCTGCAGCCACCTGCCAGTATGCAAAGTTATAGCTGCACCCTCAATGTGGAGGGCAGGCTGCAGAATTGGAGATGAAGGACTGCTTCACCTGACTGACTGACAATACAGACTCAGACACTGTGCAGTGACTGGCTGTGGAAACTCCATGTGCACCTCAGTTTGATGCAGTGTTCCAGTTAACAGGAAGTTTCAGCTCCTAGCTCTGTATCACAGTTTGTAAATGAATCCATGCTTGAGTCCAGTCATGTATAGTGTCTGCTCTGCAGAAGTCATATGCCCAGCATTAGAGACCCCTCACTGAGTGTGGGGGGACCCTTAAGTTTTTGCTATTATGTGAAAGCAGAGCATACGATGCTTTATCTGTGATCCCCTTTGCTCCTTTATTAATGTTGCATAACTATCCTACTGGATAACAATATTGTCAAACAGAAATATAAAGAACATCTGAGCTCAGCTTTTTCTCATACTTCATGAGCTGCTGCACAATTTTGTAAATACAACAAAGGTATTCTGCACTCAGTAGAGTGCTTTGTGTCAGAGAAGCCTTTAAACTGACAACATACGACTTTTATTTGATCTCTGCTTTGGAGATCTGCTTAAAATCCTGTCAAACCTTTTAGCAAGATGTATGAAAGGAAAAAAAAGTAAACTTTTCCATTAAGCAAAGTTATTGTTACATTTTACATGAACTGTATTTCAAAGCAATTCAAAAATCCCTGAATTTTGTTTGTTTTATAGTTTGTGCTCATATTTAGGAAGTGTTTGATGATCTTCAAAAGATCTACCCTCTGCAGTTTCCTTTTATCCAATTCAAGTGAGACAATGAAAGAAAGAAAAAAGTTACTTATTTAGATAGAATTTTGTGACTTCATTAAGCAAAAGAACAAAGAATGGGGTCAAGTATCTGTTCCAGACAGATTACTCTCTCTGAAAGGGAATTAAAGAACAGTTTGAAAAAGCAGCATTTTTCAGTCTGCTGCACTTCTTACCAAGGTTATAACAGACAACTTGGAAACTGTAGTGAAATTAAAGCATGTAGTTCCTTCTCTAAAATCTTTAGAGGAGAAAACAGTCAATATGAGTATTTATTTTGCTTTCATGGTTTTCTGGCTCACTGGTGGGGTTTTTTTTCAATTTTTTTTCTTTTTCTTTTTTTTTTTTTTTTTAAATACTTTTTACATATTCTCTGCTGAAAAATATTTTGGATTACATTTCTTTTTGGTCACAGGATATATTTAACATGCGTGAAATACATTATTAAATTGAAATAAATGAAGTGAGAACTGGATCTTAATTGCTTAATCTAGAGAGTGGGTTTAGGTGTTATTGACCATATTGATAGTAAAAAACCTAAAACTTTGAATCAATGTATTTTGTATCTTGAAAAGTGAAATAGATTGATACAGAAACAAAGGAATGGGAGACATGCAACATAGAGAAGGGATATCTGTTACATCATAATATGTATTTCAGTGCTACATCTTTTTATAGCAATTTTCAGGTATTATATCGTATGCAGATTTTAAGTTCTTTAGTTGTACCTCCATTATACTAATCTATGCATATCACATAACCACACTGAGAGCATTGTAAAATATATTCATTTTCTTTAAAGGCTATAGCTTGAGGAGTTGGGCCTGAAAATACTATTTACATAGATCATGTTCAATGAGTATGCTGTAGCTTACCTGTTCACCTAAATTCACCCTGGTACTTCCAACACAAAGTTGTGGGTCAAAACATGGAGGCAGAATATCAACAGTAATTACTTTAAGATCAGTAAAGATTATTTCTCCTTGCAAATTCCATACCTTCAATGTTTGCATAGTTTAAGACTTGTAGATACTAAACAGATATAGTTGATTTTTATTGAAGAAAGGATGCATATTGGTAATATTCAGTGAATTGTAGTTAATAAATGAAATTACAATCACAAACAAGATTTTTTTTTTTCTCATGTAGGGGTGTGAGAAATCTTTTTCATCTTTGTGGGCTGGGGAGGCAGTTCATGTTGTCAAGATGAAAACAGTTTTCGGGAGCTGAGCAAGTGTCTGGAAAGTATTGAAATAAGCAAGTGCCCTCTGCAATCAAGAACTAAAGAGCTCTTTCAAGATAATATGATAGCATTTTTCTGTTTGAAATAATAAAGTCAGTAGTTACTCATAGAAAACATGTGCTAGATAGGTAATGTTGCATTACATATCTCAAGGTTGGCTTTAGTTAGTGCTTTAGTTTTCAGTTACCACAGGTGGACAAACCATATCCCCTCTTTACACAAAACTGCCACGGCCGAATCTCTTATCAAGAATATAAGAGATGTGGCTTCATTTGCTTTGTATCTATAAAATAATTTTAAAGTGTATCTTGCTAGGAAAATCATCTTGTCAGTGTGGCCAAAGGCTCTTGTTTCATTTTGCATTAGGAATTAAAGATTGGAGGTGAAGAAATGGAAGTGAACATGAATATATTTTTCCAGTCTAGTAGTTCTGTGTTCACAGAACAAGTGAATATTGATTCATGAGTTACTTCAGATTTTTTTTTCCTGAACTGTTTAATGTATGAGTTTCTTCGAAGACTTATTCCTTCTCCTTTATTTAATGCCCTACCCACTGTGCTAAAGAGATTAGTCAACGTTTGTTCGCTTTGTGACTGATTTTCGAATCTCTCTGTGTGAGGCAGAAGTCATAGGAGATGCATGTTTAAATCCCCAGAGGCAAAGTGAATTGAATTTAGGTATCACACATCCTGGCTGCATGTGTTAATTACGATATAAAAAAGTAGCAGCAGTATCAGCTAGTGTAAATATTCTTAAAGAGAAAACATGACTTTTCCCATACCACTCCGTAAAATATTAAGGCCTTGAAGGGCAGACATGCCTTTGACTGCTTAAGCTTTTCCTGCTGCCAAGGCCAGACTCAGTATTGCATTTCATTGAGTTTCTAGTTCATTATTAGGGGAAGTGAGACCGTGCAGTTCCGGACCGCAGTGTCCAGGAGCAGTTAGAAAAATGGCCAATTGAAGTCCCTGAGGCATAAGGTCTGCTGTATATCTGGGCATTGGTCACAAATCATAGATATTTCAGTTATTAGCACACTAGGAAGCTCCAACAATCTGGAGAAAAAAGGAATTTTTCTATGGATGAAGAAAACATTTCTTTGAAAAAAAGTTACCTAAATCTCCAGGCCAAGACATTGGGGGAGCTAATTAAACATGGTCTTGACTTGATATCCTAAGATTAGCAAAATACATCTATAAAACTTTAACCTGAGCTGTGACAGGCTTTGTATATATTGAGGAAGGGAAATTACAAAGGGCTTAACTTCCTTTGAGAGCCTCTTTCTGGGGTCTGTGTTAGTGATTTTCTGACTGACACAAGATGAGATAGGAAACTTGACTGGCCAGATGACATGAGCAAGCCTTTGTCATGATAATGAGCAGAATGATGGGGCCTAATGAAACTGAATAGCTGCCAGATATCTGCAAGGGATTTGAGAAGGGGTAACATGAATATGGTTTTATAGCATGGGTTGGAGGTATATGAGTGCCATCTTGAGTTCAGAGAACTTTGCCATGTAATCAAAGTTTAGTAAATAATTGCTCATGTTAGCATACATCTGCTTCTTTCAGAGAGTAGCATATTTTAGAAGAGTAGTAGTATTTTGACTTTAGTTTGTAACTCTCATTATCCCTTATATGTCAATACTTTTGTTCACAGATCTAAAATTACCATGGCTTTGAACCTTGGAACATAGACCTATTGGATCATGAAATGTGTCAAGTTCTAGATTTTGTAAAGCTCATTGTACACTTTCTCTATAATTGCATATGTCTTAGTGGTTTAAAGTCACTCACTGAAACAAACCGTAAAACATTGCATGAACATTAAGTAAGAAAAAAATTCTTTGCTTCCATATTTTTTTATCTTCAACATTGTACGTGTGTATTTCTAGTTCTTTAAAGGTGGTAGATAAGAAGATACTGATGGAGCCTAAGGGACCATTGGTTTTTTGCATGCATCTTTACCTAGGCAAACACTTGTTTGCAGAAGGCTTGTGTAGAGTACTGGTGTTTTAAATGTTTTACATTAATGTGGCATTAATTTTGTCATTGCTTTGAATTACATTTTATAAACTTAATCAGTCCCGTGTGTAATAGATATCAAATACTTGACATGCTTTACCAAAGAAGTATTGAAATAAAAATCTAGTTTCTCTGTGTACTACAGTTCTTTGAAACATTTAGACAATGTAAGGTGACTTTAGGCATGTTAGAAATACCTTATGCATCCTACATTCTCCAACAAGGAAAGAGTTCATCTGTCTGAAGTTTGGTGGCAGGGGTTCTTATTCTCCAACACCCTTCTGCCCGTTGAATATAATATAGCTCAAAACTGAAGCTAAGGAAGGGGAGAATATAAAGCTCTACATTAAAACAGTGAATGAACTCTAATTTAACATGCTAGATAAAGATCCTGAGCCAGTTTATTGGTGATTTGCTTTTTCATTTTGCCTAAGGTGATCCCAAATGCAGACTAAAAATAAGGCTCCATGTAAGATTGTATTTGTCTCATTCCCCCTTCCCATGTTCCCCTTTTCATCCTTACTTCCCTCCTTTTCACTTCCCCTCAACCATCCCTGTTGTCCTCTCCTTCTCCTTCTTACTCCCTTTGTTTCTTCAGATTAATTGTAGGGAGGAAGTAAAAAAATACACTCTTTTTATACTTTTCAAAAGCAACAGGGACATAAATTTTGTATCTGTGAAGCCTCAGAAATGTAAAATCAATATGTTTAGACTGCTTCTTTGCAAATATAAATCATACACTTCTTCTTAAATTCTTCTCAAATAAATGTTTACCATCCTAAAGCCCCTAAAAATCTATTAAACATTTTTAGAAAAAATAGAGATAATTTTCTAAACCTAGCCCTTCTTTGATAGGGTGTATCTCTTATTTTGCAATAATACATTAATTTATTATTATTTTATCTGTTTTGTTTTTACAAAACTCCAAGTGAGGTCTAATGATGTTTAGGTCAAAAAACCACAGTGTACTTCATCCCTAGACTGAAAAATGAGATATCAATATCGATTTCATGCACCTAAAAAGAAGCTGAAGATTAATAGTTGGTATGTTAATGTTACCGTGGGATTTTATAAGGTGTATTTAGGTCATTTTTAAGTGGTTTTAGTATCTGTTTGAACAGTACACCAATGTTATTTGCTGTCTTTTTTATATCTATGTTTTCATCTATGTGGTGGAATTTATGTTGCATATTTGGCATAATTTTATTAGTCTTTATTCAAAATTCAAACTGAGTCCATGGTCTGGAACATAGCACTCCTCCTACTCTTCATCATTTTCTTTACTGGGGAGCTACAACAAGAAATGTGTAATGAGAGTGTCAATAGGTGCTTACTACAGATGGCTGTGAAAAAAAACTCACCTACTTTTTACCCAGAAATGAAAGGATCTGAATCCTTGTCACTGGCTGATGTCAATAAATGTTGGTTTAATTTTTTTGGGTTTTTTTGGGTTTTTTTGGTTTTATTCCAAGTAGAGAAAAACATATTTTGAATGCTCTTGATTTAGTACCAGATTGTTTTTTTGGTTTTTTGGGGGTTTTGTTGTTGTTGTGGGTTTTTTTTGGTTTTTGTTTTTTTTTTTTTTAGCAGCTTATTGTCTGCTTTTTTAAATACTTATTTGTAAAGCTGAATACAGAGGTAAAATCAATATTATGTTTGTTTGAAATAACTATATTTCAGCAAAGCATTATTTTTTTTTTAATATCCAGGCTAACCTGCATTATTGGTTAGTCTGATGGGAGGACTAGGGGATAAATTGAAGGTAAAAGCACATAAGTGCACATAATAAACAGACCAAGTGAAATGCAGGAGATGGCAACTTTGATAGGGTTTCTAGGAGTTGGTCCTACAGATGAGACCTGTTAGGAATATATTTTTCCTAGATAGCCTGTTAGAGATTTCATAGAGTCTAAATATTATTGCTAATAACTCATATTTTCTTGAATTGGATAATTCACTTCTTTTGTTTTAATGTGTCTATTTTCTTTAGCTGAATGTGGAGCAACTGTCTCTGGAAATGAAGGAACATTATTGTCTCCAAATTTTCCATCTAATTATGACAACAACCATGAATGTATCTATAAAATTGAAACTGAGGCTGGAAAAGGGATCCATCTTAGAGCCAGGAGCTTTCAGCTGCATGAGGGAGATATTGTTAAGGTAATAAGAAAAATTATTTCACTTTCTATGCTAAATATTCACGTTGCATGAATAAATCTGTTTCCAATGGCAATTAATCTTTCTTTTCATATCCAATAGGTGGATAGTGTCATGCCTTTATACGAGATTCAGTGATTTATACTAGATTCAAAGAAACTATCTTAGACATTCTGATTTCAATTACATTTCCAGAAGTATTAGACTATTTAAAGTGGTTTAAATCTTAAAAGGAAACCTAAAATTTGAACTTGGATTTTGAATATCTAGTATTTTTTTCTCTTTACACAGTATTTATAAGTGTAGCACAGGGATTTTTGGTTTTTTTCCCTAAATGAAAACTAACATTGCAATATTGACAAAAACAGTAGTTACAGAATCTTTCATTCTTTTACATTGCAGGGGAGGTTTGAAACACAGCCTAAATATATATAGATTTTGAGCATATATTTTTCTACAGCATGGTAATAAGCTGCTTTTTCCTAATAGTAGCTGTTGCATTCTTGTATGTACTGAAAATCCTAATATTCGTCTGACGTGTTGACTGTACAGTAAATTAGTATTTCAGTTTTATATCCCCAAATTTTCAGTTAATTAATACCTAAAATCACAAAGTATTCAGAATTCAGTTAGCAATTTCCTTTCTGGATATCTGCCAGTAACCCATTTAACATGTTAGAAATTGTTGTCTCTTAATTTTTTTAAATTCACACTGCGTGCTTCTCACAAGGAGTTTAAAGATATAATTTTTATGGGTCAAATATTGGTGGCTATATTTTTATCCATTTCATCATCTTAAGAGCTTCCTTATGTAATAAGTGTGACAATTAATTTCCTGCAAAAAACAAGGCATTTACAGATAGGATGAAAGTGGGGAGGAAAAAAAGTCTTCATTTTAACATAAACATTTATATCTTTGTTATTATATGTGTTCTTTTTGACAAGTACCTCATTTGACCATGAAATAAGCAAAACCTATAGTTTAGTTTATCGAGCAGAACGTTACAGTCAAAAGAACAGCATTTTCTCTGTCTTTACCAACAAAAACATTGATAATAAATGCTACCATGTATAAAACAGTGCAAGACCCTGGTTTTGCTTTTAGACCAAAGGGAATTAAGTAGGTGGATGAAATATGTGGTTTGTATTGTCCTTTGCTCCCATTATCCATGATCTGACAGTGCAGATCCCCAAAAGTATTTTTGCTTTGAAGAGATGCAGCGAGGAAGATAGAACTTAATTGCCCACTGAGTTGCTAGAATGTGGTACATAAGTCTCTCAGAAGCTTTGCAGATATATGGTTTATAAATAATTTAATGAGCTACTTAAAAATCTACAACAAAAAATCCCTTAGAAAACCCTAAAGAAACATTCAAGAAACCCAGTTATCCTTCAGAACATCTCGTAAGTAATGTCTAGCATACTTAGTGATATTCCCCAGAGATACAAGAAAGATTTGCCTGAGACAAGCTGTTCTGAGCAACCTGTTAGATACTTTATTTTATAGACCTTTTAGCACAGTACTTCAGAGGATCCAAAGGAAGCAAAGGCAAAATTGTATTGATGTCTGAACTGCAGGGACTGTTCTCTGGTTTTGAGTCAGTTGCCACAGCACAGCTTCCATTTATACAGTTAAGCTCTCTTCCACCAGTTAAGGTATCTCTATTACCTGCATTTATGAAAACAAAGTCTATTTCCTCTCTATTCCCATGCCAGGATGTCCTTTTACATATTTCCATTGGAATCAGCATGTTGGCAGGGCTATGGACTTTAAAGCTTGCTTTCTTTCCTATCTGCACCCAAAATATGAGCAAAATGTGTTATAAACCCCAGCCTTCTATCTTGTGCTGCAAGGAAGCTGCAAGACTGCCTTGCTGGCAGCTTGCAAGAGATGCACTAAGCTTAAGAGTATTTATAAATCTTGTGCTGAAATATAGGGCATTTTTCCAGCTCAGTATCTCACTCTGTTTTACAAGAAAAATCTCTATGTACACTGTGTTGCATTGCGTGTGAGTGCCCATCCCCGGCAGCAGCAGCAGTGCCGTGAGGGGAGGCCAGGGCTGCCCCAGCCGGACACAGCCGGTTCCAGCTGGACACAGCTGCTTCCAGCCAGACACAACACAACCAGTTCCAGCACCACAGGGTGTAGCAAAGGCAGGGGCAGGGGCAGGGGCAGGGGCACCTTGGGGAAACATAGCTAAAGAAGGGCAAAAAATGCTGCACAGAAGTGCGTGATAAAGTGGGCTGATAAAAGACAGTAATAATAATGTAATAATCTTGCTCACTTTTAAAATTTGAAAGGTTTATTAAACCTTAACAAAAAATACCAAAAAAAGGACTAAATAAGGAAAAATTATAGCACTGGGAGGCCCCGTGACTATCAGCCACATGCTCATCTTCAATATGGGTGCTCTGCCTTTTATACCTCTAGTCCCTCCTAAAGTCTTGTCAGTAAACTCCTTCCTTGCTGTGTAGTGGTGGAGATCACTTTCTTACATCTTGATTGGAGGTCAGGTGTTACCACAGAATCAAGCCAACCCTCCCCAAATGCCCTGACTACCAAGGCCATCCCATGAAAACCATGCAAGGGGGAGGACATATTACATAACTATACATTTACAAAACATACACTTACATAACTACACATTTACAAAACTTCTCTTAACATACATATAATGTTCACTTCTTAATTGTGAGAGCCAACCATCTCATTACTCATCTCTAAGAATCCCAAGATCAACCCACCAGGAGTGGTCAGACTAAGCATTTAATGTTACTGTTTGAGGTAAGATCACTTCGAACTCCATAAGGATGTAGTGAAAATATTTCAGAATGTTAGCAATGTCAGCAAACTATATAGGCCTTGCCTGCCCAGCTTCCAAGGAATATTTTAAAAGAGTGCCCCTTTGGAATGATTTTATGATATAAAATCTCTGCAGTTAAGGAAATTGGGTAAGTTTAGTTGTAAGTAATTTCATTTTACTGTCAGAATGAGAAACTTCAAGAAACATCAAGAAACTCTAGCCAGCATTTCCTTCTCCTTCAGGTGAGTGTTGTACATTCCCACAGCAGGTGCAGATACATTAGCACTGTTATTGGAGCATTTCTGCTTGTAAATAACTGTAGTGCTGTCCGGTTCTTTTGTCTGCATTTATTAACCCCAGTAAGAAAAACAAACAGATTCAGTTTGTCAAAAATAGGGGAAAAGAGACATCCCTGAATACTTTGGCTAAATTAATCCTAAACACAGCTCCAACAACACTGTGATCATCCCGCACTGTTCCCCAGACCAGCTTCTGCAGTTTGGCTACACCTCTAATGTTAAATTCTTACATCTTGCACAATAAGGTAGCTCTCTGGAACTGTGTCTGAGAAACAGTCCCTGGCCTATGCAGCTCCTGCATCTATGCTTTCTCAGGGAATATTTGTGAAGGTGTTAGTAAGTCGGCATTAGACGTGTCCAGGGATGCACTGACAATAGATACTGTGTAGACAATCAAATTGTGATGACTTAACTTCTACTCTATCACTGTTTACTTGCTTTGAAAATATAAACTAATCTGCAGGTCTATATTTCAGCTCAGTATTCAAGTAGGAATATTGAGGCTGGCTATTGAGGCTGTAGAGTGTATGGAATGGCATATAATTTGCAAGAGTATTTCTGGCATCAAAAGACAAGTACGTGAGGAAGGGTCAAACGTATTGCTTTCAGGAAGAATGCAGGCAGGTTAATGTCTGTAATTTGTGGGCAAATGTTCTATAACTGTGACAAAATTAGAACTTAAATTAATGTGATGGAAATTTCAATTCAAGTAAAGTAATAGAAACAGTTTCCCCATTGAAGGGCATATGACAAAAGTGAATACTTGGATTATCTCTTTATTTTAGAGCTTATCCTTTCTCACTCACTAGTACTTCATCCTCCTGGTTCTCCCTATTTTAACTGCCACTTGAAGATTCATAGTTCTTTAAGGTGGCTGCTTATGCCAGAATCTTTATAATACAATTGCAGTGAATTTTTCAAAGGTAAGAGAAAAAGCAGAATGTAATATTCTGATTTTCATCTCTTTTGCCAAATAGACCTTCTTTTTTCCTTCATGACTGAAGATATTGTAATTGCAATTGTATTTCAAATGGGTTCTCCTAAATAAGTTAAATGTATGTACTAAATATGAATGAATAGTGATAAATAGCCTAGACTAGTTTATTGAATGTATTCTGTACCGCTGGAATCAGTGGTATATGGCATGACACAATGGTTGTACACAAGCTGTCTATTTGGAGTGATCCTGGGCCCACATTAATTAGCATCATAAGCAGTGGTAAAAAAGCATTTTCTTTTCTAGGATGTTTCAACCAACTTTTCAGTGTGGACAAGGGAGATTCAGTGCTTGTATTTGTTCACCAAGGATGTTTCACTTGCTTCATAAGTACTTGCTTATGTATATAATGTGAACAACAGATGGACAAGTGTCACCAAAAATTGTACCAGCCTTGTTGTTGTTGTTGGGTTTTTGTGTTTTTTGGTTTTTTGTTTGTTTGTTTGGTTTTGTTTTTTTTTTTACAGCTGTTTCCACAGGACCTCTCATATTTAATTTTATTTCATGAAACACTCTTTTCATTTGGGTCTGGAATAATCTTGTGGGATTCTATTACTTAACTTGTTGGTCCTCAGGTAGGAAGAGTAGCTCTAATAGTCAGTGAGGCAGAACACTGTTGAAACAAGATGTCTGCAGTCTTTAGCTGTGGGGTTTTTGTTTGTTTGGTTGGTTCTTTTATAGATGAAGAAAAATATTTTCTTAAACATAAGCAGCATTTTAATTGATGACAATTACTAGAGCATTTTTAATTAATGACAATTATTAGAACACTCCATTTCAAGTATTATCTCCCATATCAAGTGTAATATATCTATGGAAATAAATCTTATGGGGAACAAATTATTATTTACTTTGTACAATAGATTTCCTGCTCTAATAAATAAAGCATAATCTGTCCATGAAATTGATCAGTAGTTCTGTGCCAAGACAATGGTTAGAGGATTGCAAGTAGTTTTTCAGATACTCTTAGCATAGCTTAAAGTTATATTTCTTTCAAGAAAGGCAGACCTTAAGTACATGCAACTGCTTGCATGAACCTTAAATACAATGGGTTGTATCTTCTGAGACATCTCTTCTGTGTGACTTGGTATAAGACAATCTTTGCATCAATAATAAAGATGGAATGTATTCTTCTATCAATTGCTAGCAATTGATTGTTTTTGTCTATTGTTTTTCAAAAGTTTCCTTTAGAGTAAGTAATTATTTATATCTACATAGGTTTATAAAAGTAAACATATGCTTTTTTCTTAAAAAATCTTTATGCATGTTGTTTTTATTATTTTATTTTCTTAATGACATTTGAGATGAATATGGTACTTTCAAGACATTTACCTATGGATGGCATGCTGCTATTTTCTCCACAGAAAAAATAGAACTGTTTTTAATTGTTGGTCCTCACCTACAAATGTTGCAATGGTCTGTCATCTTAAAAGTAGCATTTCTAAATTTTGTAATAGATGTAACTGGGCATTCAAATAGGAAGAACTGGCTGTGACCCAGATGTAGCAATTTAGATTGTTAAATGGGTCACTCCTCCTTCTCACTGGAATCAGTATACATCCACACTATACCACAAGGTCTGCTAGTGGAAGGATGAAGATCCACTGCTTAAAATGTTTACTGTAGTGGTAGCTTTTGTGCTGGTTGTCTCTAGTCACTCTTGGGCACATGAGATAAGGGCAAACCATCTTTCACTTCCTATCAGAAACCAGCTGCTCAAATCCATTTCTTGCTATTGTGTAAGCATCGACATGACATTTCATGGATGGTGTGTATTTACAGAATTTATATTTTATTTTATTTTTCCATGAGAAAGTAGAGGAGATGTATATAATTTAAAGAAGAAATTAGCTTTTAAACTTCATCTTGAGAAAACAAACCAACAAACAAAACAAAACTGCAGAAGGCTATTTTGCACTTTGTGGCTTTCAAGGTTTTGCAATAAGAAAAAAAAATTATCTCCTTGGCAAGAGTTTGTACTTCTCCTGTATTTTTGAGCCATCAAAAGGGCATTCTTAAGAATTTCATTTGAAAAAGTACATATATTGATATTGGTGAAAGTTTTCACCAAAGTAACGTGGCAAATAAAGAAGAACATCTCTACAATTAGTTTGGAGATAGACTCACATACATTTTTCAAAACTTATCAGTCTTTGTTAAATCCATATTAAACCAAAATTGCTGGAGGTTTAGAGCCTGAGATAAAAGATGACAGATTGACTTAAAATCTCATTTTTGCTGTTGTTATATCGAGACAGGAGAGAACAGAGTAGGCTGTAAGGGTTTACCTTCAGTGGTGATTTCAGAACTTATACTTCTGTTGGCCTTTGTGAATAATCCAGAAAACAGTCTGAGTTTACCAAACCTCAGAAGACAGAATTGCATATAAATATTAATTTTGCTGAAGATGAGCTCACAAAACGGAAAAGGCAAAAGACCATAAAACACTTTAAGAGGGACAGAATATTTAGGATTTCCCTGAACTATATAACACAGGGGTATATACCTCTCAAAATAGATACATAAAGGTTTTGGAGAAACTATTGGCAATACACTGCTAACTTTGGAATTATTGTATAATTGAAGGTCTTTCAAATATTTAGATTTGATGTCCAATTTCATGCTCTTATTTCTGCAAGGTGTATGATGGAAAAGACAGTTCTTCACGCTCTCTTGGAGTCTTCACCAAAAATGACATGATGGGAGTTATTCTTAATAGCACCTCTAACCATATGTGGATAGAGTTTAATACCAATGGATCTGATACTGACCAAGGATTTCAGCTGACTTATACAAGTAAGTAGCTCATAAATATGGTCTGATTGATTGCTTTGCAGGGAAATGTGTATTTCTCAGCTGTAGTGATGTCTTTTTGAATGTTGAAGGTAATTTCCTAGAATTCACTGTGCTTAAGAGACTGAGTTTTACTTGTCTGCATGACTGGTTAATTGTTAGTAATTTAAAAACACTGTTGAAAGCAAATTTGTATGTTTTTAAACTTAGAAAGCATGATTATTTTTAGGATTTAGTAGTGGTGTTGAATATATTAGTTGTTAAAATATAACAGAAAATGTACAGAAAGTCGTGGAAAATGGAAAGTTCAATCTCTGTAGTCAGTCAACTTAGACAAGAGAAGAGGAAAAGAAAAGAAGAAAAGAAAAGAAAAGAAAAGAAAAGAAAAGAAAAGAAAAGAAAAGAAAAGAAAAGAAAAGAAAAGAAAAGAAAAGAAAAGAGAAAAGAAAAGAAGAAAAGAAAAGAAAAGAAAAGAAAAGAAAAGAAAAGAAAAGAAAAGAAAAGAAAAGAAAAGAAAAGAAAAGAAAAGAAAAAAGAAAAGAGAAAAGAGAAAAAAGAAAAGAAAAGAAAAAAGATGTACAAATGAAAATTAAACGGAAAAAATGAGTACCTGGGTGTACACTCTTAATCTGGCCTGACTGCTTGTCAGGATCAGAGTGGAGTATACTGGAAGGAGACCAGAATGAACAAGTTTTGACAAACAATACACTTGTCCCATAGACTGCATGCAATTAATTGAATTCAGTTTTGCTGGCAAAAAAAAAAAGATTGCTTGTGGGGAATAATTTCGGGGATAACTAGTTGTTTTCCAACACATATGAAGGGATATTTTTCCAGGTTTCAAGGAATCTCCAAGTTCCATTTACTTTCAATTTTTTATCTTACACATTACTTTCCATGAATTGCTGTAGAAACTTGCAGAGCAGAGCACCACAACATAGTGTGTCACAAAAATGGAACCATTGCTCTGTTTAGTACATCTGATGTTTTCCCTTTGGTTGGGAGCAAGCTGTGGAATAATCTTTTAGATTTGATTTTTTTCTTACAGAATCACTGAAGAATGACTAGGGAAATCTAGTCTAATTTGCCCAGAGAAACTGTAGAAATTTTCCTTTGGAAGAAAAGGAACCAAACATCTGCTTAAAAAAAAAAAAAATCTTATTTAGGGGCTCTGATTTTAAGGGTCTCTAATCAGTTCCTTTTAAATCCTGCTTCCGTGACCAGTTCCATGGTTTACGAATGTAATTTTAGTTGAAAATAGAATTTTGTCTAATTTCTACATCCAATTGCTTGATTTTGTTGCACTTTATTTTAAGATTTGCTCTCTTGCACCATATTTTTCTGTGTAAGATAAGATACAATAACTAATGTCTTAAGCCTTTTTCTCCTGATTGTTTGCTTAGTTTTTAAACCGTGTTTTCTATTCTTCCAAGTATTTCCACATTTTCTGACAGCATTTGAAATAATTTTCTAACTGTAATTTTAGTACTGGCTAGAAAGGCAAAACTTATATTCCTATGTCTGCATAACACTTTACATTTTTTTAAATTTTGGTTGCCAAGTGTCTAATTTATTTTATCATATGTTATCAGTTTCCAGCCATTCATGTTGAAAAGGTTATCTCTAAGGACTTTTCTTCCTACTTTCTCTCACATGAGACAATCCCCAGTTTTAAATATGAACTAATTCTTTACTTCTCACATGTATTTTCAGGAAACCAAATTCAATATAATAAATTTTGAGACAGTGACCATCGAACCAGGTGATTTCCTTCTACTGTAACTGCTTTTTCCAAACCCTTTAGTGTGGGATTTTTAATTATTCATAAATTAATGCAAGTAAAAAACACAAGGAGAAGATGTATTCTTTTGTAGTGCTTTGAAAACTGTTTGCAGGGCTGACTCACATTCTTTTTCTGAAAGTCCTATCCTAGTATTATTAATCTTAGTGATCAGATATACCAGAAATTTATACTCATTATTTGATGGATTTTGAATTTTTTGGTGTAGTTACAATTCAGTTACCAAACAAATATGTCCATTTTTCATTCAGTAAATACATAAAATAAAAAAATTATAATTATCTTTTTGTATTAACAAAGCTATAGTTTACAGCAGAATTAACTGAAAGATTACTCTGAAGTTTATTTATTCACTTTTCAAATTGAACTATATTGCCAGATACTTTAAAAATTCTAAAACAAAGCAAAAAGGTGCTAAAATATAGTTTCACTGGAGGAAATGAGAAATATATATGCTGGAGTGAATGAAATTGAATAATTAATGTCATAAGACAGAGATAGGAGAAGTGATGGTCTAATAAATCAGGTTAATTAATTCAGGTTACTTCCTTTATGCATGCAGAGTTCTTGTTACCCACAAGGCATCATCAAGTGCCCTTAATTGTTGGTCTTTGTAGTACTTTTCTTCCTATTATTGCTATTGAAATTAAGAAGTAAAATTGCAGGTTGTTATTAAAAAGACTAATGTGAAAGTCTGCTATTTCATTTGTGTGCCACTACTTTTCCATCCTTTTTTGATGGTGTGAATTCTGAAGGTTATGTTAAATTTTAAAATACAGTAGAAGAAAAAGCTAATGATCAATGAGGACAGAAATATGGATAAAGAAACTTGTATCTCTGTTTTCAGAATCTCATTACCAACATAGTAAAACCAAATTTCATAAGCTCACAATCCAAGATGTTTTTATAAACTGTAGAAATCAGAATATAAGCAGATATTAAAAGGAAATCTATAAAGGAGTCAAGTTCTAAATGAAATCTCATTAAATATTCTATAGAGGAAATTGATTCAGGTAATACTGATTGGAAGCTGGAAATTATAGTTATCTTATTCTTTGATCTAAAACTACATGATGCTTTCAAGAAAATAGATTTGTCCTGATAGGTAGAGGTATTTTTACTAGAAAAAACCATGGAAACATCTGTACTCTTTTTCAAGTTATCTGTTTTGAGAAACTAAGAAATATTTTGAGTGAAAACTAAAATTACAGTGATTTTATTTAAGGAAACAACTTCAGAAAAATGGAGAATATTTTAGCCTGAAATTGGCAGGGTAAGTATATATGGAGTAAGAGCCAATGAAATAGTAATTTGAGCAATAGCTGAACATGACTCTACCAGAGGAGAAGAAAAATGAGGAACAAAGAAGGCAGCTTGTTGACTCTGTGTAAAACAAGTTTATAAAGCCATTTCCTTATAGTGTGTTAGTAGAAATAAAGTAAAGTGTCCACTTCCAGTATCTCTACACTTCTGTCAGAGGGAATGACTGTGGACATTTATATCTCTGTGCTAAGGAAATAGCAACACAATTTTGATAACTTTAATTCCCTATGAGTAGAGGCCATAAGCAGTGATCTGCATGTAAAAATTTAAGTGTATGCTTATTGACGCGTGTGACAGCTTTATTTTTTATTTTTTATTAGAAAATGTCTGTTATTCTTTCATAATTGCAGTTTTCTTATTCAGGGGATCTTTTTCCCCTCCATCTGATTAAATCTATTCTTCCTGAGATGTCTCTAATTTTTTTTTTTGCGTAGAGGAGATTAGATACAGGGATTCCCACAACTTTTTCTTTTCACAGCTCAGTTAAAAGATTTGCCCATTCTGATATAAAGATGCCAGTGCTTTGTGCTGTCATGTCAATGGCATTTAATGTTAAATTGACATTCATATAAAACCCAAATCTTATTGATGCCACACAGTGACAGGCAGAAAAAGCAAAACACAGCTGTCTGGTAAAAGTAACAGGCTGCAACTTTAAATAAGGAGCAATTCACTACAGCTTCTGAATAACAAACAGGCAGTCTCCGTTCCATGCCTAACCATTCCCCTATCACAGCCCTGACACAAGAGGAAATTTAACAGTGTTTTCTCTCATCATGCTTACTTACTCTGACTTGTGTCATGAGTGCTTCCTTGTTCCTGTCTAATCCACCTTCCTTGAACATAGTCTCACTTAGCTTTTGTAAAAACAAAAAATAATACCTTTACACTTTATCATGCATGTTATATACAAATGTTTTGTGACCCTCTGAGTACTGTCTAATGCTGCTACTGTGTGATCTATTTGGTCATGTACAGACCACAGATCACTCGGCACTGTAGTGGGTTTGCACAATTTTCTCAGTAAAGTTCCCAAACATTTGAGAAGAAAACACTCTTTTCCTTCACAGTGCCATCTAGAAACCTCAAAACTATTTTTTTTTCATGGTGCCTGATGATGGATGCCTATATTCATGATGTTTAAGGACCTTTACCACTGTAGAATTGCTCATTGGACTCTTCTGAGACCTGAGGGGTTTTTACCATGTGCTTTGCACTGGCAGTTGTCTGTCTGAAATTGCATGAAGCTGCTGTTGGACCTTATCTAGACATCTTTTTTAGGAGCAGCTCATCTAGCTCTCTATGGTAATTTCATGGTTCCCCAGTCCTGTCCAGTAAATACTAGAAGCAAAAGTTTAACTTACCCACAGATTAAACCTTAGAATATATTGTAATAAGTCAGTGGAAGGGTCCATCCAGAAGTACTGATAGATACAATCTGTAGGAATGTGCCTGGCTGCACTGGTCCACTCAGTACTATATTCTGCCTCTCAACAGACTCCTCTGTGTTTCAGAAACATGAAGAACTAGTTACAGACTTTTTAAAGCCTGAAAATTATTCAGGAATTTGTGGCATACTCTGTAACTAGAGTTTAGATTTCTGAAGGCCTGACACTGATCTGTCCCTGATTTGCTGCTATAGATTAAAAATCAGATTCCATGTCAGTTCCTCAGCAGTTGTTTTTTATTTATATCCTCCACTTCCTTGTGATGTGAAATTAGACATTCTCCTTCACTTCTGTGCTAAGATGGAAATGAGGGCTGGAAAAAAATCTCACTAAGGATTTGTCTTTTTGAAAATGATTGTTGTGTAGGCCCAAATCATAATTTAATGGTAACATACTCAAATTTTGAATCCATGATGACCATTTCTTTCTCTGATAACAGAATTCTCTATGGCTATCATTTCTTTCAGAAGAGTTCAGGCCCCTGACCTGTGCTCTACTCCACAGAATTTACCACAGATTTAGGATTGTGCATAGATAGAATTTTTTTTCTTTTTAATGAGGATTAATATTTTCATTTGCATTTATTATTCATTATATTTAGCATAGGTAGTGGTTTTACATTATTCTTTTCATTGGTCTGAAGATATACTTTTCAGTTTAAGGAAAGAAAGTTTTAAATGCATTTCTTGGACATGATGCACTGGTTTAGCATTCATGGTATTCAATTACTGCTAAATATTTAGTTCTAATTTTCAGTTTCAGTTCTGTGTTATAATCATTCTTTAACCCTACTGCTTTCAAGGGATAGTGAAAGGTAGTGCATGGGATGTGATTTTGAATTGGTCTAAATTCATATAAGTTGTTGAAACCATTTATTAGTTAATTTAAGAGAATCATTACCTTTAATTTAGTTAATTTCTTATTCTGCAGTAATTGAAAAAGTTAGAATGTCAGTGAAAACAATGTTCTGAAACTGCAGACTCAGACTATTGTTCTAGCACACAATCAGTCTCAAATTCAGGAATTTAGTGGCTATGCCTCAGGGTGTATAATGTCAGTTTAGCAGAAAAATCCAGTAACGAAAAGATGCTCTTCCAGTTTTCTTTCCACAACTACTCTGTATATAAGATCTGTTCCAATTAGAACCTTCACAAACTGCAGTAAAAATATAAGACACCAAAGACAAATATTATTAAATTAGTACATCTTAACTGATACATGTATGACGTAGTAACAGGTCCTATTAAGAGGAGTACCATTATGTGACTAAACCCAAATGAATGTAACCCCAAATTAATATTGTATGCAGAGAAAAAAATCTTCTAAAAGAAAGTCAAACTTGCAGACTTGAAAAACAAAAATTATGAATGTAAAAAAAAAAATTTAGAAATATTAATTTCACTTGAGTACAAGAATTTTGATATCTGGATGAAAACCATGATGACATCAGAGTCTCTTCCCTCCATCTTCCCCCAGAAAATAAATTGCCTTCTGCTTCCAAAATATTCAACATTTACATATTTTCCCCGTTCCCTCATATTCTCAAAACTTTGTATGACCAAAAATTAATTGGTCTTAAACCAGTTTTTATAATTGAGATTGGTTTTCACTTTTGATTTAAAGAGGTGTATGAAGCTGCTACTCTGGTAAACACAGTAGGTGCCAAATATTTTTTTTATCTCTAAGACAGAAACAATTAAAACCATTTTATTAGGTGAATATAAGCACTGTATTAACCTTCTGTTTGAAAAGTTATGTTAACCCATGCTTTGTAGATGGAAACACTGGCATGGTGACATTTTGCATTTTTCCTGTTTCAGGAAAATCTTACCAGATTTTTTGCGGTACAGATCTTTAGCTGTATAGACTTATGTGAGCAAATGCTACCCTATGAATGAGTGACATTGTGACATTGTGCCCCAATTGCGGGAGGCGATTGGCACGTGCGCCAGGAGTGGCCACGCCCTACCTCTGCTGCCGGCAGGCTGGATCGCGGTTCGGCCACTGGCTAGGGTCCGGATTGCCAGAAGTGGCCAATAAATGTGGACCCAATGCTGAAGGATTTGGAATAAAGGAAAAAGGAAGGGCTCCATGCTTGTTTCTCTGAGCTGCCTTTATTTCTTTTCCGTCCAGAAGTGATGCCAGGGCGGCGCCACGTTTAATTGCTTATTCTTTCCTGTGGCGGGAGCAGCGCTGCTGCGAGACAGGTGACACAATCTCGTGGGCAGCGGCAGCGCTGCCGGCAGCCATCTGTCCTGTGGCAGAAGTCACGCGAGCAGTGGCGGCGGCAGCAGCGTGGGCAGGAGTGGCAACATGGGCAGCAGTTCGGCTTTCCTGTCACCATAGCGGGACAGCTGATGCCACACCGTGCAGGCCTTCTTCTCTCTTGCTGCAGAGGGGCGAGCCGGGGCTGCTGGCTTCTGCACTGCGCCAGGTGGGACGCAGGAATGGTGGGACTCAAAGGGGGAACAACGGCAAAAAGAGCAGGGAAACAGAGAAAAACAGCGGCTTTTATGGAGGAGGGGGATGGAATCCCAGGAGAGGACTGTCTAGCTAGCTAGAGTGGCAAATGTAAGCACAGCCTGGAGCAGGAACGACACAGAACAATGGCAGAAAGGAAAAATCATAACTGACAGGGAATTCTCTAGATAAAGGTACAGGATTTTTGAGGACAGAGAGGGAAAAGTCTGGAATTATTCTAACTGCCATGGCAAGGGGATAAACAACTTCAGACATCGACTAAACTTCTTCAAACTCCCACTGCCACAGGCAGGGAGAGACTAAACATCTTCAAACCCCCACTGCCATGAATGAGCACTCCAAAATACTTTTTCTCAACAGGCCTGGATTAGGATGGACATGACCAGTTTCTCCATCTGTATTGGGTTTTAATGGGATGGAGTTAATTTTCTTCAGTTAAGAAAACATCGAGTTAATTCTTCTTTCAGAAAGAATTTCTTCACTGAAAGGATTGTCAAGAATTGGAAGGGGGTGTGGAGGGAGGTGATGTAATTATCATGCCTTGAAGTGTTCAAGAAACAGCTGGACTTGGCATTAATGCAATGGTTTAGTTGAGATGGTGATGTTTGGTCTAAGGTTGGACTTATGATCTTGGAGATCTTTTCCAACTTTAGTAATTCCATGATTCTATGATTCTTCAGCTAATGCTGAGCAGTGCTTGTCAGTGTTAGGGCCTTCTCTAAGGTTACTTGCTCTGACATGCCAGCAGGTAGGCTCAGCGTGGGCGAGAATGTGGGAGGGGACACAGATGACCTGAATTGAATGGTGACACATGCCATGTTATGTCATGTCGTGTCATGTCATGCCATGTCATGCCACGTCATGTCATGTCATGTCATGTCATGCTTAGCAGTTAAAATCTGTGGCAGTGTTTCTGAAGTAGCTGTTGCTAAGGGTCTGACTAGGTATCAGTCTGCTGTTGATTAGTGACTGGGTTTGCATCACTTGTTGGGGTTTGTGGTGTTTGGGGTTTTTGCTTTGTTTTGTTTTCACCTATTAAACTGTCTTTATCTTGACTCATTAATTTTCTTGCTTTTGTCTTCCTAATTCTCTTCAGATCCTGCTATGGGGAATTGTGAGAGCAACTGGGTGGGGGCTTACCTGCCATCTGGGGTAAACCCACCAATATCCTGTGTCTTGTGGGTAGCCTGAGAAAATGAGGATGAAGCAGTTTGGTTACAATACCAGACATGTAAAAGCCAAACCTAGAAAAAAGAGATAAAGAAGGGAATAGATAGATATGCTGGGAGCTTGGAATAAATGAAGCTTAACATCAAAACAGGGAGTCCTAAGGCGGAGTACAGAAGGCAAGAAATGCACCACAGGCTATGGGGAAAGGTGATTTTTGGGACTAAAAGGCTAGGATAGAAACATAGGAGAGGAAGATTGCCAGAGGGGATGGCCGAGAAGTATATGGAGTGGAGAACTGAGACTGCATTGGTAAAAAGGAGGGTGCAAAAATGAAACTGAGAAGAGGAAGAAACACAAGAAATAGAACAGTAATAGCATGCTATGTTAGGAGTACAGGCTGAATAGTCCATGAGTATTAAATTGTGTTCTTCAAAAAATACTTGAGTGAAAATTATGATTTTGTTTGAATTAAAATATGTGTATTGCAAATATACATCAACTAAATGAATATTTTTTTAAGTCCCCTGAAAAATTAAAAAGAAAAATATTTAATTTCCAAATTTACATAAATTATCATCTTTAAGTCACTGAATTACCCCTCTGGGAATAGGGTTAGAAAGAAGGAAGATGTTAACTATTTCTCTTTTTCAATTAAGAAAAAAAATGGTTTGATATGAAGGTGGTATCAAACATGTGGAAAAGGTAATTTGTCAAAGGTTATTGTGATTTGGTTCTGAAAATTACCAATTGAAGGTCTCCCAACTTTTCTGTGTATGGTTCAGAGATTCTTACCTTCTTAAAAACACTGGGTTTTCCCAGTTTTGTAATTCACATCTATTATTAAGAAAAGGGGTGCTTTTAAAAATATTTTGTTGCAAAGTTTAAAATGCAATTAAAGCTTTGCAGGTGGGAGAGAGCGGCTAGTAGAGATCACTGTAGGTGTCCATATGCTTATGGCATTTCACATTTATATTAAAATTCTACCTTTAGAGTATGAAAGTAAGATGTTTCAGTGATGCCAATTCAGGTCAGCTTCTTTAGCGTATTTTTTTTTTCTCATCTTCTGATGTATTCATCATAGCTAAAAAATGTGACTGAAATTTGCAAGCAGATTCCATCTAAATTGACAATCTCAGGAGTGATGGCTTAAAGATTATATTGCTTTAATATCAAAGAAGTGATCATATTTGTAGCATTATTACTGAGACCTTATTGGAGACAGAATCCATGAATTTGTCAATGCAGTGGTTTGAACGACAGAACTTCTTTACTTTCTTTGAAACTTCCAACCTAAATTTCTTTTCTGTCATATTTAAAAAAAAATCTATTTCTATGAAGCCATTATAGATGTTGTCATTATATGTATGTGCAGCTGGATTTAATGAGTTTTAGCTGGGATTTGTTCCAAAAGTTTGCTCATTTCCTCTGTTTTTCACAAAAAGACTTCTGTTTATTTGCAGTGAATCATTTCCTCTTTTCCAAGTTTTAGATGAGTAGACACTAGAGTTACTGTTAATTTATTCCCTCTGCTATAATTACTAGAATTTTCCCATGAGCAAGAATTCCTGCCTGAAAACTTAGAACACTTGAACAGAACTGCCAATATCCCATTGTTCTTTAACCCAGCCTTCTTGCCTACATTGGCCTCATGCTGAATGAAAAATGATCATTTCCATTTAGAATTATTGGCTCACCCCTATCTGTTGGGAAAGGGAGGCTGATAAACAGTTTCTTAAGTCAGGTAGATGACCAGCACCTAGAAACCTAGAATGACGGAGTAATCCTTCTTGCAAGCTCCTTCTTGCTGCAATTCAAATGTAAGATCTGTTAAGTGCATTATTGTTGACTTGCTGTTAATTTATGGAAATATTAACTGTAACAATCTAATTATAAAATTTAAGCTACACAAACATGACTATATTATTCCGTTCCATATTTATAATAGCCCTATGGAAAATTACAGTATAATAGATATATATCCTATAATATATAGTTATATACCCTATAATTATATAAATATATAATTATATATAAGTATATTATATATACCCTATAATTATATAAAATATAATATATAGCATATAATAATAGATAATATAGTATATCATGTTGGACATTTCAAATAACTTGTGGGAGCCGCTAAGATAAAAGTTTGATCTTAACTTTCTTCTGACTGACTTTTTTCCCTCTCTAATAAAATGAATTTTCAAGCAAAATCAAGAATTACTTTGTAAAGATATTAACAGTTTAAATGAAGAATGTGAGTTTTTCTCTATTCCCTTTATTATATTAAGGAACTGTTTACGTTTCAACAAATTAAGATTGGTGACCTCAAACCTAGTCATATTTTATAACTGAAGATTAGCAATAAATTGGAAACAGATTTTTTTCATATTTTTTCAGCTAAACTACAGTTTTTAAATATTTCTAATTATTTAAAACATTAAGAAAGTTATTGAATAATAAAATTAAGATTATTCCTTCATAAGTTTATGCATATTAAAATCATCCTGCCAAAACTATGTATACATGATATATGGGCAGAATTAGGGATGCATGCAAAAAGAAGACTATTTGCAACAAAGATAGTTAAAATGAATGCTATAAACCTATTTATTTCTATTCTTTCTGCTTCCATAAAGTTTCTAGATGGGAAGAGCTGCTTGAAACAGGATGATGAAAGGTAGACAAGATTTATGTGTTTCTTGTTATACAGTTCTTCAGTGTATTGAGAAGTTAATTTTCAGTTCTGGGAAAAATACTGCTCACCAGAATAACAGGTGATGTGTGCAGGTGGTTCACTTGTCAGTGTGTGAAGGAACAAACACAATTGGAGATGAAGGGGTTCTTTTAACTTTTGGTCCTGTTTGTGCCATATTGCTTTTTATAAGTTTGTACAATGCTTTTTCCATTTTTAATCCATCCTTTACATTCATGGTGACTTCATTCCTCTAAGGATGTATTTTAGAAAAGACTGTGGGGAAATGAATAAATTTGCAAATATTTAAGTGTTTGGTATGTGTTAAGTCAAAGTATCTTGCACTGTATAACACAGGGAAAAAAACCAACATTGTCTTCTGCTTTTCTTTCCCCTCTCCCAGAAAAAGGATAAGATCAGTCTCTTCTAACAAGCCAGCTACAGAATATTTTTGAGTAGTTGTATCAGTCATGTCCCCACTGATTATAAAAGAGGGTGTAGACATGGAGATCCTGACGATATCTTTCCTTAGATACTTGAAGTTAGAATTCTTAAATGCACACGGCATATCACCTTTAATCCCTGCTGCTTATATGGAGTATAAGTTGTGATTAATTATTCACCTACTTGCTGATTGCAAAATTTATTTGTATGCTTTCTATATATACACAGCAGTCATGCTGCAGGCACAAATATTTGCATACCCATCTCTCTTAAGTATTGTTATTTATGTATTGTCTTTCAATAAAATAATAAAAACCTGTCTTCTGCTACCCCTCTACCTATATGTAACTTGCTTCTTAAATTTGTGATTTTTTATTTGTATATGGGGACACTGTAGCTGAGAAAGGAAGAACAAAATGATTGAATGGATAAATGGACAAAAAGAACCTGGTTTGAAATGCGTGGGGAAAGGCCTTAGAACATTTTGTGACATATTTATAACAGGAGAAAATTACAAAAAAAAAATTTAATTTGATATTCAAAAGACCTGTTATTGATAGTGTCCTAAGATCTCTATTTTATATATTTTGCAGGTTTACATGATTTTTTTACATGTTGCTCACATAAAGAACAATTGCTGAAATTCCTATTAGAAAGTGTTATCCAGTGAATGACTGTTTCATCCAAATAGTCAAAATTAATTGCCAATTGATTGCTAATCTTTTGGGAATTTAAAAGTGTATTTCCATTTCCAAAGGATACAAAGCAGTAGTTTCTGATACCTCACTATTAGCCACATTATCTAAACACACTTCTTTCTATAGATTTTTCTATAATTTTAATTAGGTAGAGATTTTGTAATTGGCCATTTTTCCAGTACATGTGTTTTTCCTACAGCTGTAGGTTTCAGGACAGAGTTCCACATAAGTGGTTCCAAGATAGAATGAAAAGGCCAAGAACTCTTATTTTGAATTGCATAGATTTAATTAAATAGGTTATGTTATGGATGTTTAGGATGCAACAACCACAGAATGAGTATTTGTTGACTTTACATGCATTTAGAAATCCATTATATACCCCGAACATCAACTCAAGTACCATTTTATACTTTTCATTACTCTTTATTAGTTCAAAAAGATTCTGTGTTAAACATATAGACTACATTTATGAGCTTAAATGACTTCATATTTAGGCAACTGTGGAAGAGTCACTGGTGTTTCCCATGTTTTCATAGTACCTTTATTTTATAATAAAACTTGTTAATATTTCCTTATGTGTACTGAAATAGGATTTTTATAAGCATTTATCCTTCTTTTGAAGTCATCCTGAAATCTTTTATCACATCACTTTAAGAAGCTGGATATAGATTATACATTATTTGTGTGTTCTGTCTTCCATGGCATGCAGAAAAGAAAAGACAGTGCCTTTTTACAATGGGCATGTGCAGAGCCCACCCACTCTATATTTACATTAGAGTAAGTGATATAATTATTAGATATTATTAAAGAGTATTTAACATTCCTTTGGTGTTTAATGTATAAGGTGCAAAACACTTTTTTCATTCAAAATAATTTACTTGTCTAGCGAAATTTTCTTAACAATAATTATATTTTTGTTGAAATACTATTTATTTCCTCATCTTTAAGAAACAGTAATATTATCAGGAAATTATATGAGTATATACTTATTCATCCAAGCCAAGATTATTGATACTGTTGATCTACACCTACATGCTATAGCTTTTATCTTTTACAGACCAGTTAATCTTTAGATTAGACATGTAAAGTCTTGAAAACAACCCAGATGACATTTCTTTTAAAATGTCTTTACAGTTTTTTCTGGACGCTTTCTAGGTAGAGTTCTTACTGCAATGTAGCACAGTTCAGGGTAACAGAAGTTACAGCACAGTTTCACGCTTTTGAATTTACAAGAAGAAATATTTATTTGGCAGTTACAGTGTTCTGGAGTATCTGAAGCCAAGGTTCCATAGTCTCAAAAGTGAATTGATACAGCATCAGGATGCCCAGAAGTCCAAATCTGATCTGAATCTGGCACAAACACATGATTGAATTCCTGTAAAATTAATGAGTGCATACAGAGGAAAACTTGTACGCATTTTGTGCATTTATGGCAGTTTTATATATGATTTGGCATAAAGTCAGCATGGCATTGACAAACAATAATGAATTCAACATAGCTGTAAATAAAGCTAAAATGTCAAAAGCAGTTGAACAAATTTGCACCGTGGGACCACAATATTGAGGGCTATGAGATTACATTTATTTTATTGTCAGTTCAAGTATTTCCTCTTTTTTAAAACTGTTATCTTCTATCTCCATAAGTGTAGTTTTAATTGGCATAGTATATTTTTTGAAAAACATGAACAAGGTTTACTGAGAAAAAAAAAAAAAAGGAAGAGATAAAGCCCTACAACCTAGTTTCTTGGCTTATATTCTGATCACTAATAACAGTGTGCTTATATGTTCTACTAAATCAGTCCTAATGTGACATGCATCAACATACCTTTCTGTAGGACGTAAAAATTGGATGAGTACCATAGCTCACAATTCAGTGTCTTTCTTTGTTTATTTTGTCCACTCATAGGCATGTCTTAGTGTTGAACTCAAGGTTAGAGTCAGAAATTAGGGATCAAGTACCTAAAGGTTGCTAATATACCTTTTAGGTGTATACTTTTTCATGTGTCTGGCTTTAGCAGAGTCATTGTTTCAAAATGCCGTAATTCTTCTTCTAGTAGGAAATTACTTGGTTTGGATTACTTACTTTTCATATAGCCACTGTAAGTTTACATGCAGTGTAAATGCACACATATATATAGTAAGTTAATGGTATTCTTCCTTTCAAAGTGAGCGAAGGGAACATTTGTAGATACCTCAGGATGTTGTCAACTTCTTTTATAAGTACACTCTCCAATACAGAATCCCTGAAAATTTCCCTTGGAGACACAAAATGAACACTCTCTTCTTTGTATTGACAACAGGCTTTGGAGGATACAAACTTGAAGCTGAACTGAGAGTTATGCTTCATGGATGCATGTAGCATATTCCACCCACGAATGGACAGAAAGCTAGTCCAAGGAAAAAAAACAATTGCACATAGTATGGACATCAAATCTGCAGCTTCATCACTTTGCTGCCCAGATTTATTTATATTATACTGTACTGCTTACTAATGTAGCTAATACCACAGTGCCCATCATAATTAAACTGAGTTGAAAAAAGTTGTAATTAATAGTCTACATATATTTACAGATATGTCAATGATTTTTACTCTAACAGCTGTATTTCTGTATTCCTTATTATTTTCATCAAATGTGACAGAGTAAATCCCATTGAATAGTGCCAGGAAGTTACAGCAAATCATCAAGATGTATTCTGGTTGGTTTGGTTTTAATTTAACATGCTTTTATGCATTCATTGTTCTGAAAATCCTATAATGAAACTCAAGAATAAGATAATTGGCAGCAATTTTCCAATACAATAATCTCTCTCAGCAGTAAGAACCTTGGCAGAATTTCTCTGACGCTGGTTTGCTGCAATGTCAGGTAAACTCGAATATGGGGAATGTGTGGAACTCATGGCCATATTCCCCTGTTGTAAAAGTTCATAGCATCTACTTGAACACTGAAGCAACTGTTGCAGCATTTCTACAATGATATTTCATAAAATTATGATCCTTTATGATAAATTACTCCAGATTTACAAGTGCATCAGGAAAAAAGGGAATCAAACATTCTGGGTTTTGTGTATGAGAGGAAGGGGAAGAAACTGAGGAAGGAGAGCAAAGGGCAAGATACTGCTGTGTTTGCACTTGATGAACAGCACCTACATCCATGTAAAACAGCCCAGTTTTTAATATGTCTACTGATAAACAATGGTTGTCTTGCTGGTGGAGAAATGTAGTGAACATGGGGCTGCAAATTATGTACTGTAATTCTTATAGTTTTTTTCTAGAGTATTCAAAGTGCCATAATAAAAATTTGGCATAAATGCCAGCAACTAGTTTGTTGGAGGCTTTTGAAGGGATTATTCTTGAAATGCAAAAAGTTTGAAATACAAAAAAAAAAAAAAAAAAAAAAAAAGAAACAAACAAAATTAAGAGTACTGCTGAATTCATCATAAATTATCAATACCTAGAAATAAAAATCAAGGTAGTCTTTTTGATAGAAATGTGTGAATAATCTTAATAAACCAACAAATACTGAGGGGTTTAATGTCTCAAGGATATTTAAGTTTTATATTTTTTCTTCCAGTTAGATATTTTTATTTGCATGTTATTTTTTAATTTATAGTTTGTGAAATAGGAAATTAAATTCTAGCACTTAACACAGTAAAATGTTATGTTCTCTACAATCATCTTATCTGACACTTTACCCCAAATAATTATTTGATTTTAGTTTATAATGAACTGGCAGAAAAATCTTGATTCTCCTGTTGCTCATATAGTCTTAAAAATGTTAAAAATAAGATTTTAAAATGATGTAAAAAATCAGTGTGTTTCTGGAAGACAATGTTCTTTGACATATGTACAGGCTGAGAAATTCCTGCATGTGCCACTGTGTACTAGAGTGTTTTTAACAAAGCTTTGTTTTCCTATTTATAATTTGCAGAGGTACTTTGTTGTTTACAGATACAAAAATGCAGTGCAATGAGTATCTGTAGAGTGTGAAGCTCTTGAAGAAGTAGGCAATTCACCTTGGGACAGACAGATGAAAAACTATGTTCACAGGCAAAAAAAAAAAAAAAAAAAAAAAAAATTTGGAGTACATGTAGGAATCTACAAAGCAAGGAAGGTGAAATACCTTTATGGATACTAAAAGATATAAGTGACTTACAATGATGATATGAGCTATTTATGGGGCAAAATAAAAACAAAAAATATATTTTGTGCTTCTCAGTCCTGTTTCAAGCAAGAATAGACAAAGTGCAGGCTGGCAGGCTATAGTAGGCTTCTCTCAAATTTCTAAAGCTTGTGACATAATCTGTTGAATTCTTCACATCTTTCATGTATGTTTACACCTTGTGCAAAACTGAATGCCAATTGGAGTACATGAAATGATAGCAAGTCAGAACAACAGTTTTATCCCAATCTTGATACCTTCTTTAGTGAAGATGCCTGTGTAGCAGACTAGGAAGGCTGGTTCATCCAAAAGTCCATTTCATTTCACCCAAATGTGTCTGTTGATCTTATAAAAGATATTACCTCTCCCTGACAACCTTGTCTTCTTTATGTGGTACAAGGTATTGGAGAATGAATCTCTCTAACTATGTATCAGTGTTATGAAAAGTTTTTTTCATGAGACACAAGTAAATTCTTTATTCAGGGGTGTTTCATCTGTCAATCACATGCCACTGCATTTGATAACCAAAGGTTGCATCTAATAAAGAATGAGAAAGTGTCTAAGACCAGTGGCAGAGAAATAATGTTACACTGACTCATGCTGTTACTAAATCAGCACTAAATATAATGCTATGTATCAAACAACTTACATTTTCAGGGTTTTACATAAATGTCTCTGTATGTTTAATAAGGACATTAAAATAATGAAATATAGCTATGTCTTGTAAAGTTCAGCTCATCTGAATGACTAAATTGTCATGGTTCTTTATAGTGTGTGAAGAGAAATAGACCTTTTTAGAATTGTCAGGTCCATCCAATCTACTATTTTCTTCCTTAGGATGAGATTAATCATACTTCATAAGATACTTTTAACTCTAAAAGACAGAAAACTGTTTATATGTGACTGTTAATATAATCATTGCTGAGAGTCCATTAAAATAATTACTGCTCTTTTGTTTTCTTCTTTTTTTCTGCAAATACAAACTGCAGGGATGTGCAAATATTCACATGAAAACAATCTTTTTGCAAGAGAATAATGATAAATCTCTATAATCCTTTTTTACTGTGATTATAGATAACTCCATCTGACATAAAAACTACAGCTCTGCTAGTAAACTAAGCAGTGGCAGGGCATGATATAGTGAAGTGATTCTTTTGACTGACAAAATGTTAGAGTAAATGCTAACTTGTCTCTCTCTTGCTGCCTTCTGTCTTGGACTTTCCCAAACAATCTCAGACATAATACAGTAGACAGATAGCTGATTTCTCAGGAAGGGACTTATAAAAGCCATGCTCTTTTAAAGGATAACTGAATTTAAGAGTGTATTACTTTGGTCAGACTATTGTCATTGTTCCTGAGGCCTGATGTTTCTCTAGATATAAGCACAGAGAGAGATGCAGTGTCTATGTGATAGAACAGCATTCAGTTCTGGACTACTATATAAAGAAAGAATATGGGCTCAGTTAAAAATAAAATGTCTGCAGGGGCTTATTGAGCTGACTGATCTGAACACCAGTCGATATAAGGGATAGATTGGTTTCCAGAAATTTATATTTTTCTACTGACATTTGAAGTGGCCTAGACTAGTTAAAACTTAGCCTTCTAATTTTATGATAGAAAATTCTGTGACAGAATGGTTTGGGTTTGAAGGGACCTTAAAGATCATCTGGTTCCAACCCTCCTGCCATAGTGTGAGAGCCTGGAAGGATTACTGGCTTGAAGCATTCAGAGGTGTGGGTGTGTGGGTGTGTGGATGTGTGTGTGGAAAGGGGCAGCGTGGGTCTTGCTCTGGTGAGGTGATGAACTGCCCCTTACAATACCCCCTTCCCCCAGCCCTGCAGTGGCTGCAAATCCCTGCCACACTGGAGGCAATGCTCCACACCTGACTCTGGAGCCCCTAACCCAGCTCCTAAGTGGCCAAATGACTGCAAGCCTCAGCTGGGGTAGGGCCCAGAAAAAGCCAAAGGGTACATAAAGCAAGACACAAGGCAAGCATGTTTGACCCTGCCTCCTCTTAGAACCTCTATCAGCTGAACACCACCGGAAACAGGAGTGACGGCTATGTTTGTTCTTTTGTACACCTTTTTTGTCTTTCCTTTTCTCTCCTGATTACCTTATCTTGGGATTTTGAGTAATGTTTTGAGAAACTTAAAATTGATGAGGCTTGGAGCTTGCTAAGTTGAATGGGCCAAGTGAATGCTTTGAGAAGTGTTTGTTTCATGTTGATTGAATGCTGCTCAAAACCTTTTGCTAAAGTTCTCTGATTTTCTAAAGGTGCCAGTAAAAGCTTTTTTTGTTATTTTCACTGCTTGGGTATCTTGTTAGTATTTCTCCCATGCATCTAACTCAGAGTACATGAACAACTGTACGCCCTTTTAAAAGTCTCAAAAATCAGATTTCTTGGGGCCTTACATATGAGCAAGGACACCTTCTACTAGAACTGGTTATTCAAAGCCACATCCAGCATGGCCTTGAGCACTTCCAGGGAAGGGGTATCCATAGTTTCCCTGAGCAACCTCATGTAGAGAATGCACTGAAAACAAAGAGCTGAAGACCAACAGCCTGCTTCATAACCACTTATATAAGCTGTTCAATAAAATAAGGACAGCAAAATAGAAAATATTTGTGGAGTCAGAATTACTTCTTTGGTTTGGGGATATGGCAGCAATAAAGAAGAATCGACCATGAAGAAGAATTTGGAGTTAAAAAAGATGAATTTGGAACCACTCTTTACATTATTCCAGGAACAGGAACTGAAGGCAAAAGAAGAGATATAGAATGCATATTTACATTTTAGCAATGCTGTATGAAGACAATCAAGAGAGTAATGCATAAAATGTGGAACGAGTTGTAGATGTTACGAGCAGATCTGCTTGTTCCATGGATCATAGCGGAGGTATTTATCCCACTCAGCATGTTAATAGGCCAGAAAGGAGAAGGCAAATTGAAAATGAGTGTGGGAATACTTCCTTTCAGCAGAGATGAAACTGAAGCCATGCTATATTGAGACTAGGATGGATGAAGTAGCCCTTGCACATGCTTCCTGAGTTACCACTCTGGTCTCTTGACCTCATTATGGAGATTAGGTGAGGAGGTGAAGCTGCTACCTGGTGCCAAAACCAGTATTATTATTTCCTTCCCATTGAATAAAAAAGAATGAAATGGTATAGAAGTGGTATAAATTAATTAATTCCTCACCAATCTATTTTAGAATAATATAGATAAGATGCTTTCTTCAATAAGCAAATGTCATAATCACATATCAAGTTAATAATTAGTCCCTGGTCTTTCAGTTTCTGATTTACCCAAATTATTTACCATTTATCTTTGGTCACTATGAATCCATCTAAAGTCATTGAATCATGATAATATAATTTGCATCAGAATCAAATTCATTGTTATTATATATACTTGGTATTTATATGTCCATGTCTTTTTTTCTTTCCCCATTTCTACTTGCAGGTTTTGACCTAGTAAAGTGTGAAGATCCTGGCATACCAAATTATGGTTACAAGATACGAGATGAAGGACATTTTATTGATACTGTCATTTTATACAGCTGTAATCCTGGCTATACAATGCATGGTAGTAGTATTATGACCTGCTTAAGTGGAGATCGAAGAGTTTGGGACAAACCTTTGCCTACTTGCATAGGTAATACAGATTGTGACAGTGTTCTGTATGATTGGTCTGGTTGTTCAAGAAAAAACCCAAATATTCTGTCTTTGTACACTTCATGAGATGATTGATAATAGTGCAAATATATTTTAAATTTCAAGTAAAGATTTAATATGGACATGGAAGTTTAACATCTCCAAAAAAAGCTGGCTTGCTGTTAATGTTATGAAACTACTGGAAAAAACTTTTTTCTATGGAGCAGCCTTTGATGGAAGACTACTGTTCCAATGTAGCCCTGGGTCACTGAGTCTGATATACTATCACAGGCAGTGGTATTGTCTAAACACTTCATAAACTAAGAAAGCCCCATCATAAAGCAAATAAGGTTGTGGGCCTTTTTCCCTTATCTATTTTCATCAGATATTTTTCAGCACCTCATTCCTATAAACTTTTTTTCTAAGCTTCATCACACACTGCTGTATTTTTTTTATCCGTGTGCTCTGGAGTACTTGTTGCTGTGCTCAGATACCCCATCTGTCAAAGCCTGGAGGTAGACCTTCCCTGGAAATACCGCATCTTCAAATGCCTAAAACTTTCCTTCGTTACAACCAATGTAAATGTTAAACAGAGAATTACTAGCCAACATGCAGAATAAATGAACACCAGTATAGCTGTTATCCATTGTACCTTTACTAGGCAGTTTGCATCCTCTAGTTTTGCTTTCCAGTCCAGCAATTGCCAGTGACTTCCTGACTTCAATTTTCATATGGAGTTCCCATGAGTCTTTCCTTCTGTGTGTCCTCTGATACTTAGTTGTTGCCTCTGCTGCCTGCTGCTGGCAGGTTACCACCTGCTCTCAGAACTCACCTCACCTACAGGATCTCTGCTTATTGCCTTTCTCCCATTTTGGGGGCTACGTTCTCCATTCCAGAACCTCTCTCCTGCTGAACACGTTCACAAACAGGCAATCTATGAAAGAGCAAACTCACTTCCTTTCAAATGTTCAGCTTAAGCTGAAGGTAAGTGCCAGGAAACCATCAGTGAACAACATTTCTGCTGTTTAAGTAGAGGTTATTTTCCCCACTTGATTCTAGAATTTTATCTGTAGGTTTTCTTCTATATATATGAGAGGTCAAAACAACTATCCACTTTTGATTTAAAGACTTTTCCAGGATCTTTATGCATTCAAGTCCTCATGCTCCTCAGTTTAATTGGTTAGCTTCCTTTTCCTCCAAGTTTACCCTTTTGTAGAGAAGACCCATAATTAGTTCTACCATTGCCTATTTCTCCATGTAATTTAAATGATGTCATTTCTCTAAGGTCATTTTCTGCAATATTTTTTGTTCCTGTGTTCTCTACCAAGACTTAGAATCAGCTCTAAAATACTTGTTGGTTTCAAGTCTATTAGGTGATTAAATCCAACCATCTACCAATTTCCGTTTATTTGTATGAAGATTTGTCTTCTAATCTATATATGGGATGTTAAAACTTTTAACATATAACAATAGAAATAGTGGTAATTAAAAACAAAAAAAGGCTGTATATTCCAATCTGACCTGCAGGAAGCTAGGGAATCCAGGATCAAGCAAATCTAAAGAAAATTGCCATCTTTGCTCCAGTAGAACAGCTTTCATGGTCCTTCTTTAAAATACTTTTTGACCTATATGTTTGTTTTTTCACTCTGACTTTATTTCGATTATTAGTGTATTCCTACTATGTAATGCTCCTTCTATTCACATATTTCCACCTGTATTTCCAGTTTCTTCATACCAATATGCTGTTAAGATTCTATATTTCACTTAAGATTTTCACTCTATCTTTTTTCTTCTTTTTTTTTTTTTGTCTTTGTACTTTGATTTTGTACCTTGCATACTAGATTTGCTTTCTATATTTTATTTCCAGTCTTTTGAAATAATTTGTGCCAGAATATGTTGAGAATCTTGTTTCATCTCTAAGTGAAATTATGTCCCTCAATCAATAGAATAATCAGTTTTGTTTTGGTATTCTGAGAGAGATTTTGGTCTTCTTCTCTGTGTGGTCAACCAAAACATATCTTTCCATGTGCTTTTATTTCTCTACATATATTTTTAAATACTGTCCTTGTTCCTCTCCTTAAAATAAAATTTTGGGATTGCATAAGTTCTGTATAAACTACCTCTTTTCATTCCTAGTTTTAATCTCTTCTGGACCATTAATTAGTTCTCGAAGAAATCAAATGTTCACTGTTCTCTCTTAAAATCTTCTAGAAGTGTTTCCTTCTAAACAGTCTTTTACAGTCTGCAATCTTCATTAAGTATTTAAATTATTAAATACTGTTTTGACTGTTCTGTGCACAGGAAATCTTGCCATGAAGCTCCCTGAAAATTCAGTTATATATCAGCAGATTATTTCAGTCTTGTTTCCCTCCCTCTTTAGACTTATAAGATCTATTCTTCCATCAGTTTTATCTTATGTTATCACAGTTTTATCTTTTCCTACATTGATGTGAATGATTTACTTTTAATCCTTTTTCTGAAGTTGTCATGAAGTTCCCAACATTATTTTCTTTCTTAGAAACATTTTCTAAAAATCTTTGTTTGTGGAGATGCATTTTTTTTTCTCGTAGGCTAGATCAGCTTTTGCTATTTGCTGTTCTTCTCGGTGGCATTTATATTCTCCTTTGTATTCACTATCATTTCAGTCTCATTCACAAAAAAATCAAGCATATGCATAGACATATTCCACACATTCTACACTTACTAATATTTAGCGATAAACTGTTATATATATTTAGCAATAAACTGTTATATCCTAGCATTCATTTTCATTTTTTTTCTATGTTCTAAACCTTAATGAAGAAAGCCAGTGAATTATTTTAATTCCTCCTCTAGAAGCTTCCAGAAACATTGAAGTCACTTCCATTATTTATAGTATAAGTGTTTATATAGTATATTCTTTGAAGTGCTGATTTTACAGTGTGCTTATTTATGCATATTGGAATATAAATTTCTGAATTATTTTTATAATTACTTATGAAAGTTTACTTTTGATCTACTCCTCAAATAGATTTAAAAAAAAATATGAAATACATGATACATCATCCCAAATTTTATGATGTATTCTTTTCCTAAATGAGCCTTCTCAGAATTTTAAATCAGTTATGTCAATAAGTTTGAGTTTAAATTTTGAGTTTATTGAGTTAAATTTAGTTCTTTGGTAAACACAGTACTGTATCAGTAATTTCTTGTCTGTAGTTATCTACCACAGTGATTATTGCAATCCAAACTTTCTTGTATAATGGAAATTAATTGAAATCATAGAGGAGGGTTACGTTTGAAGAAATTTTGTACTTCAGTTTCTTACTGCTGTGGTTCTTCTGTATATAGAATGTAGTGTTTTGAAGGATCAAACCAGCAGGATAAATGAGTAAATCAGTCACCTTATTTCCTCTATGGTGATTTTCCCTCACGGTAGCAACTTGGTTGTGAGCAGTGGTTTGGTGGCATGTAAAAAGAATTGTATTTGTTAGGAGTATTGCTGATAGATTATTTGGTCCAACTGCCATGTTTTTTCCATCATCTCTGTCTTACTATGCTTGCTGTACAGCTGTGCTTGAATGAAGCCCCATGATAGGATTTTTTTTAATAACTTCTAAGGCAACACTATAAATGTTGTAGAAATTCAGGTACATCACTTTGCTGAAGAATCACTGACCTTTTTTAGTTCAGTGGCAATGACTGCTGTTACACAGTTCTCTTTCATCAGGATGTGTCTTTATACTGGCGAGACAACAGCGTGACACCCTAAACAAGCAACATAAGAATCATTTGATTATGGATGCTTAGCATTGTCATTGGTCTCTCCACAATAACAGCATTGATAGTAAAAGTGTTTTAATCCAGATGTCACATACTATCAAATTGTAGCTGTCTGATTTACACTCTTGATCTGCAAGCATATGGCACTTAAATTTTTAAATACTGAAGGAAATTGCTAGGCAATACCTACTGCTTTTTGTTGAAATTGAATCTGAAACTTCATAGAAGTCACTTGAAAGCATTACACTAAAATCATTTTTACGTTACATCAAAACAGAAAGCTATTTTAATTATAAAATTCAATGCTGCAAAGTTTGAATTCAAGCATTTATTACTAGAAAAGCTAAGCATGTTAGATGGGAAATTTCTGAAACATTTTTCATTCTTGCTAATGCTAAAATTGTGCTTTTGTAGTCTCAGTACACATTGAACCTGTCTGGTCAGTTAAGTAACCTAATCACAGTTTCATGGTTTATTTCTTTATAACAAGGTAGGAGTGAGATCATTGTGTTAATTTTTAACTTATGTACATGGCCTGGTTTGTATGTATGTCTACTACTTTAGAAGTATTAGGTCCTTCTGTTAACTTCTTAGAAAACACAGAGATGTGGAATGGATGGAAAATGGAAGTGCCAATTATAATGGTCCCATTAGAAATTGCTTCCTTATTTTGCAGCTGAGTGTGGTGGTCGAATTCATGCTGCTACATCGGGGCGCATTTTGTCCCCAGGTTACCCAGCACCATATGACAACAACCTTCATTGCACTTGGATTATTGAAGCAGATCCAGGAAAGACAATAAGGTACATGCTTAATTTCAATATTTATTGCAGAATTCAGTGTGTTATAAATTTTTTGTCATTCTCATATTTTTCTACCTAAGCTGCTGGTTTTCACTGGCATAGTCCAGGTATCCTTCTATAAGGTGTTGCATCAATTTTCGAGGTTGCTTGCCTGTTCAGGAGTAAAGTCCTTGGATATGGGGCAAGATAAGCAGCATTCAAGGCACATTTGAGTATTGCCTCACCCAAAAGTTGTCTTTTGCACTAGGACAACACCAAATTCCACAAACAAACACCAGAATATGTTAATTAGTAGTATTAAACAGCTTACATAATAAGGGTGAACACAAACCTCAGAAATCTGTATAATAAAACAATTCTCATGAATCACAAGTAGAACAAGAATATTGCATTCCCTCATCCTCTCCATAAGATAGCTCTGCCAGCACAGCAAGGCCATCAGTGCCAGGGCAAAGCACAGACCCATAATTTGAATTACCGTGTTCCCATATTCAGCAAAATGAAGAGTTAATCAGTGAAACCAACAAACTCTGTGACCTGCATGGGAACTTGACACTTAGTTACTACCATTGCTATAGAACCTTCATACAGAACTAATGTTATCTCAAGACCCACACTGGGCCCTGAAAAAGCCTTTAGTGGGTTGACATTATCCCTCCTCAGCAGAATGGAGAAGGGAGAAAATAACATGAGAAAATAAACTTAGGAAAATAAACTCAGTTTAATAAAACAAAAGCAAAGGTCCATGTGTGGAAGCAGAAGAAAACAAAAGATTTATTCTCTACTTCCTATCAGTAGGTGATTGCCAGCCACCTCTTCAGGAGCAGGCCTTTAGTATGTGTTGCTCTGGAAGACAAACATAATGACAGAATATTCTGATTTGAAAGGGACTCACAGACAAAACAATTTAATTAAATGACAAATTATTCAGTGGGAGGTTTTTCCCCCTTTTCAAATATTGAATTTACACCATCATAGATTATTCCACTGCATCATTTTTGTTTAAATAACAATTTTCAAATTAATGATTTCCAGTAAAGGACTAATAAGATGAAGAAATATCAACACACAACTATTTGAAACAAAAAAAGAGATATTTTGATATTTACCTATTAGAGTTCTTCAGCATTAAGAATGTAAACATTCACAACTTAGAGACAATGCAGATATTTTGACTTACAAGATAACATTCCTGAACATTAAAAAAAAAAAAAAAAAATTCTTCACCTGAAGAGAAATACAGATTATTTTGTTATAATACAATTTTATATTTTATGAATTTTAGCAAAAAGCCAATCTATTATATTTTTCCCTTTTTTTGCATAGGAAAGGAAATGTTATGCTGACAGGACTTCTTGTGCTATGTGTTCTACTGTCCAGTAGCTGCTACATTTTTTTAGTTGCATATAATTCAAGCAAAACAGCATTCTCACTATCTCCGTTTGAATAAAAAGACTAAATCTTTGATGAAATCATAGTTTGCATACCTTAAAATATTTAACATAAAAATAAGGTAATTTATAGACTTATAAATCTTGAGGACTTGAGCCCTGTAATGGCATTTTCTGTCATTCAAACATTTATAAAACAGAACTGCATGACTCTTACAAGATCAACTTGTTCAACAAGAAAAAAACATAACTCTGCTGGATTACCAGGTGTTTTTCAATCCTAAACAGCATTGTAAAACTACAGTTTGGGAATGATTGCTTGGAGTTTCATGTAATTGTGTTTAACAAGTAATGCACAGTATTTTTACTTTTTCTTTGCAGTCTGCATTTTATTGTTTTTGATACTGAGGTTGCTCATGACATCTTGAAGGTATGGGATGGGCCTGTTGAGAGCAGCATACTTCTCAAAGAGTGGAGTGGCTCGGCTCTTCCAGAAGATATTCACAGCACTTTCAACTCGTTAACATTACAATTTGACAGTGATTTCTTCATCAGCAAATCAGGCTTCTCCATTCAGTTTTCAAGTATGTAAATATTTTTCTTCTCCCCAGTATAATAATTTCGTATTGATATACATTATTCCTATAGTTATTAATTCTTTCTCAACTCTTTTGCTACTTCCTCAGTCTTTAGAAGAAGATAAATTATATTATTTTAATTACGTTATGTATTTATGCAAATGGCTACAACTAGGGTGAATTTTTGGATTTACTTTGAATGTTTTAAGTTTTTTATTCCTTGTTTTCCACAGCAACCACATACTTAGTATTATCTAATTAGCATTACTTAACAAGTCAAAATGGGTCTGTACATACAGAACTATTCTTCTGCTCCAGTAATCTTAAATACTCCCACCAGTATTACCTAACAATGTATTATTTCATGTTTACTGTTTATGTTGGTTGGATTTTTTTTTCAAAACATTGGCTACATGATGCATGATTTTTACGACCTAAACATTCTTTGTATGATTAAGATAAATACAAGACACTTTACCAAATTGAAAAACACTTAAAAATTTACTATTAAACTAATCTAATTGATATTTAGGTATAAAGTGAAAGCTTATCTGTTTAGTGAAGGTATGATCAATATTGTACAAGAGAACAATATTTTAAAACTGGTTATGTGGAGTTTTTCTATGTTATTTTGACCTCAAGATGGGCTAGAACACAGGAGAATGTCTATTTGTCTTTGCATCCTTATATGCCTAGATATAATGTATGTATTTCTTATCAAGATATAGGAAAATTATGAATTAACGTGTGTGAGTAGAAGTATTTACACACATTAATCCATATCATCCATAGATGACATCATTCAGAAGTAAGGGGTCGTAATCAGCTTTCAGTCATTATTAATTGCATGGAGATGTAAACTTGGGGTTTTCCTAGTCTCTAAGTCTCTAATGCATTTTGCATTTACCTATTTACTTAATTTTCCTGTATTTTTCTGAATGCTGAATCTGCCTCCCCCAAACACTTTCATCAGCCTTAAAAAAACTAGTTAAAAGTATGTCATATGAATTAAAGACAAAAGGCAGAATAAATGTTTCTAAGGTTTCTCACCTGTGTGCTATATAATATGCTGCTTTTCATTGGTTTTTTTTTTTTTTTGAAAAACAAGGGAAATGTTACATTTTTGGAAGTAAGTGGGTTTTGGTTTTTTTTTGTCAGGATTAGCAAACACATGTAAGGTTGTATTATATGAAAATAACTTTATGCCCCAGTTTTGAAAGAACAAATATTTAAGCAGTTTGGTTTATCAACCATTCCTTGAACTTTAGTGGCACTCAGAGCAAGTAGAAGACAATTGAAAGTTATGAGACAGAATAACTGATTTTCTTGTCCTAGTGTAATATCTGATGGGCGCACTGAGTGATCGTGCTGACAGTTGCAGAGTATGTTTTACTGGAATTAATATGAGTTAGTGCTGAAGAACTGAGAGCTCAAGTATAGGGAAAATAGTTTCATTCACTCTGCTTGACAAGTGGAATGTGTTACTAATTTTTTAATTGTAAGGAGTAAAAAATAAGATTTAAGGAATATGTTAAAGTAAATGTTTAGTTATTTAATCTAAAAATCAGTCTAGTATATTTAATCTTCTTGAGGCAATGAGAAGACAACTGTAGCCTTGACCTGTAAAGGATTTAAAGTAATTAATCTATTGCTAAGTGGCAATCTTTACATGCTTTAGTATTCATCATGTGTTCAAACTGTCAGGCAGTTTATAACAAAGCTGCATAGAACATTGACATTTCAGTACTTTAGTAGCTTTTAACCCTAAATAAAAGATTTCTGAATTGCTGAAACTTTTTTTTTGGCAATTGCAGAAGATGTAGACATTTTGTTACAAGTTCTGTGAAGGTAATTTGTGAAGTTTTTTGTCTTTGTGTCATGTGTAGGATTTTTGAGTGTTGCATCTATTAATGACTATTTCATTTAACTCTTAAATATAACTGAAGAAGTAAATTTCAGGTTCAGAACTGCACAGAATTGGGAAACCTTTAGTAATACAGCTTCTGTACTGGATTGTGCAATTGGAATGAATGTCTGCATCCATGAAGAGCCCTTTATGGGATCAGATGAAGGATTTATATTTCAAAATATCAGGCCAAATGAGCAAAGACAAAACATTAAAGTGCTAATTTTCATCTGGAGAATTTGTTTCACTGTGCTGTGAATGTGCTAATTACTCTCTGTTCTTTATACTCTAGAACGTCATAACTGTGTCTGACTAAAAAAGGGGCACTGTGAAAGGGTAATGTCAGGTAGATTAGAAAATATCACCTATAAATTACTTACTGCTGATTGTAAATGTAATTAGAGCTATTTTTTTAATGAAAAAAATATAATTGGCTGAATTTTGCAAAATGTTTGAATGTTAAAGTGCTCTGTCTTGCCCACTCGGCTCAGCATGTAGAACATGAGGACCTGAACTGACAAGAGTGATTATGTTAATTGTAATCAGTCTAATGCTTTTCATTAAAACCTAATTATTGTTTAGTTGTGCATAAAAGGACAAAAAAAAAAAAAAAAAAAGAAGTTCAGTATGCAAACCGGACCTTTACTCTGGGGAATAAATACATTTAAGCTGTGTATTACAAGTCAGGGAGGTCTCCACCAACTCTTTCTGGCAAAAGGGTATGGGTATGGGCAGATTTGATTTTTGGCTTCTTTATTACAAATAAGATTACTGGCAGCAAAAACTTTTTTCATAAGTTGACCATTAAAAAGTGCTACCTAACCTAGCTTAACTCTATCTTAATTATCTAAGGTAAATGGGATAAATATCCATCTGATGTTGCCTTTTTCTTCTTATCAACTACAGGTCTAGATACATTAATTGTAACTTTCAAACTTTTGAATATTTAAGGGCAGATTAAATGAATCCTATCTTCCTTTTCAGAGGTGTCTAGATTCCTTTGAGATGCCATAAAGTATCCTGGCTAGTCTCCATCTGCCACTGCAGAAGGTTACACAACCATCCATAAGTCCTCTCTCCTATCTTCCAGTCCTGTGCTGATATCTTGGATATGAAAAGGCATCTGAAATGAGACTAGTCACCTACGTTGAAGTAGATCAATCTTGCCCTGAATATTTCATCTCCATCTACTCTAGACTTCTGAAAGCACTTGGATCCTATGATAAGGGGTCTATTGCTTCCATTGACCTGGAATTTATTTTATTGAGAATTTTTATTTCTAACTGTATAATTTTTTTTAGTTGATATTTAGCAAAAACAATAGAAGTGACAAATGATAGGATCAGCACTGGGAGTTTCTAGTCATATTGTCATTCTTACAGGCTCTAATGACTTTAGTTTTAAAATACCTAATATTAGTTTTACCCTTACAGTCTATCCTTTTTTTCTTCAGCTAAATTCTCAGCTGTTGTAACTTAAGAGAATTGTATCTTTTTCTTCAACTAAATGATTAATTTATAGTTCTTTAGGTGATTTTATAGATTTTGGTCCTCAAGTCAAATGATATATCAAAGGATTTTATTTACACTCTTCTAAAAATTAAAAAAAAAACAAAAGAAGATATCTGTCTTTTCTAGAGTCAGACATATCTACGTAAATTTTCTATGCCTATCTCTGGTTCTGCAGTATTGCTAATTTCTCCTAGTTATGGTATTATGTAAGCATACAATTTAATTAAAAATGTGCCTATCTCTGCTGTCATATAAGCAAGGATGTGATTTGGCTTTTTGTTAGTATAAAACAACTGTCAAGATGTTAATTAAGCAGCAAAACACTTTTTCTTGATTTATTTTAATATTTCTGTCTTATTAGAAGAATTTTGGGCACTCATATTATTAAAAGCAAAGATACAACACCAAGGCATTTGTATAGTTGGTTTAGTCCACTTTTGATTTTTCTGGTGTTTGCTTATTTTTTCAATATTTTAAAATTTTGCTCTTGAAGTATATACAGAGATAAGCAGTGACGACTAAAGATGCCTAATTTTTTAACTTAACAACACAAGTCACCAATTATGACAATACAAGTAAGCAACTTATACTAATTGTAATTACAACAATTATTTGGAAATTATTCTGTCAGATGTTGACACATCAGTTGACAACTTATTTCCTCTGGCAAAAACTTTACTATCACCTATTTGGTTTTTCCTGATGGCAGTGGGCTTAATATGAAAATCTGCTTCAGCAAGGATTTCTACTTTTGTCTAGCTTTGCAATTCCATTTCATCATTTATTTGGTAGCAGCAACTTTTACAGTAACTGTGTCACCTATCTTGGAGTACTGTTTTCTTGAAAATTATTCCTTTACTGTTGAAATATCTTTTAATCACTTGCTTAATGGCCTAAGTTGCCACACTGAAGTAGTATAAGTATTTCCATGACAGAACCTTCACTGCTAGTATTCATCATGCAATTGTTCCAGATTGATTCACAATTAAATTTTTGGGGAAAGGGGGCTAGCACAAAAATATATTTTAAAGAGATTTACAATGAATAATGCAGAATCACGTATCTGTCTTACTAACTAAATAAATTGAGTTCAATAAAAAGGAAATCCATTAAGACATTCCTTGTTAAAACAAAAAATAGAAGGACACAAGACACAAGAATTCAACCCTTTTCAAGTCTGTAACCTAATAGTTTCACAGTTCAGTGTCTTTTGCTGTCTGATAAATGTTGCATTTCATGTTCACAATAACATGGTGATGAAAACATGGTAATGAAACTGTCATTGCACTCCTATCCATCATCTAATCCATGCATGGCCTGGGGAAGGCATCCTCAGCCTCATAGAGCATAGCAGTTCTTCATTTGGTTTCTGTGGAACTAAGGGAAAATGAATCTTGTAGATTAGTTTGGTGGTTAACTCTAAACTTACAAGTTTTGTACTCCAGACTTTAATAAAGACGCTGCACTGGCATTTGGTTTTCTTTTTTCTTTACATTCTTGGACAATACATGCCATTAAAATATGTTGTTGATGCTAATTTGCGCAGTACTTAGTCTGTACATTTACATATGTTATTTGAATTGCTTTTTGGAGAAAAACCACTGTTCCTTGTTTCACAATGTTAGTCTGAAATCACTGCAAATCCATGAATGTCTCAGCTTTGATAAGCAAAATTCCTTTTCAAGCTTATTGTTATGCAAACATAATGCACTAAACAGGGGAAGTGTGTGCAATTTAAAAGCCTGGAAGTCTAAATCATTTTTATAACCTTGTGGACTAGAAATAAAATGGTGTCTGTAGCACAACACTACAGCAAATGGCTTATATGATTTTTACCACAAGCATAGTGAAAATTATAGGGATGAAGGTGATGTTTTTATTTCCTTAAGGTACAAGAGAATACCAACTAAAAATTATGTAAAAAATAAAAAAAGAGTAAAGGATAAATTAAGTAAAAATCTAACATTTTGCTTGCAGGTCTACATACCTACAAATACAGAATCATATTCTCGAAAGCAGTCTCCTATTGATTTTCAGTTCAATTTTAAATCAACTTTGAAATATAGTTTGAGGACCAAATAGAAAATAAAATCTAAAATTTGATTGTGAAAGATTCTTAAATTAGAATCAGGGAGGCTTAGCACAGTGGCTGTCTACATATGGAGGTCTGAGAAATCCTTGGCAGTCTGTGGTTTTCTCGGCTGTCTGTTCTTCTGGAACTTACCTCTGAGTTCCATCCTAAATGTACACAGAAGCTTGTTCTCCTCTGAGCAGATGAGACATTAAGAAATGGAAAATCTGTACAGAGAATTACTCTATAACCCACTGAGTATCATCTAGGCTTAAGGCTTAGAGCACATATGCAAGAGCTGAGAAGCAGCAATTACTTATTTTCCGGCTTACTGACATTCACATCTTGTCTCCTGGCTATCCCATTTTAGGAACCTAATTTTTCTCAGTAATTTTTTTAAAAGTCCATCTATGTAATTTAGTTTGATTTTGCATCCTTGAGCCTAAAAAGTAGTTTTTGCTTTCCTTGCTTTACAGTGTGTATGTTTTACTTGTTAAATGTTATAAAAGAAGAGCAGTGACAGAAAGCTGGTGTTTTTTAATTTCTGGATTACTTATAAATGCATATGACCTCTATACCCGTCAGATATTTGCAAAATAACAAATGAAGAAATATCAGACTTGTAATTTTCATGCAGTTACAGAATCTCTTGGGATTCTTGAGAAGTAAAACAACTTGGAAAGGAAGCAAGTTAAAAAGTTGACAGTCTGTCTAAATGTTCACTTTACTAGATGCACATCAGTGCTTAAATGTTTGGTGCTCTATTTAATTAGGATCAAGTGTATTTGGCACAATAAAAAGGTTGTTGGTTTTAAATACATAAAATAACTTCTGAGGCTGCAAGACCAAAAGTGTAAAGAATATTTTGGTGTTTAATAAATATCTGTGATAATTTTTTAAAATTTAGAACTTTGTATATGAGAAATGGAGGTTAACAGTGAAATTAACATTAGAAGGCATCAGTCCTTTCTAATTGATGGATATTTGACACAGTTAAAATGGGGAAAGTGTTGTTTGCTGAGATATTATATAGTATAACCTTTTAAGAAGAAAATTAATCTATTCCGAGATAAGTTAGAAAAACAGCAATTAATAACAGAGATTGGCTTGTGCTCATTTATTTGGAAGAATTGCAAGTCTTTAAAAGATATGCACTAGAGCAATCCATTGTTCAGGGCTGCTGTTGTCTGTCAAATCAGGAACCACTTCTCTGAGGTTGTGACCATGCTTTCATTCCCTTGTGGCCAAACATACTTTTAGTAAACTGCACTGCTATGGAGTGTCACGTAAGTTGTCAGAGTAGTGCCTGGGGAATCCTTACACAGTACTCATTAGTAGTGACAGCTATTACTTTAATTCCTAGTGGAAAAAAGTCTACCACAGTTAAAAACTTACCATGTTTTTTACTTCATTTACATATAGGAACGATCCAAAGTATGAGATCTATTGTTTTGAAATGGAAACAAGAACAAAAAACTATTAATAATAAAATGTCAAACAAAGTTTCTGTGTTTCTAAGTGTTTCTAAATGTTAATTATAATAATCCATGAATTCTCCCATGAAGATGTTTTACAATTTTTGTGATTTATCTGTGACCACCCATTGACTCAGACATGCATAAAACCATGGTAAGAGTTGTTGATTGTTTCTTATTTTACTCTTTTTTTTTCCCCCCAACCTTTCTCTCTTCTGAAAATTTACAACGCAGGGAGAAAAAAAAAATCTAAAATGTTTTCCAGTTGTACAACCTGGTAGTTGTTTCAAGTTGGCAAACGTTTAGCTGCTCTTGTTGTTTCTTATAGTGGTGTACTCTTTTGGTGTGGACAGAAGGAGTAGATGCAACTGTTAATTCAGAAAATAAATTATTATGGACAGGAAGGTTGTACACTGGTGGTAAACACCAATACCATTCATGGCAACTGTGACATAACTGGATTTATGACTTCCTATTTTGGTTTTTGTTAACAGTTGTAGTCAGTTCTTCGAAAAAGATGTTTGAGTAAGGACTGATCAAGGAAACTGTGCAATTCAGTAGGGACATTAGTCTCAAGAGATGTCTTGAGACATCTTTCCTATGGAAAGAAGACTCCTATGAGTCTTCTTTTCTATGGAAGACTGCAAAGTTTATTGTAACTCAGGATGTCAATACCTGAAGCCAGTAGAAGAGAACCCAAAGCCAGAAGAGACCAGGCATCTTCCAGAAATCTATATGTGGATCTGGGTATCCACTTTCTGAGTGATTATTTGAATAAAGTTGTACTGATTGCTCTGCTTAGTTTAACATTGCTTTTTAAATAATTCAGTCTTTTAGAAAGCAAAATCCATATCCAGCTACTGAAGACTGATCATAAGTGAGGTATTTTGCTAAGGTTCAGTTTAAATTATCTCTAAGAAAGTTGTTTCTTGCCCCTGAAATGAAAACTTCAGGGCTCCATAAACTGCTGTTTGATGTATCCAGATGGGTAAGGAGGATTTGCATGCTACAGGATAGCAGGACTATATAACAATATTATTTATAACATGATACTTACCCTATTGTGCAAAAGGTATCAAAATTGTTTTGATAACCAGAATATTAAAGAGAGAAAAGGAGTTATTAGTTCTTTTGATGTGCTAACTGGACAAAATCAGTCCATATTTTATACTAAAGACACTGGCAGGAAGTCAACATAATCATGATGTATCTCAGTGGGCAGATTTTTGTGAAGGTAAAGAAACAAAATGCCTTCCTGCATTACCTGAAAAGTAAATAATATTGCCTCTGGTTGTAATTGTTGTGCATTTGATTATGCGGTGTAAGTATCTATACCTTACGTCTTCTCTTTCATCATCCCTTGCAGCTTCCATTGCATCAACTTGTAATGATCCTGGGACACCACAGAATGGCAGTAGATATGGAGACAGCAGGGAACCTGGAGACACCACCACCTTCCAGTGTGACCCGGGCTATCAGCTGCAAGGACAGGCTAAAATTACGTGTGTGCAACTGAATAACCGGTTCTTTTGGCAACCTGATCCCCCAACATGCATAGGTATTGAGATGAGATATTAGTCTCCATTTAGGACTAATAAAGATCAGATTTCTTGTCCAATTACTGGGCATTTGGTGCTCATGCTGGAGTGATGATATCTGCAGAGTTCAGTTATTTTGTACTTACAGAAAATGTCAGTCTTGTTCTCTTGATTAACAGTATTTTTTGGGTATGATTTTCTTACTTTATTCTTAAAGCTTCATACAAGTTTTAAAATTATGAAATCTAATAGAAATAAGTAAACAGAAGTGTTGATTTGTATAAAAAATTCATGTTGAAATGGTTTCATTAAAATGTTCTTTTATATAATAGTTTGGTTACATAAACTGTGATACATTATTTATTCTAAAAATAATTATATTTATTTATAATATGTATATACATATTTCTGAGTTATCTTAGAGATTAAATACCCATCCTGTGCAATACATTGGAAGATGCATACTTATTGGAAAAAGTAGATGCAGAGGAGGGGATCCAAGTGACAATGCTGTTGAAAGAAAGTAGACATATTTCCATAGCATCAGAAGAGGATGGATCCATTGAGTTAGATTATGTAAAGGTTTCCCTGAGGTTCTTGCCAGTAGACAATAATTACGGGCTTAGAAGTTTTGCAGAATTGTATTTTTAAGGTCATTAATGTAGGTTTTATAGGAGTCATCAACATCTGCAAATTTTTTCTACTAGGCATAGTAATTTTTTTAATGCTTGTTATTTTGTTGCCTACTGATTTTTAATTAAATGAAGACTTACTTTAGCAATCCTAAATTCGAGATACAATATCACTGGAATAAACATAATGCTTTTTCTTTCTACAAGGCATTTTGGACAGACACTTTCCAAAATAGCATGTCCTTAACAGCATGCCCTTAAACAACTGCAATCCCTCTGTTTCTCTGAAGTAAAAATACTATTAAGGATTCAAGGATAGTTTCTCTGACTCCATGTCATGTAACAGAATTGGAGAAGTACATAATCTGCATACTACCTTCTGGATACCTTATGTGCAGTGTACAAAGCAGTATGAAAATGCTTACTAAATATATTGGGATCATTCACAAAGTAAATATCTACCGAAAAAATTAAAATAATATATATAGGATCTAAATCGAGAAGATTAATGTTTTTATTTTAGATACCAATTGTAATCACTCCATGTTTCTTTACAATCTAGTATAAAACTTCAACAAAACAAACCTAAAAGAAAGAAGGAAATAAGACAGAAAGAAAAAGAGAATCCCTTTGGGTAAAAAAATATATACATAATTACTGTTATTCTTCCATATACTCAAGGTGACTTTGAAGGAAAAAGCAGATTAAAGTAATCTTTAGTGTAGACATGACAATAGCAGAAACCTTAAGAGTTCTGTAAAGCAATTATATGTCATTTTAAAATTTTCATAAAGTCCTTACTTTAGTATGTTGACTTGTAAATGGAATGGCCTGAGAAGAAATCTCTTTAAAATCTTTAGTGTAGATTTCAAATCCTTAATACCAACTGTTTTGCAGTATAAATGTGTTTCTCTGAGTTTAATTGACTTGATAATGTAGATGCAGCCTGTCTTGACTACTTCATTTTTTAGTTAGATGTACTTTTGTTAGACTTTGTAGATGTGATTATCATCTATGAGAATAGGATTTCTTATCTGTTTAAAAGTCCAACTGATGGTAACAAAATGAATGTATTTGATTTTTGATTTGGGTAATATCTTTTACTAAGTGAATCAAATTGGTTTCTGCTATATCTTTGGTCAATAGAAACTGCAACCTGAGTCCTACTATTGAGCTTTCCCAGATTTTCAAGTACTTTCAGTACATAAGAAATTTTCAGCATGATAGAGACAGGATTAATACCAAAAATATACAAATAGGACTTCCTATTTAACTTCATGTTTTTATTTCTTAAGAAAAATTTCTTCCTTTACAGTTTTTGAATATGAAAAGAGATCACTTTTTTTGAGGAAAATAGAAATTTTTTTTTTGCTAACAGGCAGTGGGAAAGTTCTGTATTTAAAAAATATTAATTTTGGTAAATGTAGAAGTAATTTTCTTCTACTTAAAAGCTAGTATGTGCTTGTGAATGTAACATGTGACTATATTCCTATTTCTTTTTACTTTGTGACAGCTGCATGTGGAGGAAACCTGACAGGCCCAGCAGGAGTTATTTTATCGCCTAACTATCCACAGCCTTATCCTCCTGGGAAAGAATGTGACTGGAGAATAAAAGTAAACCCTGACTTTGTCATTGCCTTGATATTCAAAAGGTACCATTTCTCTATGAATGCCTTTGTTTTAAAGGGTTTAAAATGTAAAATCTAAAAATGGCAATATTTATATTTTCTTAAGGCTTCTAATTAAATTCTCTGTCCACATCCTGGAGCATATATCTAATATGTGCTATATCATCAATTCCAAATAATGTAAAAGAAAAATATATGGCTGTATGGTACATTTTCTATCCAATGTTCCTGAAAAACAAAACTTTCTCTGACATATCAAATAAAAAATCCTTTAAAGACCATAATAATTTGTAAAAGTGCTTGATTTATGCTATTGCAACTAATAGTTGAGACTGAAAGTGTAGTGGAAATTCTATCTGTAAGTCAGTTCTTTCAGGTTTTTTAGAAATACAGCCTAAATATACTTTGGTTAAAGTGCATAGATCAGAAAAAAAAATATTGTTCTACTTAGTCAAGAGATGAAAGACACTGAGATAATATTGTTTCATAATTTTAATTATTTCCTCTGTGTTCCATAATCAACCTGTATGTGTTGCATTGATTTTTACAAGTTGAAGTTCAGGGATATAGTCATATTCATGCATTTTGTTTGTCATTTCTAATTGAATCAGTCCCATATAATTATCTTGCTTGCTGTGTCTGTGGATGAAAATGCAATTTTTTTTTCATTTTTTGATACTGTGTTTTAAGTGTGATTTTAAACCTGAGAATGGTAACATTGTTGTTGACTTCAGTGGAGTGTTGATCAGTTGTGATTCTTTTAGGAGGAGATGGTGGCATGTTGAGAATTTTGCTGTATAATATTTGTACCCTTTCTGTGAAAAAAAAAAGCAACATAACACCAAAACAACAACAACCAAACACCAAACTAAAAAAAATTCTTTAATTACAGACTGCAGTTTATTTTCTAAAAGCTATTGATAGACACAAAATTAAAGAATGGAATCCTAAGGTACTTGAAATCGCATAATCAAAATTAAAGAAATTCTGTTTTTTCAGGTTTAAAATCACACTTAAAATACAGTAGCAAAAAATGAAAAAAAAATTTGCATTTTCATCCACAGACACAGCAAGCAAGATAATTATATGTGTCTTTCATCTCTTGACATCAGTGTATGAGAATAGTTCTCCACTAATTACACTCTTCAAGATGTCACATGATAGGTGTAGTAAGCAGCATATTTCTTTGGATTGCCTAAAAACTCGACTCAAATGCTCCATTTCAAAAAAGATGAAGGAAATTTGCAGTTACTCAGCATTCAGATTTGTTTGTGAGTATTATTGTAAGGAGTACAATATGAGAAATACAATGGAATTTTCTGTTTATGCTATACTTCCAGTGAATTTTCTAAATGGTTGCAGTCCAGTAATACACACACTTTTCAGTAGCCGAAGCTAGACAGGCCTGGAGTTCCCTGGTTCTTCTCTTGCACCCTTGTAAATTGCAGTAACATTGGCCACCTTCCAGAGAACAGGGACCTCTCCTGAACTCACCTCAAATTCCTCTGAAAAACATTCTATTCATATTATCGTCATAATTTCTTTGTAAACATATAAATGCCATCAAGTATAACATAGATGGTTTAGTGAGAATTAATATCAATTCACATTAGTTTATCATGTCTGATATTATCTGGATAAGAACAAAGACAAATTCCAAGATAATGGTCTATCCATGAAAGCATCTTGTTTCTAAAATGGTAAACGTGTTTGTAATGGGTGGATTTAGTCATCCAGTTTAGCCAAATAAAAGATGGACTTTTAATTCAAGCTACTTTTCTGGATCATTCCTTTGGTCCTCTGGTCAGAAGCAGCCTTTCTGAATCATGATTCCATGGTCTTGAGAAAGGTGTTAAAGATAGGTCGGAGAGTTTTCATAATGGGTTTTAGAAAGCTTATGGTGTTCATATCAATGATAAAAAGAACTCCACAGTGAATTTTTAACTGCAAATCATGTTTAAGACATTTATTTCTGGAGAAGGAAATGTGTTAGGCAGAAAATTGGCAACTACAGTCACAGTAATGTTTAACTCATTAAAAAAACCCCGAAGACTTAATTATTTTTCCCTTTATTTTCAGTTTCAATATGGAACCCAGTTATGATTTTCTACATATTTATGAAGGAGAAGATTCCAACAGTCCTCTAATTGGCAGTTTTCAAGGCTCACAGGCTCCTGAAAGAATAGAGAGCAGTGGTAACAGTCTGTTTCTGGCTTTTCGCAGCGATGCTTCTGTTGGAATGTCAGGATTTGCCATTGACTATAAAGGTACTGTTCTCATTGTAGTCTAAATAAAGGGAAGAAAATGTTTATTACTTAGTAATTTTTGAGACTCAAATCTGTTTCTCTCTGTACGTACTCATAACTGAACTGCCAAATACCTTTACGCATCAATGTATGTTTTAAAAACTATTTTCTATTAATATGTGAAGGAACACAGAAATCCTGTTTCATGAAATCTCTTTCACATTGCTTACGCACATTTTCATCTTCCAGAAAAAAAAAAAAAAGTAGGTAGAAGATGCACATCAAAAGTAACATTTAGAAAAAAGTTTTACAATAGTGAAATTTTATTACCCAAGAAGACCACCTGACTACTTCCTCTTTCTTGTCAATACATACCAATACATTTTCCTTTCCACATTGTTGTCAATCTACAAATGCATTTTTGAATTAATACTACTGGATCATGTTTGCATTTTTTTTTTTTTTTTTGCAGAAGATGTGTCTTACTAGATAGGGACTGAGATATGCTGACTGTTTATTAAAGCCAGACAATCACTGAAAATGCTGGTTTCTTTCCCAGTCACAGATGTTGTCAGTGGCTTAATTATAATCTTTGCTGAGTTTTATCAAGCTGTTTTTCAGCAGCAGAATGCTGCCTCAGCTTCTTAATCTTGGCAATTGAAGCAAACCACATTAATACACATGTTAAAAATGAAGAACAAAAAGATCTAAGAAATACAGAAAAAATACACCTATAAAATAAAAAAGAGTGAAAAAGAACTGTTAAATCATTTTTATATTTAGTCTTCATCTGTCATCCAGCATAATGCATTATTCTCCATGTGTGCAAGGTTCTTCTTCCCAAAGTAATTGTCATATTGCCATAAATGAAATCTTAGACTATTTGTCCCCATCTAAACAAAATATCAAAAAATGGAAAACAATTTGTTCCAGGAAGTCTGCAAGGCCTTCAAAGAAAGAAAATGAGATGTTGAGCAGAAGGAGATAGAGAGATAAAGATGGCGATTGAAAATGTGCTTACGCATTTTCACTGTGTCTGTGTTTTGCTCTCAGCATAGTGTGATATGGGTTCCTCTATGCAACTGAGAGTTAAATGAAATTGTAATAAGATAAAAATAAAAGATACAAGAACAGAATACTGTATTTTAAAAAGTTATTGTACACAATGGACAGTATATTTTTGCCTAATAATTTAATATTTTTCTGATGTATATTATTTAGTACTTTATATACAATGTATAAAATTATAGAACACTTTTGAGTTGGAAGAGAATTAAAGATCATCTAGTTCCAACCCCCCTGCCATGGTAGGGACACCTTCCTCTAGACTGGGTTGCTCAAAGCCCCATCCAACCTGACCTTGAACACTTCCAGGGGGGTCATATCCAAAACTTCTCTGGGCAACCTCTTGCAGTGCCTCACCACCCTCATAGTAAAGGATTACTTTGTTATATTTAACTAAACCTACCCTCTTTCAGTTTACCTCTCCCTTGTCCTATCACTACATTCCCTCGTTGTTGACTACCTCAGCCTTTTCCATGTCCTGGATAACCAGGTCTCCCATTACTTTCTGGAAAGGACTCACATTTTCCCTAGTCTTCCTTTTGTCACAAATATACATATAGAAGTGGTGGATTCTAGAAGTGGTCATTCTTCTTCTAAGTACTAAATATGAAACTTTATTGGAGTCATTCAGCTTCAGCTTCATTATAATTTCCTCTTCCAGATAATCAATCTTAAGCAAACATCCATGATAAATGATTCAACGAGAATAATATATTAATAAGCTGTTGAATAAATTAAACTATCTGAAAAAAAACTTTGAGAATAGTTTGTTTTGCCTTTTTTTTAAATTGAAAGTATATTTAGATTAACTGTAATTCGTTTTAACAGAAAAGCCACGGGAAGCTTGTTTTGATCCTGGAAACATCATGAACGGTACAAGAATTGGAACAGACTTTAAGCTTGGTTCAACTATTACTTACCAGTGTGATTCTGGATATAAGATTATTGAACCTTCAACTATAACATGTGTAATTGGTGCAGATGGAAAACCGGCTTGGAACAGAGCATTGCCGTCTTGTAATGGTATGTACTGTTTTCTTACCATTTCCCTTGTCTGTCCAGTGAGTTCAATTTCTCAGTCCCTAAGGCTATTTCCACTATTTCTACACATACTTCTTGTGCAAAAAAAAAAAAAAAAAAAAAGTAAAAAATAGGAATTAAGATGAATATTGGACTATGGCTTAGTCAATAATATATTAAGTATTTAAAAATTTCTTTAAACTGTGAAATCAACACATGTTTAGATAATGATTGCAAGGTAATATATAAGATTCTTTAGACACCCAGTATAATTTAGAATAGCTATCACAACCGTCTCAATGCTGCATTAATTGTCACCTTGGAATAAGAATTATAGTTACTGAGGCAAAAATAAGAGTAAAATCTCAGAACTGTGGCTAACTAATTTATCCTCTTTTTCTTGTTTCAGTGTTTGTGTTGTGTATATATATATATATGGAACAATTTTAACAAACCTAAAAGAAGTTACATATAATAATTAATAAAGTCCATAAAGTACTAATTTATTTATGTTGAAAAATAATCTCCCTTTAAATTTTAGATTTTAATTATAGAAAAACACAATTTAGAATGAAATATTTCTATAACTCCATAAGTTTAGAATTTGTTTTAAATTAAGTGTGATACACTTTCATTGCAATGTTATGTTCATGACTTGAGAATTTCATGTGCTAATCAGACTTTGTAGCATAGTTGCTGATATCCTCAAAGCAAGAAGAGAAGGAAAAAAAAATGAAGATTTTAAATTCATGCCATGAACTAATTTCTTGTGATATTTGAGTTTCACCTTAGCCACATAATCCTATTCTTCCTACTGATAGATCAAACTTCTCATCTTCTATCATTACACTGGATTTTTGAATAATTCATATAAGCAGCTAAGAGAATGTATGGATTTGTAGTATTAATTGCTGCCTTTTTGTGCAAAGGAAGTCAAACTTGTGCAGATATTTCAAGCATGATTTTAAAGACCTGTCAGGGAACAGAAAGAATAGGTCTGCTCAACAAGAGCTAAGACCCAAGGATATCCAAAGCACAAGCTCACTCACTAGGCAGAGCTGCACAACACATGAGCCAGGTCTGCAGAGCCAGGAGTTGGTAACAAGGTACTTTCACAGCCCCTGATCAATGACATTGTTGTCCACCTGGGCCGTAGGTTCTCCTCTGAGTCAGTTTCCAGGAAGCTGTTATGTTGTACTCTGCTACATGCAAGATGCCCACAGCAGAGTAACATTGATTTCCTTTGTGTCTTATAGTGGAATGACATCTTCATTGCTTAAAAGCAAATTAATATGACTGTGCTATTTTTTAACAACCTTATTTGTCCATTTATTTATTTAAAAAATAATTTCATTATTGGTTTCCTCATTATTGGGTAAGATAACTTCTTACAACAATCTGTTATTCTGGTGAAAACTATTGTTCTTTATGAAATAATTTCTCACAATAAAAAAGCACTGAATTGCATGAAACTAATTTAATACAAGGCTTATCTTTTAATAAAGATTTTGATAGGAAGCCAGGATTTTGCAAAATGTGAGAAGAGTGACAGCAGTACTTTGTTTTCAGTGTATAGAAATCTATTCAATCAATATCCAGCACGAGGAGATACTTGAACTTAAAAATAGCCCCTCCATCTGTCCCTTAGTGTGCCACATTTACAGCCTATACATGGAGAAACATGCCATGCATACACTGTTCATTGTTTTTCTCATGATACAGATGGAACTACTACTCATATAAATCTTGACTTGCCTTGGGGATTTGAGCTCCACTATTCTTAACTATGTCTTCTAACTTCTGAAGCTCTAAAAAGTTTCTCTTACCTTTCTGTCGCTTTTATTTTTTTTTGCATACATATGAAGCCAAAGATTTTTTTTATATGTATAATCTATGTGCAATTTTCATAATAATCTCGTAAAATTTGAAAATAAAGCAATTCAAGCATGCTTTCACAAAGCAGAATTTTTGGCATTCTGGAGGGTAGTGTCAGCATATATATGTATTCCTCTGTACCATTTTTAATGCAGTACCATATATTTTCCTGACCTGTTTTTAACATGGATAGATATAAACAGATATTTAAATGAAAACCCAACTGAAAGCCTGTGTTTACAGTATCTTTCAATTAAATAACTTATATTTCCAGTCCTATGTGAATACTGGTAGTCAAGTAAAACTTTCATGAATTCTAATTTTCAAGAAATTATAATAAAATTATCTCCTGAGAAAAAACCGTTAGCTATTTCAGAACAGGTAAACCAAAAAAAAAGCAAAACCAGTAAAGTGTCATTTAGTGATCTTTAGATTTTTTTTTTTTCAGATGTAACTAATATAGACAGCTCTAATTAATATAACATGTTTCTCTGTATTTGTTTCCAGCACCATGTGGAGGGCAGTATACTGGATCAGAGGGAGTGGTTTTATCACCAAATTTTCCTCATAATTACACTGCTGGACAGACTTGCCATTATTCAATAACTGTCCCTAAAGAATTTGGTAAGAATGTCTTCTATTGATTAATCAATCATTATCATTGTCCTACTCTTTATATGTCCTTTATGTGGAGTAAAAATGACCTTAGGTTTACATTGTATTGCAAATTATTTAAAAACTAAATATATTCCTGACATGGAAAATTATTCTAGTATTTTACCCTTTTACTTCTCCCTAGAGTAACTGACTTCAAATAAGAGATCTATGTTTGCTATCTAAGCATATCCTGAATTCCTTCATTGTTTCCATTATTCATCATCATAGGATAATCATTTTTTCATGCTTCCTGCAAAGTAAAATCAGGTGTCAGAAAACAAGCTCTTATATTTCTCTTACTTTCTAACTTTTTGTCTTTTATGTTATGACAAGGGTAAGATGAGTGTAATCACATTTGTTTAAGATGTACAGTGGAAGCAATTCTGCATGAAAGTACCAGAAATGCTTGTGAAAAATCACAAAGCTGATTATTTCAATGTGTCTAAATACTTGGACAGAATCTCTAAAACTCAAGCAAATGTATGTTAGGTGTAGTTTCCTGCAAAATAGGTTTCTCCTAAGTCTGACAAATAGCAGTTAGATTCATTTTTCTACTTATTTACTGGGAGGCTTAATTCACAGCAAGTTAATGCATTTGGTACTTTCTGTGTACAATGAAACCCTTAAGGACTCAGCTGTAAACAAAATATAGATGGCTAGAATGACAAAATAATATTTTTATTGACTTGGTTTTACTTCCTGTTTCTATTGCTAGATGATATTTGAATTTGGGGAACTATTCAATACTTAGTGAGATGTAATATTAAATTATTTATTAATATACCTTAAATTATGTAAAGATGAAGTGCAAATTAAGTGTAGCAATATGTCAAAGTCGGTAACACACTGGTATTTTTTAATATTTGATCAGTTTTTATAGACTTCTGATAAAACAAGTACTAATGCAAATTTAAAAATTTGACAAATCAGTAAGTTTAAAAAAAATTTCCTCAGACTAAAGCCAGGTAAGTAAGCAATCCTATGTGATAATAGATGATCCTTAATAGTTGTTATATTTGACAATGTAATTTTGGTACAAACCTTTCTGTTTAGATATTCCATTTTTTTATTCTCATAGGTACCTAAACAATAAGACTTGTTTGACTGGAGGTCACAGTTTTGGTGAAGGCATGATTTAATAAATTTGTATTTAATTAAAAATATGGAAATAATACAAAAAATTATCTTGCATGTAAGTTTAATGCAGCTGTTGTATCACATTAGACAATTGTATAAGTTGGAAAAGTTGATGCAGAAATTCATTAATAAATAAGACAAACAGAAATACATCCTTGACTTCAATTTTGAAGACTAAGTTCTTTTATCTCCTCTCTTTTTATTTTTTTTTCCTCTCTATCCTTTTTTTTTACTTTTTAAAATTTAGTTGTGTTTGGACAATTTGCCTATTTTCAAACAGCTTTGAATGATGTGGCAGAATTATTTGATGGAGAAAACTCTCAAGCTAGACTTCTTAGTTCTCTGTCTGGATCCCACTCAGGTAATTAATAAAGAAGTATACATTTCTTACACAGCTCAGTATGGGAAAAAATAATCAGGAGAATGATATGAATTTACTTTGAAAATAAAATTATTGGAACAGGATGCTAAAAGAAGTGGAATAGCCTTCTAAATCTTTGAATCAAGACATTATTCTGGAACATATGGTTTGGAAAGAACTGATCCTGGGGTTGGTGTAGAAAAAGTTGAATGAAGTTCTCAGATCTCTAGGTAAGAGGGCAGATTGGATGGTATAATTGTCTTCTCTGCCCCTAAACCTTCTGAAATACACATCTACATATTCTGAGTGGCTAATTTACACAAATTACTTGTATTTACAATATGCAATTATCTGTATGCAAACATGCACTTAAACTAAAAGCAGGCCAGCTGTTGCATTCAGGTAACTATAGCAAAATGTTGACCTTATGAAATCACAATTAAGCTTATATGGATTACAACATGGTCAAATTCCCAATGAGTGCATATATAATGAATGTGTTCATCTTCAGTGATATGTAAGTATATTTTTATATTTCCGTAGCTAATAATGTGTTTTGTTAAATACTTCTAGTATTTTGGAGAGCTTATATGTGAGTTTAATATTTTTGCAGTGCAAAGCTATTCATGGCTTCTTGATTTTTACTTTGAATAATTGGAGAAATACTTAATAGGAAAATAATGTAACATATCTATTTGATTTAAAGTAAATATATTGTTACATGAAAAACTCCATTCTTAATTTTCCTCTGGTGAATCCAGATATTTGTGTTATGAGTTCACAAAAAATTCTAAGATTTGTTTAATCTGACAAAATTTCAGCAACAAAACAAAATTAAATTTTTAAATTTGAGACAGCTGATCCCAACACCAAATTTTACTGCATCAAACTGTCATAGAAAAGTTGGAACTAATGTCTGTTGTGAAAACAGATATTTAAAAATACTTGAAGGGTATTTAAACTTCCTATTTTTATTTATTACTTGTGACAAATCTGATTTTCATTGATTCAGGAGGGAATTCTCCTACATGGAATCTCTAATTGCAATAATATAAAATTAGTCAAAGGGAAAGACTTAGATACCTAGTTATAGATATTTTAAATAATCATTTATTTCTGAAGAATTTCAAAAAATATGGGTTCATACAGTCCAGGGAGAATAAAAACAGTAGTCATATGTAGCGGACTGTTGTAGAAGTACTGCAATTTTTTCTATAGTGTTTCATTATTGAACTTTTATCATGACTTCCGGCAAATATGCCAGGAAAGGAAATAAAGTATATTAAATATTTTTATTAATCCTCAAATCAGAAATAAAGTTTCCAATGCCATAAGAAAGTTAATAATGTAATATAGTTCCTGTGCGACCACATATTTATTGAAGCCACTACATAAAACAAGTCATAAGTTTGTTCTCTCTGTTTTAGTCTTGAAATGAAAAACATTCCATGAAGGCTCCAGTGACATTTTTCAAATACTTTTATTTGTTTAATGTGTTTTGCAAGGCAAAGTAAACCTCTCAGTCACAGAAAAGAGTTAACTAAAAAGTCTTCTAATAATTTTGGCCCAAGCAGCAATAGGGTTCTTGTCATGTAGTTTATTGGAGCTCTAGTTCCAACTGCTGAAGTAAATTCCAGATGGCTTCTTTTGTTGCATCATGAAGTCTTTTTATTCTGGCCATGGCAAAATTAGTTTCGTACAATGTTATTTATGTTTACTTTAACTATATAGGAAAACATGAAACTGTGTGTTTTAACAGCATATTTGATTACGTATTGAAGAGCTATAACTGTTTCTGTTTTGTGTACTTATTTTCTGTTTCCATTTGTAGGAGAGACATTGCCTTTGGCTACATCTAATCAAATTCTTCTGCGATTCAGTGCTAAGAGTGGGGCATCAGCCAGGGGGTTTCACTTTGTTTACCAAGGTAAACATGTCTACTTTTGGTGGAAGACACTTGTGCCAATTTCATGAATTGTATTATTTTTAATTCTGCATAAGCCTTAATGTATTGCTTTAAATGTGACTGTAGTCTTAACCTTTTTCCAGAGATCAGGGACTTCTCCTGATGGCAGACTGTCTTTCTAACAGCAGTTGTCTGTGTTTATCCTGTCTTGCCCCATAGACTTGAGTATGTCCAGCCTTTCTCAGTACTTGGCAATCTGTTGCTCCCTTACTGCTGAGTGAGCTCAAGGGGTTTAGGAGTGTGCTTAATTGCATTAGTCTTTCTCAATATTCCCAGTTGATTTTTCAAGAGGTTTTTTTTTTGTTCAGGCTGTTAAGGATTCTGTCTTGAAGAGCTCGGGGAGAAAACTGCTGCGGCAGAGACCATCAGGCCATTTCAGTATTGAAGTGTGGATGGGAGACTTGCTGGTCTGTTTCTGAGCCAGCTGAACTTGAGGAGACATTTTGTGCATGTCTGCCCACTGCAGCTGAAATGCAAGAATGTCACGGCATGGCCAAGTCTGTTAGCATTCTGCTGGGCAGCTGAGTACACTTAGCTGATCCATGTGTCTTGAATGCTATCTGGTGACACCAGGAGCATTGCTTAAAGATTCAGTGCCTCTACAGGCAACAAATGCAGTCCCAAAGGGACTGACTTCTGGGCAGCTCACTATATGTATTGCATACACACCCAGTAAGCTTAACGAGACACTCATTGCACTCCTTTACTAAAGTGAAGTGTAAAAGTATTTTGGGATAGTTTAAAGTAATATTATTAAGATTACTAGAGCACTCTTTTTTTTTTTTATTTTTTAAAAGATAAGAGTTTATGTGGCATTCTAGTGTCCTAGTTTGACACAGCAAATAAATGGAAAGAACTGTCTCACCTCAAGAATATTTCACAGTTTAAAGAAGCTTGTTAAGATTGATTGTTAAGCCTTCTGACTCCTCTGTTTATAGAAAGATATCTCCATGACTGCACATTCTCCTTTGGATATATATGAAGATACTGTTACCTGCTCTTATTACACATCGAAAATATCTTACATACACTTGCAGTAAAACTTATCATCCAAAATTAACTGTAACAGAGGAGGACTATAAACTTCTGGAGTTAGAAAAGAGCTTTCAGCATTTGAGTTCTTATCCATTTGCATATGAATGACATATTTCTGTCTTACTCTGTTATTGTTAACACTCTGAAGCGTTACTTTTTGCTGCTTTTGAAGAATTCATAGTGATAAAACCCCATGATTCTATTAGCTGTATACAGACATAGAGTGCTATTGAACAGGCAGTCTCCAGGTGAGCACAATGTTATGCCTCATTTCAGACATTTATACTTTTATTAACTGTAAGAAATAGATTTTAACAAATGGGAGCACAAAATGATTTAGGAAAATTCATTTTATTTGTGTCAAAAAAATCGTGAAGCTAGCTAAATGCCATGGGATTTTAATATATTTTAATATATATCCTAAGAGCTTTACTAAATACAGTTATATATGTATACATGTATTGGTTAATGAGTTAGTGATATTTAATAAGCTCTATCTTTTTGAGATTTTTTTCCTCTTCCTATAAAGCGTGTGATCATACTTCCAATGACCACCTGCTTGCTAGCCTTTTAAATACTTCAGAAATTACATCCATTCTCACACTGAACACAGTAATCTGGTCTGCAAAGTCAATCATTTTATTTATTGCCCTCTATTCCAGGTTGACCTTTCTCCCTGTTCACTTTTCCACTGGGCTGATTTCAATTTTGTTTCACAGTGGTATGAAACATTTACTGAAAAATGGAGGATAATTACTATAGAAAATGGAATGCCTCTCTGATACAGCTTGAGAAGTCTAGGTTGACAACACTATAGGTAAAAGCTGAAAGGAAGGCTCGAGGGAGAAAAAGTTATTGCTTGCTTTATTTCACATTCTATCTGGTTTGAACAACCAACAGATAGGGACTTTAGCTTCTGATTCAGTTTTAATGGCTTTCGTGATGCCACTTTCTCAACAACTTCTTTTTATCTGGATATGCCATCTATGACAATTTCTTTTCTCGGATGATCACATTTCCTTGTAATTAATGCACTAGGTAAAGAGTGTCTGTAATATGAGACTAAATTAATATCGAGTCTTCCAAAATATTAGGGTCAGGTATGCTAAGAACAATCATGTGGAAGAAGACTGGGATTTTTTTTTTCAGGCTTTCTTATGCTTATCTTCCTTCTATGACACCACCTAAGAAACAAGAGCCTATATTTTTTATAACTCAGGCTGCAGCAGTACAGAGTTCCTTCCTTAACTTTCTACCATCCAAATATTGATGGGGTTTTATTATTTGTCTTTTTAACTTGTTATACAATACACGAACCAGTTTATTAGGTCAATTGATATTTTAAAGAGGATTATTAAGAAATTTAGTATACTAGGATGAAGAAGACAAGACAAAAATAATAGTAAAAGAAGATTGTGTCTTCAACAATCAAGTTGATCTAATTTGTGACAAGAATAAAATGCATAGCCACACCTTCTCTGCTAAATGTAATTAGAGAGAAGAACTAAGACTGTTAGTATTACTTTTTATATGTGTTACCATGACACATTATATCCTGGTGTACAACAGACATCCTGGAGAGGTGATTGATGCCCAGAGCCTGTCAGTGTTTAAAAGGGATTTGAAAAATGCCCTTAATAACATGTTTTACCTTGGTCAGTCTCAAATTGGAAAGGAAAGTTGTTGGTCTCTTCCAATTGAAATAATCTTGGAGGCATATCAGCTGAGCTGTCAGTTGTGTCACCTTTTAAAGAAACAGACCTTTTTTTGCTAACTTTTTATAGATGTTAGAAACTATGCTCCATTTTTCTGTGAACTATTTAAATCCCATTTTAAGCAGTGTGGGACTACCTTACTTTGTTGTTATCTAAAGCTTGCATTGCATCTATTCTTAAGGCAGTTCTTTTTAAAATGGGGGGGGGGGGGAATTTGAGGTAGGGGGGAAGGGTAGTGGAGGATTTAAAAAAATAGTACCTCGTGGTGATTTTGTATCTTTAGCATTTCTTGTCTCACAGTAACCATTAACAGAGTATTAGTCAAACTTCTGGAAAACTGAGCAAAATGTCTTTTTTTAAATGCCATTGTATGTTTCTTCCTGGCAATAGAATAATTTGATACAACTGCAGACATGGATGTTTCTGGCTGTCAGGGCTGATCTCAGTAAAATGTCAGCTTTTAGTCTGAAAAAGCATTTCTGGTGTGTGAACTAATTCAAGAGTAAACTGCTAGTAAACTGCCCCTACATTTGCTATCATGGCAGAGATAGCTTGCTCACAGGAAAATAACTTTCATAAGGGAATATTATAATGAAACCAAATGATCTGGCATTCTTGTTGAGAGGTGCTACAAGGTCTAGTTACACAAAAGTGTAGATTGCTAGTGCATGTATGCAAATTTCCCAATTTATTACTATTATTGTTACTGAAAATTATAGGATGTTCTTAAATCTGACTTAAAAAGTGTCCTTTGTCTGCACAGCTGTTGTAGGTATTCTCCAGATGTGGTTGCTAGGCAAGGGTTAGAGAAACAGGAAGGATTTTTTTTTCTATAGTTTCCTCTCTTTTAAAAATTTGAGTTAAAAAAATACATAGGGAAAGATGGTAATCCCATAGGAAGCTGAGCAAGTTTCTTTCACACAATGAATGGAAAATACTCCAGGAGTAATGCTGTAATTTTCAGTCATTCATGTAGCCTCTTAGGTAAGACAGATAAGCTTTGGACATGCGAGAAGCTAAAAGTTTAACTAGCAGGCAGCTGAGGTGGTGACCTGTGTGGGAGGAGGCCTTAAGCTACTATGAGCCATTCACAAACAGCATCCTGTGAGGCTGGTATGAGCAATTTCTCACATGCCTACATTCCCACTAGTCAGAGGAACATGTGGTGCCTCAGAAATATTTGAGAGTCTCAACTGCTTTGGGGCAGAGGTGCTCCTGGATATGTGCTGCTAGAAACACTGGTGGAGGGATTGTTGGAGGCACTCTTGGAAAGAGGCACTCCCTGCCAAAGGGCTTGTACTTCCAAAGGGCTGGGGCCTGTGGGGGACACCTGCTGGAGTGAGAACACCTCAGAGGTGAAAGTACTATTCAGTAGAGGACATCTTTGAGGAACTGCAGCCCATGGATGACCCATGCTGGAGGAGAAACATTCAGAAACAGGGGGATGTGGAAACCTGAGGAAGGAAAAAGAAGGAGAAAGATGAGAAAAATGCTAAAGAAATTGTTAGGGGAGGTGGGGGAAAGCAAAAAGGAAGCACATACCCCAACTTCCTGTGCTGCCTCCCACCTCATTGGTACAACAAAGATAGTTGCAAGGAAGTTGAGAAAAAGGAAAGGACAGGTGTTTGAAGTTGAGCCTGAGCCTGGTGAGAACGAAGTAAAACTGTTTAATTAACTTGATTGATTTTTTGTGTCCTCTTTCTTTTTAATTCCTGAATCAGTGATCAGAAGCTTGTGTAAAATTGGTAAAAAATTAAGCATGATTAAGTTTTAATTTCCTGAATCTAAACTGGTTTGTCCACAAGAATGTACTGAACCCTTTTCTGTCATATAATTGAGAATGATTTATCTCATGGCCAAAATGCGCATTTGAACATGTAGCCCTGACCAAGGGATGGATAATGCTGAATTAAATGGCAGAAGCTGTAGTTCCAGGCATGTGACAGATTGGATGTGTGAGCAACCATCATCATGTAGGCAGTTGTAAAATCATCACTTATTCCAGTGTGGTCATTATACAATAACATGGAATAAAAAGGTGTGAATAGAACAGTGCTGGTGCAGAAGACGCATGGGTAGAGAAAAGTCCAAATAAAAGAGCAAAAAGGAGCAAGCTGAGTCAGCTGAATTGACCTGGCAGTCTGCATCTGGCCTGCAGGTTACCATCAGGAAGAACTGTGACTGTGAAACCCGTGAACTATGGTTTCATCATTTTCCTTCCACAAGTGCAGAAGGGTTTCCTGACAGGGTTAGAACTGCATGCAGGGACAAGTTTCATAGAGCATCTGTGTGATACCGAAGTCCTGTTGAGAACTTGATGACAAATTCCTATTTATTTTGAACAAAAGCAGATATATTAAGTTTGCTGAAAGGTAAATTATTTGCTTAAACTGTGTAAGGTGTTTAAACCTTTTAAAAAACATATTAAAATGGATTTGCTTTTGTTTTGCCATATTGTGCATTTACCCAGGAGTATGCTAGTTTACCTCTGACCATTGTTTAAATCCTGAGTACATTTTACAACTTTCTGTAGCTTTCAAGGTTAAAAACTGCAACCAACCAATGTACTAATTTAGTAGAAAAATACATATTACAGTACGTCTCACTTTGTCTGACTAATCAACTCACTCCATATTATTAAAAAAAAGAGAATGTATTTTTCTATTATTGATAGTATTAGTTATTTCTAAATTAATTATTTCTAAATTTCTTTTTCTTCTTAGAAAAAACTTTTCTCTACATTCAGTAATACTTGGGCAAACTTAACAGTTAGGTGGTAGCAACGCTTAAACTCGTAGGACATAATAGAATCATAAATGACAACTTTCATTGTTCTGCTAAAATGTGTTTCATGTTAAATGCTAGATTTAAAACATAATTTATTTCAATTCCTGTTCCGTATCCAACTTGTTAAGAAATGTTAATTTTTAGAGCATTTACAAGTACTTAAAACTTAATTATGATTCTGAATAGAGCAAATGACAGTATAAGAAAAAGGATGAGCATGAAGTTATCAATATTAAAATAAGTATGTATATCTCCATACACCTTGTCTTGTACTTAGTGACCAGGGTAGCTGAACAGGTGTGGGTGTGTACAGTTGTCCCCATCAACAGATAGAAATATCCCTCTTCACTCTTGTGGGTCAGCAAAGGAATTTAAACATAATGCCGTAAAATAAAACTAAATATAGCCATCATTCTGCTTACATTAGTGAGCCAGAAGAACCATGCTCGAAAATCTTCCAGGAATAAGGTGTAACACCGACCTACTTTCTTTTTTCTCCTTCCTGGTGCCATTTTGTGTCATTTACTTAAGTACTAAGTGGCAGGCAATTTTCATGGTGTTACTTATTCATATCTAGATGCAGTGTCTCTCTAAAACTAACTCTTGAGCAAACCAAGGTGATGAAACAAAGGTTTTGAACATGCCATTCACACAGAAAAATTGCATTTATTTAATATTATTTTTAAATTATCTTTATTTTATTATACTGTAAAACATAGATGATATTGCACACTGTCATTTTCTATATAAATATTTTAGTTTGCTTTTGAGTTTGCAATTACTAGCTAAGTGCAAAATGATATGTAGTAAGAGCAAGTTTTATATATGAACAACATGCACAATAGCAAAAGTCAGTAGGCATAAAAAATACCTGTTATCAAGAAGTGTTTATAAATAATGAAGCCAAAGGGAAAACTATCCCATGAGCTTCTAATGAATTTTATTATTTTGCTATTTACATATTGCTTGCAGTCTTATAACTGTTCTTGTATCACATCAGGTTTATGAATTCCCAGACATTATTGGTAAAAATTATTCTTGTCAAAAGAAAACACTGAAATTGCCTGGAGAGTGTATTGTTATCACTTTACATTCTCCAATATGGTAAATCAAATATTTGTAAGATTTTATGTTTTCTTTATATCTGATTAACTACACCATAAAATTTTTCTGGGCTTCTAATGAAAAAGTTCTAGTGAGAAGCCAAAGGCCCCATGTTTATTAGATGACATAGGTGGTAGATGTAGAATCCTGTCATTGAAGGTGGCCACAGAAACACCCAGTGCCTTAAGCTGTGCATCCAAAGTCAAAATGTCTCTGAACTGCCGTGGCACTCATATGACTGTACACAGGCTCAGCCAAAACTACATTCCAGCTAATTGCCATGAAAGCAATAGTCCATTCTTTGAGAATACAGAAGCAGAGCAAGTAACATGAATTAAGCTCTGTCCTATAAAAAACAATCAGCATTTTTACTGGTCTATTTTTTTTTTATTATGACTGTCATTTGTATTCATGACTATATTTTTCTCTCTGTATACAGCTGTTCCACGCACAAGTGATACACAGTGTAGCTCAGTTCCAGAGCCTAGATATGGAAGGAGAATTGGCTCTGAGTTTTCAGCAGGCTCTGTTGTTCGATTTGAGTGTAGTCCTGGCTATCTCCTACAAGGCTCAAAAGCTATTCGATGTCAGTCTGTACCAAATGCCTTAGCTCAGTGGAATGACACAGTACCAAGCTGTGTAGGTAAGCAATTACATTTACATTGTCTGTTCTGTCACAAGTCTCTGAATTAGGATTCAGGAATTGTTTCAGAAAATAGTATTTAACCCATATATTCACTCTCCTTTGGTTAATATCAGTCATGTCCAATTTAAAAGAGCAGTTTTCCATATCAAGAAATAATTGAGTACCAGCTGGCTCATAGGCAGTATATTGTTTCATATAATGACTTAGATTATATGAACAAGTGTGATGAAGATTTTCTTGAACATTCATTATTTTCATGACTTATATACAGTTTGAAATACAAGACAGAATTTAATTCTCCAGAAGCGTCTTTACCTGTTTTATTACACAGTGCTTCGGTTTTCCTATCACACATAGGATAATGATTTTTTTCAAGCAAAAGCATAGTGTACATTGAATGATTCTAGCATCGTAAAGTATAAGAAATTTTCTTTGGTCTGTCAGTAGACCTGCACTGCAATAATGCTTTGCACTACAGTTTTTTGTTGAAGTATTTTTACCTTCTCCCTATTTGGATTTTTAATTCAAAAGTCATTGCTATTCCGAGGAATTTACTCTAGCATTAATTAGAGTGTTCTAAAAATAAATGCAGGTATCATATTTTCTGCATATTCTGTTGGGTTTTTTGGTACATGTTTTTTTGTTGTTGTTGTTGTTGTTGTTTTGGGGGTTTTTGTTGCTTTTTGTTTGGTTGGTTTTGGGGTTTTTTGTTGCTTTTTGTTTGGTTGGGTTTTGTGTGGGTTTTTTTGTTGTTGTTGTTGTTCTGTTTTCCTCAATCTTAAAGAACCAAATATGTATACACTAAAAATATTTAATGTACTACACCACTTTATCAACTAGATTCAATATTGGAACTGTCTTGGCCTATGGGTAAATTCACATGATTTCTGTCCATCATGATTGTGTTTAACGTTATGTCTTTACAGTTTGTTGTTACTCTAAGTAAGACATGATAAACCTTTGCTAATGAAGTTCATTTCTGAATTTTTATTCAGGCAGATTGTATCTTATGCTGGATATCATTAATATATTTTAGATAAGATGCATTCTAAGTTCAGATGATTGCTTCATGTCTATGTGTTTATGCTACAAGAGCAGATAATTATAATGATCTTGATTGTAGTAAAATTATTATTACTTCTCTGTTCTCTAAAGTGGTTTAAGTTGTGCAATAATCTGTGATAATACTTTCTTTCAGTGCCATGCAGTGGGAATTTTACTGAGCGCAGAGGTACTATTCTTTCACCAGGTTACCCTGAGCCTTATGGTAACAGCTTGAATTGTGTGTGGAAAATCATAGTGACTGAGGGATCAGGTATTCAGGCAAGTCTGTATTCTGTCAAGCATGGAATATAAAGTACTTTGTTTGTTTATTTCTCTAAAAATTTCATAAATTAGTAATCCTATAATTGGGGAGTGGGGTACTTGAAATATTAGTGCTTTGGATTTCTCATTATTGTTCTTTGGTTAGCTTTATTTTATGTTTCTTTATTTTCACATAGAGACATGAATGAAAAGTGATTAACAAGCAGTTTTCTGTTAATTGTGTAGTATATTGAAAGCAAGTCCTAATCCTTCAATCTGATATGCAAATACCAACTCTTTCTATCTGCTAGGGTATTACTGAGGCCCTTGAGAGTGCTGCAGCTATCTTGATTATCTGCTTATTTACACTTTGAGTAATTATTCAAAATGATGTAACACACGTGCAAAATCCTTCTTACTTACCTTGTGTCATATTTTCTAAGAGTTAGCACAATGAAAAAAGTGAATATTGATTTTTCATTTACATTCCTTTCACTGATGTGTCTTTTGTTTGGATCTCTTTATATTATTTTCTTTGCTGTGTGTTCTCTTTTCATTTTGCTGGTTTTAGAACATTTAAAGATGCACATGGCTTGTTGGCTTAAAAAAGTCCTTTGGTCCTGTTTTATAGATCCAAGTCATCAGCTTTGCCACTGAACATAATTGGGACTCCCTTGAAATATATGATGGTGGAGATATGACAGCACCGCGTCTTGGGAGCTTTTCAGGTTAGGATATGCCATGAATTAAAGATACAGTTTTATATATATAGATATGTATGTGAGAGAACATGCCTTTATTTGCTCACATATATAGATAAGGAGTATGTATTCATCATTTCTGATACCATTATGAAATGTTCTTGGTTTTGGGAGACTTCAGGTGGTGTAAGCATGTCAATATTCAAATTCAAAGAGGTTTTCAGTAGAAAATAGGACACTAAAATGTTTAACTTTGATTAGTGGACTTTAGTTGATAATACTTTCAAAAAAAATCCTTTCTTTTATCTTTCCTGCCCCTCACATAGAGAAGATATACGGATATAAATTGGTACTGACATTCAAGGCGTTTCCCTTGATAGCTTTGACTTATTCTTTTTAGCCTGCCTTTCTCATGAAAAAGATGAAGCATTCAGTCTTCATCTAAACTCACCAGACCTCACAGAACAAACTGATTTAATACAACTGGAATATAAAAAAAAACCAGTCAATTACTTGTTTAAAATGCATCAAGCACATACACTTTTTCTCTTTATATGAGACTTTTTTATAGAAAGAGTGTGTTTTGTAAACCAAACTAAGAGAAAGGGATTAAGTAATGAATAATAACCCAGACTCACGATTACTGCTCTGATTCTGATGTCACTAAAGTGGGTAGATTTTTGCTTTTGGTGATTTCACAAACTTTTGAAGTATAGATGCATATTGGATTAGTAAGGAAATGAAGAATCAACTGAAAAAAATTACTGATTAACAGAATGGCATAAGGTGTGGTATATCCCTTTGGTCAGTTAAGGGCAGCTGTCCTGGCTGTGTCACCCAGATTCTTGGCTACCCCCAGCCTCCTCACTGGTGGGATAGTGTGGGAAGGCCATGACACTGTGTAAGTGCTGCTCAGCAATACCTCAAACATCCCTGTGTTATCAATACGGTTTTGGTCACAAAACCAAAGCACTGTGCCACCTACAGTGATTAACCCTATCCCAGCCAGACCCAGCCCAAGAGCTATAATTTTAAATGCTAGTGACAAGGCTGTATGCTAGGTTGAAAATAAGTAAAATGAAATTATGAAAATTAATCTACTTTTGGAAGTGAATTATGTGGCTAGTATATTGGACCCACTGGATAAAGAACAGATTAAATTATGCATTCAACAATATTCTATTTAACAATACTCAAGACTCAAAACAATTCCTTATTCTACAAAATAAGTGTATCATCTTGCTTTAGCTTAAAAGCCTTCCTAACTTCCAGGGAAACTGAAAAAGACAACTTTTTGTATTAGAAATATTTCATTGGAGATAAAGTAGCATGGATTTATTGTGGATTGGTCTCTTCCATAATCAATGTCAGACCTAAAATGAAGAATTTTTTTTCTGCATGGGAAAGAATATGTAAAAAGGACATGAAATCTTCTGTTTCCAAAACTGAACCAATGATGTGGCATTGAAACTGAATTCCAGGAATGATTTCATGAGTGGTAAAATTTCTCACTTACTAAATCTTGTATGAAACGATTGTCTTGTGATTCACTCTCTGTGGGTTCCTCTGTCTTCTAAATACACATTTAAGAGGTAAAGGTAGACAGTTACTGAGAACTGACTAAATTGTGCTAATTATGTCAGAGAGTTGATTTGGACAGGTGAATTCACTGAGTCTGTGTCTTTTTGGCCATTCTGTAATCCTTTCCAAGATTCCTGGATGACTGAGATTACATGTTTGAGCTCATTGTATGCTCAGTGCAACTCTTCTCTATATAGCATTGGCTGCAAGATGTGTAGAGCAGATCCTTCTTTTGAATGCATACATATATATATATGTCTTTGTGTGTATAGACAGAGAGAGAATACAAATACAGTAGTCATTGAGGTTGGCATCTGGAGAATCTACTCTTATGATGGTAGTTAAATTTAGAAAGAAATTAGGTAAGAATGTGACCTATGCTGTATGCATGTGCTAATCCAAGAAATGCTTAAAATGACCACTTATCTCCATTCTTGGCCTGGAAATTTCTTAGATAGCTACACAGACTTTCACATGTTGAGCGTAATGTTTACTTCTGGAATGAGATACATTATCAGTCATTGCTGATACTTGAAAGGGACACAAACTTCTGTAATAATATCATAATGGAACATTTAGGTAGGAAACCCATTAGTCCTCATAAACCTTTAGACAAAACTTGTGTGCATTTACTGCCTCCTAGGAAATCTGCCTATTTTCCAGACTACAGATTTTCAATCAAAAGGTTAAGAAGTATATAAGATTCTCAGTATCCTGCCATGGTATCTGTCTACATGAGCATTAGATAGCTACACATATCTACACTTAAGGTATCATCAATGATATCTGCTCCTGCCCTTTAAGTACCATTTCTCTCTGTTGACAGTAAAGGAAGTTCAAAACAATTAGGACTCTATGTCTGGTTACCACACTGAAACATATCTTCCATGCTTCATATACCCAATCCCAGAAAAGGCAGAGGTTAGCAAGTCAACAGTAGAATTCCAGTTTATAGATTTGATTATAGATAATGATTTATAGAATCATAAAATCATAGAACAATCCAGGCTGAAAAGGACTTAACAAGATCATGTACTTCAACCTTTTGTAAGAAAGGAAACCTAGATGATATTGTCCAGTACTCTGTCCAGTTGTATTTTCAAAACCTCCAGTGATGGGGACTCTACCATATCACCTGAGTGGTTGCTGCAGGGCATGGTGGTTCCCATGGTGAAAACGTTCTTTCTAATGTAAAGATAAAACATTCCCTCATGCATCTTGGACCTCTTGCCCCGTGTCTTCTCCTTGCGGCTCCCAGTGAAGTGAGGAGCCCTTTAGGTACTGGAATACTGTGATGAGGTCCCCTCTGAGCCTTCTCTTCTACAGGAAGAAGTGACCTAACTCCTTCAGTCTTTTCTCACAGGGTAAGTTCTCCAGCCTTTGATCATCTTTATGGTTCTCCTTTGGATGTCTCCAGTCTGTCATTGTCTTTCTTGCATTGTGAGGCCCAGAATGGCACAATTCTCTATACATAGCCTGACAAGTTCTGAAAAGAGCAGTATGATTGGTTCCCTGTCTCTGCTAGTAATGCTGCTCTGGGTGCAGCTCAGGAACCTATTTGCCTTATTTGCTGCAGCAGTGCGCTGCTGATTCACATTCAGCTTGTCCACTGCAACAGTCCCAGGTCCTTTCAGCAAGGCTGCTCCCCAAGTACACAAATCCTTGCCTGTAGCAGGCTCTTCTGCTTATTCTAACAGGGTGTTGCACTTGTCTCTGTTACAAAGTTCATACCATTCTTACTAGTCTACTCTTTCAGACTCTCCAGGTCTCTCTGACGAGTCAGCCCTCCACTCAGTTCAGTGTCACCAGCAAACTTGGTGAGAGTGCTTTCAATCCCACCACGCAAATAATTTCTGAAGATATTGAAAGTGTGTGGGGTCACTATCAGTCCCTGGGGGTTCCATTTGTGACAGATAGCCAGCCTGAATGATTCCATTGAAAGTAGCAATTATGAGAATTAGCCTCATTTATTTCCCACAGTACAATAGGATCTAACTTTTCATCTTAATGAATGTCAGCCTTTAAGGAAGTAAAAGACTGGTGGTAAATGTTACCAGGTCCTACAAAGGAACAGAACTGCCAGGTGACTTTTGTTCATTGAAGAGTATAATAGTAATTATGAGTTAACATCCTCATTGCTACAGGACATCTTAAACATCCTTAAATATATTTCAAATTCTTTATTGATGCTGTTGAGGAATACAGTAGATGCCGGTATCTGCATGAGCAGCTGCAGTTCAAGCTGCTCATGGACCTCTGGGTAGTGCAGCCAGAGGCAAGAAGCCTTGAACCTTGCACAGCAAAGGGCCCAAGGACATGTGGTTCAGCCTGGTGACAAAACACTCAAAGACGTGGCAGGAGCTGAGGATTAGGAAAGAAGAGACTTTTCAGAGTGGTGAGACTGTGAGGGTGAAAAAGCCCAGTGGTTTCTTGGCTGGGATTATCCCTGGAAGCATCAGCTTGAGCTGTTTCAGTGTAAGTGCCCTGTGAATAAATGGCTTTATGGGATGAAATATCCGAGACTCTGCTGTGGGAGACTTGGGGTGGAATCTGTGAGGAAACCTGATCTGACTGTGAGGGTGAGGTGTGCAGGCAGTGAAATGGGGACTCATCAGATCATTGGAGTTGCCCACTGTGAGAAGTCCCTGGTGGTGGGAGTGTGACCAGCCTGTCTGGATGGTCAGACAGGGAGGTTTCTATAACAGATACTATGAAAAGTCCTTCTTCCAGGGAGATGCTTCACTGTTTTCTGTACTCCATAGTAATATTGTGTTATGTGAGTGCTCTGTACTCTCTGAATTTGGATACTTTGAGTCTCCATATCAGATGGCAAACACCTTCCTTAAAGACCAGTTTGTAATCTTTCAGGTCCCCCATTTATATCAAGATTTTCCTTAGTTCATTTTTAGATCTAGAAGTATTTACCAGTTCCTAGTTTAGATTGTAGGCATAGGAAGATAATTCTTTTCAACAATTCTTAAGCCCAAGTTTCAGACTCATATCTAGGCTGCTGACAGTTACTTTAGAAACAGAAAATGCCCCACAGGAAATGAGAATTTTTCTTATACATCCACCATTGAAGTTCATTAGCTACTTGATATTGTCTTTGAGGGTAATCATAGAAAATGATGTAATTTTTAGCCTCAGTAGGTCTTCTAGCTTTAGACAGTAGATTATGAGTTACATGGTACCATGTGATAATAAAATAAGTGTTTTTCAGACTTAGCAATTCCAGTGGCAAAGAATGTATCCAGGGTTAGTGATAAACTTGTTGTGTAGGATGCACAACAAGCAATTCTATTATAGATATTTGAATTAGGAAAAGCTACTTTGTTGTTTTGGGATTTTTTAAAAATGTGTTGTGCCTGTTTCTTCATTTTCTGTCATATCCTCTGAATTAGCATAAGTGGTTGAAATGTTATTGTGGGAAGAAGGTGTGGAGTACACACAAAAAAAATCTGGACTTCTTTGTTCTGTACTGCAAGTTTTATAGAAATGTGAGGAAACAGGAAAAATGGCAGTTGACCTTGTTGTCATAATAAAATCTTTTATTTATGTGATTTTTTTTTCTCCTTACATCTCTTTTTATTCTGTCTAAGTCAATAAGGCTTCCTCTAAACATGATGGGATCTTGTTTGATTGTATTTACATAGCCTTTTACTGTTTGGCTTGTAATCAAACTTTTCCTGCAACTTCAGGAGAAAACAAGGCAGAACGCAGCAGAATATTTCATTCCCATGAAGAGAATTAGAAGAAAGCAGTCCTGTCTGATTTAGTCCTGGTTATGTCTCTCCTATACAAAACTCCAATCAGCGTGCTGTCGTTTATTCCATAACTTTTATCTTTCCAGGTACAACTGTGCCAGCACTGTTGAATAGCACCTCCAATCAACTTTACCTTCATTTTCACTCTGACATTAGTGTGGCAGCAGCTGGTTTTCACCTGGAATACAAAAGTAAGGCTCCTTGATTTTTGAAACTTACTCGGGAAAAGCATGCAGGTACAAAGGGAAACAGATATTTTACATTGTTGTTTTTGCTTGGTTGGTTGGTTGGTTGTTTTCTTTTCCTGACTACCAAGCCTTGTATAAGTGTTATCTGTTAAACTGAAATTTTAAATGAAGTGACATTTGAAATTGATGGAAACAGCTTTCACAAATTAGCATCACATAACAAGTCAACCTGGCAAATCATAACAGCATTTTTTAAATGTGAGGTTAAATATTGATGTGGGTTTTCTTAACTTACTTCAGCTTACTTTAGGTGACAAAAAAAAAGTAGGAGTTAATTTCTCTGCTTGAAAATAATAAAACCAGAGAAGATAGTATATTTTTTCCTATTAATATGTGAATATATTTATGCCTTTTAGTTCTTTTCTTTCCTTCAAATTATTTTCTCTCAACAAATTGCTATAGTTGCAAAAAAACAACATTTTAATTCCAGAGCTGAGGTGTTCACATTTTCTGGAAAAATCCCTTCACCCAGGATTTTTCTCCTGGGAAGCTGTGAAGTCTCAGAGAAAAAGGAGAACAATAATTATATGATTTGCTTCTCCTGTGTTTTGCTCCTTTGGAATGAGTTTGGAGATTGTTTATCCAACAGGTGATTGTTTCATTGGTTTCTGCTGTGGGTTGTTCTGATTAATTGACCAATAAGGGTCAAGATGTGTTTGGTCTCTGGAAAGAGTCAAGAGTTTTCATCATTATCTTTTTAATCTTCTGTAAGTATCCTTTCTGTATTCTTTAGTATAGTTTAGTATAGCATTCTTTAATATAATATAGTATCTTAAAATAATAAATTAGCCTTCTGAGAACATGGAGTCAGATTCATTCTTCCTTCCTCCCTTCATCTGGGGGTAACGCAAATACAATTTAGAGCTACAAGAAAACACAACAGTTATCACTGTAAATCACTGATGATAAAAACATAATAACCTAAGAATTTTCATGGCAAATTCTGCTATATATCAATTTTATATGATTTCTGAGAAACTTCATTCTAAAATAGAGCGGTGTAGAGTTATAAACATTGCCTCACATAATCATATTTAATTCAAACACTTTTGTATTATTACATCTATCCAAAATTTAAAATACTATAGAATAATAGCAAATTCAGTACATGTGCTTGCTTACACATAGCTCATGTGATTTTAATTGGAAGTAGATATTGCTAAGAATAGTCTACTATTTATCAAGTGCTATGATGAGTTGACTGTCTGCTGAGTGCTTAGATGAAGGTCATAAAGTCAATCCTTATAATTTTTGAAGCATCCTCTCTTTTTTTCAAAGGCCATTCAAGAATTTTCTTGAAAATGGAGCTAGCTTTTATATATCATTGAGTCCAATAGTAATATCTAAAAATGGCTGTGTTGTTTTTAGTGTTTTGAAGAAGTACATGTAAGTAAATAAACATGGATGATTTTTAATAAGTTCCATTTAGGATTGCGATAAAAAAATGTAAAGAAAATATAAAGCTTCACAGAATTTTTAAAGACTATATTTTCAGCTCATAATAAATATTTGAATATGACTGTAGTCACAAGATAGTCCTTATTATTTTCATTTAATTCCCTGCACAGTTCAAACATTTATATGCAAGTATGTTGTATGGGTTATTTTGATACAATCATTCCAGTGGTGATGTAGAATGAAAATAAGAGTATTACCTCTTCAGGAATTTTTTTAGAATCTACTAGATTGAGAAAGATTTTTTTTTTTTGTTTGGTTGTGTTTTTTTGGTCTGGAGACTCCTCCTCCACAGTTTTTCCTCCTCTAGTATTTCTGTTTAACCTACAATGAAAGTATAATTCCATTTGAAGCATAAAGAAATAAACATCAATTCTAGAAAGTCATAGAATTAACATTTTAAATTTTTATATTTTACTGTATCAATTTTATTTTCTCTGCAACTCAACTCCTGAAAAAAATCTGTTCTGTTAACAAGTAAAATCACTTAAATTTATACTTTTCTGTGTTTCTTAATTGCCAATTTCCCCACTGCGCTCTGTTAAAGCATCTATTGGACTTCAGTGGTGCTAATATTTCAAGGCTAGTGTATCTCAGAAGTGCACCTCAGTGCAGGTCAAGGTAGCAATGTTGAACATCCAGGGCTTGGTTAGCTATTCTGTTGATAGTCTGACAGGAAAGAAAAGAATTTGTTTGTTAGGTGGCTACGTGATCTCTGCAGGTCTAGTAGGAGTACAGTATATCTCTCTGTGTGACTGAACACAGAAACTGAGCAAGTTCCCACAACAAGAATTTACAGGTATATATAGAGCTTTTCAGATCAAGAAAAAAGCAGAGTAGGATATACTTTTCTGTGCAGATATTGCTAGTATTTGATTATGAATTCTGAAGTCTCTGATCGTTTGGTCACCTAATATTTGAAGCAGCATCTGAAAAATAAATACCTTTGGTTCAGAAGTCAATCTAAAATTTGGAATAAAATATCATTTTGCTGAAGGGTTGTGTTAATAAAGAAAACACAAAAATATCAGCTGTCTGGGGAAAAAACCATTTAACATGAAATGCTATGTTAGAACATCAGATAGTTTCAATAAATGTAAAAAAAAATAAATAAGGAGAAACAGGTTAACAGTCAAAGAGTCATAGAATATGCTGAGTTATAAGGGACCCATCGGGATCATTGAATCCAACTCCTGGCCCTGCGCACCTGCATTGTTTGTTTGTCCTTTGATTCTTTCTAGATAAAATGCTTTGTAGAAGTAACTTTCTGGTATAATCAACTCTTAAAAATGACATTAAGCTATTAAAATATTTCTGAAGGAAGCTCATGAGGACAGTGAAGGGCCTTGAGGGGAAGCCGTATGAGGAGGGGCTGAGATCTCTTGGTCTGTTCAGCCTGGAGGAGACTGAGGGGAGACCTCACCATAGTTACAGCTTCCTTGTGAGGGGAAGAGGAGGGGCAGACCCATATCTCTTCCCTGTGGTGATCAGTGACAGGACCCAAGGGAATGGCCTGAAGTTGTGTCAGGGGACATGTAGGTTGGATATTAGAAAAAGATTTTTCGCCCAGAGGGTGTTTGGGCGCTGGAACAGGCTCCCCAGGGAAGTGGTCACCACACCATGCCTGACAGAGCTCAGTAAGTGTTTGGAGAATTCTCTCAGTCACACGATGTGACTCTTGGGATGTCCTGTGCAGAGCAAAGAGTCGGATTTGATGATCCTTTTGGGTCCCTTCCAAATAAGCATGTTTTATGAGTCTATGATATAATTACTTCTCTAGGGGAAAGACAGGAATTAGAGTGGAGACAATTAGTTTTCCTACTATAGATACTAACAGAAAACATCCATTCACAATAAGCAGCTGTTCAGCACCTTGATCCAAATTTGTAATTCAAATCCTACATCAGCAGACTACAGCAGGGATAGAAGACAGAAGGTGGACCTAATAGTGTTTAATCTTGCCTTACCTTTTACATAAATTACAAACTAGAGTAGTAGCTGAAACTACTCTAAATTAACCATTACAGTATTCTGCAGAGCTCTGATGTCCTTGTATAAAAAGTCTTCATTACAGCATTAGAAAGTGAGAATTATTTAGGAACATTCCCTTCATCCCAGGAGAAATTCTAAGGCTCAGCAAAGCGCAACAGACGAGAGTGTCCTTCAGACACTACTAAATTGTTTACTCACAATAAAAATTATGCCTCTATAACTTGCACATCATATTTTAGAATAAACGGAGAAGTATTTCTATTTAGAAGATATTTCACCAGTGTAAATGCTATAAACATGCCTGAGTTTGGATCACTATGTTAGGGAAAACTTTACTTCAGTAAGATATATTTAGTTTGCTATCATTTGATCACATATCTTATATTGCACACTGTATATTGTTTTGAAATAACTTTATAGAAATTCATAAATACTTTATGCAAGCTTCAGCCACTGATGAAAGCTTATTCAAATCGTAAACATTTCAAGATAATTTAAATGTTTGAATAAGAATAGTTTTATTTCTTGAAACATTTTCTTCCTTTTAACAATGTCTTTCTCTTGCCCTGTCCATTTAAAGCTTTTTTCTATATATGTCTTTATTTTCCTGGGAAAGATCTGGACAGTCTGCTCCTGCAAACCTAAGTCTATGTCTAATCTAGGCAGTGCATAGGTTTCATTTGTAGCCTTCAAAAACACACAAGTCTGAAGGCAAATAACATAATTTTGTCATTTACTTTAGGATATTTTTGGTTTAGACATTAAGAATGTAAAAGTTCATTTGCCCAAGTTAAGTGGTCTGCTGAATTTGTATGCTATGGTCAGATTGATGACATAGATTTTTTTCCTTTGTTTCATTGTTATTTGTTTGTTTCGCTCTTTTATTTGTTTGGGTTTTGGTTTTGTTTTGTTTTTCAAGTCAGATACACAAACTCATATTAAAAAAAACAATTGGTCAGTGCCTTAGAAAAATTTCCTTGTAGTCACAATGGAATTGTAAGTATTGTTGAGGGCTACTATGTGATGTTTCCTGTTATTTCAGAAGGGCTGTACGTTTTTAAAATGCTTGCAGCAGCCTACGGTTAACATAGCAGTAAAATATGCAACAGGTTACTGTAGAAAAGACGAGATTAATCATTTAACTAATCCTTCATATGCATGTGCTAGAATCAATACCAAACGTAATTATTTTCACTACCTCCAGCAAGTAAAATCAAAGAGTGCTTTGTTGCATTCCTAATATGTACAACAGTAGGAAGAATAAATATCCCTGTTATTTGATTGAATTACTTTTAATCTAGTGAATGGAGGAATCAGCGATCCAAATGGTTCATTCTGGAAATGTGACTGTTTAATTCCACTGCATTTGTGGCCACTGATCTTTTAATCTTGGTTTAAAACCTCATGTATTTATTTAGTGGTAGTTTAAATGTTTTCCTTAATATTCAAACAAGTGGAAAAATTAAAAGTCCAGAAATAATGATTGTTTTTCTCCTCATGCTGCTTGAAATTCTCAGTTAAAGTCAAGTTTGTTTTAGTAAAAACTGAATATATGCTGAATATTGATATATAGGTTTAGGCCACCTTTTAAAATGTCTTTAAGAATCAATCTATCTATCTATCTATCTATCTATCTATCTATCTATCTATTTATCTCTCTTAATTTAGGGATTAGAATTAAATCTTTCAGTAAAAATGTTCTTTCATGCAATGAATATTTTAATAGTGTCATCCAGCTCTGCTATCTTGAATTAGGATATATGGCACAGGTCAGCATCACTCATTTTTTAAGCTTTAAGTTTACTGCTATACTAAGATTATGGACTATGTATGAGAACATATCTTACTTTTAACCAACATCTCCTTTTCTGAAGCCACTCTGTCATGTCTTTTCAAGTGTTAAAGGTTCTTGGCAGCTGAACGAAAGGATTTACTGGTAGGGGAACTAGAGAGGAATCGACTTTCTTTTGTAGTACTTCTCTATCATGAAGATATCTAATAAATTAAAGATAAAAATCAGACTAGCAAAGAGGAAAATATATTCTTCCAAGTAGCATATTGTATTTCACAGGTCCAGTTTAAGATCTTTCATGCAATTTGGATTTTAATGTAGCTCTTCAGTGCAAGTCTTTTCTGTTTCCCTGTGTTAAAGCAGGTGTGAATCATAAACATGCCATTTTTAATTTAGCAGGTCCTGATCCTGTCAGTATATCTGCACAACTTACTAGATGTTGACAAGAATCTGACCTCTCTGCAGTAACTCACTGAGATAAAGACATTTTCTAGGCTGGTGTCTGAAGCATGAAGTTTTGAAAGGGACAGCTTGGATTTTGATATACACCATCATCAAAATGGAAAGAACAATTCACTCCAGCTTGATGTTTGTAATATAGTAAAGCATAATATGTTTCCGTTAGCTGCATAGAGTGGGAGGAATTGAAAAAAGAAAAAGCCTGATGACTTTTGGTCTAGCTGTCAAGACATTCTTGTGATGTCCAGTTCTCAGCTTTCTGAAGTGGACACTAATGGGCATTCACATTGTCAGATATGCCAGCAAGGATTTTCTTTCTGCCAGCAGTGGCAGTGATGTTTGGACAGAATTTGAGGTAATTGTAGGCATGGATATAATTATGTAAGTAAAGCATATCTGTCTCATGCCACAGCAGAGTCAAGAAAGTGTTTAGCAAACAGTAAGTGGAAGGAGGTCAGGGAGAGGGTTATCACTCTTGGCATTGATGTGTTCCATTTTGTACAGCATAGCAGAAGCTGAGCTCTGAAAAGCATGCACTTAAGAAATCCTTTCTCCTTTTTTGATTGCTTGGACTTGACATTTAACATGTTTTCCCTGTATTAGTGACTGTTCACATACAACCTAGTTTAATAATGTATTTCCGAGTCTCTGAATATTTAAGTTCCAAGTTTGTCCTCAGATACCAGAATTTGTTTGCTTTCTTTCAAGCATTCTTTTGATGTTTGGACCTGTTCTAACTAAATGAATTTTTGAAATACACTGAGCTAGTATTATGGAATGGTTAGAATAACAGAGATTTGAGGATTCAGAATAGTATTTGATTCTGCTTTCAACTTTCTCTTGCTTTTGGGATAGTAATATTGCTTCTTAATATCAGGTATATCAAAGGAAGTCAAAGTGTTTTATGACATTCTGACAGAATATTCTATAATTTGCATCATTTTTCAGACCAAAGAAATAGTATATACGAAATGTTTTGAAAAGTATAAGCAGCTAGCAGAAAAAAAGTTTTTGACCTAATTATTAGAATTCGTTAAAGATAAATACATAGTATACTACAATATCAGTTACATAGAAAGTTAATTTGAAGGTTTTTGATTGATCATAGTCTGTTTAAATTCTGTATGCTATCTGACCAGTGACAGAATGAGCTATATAACAAGCACAGTATTAGTGTTGCTATATAGCTGTTTCTGTAACTCACAAAAATATGTAAAAGTAACTTTATTCATACAGATCCAAGCCTGCAGCCCTGTTACTCTCAACATACAGGAATGCTGAGTTCCAAAATACAATTTTCTTGATGACAGGAAGTGAACCTCAAATTTATATTCACTGAATTCAGCAAGTACATTGATATCTGTAAGCAATTTAGTCACTGTGTCTTTGGTAGGTGCTTATTTATTTAATAACAGTGATCTTGGAGCAGATGTTTTTAAATTGTATTTTCTATTCAAGAGTGAGAAGGGTGAGAAAATACAGGAATAAGCATTGATTTTCTGAACACTGGATTTACAAATTAGTGAACAGCAGTCTGTATATGGTACTTTGAATTACTGAGATGAGGCATTACACATCATTTAATGCTGAAACAGTGTGTGGATGCATATCACAGCTATTTATTACCTATACTCAAAGGAACTTTCCAGACACAAATACTTTTATGGTATTGTGGAATACAGACTGATTGACCAAAAGTATGAAACTAGTTAACCTGCAGCAAAACCCAAACCATTGAAGTTAATGACAATATCTTTGTGATTATTTGAAACATTACAGTTCCACATAGTGACGACACATGAGATTCCTAGTGGCCATGTAAAGTCACCATAACATCATTTGAAAATTGATTGTATTGGAAGAATATCAAAATTCGTAAATTCTGTGATAGAAATTTCTGAAAACCTTTAAGTATGTTTAGATATTTTCCTAAATTATACATTCCAGTACACAAAATAACTGCTTCAGGGAGGTCCCATTATTAAACAATTCTTTATTTGCTAATTTGAGAATGTTTTGTTTGATACCTCTTGCCTCATTTGTTATGAAGACTATATTTCATACCTTGATGGTTTTCACTCAGAATTAGAATGGCTTGTCATTTTCTTCATTCCTGATAAAAGTAAAATATAGTAAAACTCAAGGGCACAGGAATAACAAGAAACGTTCAGGACAATAGAACTTAATTCCAGGAAAGAAAATAAATGGAAAAGCAATCCCGATTTCCTGTGAAAGTATAAAAGCTATTTCAGACTTCCGTGTGCTTTATTAGGAAAAAATATATTTACTTCAGCTAAAACTTGAAAAAGACTGGAATGGTGTGAAATTTTTATTTGTGCATGTAATATTTTTAAGGCATTTATATTTGAGTGATGAGAAGTACATACATAAAGGTTTATGGCATAAAGTTAAAACTATGTCTGTATGAAAATGTGTGATCAACATTACCTGTAAGAAAATAGTATTTCCTTAGAAAGGCCAGGGTCTCAGTGAATGATACCAGATATTGTTTCATGATGAACTATCTGGAACAACAGACTAACATGTCATGTATCAGAATAAAGTCAAATATAATGCAATTTCTGTACTAAACAAGGGTCCAGTTGCGTATACTGTCACCAAACAGGTTAGATTTCATAGGAAAATATTGAGAGTAGTAGTCAGGGTTTTTTTTTCACACAACTGAATTGAAGGATGCACAGGATCACATTAAGTGAAGTATCATATTTCTCTGCTCTTGACGGATTTTTTGCTGATTAATTCCCAAAATGTCTTCTCACACATTGTGGAAATAATTTCCATTCTGTTTTGGCTTCTACAGATTATATTTTTGTAAAACATAAAAAACTACATATTGATGTTTCAGGAGTAATTTTCTCAAATAAATGAGTTAACAATTAAAATTGTATTTTAAACTGATGTTTGACTTTACAAAAGGTTTTTCACATAAGGGGAATGAGATTCTGTTGTCAGACCATGAGCTTACAAATTGGTTCTTCTGATCCTTGTGTTTGCTACGAAAATTTTAAGAGCACAAAATTACTTAATCTAATCTATCATTTGTCAACTGTCTTATTCATTTGGAGTATTTTCACTTAGTTGGAAAAGTTGATATTTAATTTTCAGTAGTGCTGACTAGCAAACTCTTTAGATAGCACACAAGGAAAAACAGTGATATGTGCTTGACAAAAAGCAGAATTTTGTATTTTAGGTTGCCAAATTAGGTGAACAAATTTGAGAATTTTCTAATCATGGAGAGTCTTTGTTAAACTAATCTTTTGTTTTGTCATACCTGGCTCAAAAGTAATTAAGAACATACTATTCTGCTCATTTATTGTTGAAAAGAGAGAACATGAATAAGGCGTATTTCATCTTTCTCTCTCCACTTCATTCACAAGGAAAAGAAAGGATTAAAAAACCCCAGTAAAGCTAAATGAGCAAACAAATAAAACCCAGGATTTTTAACAAACTAAAATCACAATACTGCTTTGGAGACTATAAAACTGTGCAGTGTGTCATGGCAATGTGACCTGGTAACTGGTACAGTCACAGTTTATAATCTTTGTGGTTCAGCCATACCACTGGTATTCTGTAGAACAGTTCTGAAAACTGTGTTTTGAACAAAATTTCAGTTTATTATTGAAATGAATTCTTAATGAATGTTTTCTTAAATACCCATAATTCTGTGGAAATAATTCATTAAGACAGAGAATATCAATGAACACCTGCTGTCCACTTATCTATGTTTTTCTCAATCTTTGTCTTTACTTTTTCCAGCTGTAGGCCTTGCTGCCTGTCCAGAACCAGTAATTCCTAGCAATGGGATCAAATCAGGAGATAGATACATGGTGAATGATGTTCTGTCATTTCAGTGTGAGCCAGGATATACATTACAGGTATTTCTTTCTTTCTTTTTTTCTTTGAATAATACACTGTGGAATGATTGCAATAAAATGCCAAGAGACCTGTCCAAAACATATTCTAATGAAGAATCTGTAGTGTGTGCATAGAGATGATTTAGGTAAAGCCTATGTGAGTGCTCCCAAACTATTAAGCTACAAACGTGTGGCATTTCTGTCCCTCAATAAACTGGGCTTATTTTGGGCAAATTTTGTCTTAAATCTGGGCAAATTTTGTCGTAGATCAACATGCCATTGAGCAGTAAAGGCCATCAAAATGGACATTGAAATAACATGAATAAAATGTTTTCTCCAGAAAATTTTTATAGTACTTTACTATAGAGTGCTGTCTTTTTTTTCTTTTGGGGGATTTATTTATCTAGGTGAAATTTTAATGTAGAAATACGGTGTGGGATTTCATATTCTGCTCATGAATTGTGGAATTTAATTTCTAAAGTAAATGTTATTAATGTTAAATCTACTTTTAAAAATCTTTCACGGAAAAGTATTAGAAATTAGTTCACTGATTGGGGATGTTCTCTGTTCACACACTGGTTTAGTTTCCCATGGTAGACATATGATTGAGGTGCTCTTTGTAAATTTTTCAGCACTCTGTAAATTTAAGACTAAAAGTGTTTTTCTTTCCTCACTATTTTCTCTAATTTGTTTAAATGTAATCCACCACTGGTAAAATACATTGAGAACACCTGAGTTCAGAATCTTTTGCTTGGTAATAGGTCCCAACCAAGACAGTGTAAAACCTGTATCAGAGAAGGCAAAGCATCACAACTTCTGTTCCTTACAAGGATAACGTTCCCCATCTGAGGACAGCCAATCCAGTGTTCCCACAACATATATAGGATGTTTCTTTGGTCTCCATATTTCTTACCATTCTTCTAAAATTCTTGCAGGATTCAGACTAAGCATCTTGCCTCTAGGCTAGTTGTGGGAACATATGCACATGAAATGTCTCTCTAGATAGCCAGGAATATCCTTACCTTTTCAGTCATGTATGGCAGGCATAGGTCAAGTATTTAAAGTAATTCATTCTCTTTACTTGTTTTACATGACGTGAAACAACCTGCATTGGAAGCATTCCATATGCATAGAAAAAAAAATATTTTGTTATATTAGTATCCTACTAATTAGAAAAGATTTGACTTGAGCACGACAAAGCTGATTCTCCATCTACCCTGAGCACTCATTGCTTATTTAACAGTTTGTGGGTTACTTAAAAGACAGCTGATTGTTCATATATGAACTACTTAAGTGTTTTTCTTTCAAAATTAATATTATTATGAAAATACCTAATGGTATAAACCCATAAACTTTTGGAGTTTTTAACTTTTTTTTCTCTAGTTCATGTTTCCCTTACATTATCATTTGTAGTTAGCGTTTCAGTAAGAAATGAGAAATTTGATAACATTTTTATGACATGATCCCTTCAGAAGGATTATCTGTCATTAAAAATTCACACCAAAATAGATTCATACTTTCATTTAAAGACCACTGTTGAGCCATTAACAGTTTTCTATTTCAAAGTAGCATTAAACTAAGTAAATGATGAAAGGGCATATGTGTCTATACCTATGTTACTGTAGCTGAGGCAAAGATATGGGAACTGAAATTTCATCTTAAGCACTATGTATTTGTTGAAACGGCATGCTGGCATGCTTTTGGCCTAGCTGAAATATAACAGTAGTAATTATTTCAAGCCAGAGACTATTCCTCATACACAGTTTGCATCGTGGCACTTTTTTGGAGATTAATTCAGAAGAAAAAAGTTAAGGAGGTAGATATACAAAGAACTGAGCATTTGCACTCAATCCTACACACTTCCATTGGTATAGATGTAGCTTATATGTTCTTTTAGGGATTTTTTGTATGCATTGAGCTAAATTTAGCATTATTCATCTGTAAATTCAGGACAGTCTATTTCAATGCAGAATCTATCTGAAAGTCAGCCTGTAATAAATTTGGTTACACAACAATAATATGATGGTATTTTAAGAGTTTTTGGATTTAAAAAATAGTAATCTTTTTTTTTTTGCCTTTTTTTTTTTGAGAAATGTTCCTATTTTGAATATTTGTAGAAAAGTTATGTGCAATACTTTATATATTTTTATTCAGTTCTACTTTATGGTGAAAGGATCAAGATCTGCTGGTAGGGCTGTTATATAATTGCTTTTCATATAATTGCCAAGAGGTGTTTCGTTCCTCATTGCTGTGATCCATGTCACTGCTTCTGAGCTGTTATGACTGAAATATATTTAGGCAAACATCTGATTTATGGCTAAGCTTATAGGAGTGATTAAATAGGAAATAAGTGAAAAAAACTGAGCCAATACGAATGGTTTCCTATGGAGATGGAATAACATATGACACAATTAATTTATTATAAAAACCAGCCATCTGATCTCAATCAGCTGTTTAGATTTTCATTGTGACATGAGATAATCAGCCATACTCCTCCAAGGACTGGTTCATACTAATATTTCATGTTAGAACAGGAACTTTACTCTTAAAGTATCATTCTTCATCAGTAATATTAAAAGGTTAACACAGGTAGCAAACTTGAAACTGCTTAGATTTAGTGGGGTGACCTCTACTTGTATTGCCCATCATATTGCAGACTCTTTTATCCCTACCTTTTTCAACTTTTAGAAATGTCTAAATCTTGCGTATTGAAAAAAGGGCATCATTATTCAGTTTTTAATTACATGGATTAGAAATGGATACATGCTTAAGATACAGCATTATCAAATATTCTGTCCATACTTAAAATGGTACTGGTGAAACATTGATGTGGAGTGATAACAGTAGAATGTGAGTATTCTAACCACTTCAGAAGTGTTTGGAGTAAGTACAAGAAACCTTTTGAAGATACACATTGTTAGCCCTGGCTTGAAGTTTTGGATCTATTTTTACTTAAAAAACAATCATAATGCACATTCATAAATACATAATAATGCATAATGATGCATTTGTGAAGAAGAGAGCTGCACACAAAAAAACTCTCATCTGTATTAAAGCTAAATTTCAATGCACTGTGTATATCACTATCACAAATCCATATAATGTCTTTTGTCTATATGCAGGTCTTATCTGTAGCCCTTTCATGTGACTAACTGGACTTTTTTCTATATACTTACAGGGATTCTACTATTAAATACTTCCTTAAAGTTTCATACCATATTGTTCCTTAACTGCATATATTCCAACTGTAAACCTCTTTCTCAATACATTTAAAAATTTAATACTAGCTGTGGAAGCTGACATGTGTAAAACCTAATTTCATGAGCTTGTTCCAAGTGTAAAACAAAGATCTTCAATATCCAAATTCAGTAGAAAAGAGTTTGAGTCTTTTCAAAATATTGATGAAAATTGCTATGCTGTATGGACTCTGCTGCAAGAAAGCGCATACATATCTATATATAAAGCATGTTAGTCAGACAGGACAAGTAAAATAGGATCCAAATTAAAAAGAAATAATTATAAAATAGTGTTCTATGAGGCACACCATGTTTCCTATTCAACAAATATAGACCAGCGTAACATTTTATAATCTTTTTTGTTTTCTCTTTAGCTGTGAATTTATCCTCAGTCTTTAAAGAACATATTCACAGCTAGCAATAACAATCAGCTGTGGATTAGTTTATAATTGAGACTTACCAGAAAAGTCATAGAGCTCGAACTACTACCTGGAGATGCATAAGAAAGGTAATTGCTAGCTGTAGGATTAAGTGTCTCCCCACAGGAGGGAACTTGAAAAGACTGAAATCAGAGTGTGCTCTTGTTGGAAAGAGGCTTGAAGATAGAGGAATCATTTAATTTTATTTTTCAAAAGATCTTTTATAGGCTATTTTATGTTTTTCCTGAATGTGGTAGTTAATTTACATATTCCCCCTTGACTCACATCAGAGACATGCAATCACAGAAAACTAGAAAAAGAGACTAAAATAAAACAATGCAATCTTGGAAAGAGGGAGTGAAACAGGGAATATTCCATTAATTAAATTATTCAAAACTGCATCCATTTTGCAAGTAACTAAGATGACACAGTAAATCCATGCACTTTTTTCCTTTAAAAATGTATCTTTTAAGAAAAAGATTTTTATTGAATTATCAACTTGGAGTGTTTTTAGAAGAAAAAGACTAATTTATTTTCCATTATTTTAGTGAAAACTGATCCTTTTTGCCTTCCAAGTAGTTTTCTGGTTGTGTTTCAGTTTGGCTTTCAGAACATGATTACCTAAATATACATAACTAAATGATTAATTAAAGGAGTTTTATTCCACGCAGTTCTATATGAACTTTATTCAAGGTAGAGTGTAAGCATTCCAAATAGTGTGGAAGAAATGTCATCAAATCGATTTTCTTTTACTGCTGTTTACTTATTCATTCTTTTTCTTTTCTTTTTCTTATGAGATTATGATTACTATGGACAAATAATATTTAAATACATCTTCATATTATATTGATAAGATGTGCTGCCTTACTAAATTTTAGAGTCATAATACACCTGATAAAAATAAACTAGGGATGTTAAGTGACTTGCACAAGTTTGTATATTCAAATAATCAAAAGAGAAACTAAACCTTGCTCTCAATCCTGTGTCTCAATCTTTGTATCAGTTGCTCTCACTCCTGCCAGTTTATTTAGGTTTGCATTTCAGCAGAAGAATGCATAGCCTGAGTATCTCAAAGGACAGAATTGACAAAAAAGAAGACTTTTTGTGCTACTGTTAACAGTTTGAACTGTTCCTAGGGAAAACAAAGATGGGAGCATTTTGGTCCTAGGCAGTCACCCTGAGGTATGGGGGATTACACTGTGCAAGTTACAGCCATGTCTTGATTTACTTCCTGCCACCACATGAGTCTGCTTGGTTCTTGTGATTTTTCTTAAAAATAGACGGAGTAAATTAAACATGACAGTTATATAAAGAGGCACTTGTATTTCTACAGCTGTCTGCCAAGATGTTGCATGAATGCAGTGGGTCATGTTGTGAGGCCATGTGAGAGGTCAAGGCCTGCTGCTATTTGTTGATGGCACTCTTGGCATGGTCCACATTGAACATCTGTAGCAAGTAGATGAGGAACAAATTCCTCTCTGTGTCTGTAGTAATCATGCAGAGCAATGTTTGATTTACTACAGATTGCAGCATAAAACTCAACTATAGATTGCAACATAAAACTCATCACTGTAGATGGAACACACTGGAATTGAAACAGGCAGTGAACTAATCAGATGAAAGCACATAGTTAGCTGCTTCTACTTTTAAGAAGTTTTCAAGTTACCAGAGGAAAGATATTTTAGAACATTTATCCAATAAAAAAATAGGAACATAAAACCTGAACTATTTGAAAATAGAGTTTCATTCAAGAAATTATTATGTACTTGGCTGAAATAAGAACATACACTGATTAGATTTTCCAGGAGGTCCTGTGGAGCTCTGTCTTTCAAGAAAGTCCTATAAATGAGTATCTGTAATCTAATGTTTTACCCTTTCCAAACAGGGCCGTTCTCATATTTCTTGTATGCCAGGAACAGTTCGACGCTGGAACTATCCGTCTCCTCTCTGCATTGGTATGGAAACCCATTTTCATTTTTCTGAACGTCAGTCACAAGGAACTCCTGACCTTGTCATGTCCATTGTTCCTCAACTTAATTCTGCTTCATTCAATACTTTTTTGAGTTTCCATGTGTATCTATAAAATATGGGGGAAAAAAAGATAATGTGTTTGTCTATAAATGGTTAAATGCTATTTTAAAAAAATATTGTGAAAGTGGGCAAAGGAGGAAACCCATATGTTAACCATTGTTTAGCTTTTCCTGAATAATCTGCTTTGAATCAGGCTGCATCTTCTTCATGACATTAAGAGATTCCTTTTGCAGCACGCTCAGATTGGAAAACTTAGGAGTCAGGCAGTTCATGCAGGGCACCTAGGAGATTTCCTAAAGAAGCAGGCAGAGGAGAGCAGCTCTGAAGCCAAGACTTCAGGGGTGGTGAAATGAAAAGGAATTTAGGGATCCAGAAAAGGCTGTCTCTTTTCATATGAGAAAGCCATTAAATTATGCTGAGTTGAAAAGTAAAGCTAAAAAGCATTTTCCTTTTAGTACATTTAGACCTTAGCCAAACAGATTATGAGTTTTCTATGTGTAGAAAATAATCTTCTGCAGTACTTTTTCTTGATTAGACAGAATTTAAGAGAGTCAAGATTCTGCTGTATTTTAGTATGCTTATTTCAAGAAAAAACAGGAAGTGAGGTGTGAGAAGCACAGGTCCATCATAACGTACTGTCACTTTAGCTTTGAAACACATTCTTCAGTGAATGCTTTTAATTTTAACACTCAATCAGCAAAAGCTGCTCCTACTAGCTTCATATCTAAGAGGAATTTAAAATATTGGGATGACACTGTACAACACTAATGTGAAATAGATTCCTTGTCAAGTTGAGCCCATGCATTATTTTGTATTGCCAACTTCTACAGAAGGAATCAATTTTGATTGATATGAAGGCTGTTCATTTCCTTCCAATCAGTTTTAGAAATGGAAAATGTATTCAAGGACAGGTGTTTTGGGTTTTGGACACTTCTGTTGTTTCTTTTCTTTCCATTGTAACCTTGCATTTCACCTTGCATACTAAATATAGTTCTTTCTTGAAAATATTGAGCTTAAAACATAACCCTCCCTCTTCTCTCACCTCTTAAGACTTAAAATATTGATTTTTATAGAATGCAAGCCAAAATCAGTACAATTGTTGCAACAGACAGTATCACAGTATCACAATTGTGTTATCAGATCATGTGTCAATGTAATGCCTGGCATGAAGACTCACAGGCCTTAAAGTAATGATTCCTCAAATAATAAATATAAAATTACAATATTTTAATTTGATTTCTTGAAGTTATTCTTAGCTCATATTAGTGTCCTAGCATATGTGTAAACTTAGCAACTTTTTTGCATATTGCTTCACATATTTATATCTTAGCTTTATATCATCCTAAATGATGCAAATGGGTTTTTAATTTCCAAACATATGAATTTGCTGAATAGAAGCATACCAATAAAAAGCAAAAAATTATTCTGTTATGCAGCAGTCCATCTTCTTTCTGAATTAAAGCAAAAACTGTGGTAGGAGGGTTTTTTCCTTGCTTGTTTTTAAATGCAAGTGCATTTTTTGTTATATTGAGTAATAGATTTGTTGCTGCATCATGATTTGGGATCATAATTCAGTTTAATTCCAGATTTGTTTATCTTATTGTGGAACATATCTTGACACAGCACAAACCTTTTTAACAGTAATTGCCAAGCTGAGACAATGGGTTGCCCAGTCTATATGTGCAACTACACATTTGTAGTTATATTACAGTGAACATATCATCTTAAGTAAAGATTTTGCTCTCAATTGCATCTCTTTTTTTTCCTCCTTCATGAGGAGTGTTTTGACTATGATAAATTTTACTGCTTTTGGGTCATGGGAAAAAAATGAAAAATCCATTTTGAATTAAGCATATTTCAAATACTAAGAAATAATATTAATAAAAGATACTGTGATTTTCTTTTTGTTTTTAATAGCTAAGTGTGGTGGAACACTGACAAATATGGCTGGGGTGATCCTGAGCCCAGGTTTTCCTGGAAATTACCCTAGTAACTTAGATTGTACATGGAAAATTTTATTGCCTATTGGATATGGTAAGTAAACTTACATTGGAAGAGCAATTATTTGTAACCATCAAATTTAAATATATATATATATATATATATATATATATATATATATATATATATATATATATATATATATATTATTATAAATATTTTACTTCCAATATGAAGTAGATTTTATCCAGTGGATGTGTTGTGAACCTTACGTAATTATTTGCTATATTTGAAATGAAAATGGTTGGCAATTTTAAAATGTGTCTTTGCCAGAGCAACTTGTCATTAACTCAGCCTGTTTCAGAAACTGATTTCAAAGCAAGTGAGATCTGTGGCATGAAGATATATCAGATGAAATACATAATTTGACTTCTACATTAAATAATGGTCTTTCATGCTCCAAGTGACTTTTAAATAGTTTTTGATGTGCTATAAAAATAGACAAAACCTTACTTCTAGAACTATGAATTTGGTTAAAAGCATTCTCAAACTGTTTTCCAAATCCTAGATTACAGTTGCCAACTAAGAATCTTTCTAGGTTAACATTAAAACTATTGTCATACAAAAAATATCATCACAAATAAGTAATAACTATGTTGAAAAGGTAATCATACATAATAAGGCATCTGTAAGCTCATGTACAAAACACAGTCTTCTATCATTATCAGAAATAAAAGAGGAATAACTTTTCTTGCTGTGAAACTTCATGTCCCATACTGTAAATTCAATGCCAATGCTCAATAAGAAAAATATGTTTTTAAAACTCATTACTAAATTTACTATTCCTATTTGAGGAAATTAGTTTATGTTCTCCATTTGCACTCATAAGAGGAATTTTTGTACTGAGATGTATTACTTTCATAGTATTTTACTAAATTAATCTGTAAGAAATACTTTGCTGCTGTTTAGAATAGTGCCCTTTATCAGTGAACACCTGGTAAAACTGATCCATCACAGTTATGGATAGCCTTAGTAGCCTTAGATATCCGTATAAATGTAGGAGAACCACAGACCTGCACTAGTTTGGACATTCTCCAGCTACATTTGTGGGAAATAAAAATGATAAGCAGTGGTATCCTAATTAGGTTATTACAATACTGCCTTTGAAAAATAGTCCTTCATAGGTCTCAGAGTTGCTCTTTTTCTTTAAGCTTTCCCATGTAGAAAATGTTTCATGAATTTATTGCACAGGAGCATCTTGTATCCTGTTATTACTTCTCTCATTTCTCTGAAAGTCTCTGGTGGTGGTAATTCTATAAATAGAAAAGACAATAGTTTTGTTTAGTAAGGGTTTTAACACATACAAGGTCTTTATAGCACTGATCTATCATTGCTGTCAAAAATACTACAAAGGATGTTTTTAACCACCAAATTCCATCAGTGATATTTTTCCCCAAGTATTTGTTACATAATCCACATATAATAGCTTTATATCAAGTTTAAAAATTGCAATTGATGTGATCTTTCCCAAATTACTTCTGCTTGGATATTATTTTAATTAGAAGTATAGGCTTGTCTACTAAAAAGCTGTTTGTTTACATGTATTCTATTGTATCAAAAAAACTGTGTGCTTAAACAAAGCCTAACAATAAAGTTGTGGGAGCTAAAGTGTCCCAAATATAGTGCTCTCTTCATTATATATATATTATATAATATTAAATATATTATGTCATGTAAAAGAAGACACTACTAAAATCCAAATATTTTAAAATAGAAAATATATATTTTTCAAGTGAATTGCTGGGAATTTAAAATGATCTTGTGTCGCTGTGAATTAATTAACATTTATAAAAACAATTACCTCAGCTTGGAATTTTCATTAGAGTACATTCAAGTGAGAGAGGAAATGCTGTTGAGATTCAAGCAGAAAGTAATACATTTATAGTTTAACATGATAATGATTTATTTTCTGTAGCTAAAGATAAAGCTTGTAATTTTATGTAAGAAATTTTTTAGTGTAGAAAAATTCTTCTGTGACATATTAAATTGACATTTACAAATTGTATAAACTTGGATTTAAGGCTTGATGGGACACATACAGTGTGTTCTCTAATTGAAATTAGCACGTTTGAAACTGTTTTAGGTAGTCTATTTTTTTAACTACCTTTACATCTACTTTTATACTTTTAAAACACAAAGCCATTCTATACTGAATATATAAAACTAGACACAAAAATTCCTTCTCAGAAATTAATTTAGAATGATTCAGTTTAAAGGTACTCCATGGCTCATCAGAGAATAATTCATAACAGTAGATGACTTTTATTCAAATACATAAACAGTGTCTGGGCTCTATGCATGTATGCCAGATTTGATTATCTACTTGTCACTTTAGCAATTTAGGTATAATATTAAGTGGCTTCTCAATTCTTTATCTTTTCTATGGTGGTGACATCCAGTCTCTGTTGGGAATCAGTGGCCACTGATACTGAAGACAAGATGTTTCCAGGCTGCTTGGTGCCACTACCTCATCTCAAATCCCGAGGGCATTGCAAAATTAGTGACTCCATTTAGGTTAGACCAGCCATATCAAACATCATACAGAGATGGCTGATATTATGACTCTGATATGGTGTGTACCTCTCTATTGATGGCACTGTATAAAGTGTTGTTATTCAGCAGCTGAAATACTTGTTTTCATAATTCTCACTTTGCATAGGTCAGAGAAGGCACTAGAACTAAATATCCCATACTTTTACAAGAGTTCTATAAAACCCAGTTTATTTGGTAGCTTATTTAATTTCTCTTGTAGAAAAAAAAAACAAAAAAAAACCAAAGAGACCCCCAACTTTTTATATCATTGATTCAATCTTAAACCACAGAGGTGAAGAAATCAGCTATAAACAACACTGAGTGGATTACCCTGGTAACTAATCTATAATGTTCTCTTCTGGAATGAAGAATATGTCTCTACTACTAAGAAAGAATGTCAAGCAGAGTTAAGGCATTGACCGTTTCACACTGCTTTGTTGGCTCATTCAGTAATTCTGTTTTATTTTATTACAGCTGGTTCTTCGTAGTCTCCAGAGCAAAGTTAGGCCCAAAAAGTGCAGTTGCAGGTTACTTGGCACTAGGTCTCCAAACCAGGGATTAATCTGATTTCTGTTTTCATATGATACATACGCATGGTTTAAGACTGGATTTCAGATCCTTAGTCCACAGGAAGAAGAACCAGAACTTCAAAACATCTCTTCCCATGAAATTATGTTTATACTTCCAGCTGTTCTGCATGTTTTGAATACTGAAAAGCCTTGTTCAAGCTCCTGATTCCTGGAGAGGGTCTGTGGTAAATTGTCTGAAGTCCCTGTCTCCAATCGGGAATTCAGTGCATCTTATAAGGCTGCATATGGGGTAAAATGGCTCCAAAGACACACTGGCCCAAGATAGAGGGAAAAGGAGGTGAATATAGGTGACCCAGAGCAGGAAAAACGATGTAGAGTAGATAGCTGGAACAAGGTAGGTAAACTTCTGCATCAGAAAATTCGCTCTGTAAGTAACCTAGCTGATCCTGAGCCTCTGGGAGAGGCCTTGGCCCAGCTACAGGGATGCACTTGGGATGGCAGAGTCCCAGCCATACCATGGTACAGCAGGATTTGTGATTTGCCCCTCCCTTGAGTCTTTCTGTTGATTGGTTTAGAAATATGAAAAATTGCTTGTGTTGACTTCGTGACTTTATGGCTTACTTTAATTTGTCCCTGCATGTGTGATTATAATATTTATGGGTAACCAAAAAATTAGAAACTCCAACTATTTTAATATTTATCAGCTATTTAACTCAAGCATCCCACTTTGAATTGTGACTAAAATATAAATATAGTAACTGTAACAACTATTATAATTTTATTTTTATTTATGTGCTTTACTGTTAAGCAACATGAGTTATAAATTTTTTCTTCCTTTCTCAATGCTACAGGTGCACACATTCAGTTTCTGAATTTCTCCACTGAAGCAAATCATGATTTCCTTGAAATTCAGAATGGGCCTCACCACACCAGTTCCATGATTGGCCAGTTTAGTGGAATGGAACTCCCATCACCCTTGCTAAGTACTACTCATGAAACACTTGTCCATTTTTATAGTGATCACTCAGAAAACAGGCAAGGATTTAAGCTGACATACCAAGGTAAGGATGAATTAGCACAATGATCTTTATATGTTTTGTATATATTATATAGCATTTTAAAATCTGTAGATTGTTTAATAAATAGGTTGGAATTTTTGAAATTGAAATTGTCTTGAGATTTAATCTTTGTTCTATTGATGTAAAAGCCTGAGAAGAAGGTGATGTTATTTGCCAAAAGTCACACAGCTGATAACTCTTTCCATTCCATTAAGTTATACTGTTACCAATTCATACTTCTAATATTCACTGTCTTGTTTTCCCATTTATATAAATTTTCTATGACTAATGTAATGGTAACAGTTATTTTAAATATTCAGGTGAAAAGTTTTATAATTTCTTATGTTATGTATTTGCAGTCCAGACTCCTGTGAAAAATACCATGAAATGGAAAAACACCAGATAATATATTCTATATCCATTTTCAAACACATATAATCAGTATTTGAAAATATGAACTTTTTGTGGTCATTTACTGTTGGCTTTTTTCTTCCTCTTCATTGTTTGTTGCTTGTTTGTTTTCCCTCTTGTGACAATAAAACATCATTAGTTTGTGCATATTTTTGAACTGTTAAAATAGTCTCACTGTCAACAGTTGAGCACTATTACAGGAGCTGAACAGTTTAACACAATGGAATGGCTGTTTTAATTTTTGGATATCTGTGGGGGAATTCATGCCACCTTATTCTAGGATCTTAATTTGGGTAACTTAATTATGTGTTGAGGGTTAACAGTAGTGGGCAGTTAAACACCACACAACCACTCGCTCACCTCATACCCACCCCAGTGGGATGGGGGAAGAGGGAAGGAATACTAAAAGCAAGAGATCTTGGAGACAAAGATAAAAATCATTGTTTAACTGGTGAAGGACAAGGTGCAGAAGAGAGGAAGAAAATAAAAGTGATGCAAAGGCAACCACTCTCCGGCTAATGTCTCTAGTCCCCCTCTTTTCTCTTTTGTTGCTGAACATGATTTTATGTCATATGATTCTCTCTTGTTTGGTTCATCTCCCTGGTTGTGTCCTCACCCACCCTATTGTACAGTCCCAATTTATTTACTGGCAGAGCACAGTGGGAAACAGAGATGGCCTTGATGCTGTTCAGCAAAAGCCAGATCATTCTTGTGTTATCAGTATTCTTTTGGCTGCAAACTGAAGATACAGCACCATATGAGTTTCTATGAAGACAGTGAACTCTGTAATTTCCAGGTCCAGGATAGGATTTGCATACATACACATATATGGATTTATAGCTAGATCATATCTATGGAGCCAGTGGACAGCGAGGAAGAGTCTGAACACCTGAATTAGACAGATGCCCATAAAGCATGCCCACAAAGAAATCACGACTCTCTGCCATCTGTAGAATTTTTTCTGTCACATAGTCATACAAGCATGGAATATTTTCACATCACACCCACCTAGTCTTAGTTTCATTCTGAGCAGTCAAAAATAATTGTGATTGTCAAGATACAGAAATGACAAAGAAGTAAAATAAAAAGCCGTGTGATGTATTTTACAGTTCGCTTTGTTCTGGTTCTATTTAGTGTGTTTTTCCTTGCCACAACATGGTCTTCCTTACTTACAGCATTTTCTGCCCTGAAACTTGTAGTTAAACATATATTGTTTGTAGACTGTACAACATGTTCTTCCAGAGGCAGCGTTGCAGGCTTACACAACAAGTGCATAGTTGTTTTTACTCTTTTCTTTTATTCTTCCCTTTCTTATTTAGTCCAGTAGGACTGTTTGGTCTATTCTGAAATAAATGGGAATGTGATGAAGAGGACATGAGACAATAGGAACTGCTATTTGTTTTGTTAATTCTAACCATCTCTTGTTAAAATCAGTTGCATTTTAGATAAGTTGCATGCTTTTTATTCTCCCACTTGCTACTTGTCAGCTGTCAGCAAAAATATGATCACGAGTGCCTCAATGACAGTGTAAAATTTTATCCTATTATGTAAGCATTGGAAAAGAAATTCACTTAAATCCAGAGCAAGGTGTTATGAAATATTAAATTTTTGCATTACATGGGCTTTAAAATAAAATATTTTTAAAGTGATTAAGATTGTGTTAGCAGTTTTCTCAAAATAAAGCAAATGTCAAAAAAGTATTATTCATTGCAATTCAGAAACTTGTAGTAGTATTTTTCAAGTACTTGTAGAAAAAATACAGAAAAAGTAATAAATAATATTTTGATTAAAATTTTCATAGCTAAGTTATTAGTCTCATAGTTATAATAGTAGAACAAAAAAATCAGAACCAAGAAAGAAACATAGTTAAATTAAGTGATATTTATGCCATTCCAATTTCAAATAAAAAATATTAGTATATATCTCATTTCTCTAAAAGTGTAGTTATGGGTATATTTGCACTACCAAATGCATATACATTCATCCAATTTTATGCTTCCCATCAGTGAAAAGCAATTTCTTCTGTAAAGACAACTCATGCATTTCATTTTTATGTATTACTCCTTACCTGTAGAGACAGTATTTTAGTGTATGTATATGTGTGTGTATGAACATATGTGTGCATGTTAAAGAATTTATGGGTTTAAAAATTTTTAAAAAACCTGACAACATAATCCACTTCAATAAAAAATCAATGCTGGGGAAAAAAAAGAGTTATTCTAGAAGGTATTTATGATTTCTTGGAGTTTTTTTCCCTAATGTGGAAAGTTGGTAACATGGTTTTGTTCAATTTTAGGTGATTAGGACATACCAGCTAAACTCACTCTATTGAATTTATAATTCACTTGTGTTCTGGTTTTTTTTTATATTCTTCCTTTTCTTCATTGTATAAATAGATATGGGATTTTTCTTCTTTAAAAATGAATTGTCTTGCATGTGCTTATTTTTCTTCACGAAACAGCAGCTCTGTTCCCTCTGCGATCACAGATTACACTAGTTATTTCTACTGAGAAGATCTAGCAATTCTATGATCGTCATCTATTTTAACATCATATTATTAAACTAAAATAACTTGCTCAGCATCATTTAGAACATATAGGGAATTGAACACTCAGTTAGATATCCATAAGCTATAAACTTTGGAAAGTATTGTTTCAGTGTATTCCCTGTTCTTCTCTTGCCTTCTGAAAGAAAATGCTAGTGGTTTACAAATGAGCAATTTTATTGTCTGCTTTATTCTGTTTCATACAAAGTATATGTTGGTTTTGATAACTGACTTTCCTTTTCCTGTTCCACATTTGTTGCCCTTGATACTTAGTTATCTTTTCTGATGGATTGTCTCTGGATTTTCCTACTCTTTTTAGTATTATATTTCTCAGTTACTTTCTCTTCCTCTTAGAGTATCTGCAATTGCTGAAACTTGAATTAAAAAAAAAAAAAATTCTTCATTCCTCCAATGTTACTTTTTTCCTTCTCCTTTCTTCCCTGTTAGAAATGTTGTTTCCCTTTCAGTAAATGAAATGTCATACGAATCGTAGCCTGATTTCTTTGGGTCATGGAATTTATCATTGTTTTATTGTCTGGCTCTCACCCTTCTGAGTATACCTTTGTATATAATTTTGAAACCATTGGGCCAATTTCAGTCAAATCTCACAGTTCTGAAATAAACACCTTGTTAAGAAGAAAGATGCAGTATTACTCCATAGATACCAAGTCAGTTTGGCTTGCTGGCTACCAAGTCAGACTATTCCTTGTCACAACTCAATTTAGTATGCAATGTTTTCCCTAACTGCTATTCATGGTATATAAATGTGGGAGGGAAATAAAATATGAGAGATTGGTATGCGTGTCACATTCAAAATCTTCTTACGGGCAAGAGGAGTACTGTTACACATGGAAAGCTAAGAATTTACTTTTAGTCCAATTGATGGTCACACAGTTAAGTTGTTCACTTAACTTTTGTCATTTTTATGAAATGTCATTTCTAGAAATGAATTTATAGAGCAAAGCAAATGGAGCTGAGCTCCTGACACCTTTATACATTTAACCAGATGTTTTTATTCATACTGCTAATTTATCTCATTTTAGGATGTCCAAATATACTATAATTGGGGGGAAAAAAGTTTTATAAACAAAAAAAGCATTACTTTTCTAATAGTGAAATTAATTTTTTTACCCTTAAAACAAGATGAGGTTTTAATTTACCCTTAAAGGTTTTAATTTACCCTTAAAACAAGATGAGTGGGAAAAAAGAATCTATAGTTACAGTCACATTTGCCATATCTATTCTAGTTGGTGAATTTGTTGCATATTAGTGAATGTGTTACGTATTAGGAGTGCCCACAAACTTGAATAGCTTAATTCTAATCTGATCTGTTGTATTTAAATTACACTAAAAGGGATTATGATTAAATTCAGGGTTTTTACTGCATGGTACTAAACTCAGTTCAATTCAAGGACTGATTTTTTAAAGTGAAAATAATTGCCTGTTCTGCTAACCAGAATACAATACACAATGACACTGAGGTAGCAGGCTTTTTTTGCCAGGTAGATACCTTTTTTGTAGATACCAATCTAAAAATAAAGAGAGATGGGTGATGGCTACGGTTATTCAATCAAGCTTGCATGCTATAAAAAAAGGAAGTTTTCTAGAGACCTTAGCATTTCATTAAGGTTAAGGTTTTTTGATAATCCCTCATCTCAAGGGAAAGCAAAGAATATGAACATTGTAGAGTGAATTATGAAAATAATAATGCTATTTCTCAATTTTTCTACTGATCTTCTGAAGGCAGAAAAATGGTTATGAGAATCTTAATATAGCTTGGGATTGTACTCTGAACACATTTTTTTGGGGAAGAAGAAAAGTAAATGCACACTGAGAACTGTAAAATATTTTTATCCATACTTGTAGGGATCTAGTGCTGGTCCTTGAGCCCATGAATTCTCACAGCACAGGATTTGAAAATATAACCTAAATCACTTAGGTACTGTGTATTTCTGAATGCATTAAAAAAGCTTTGTCTCCTTTGCAGAACCCTGGGGAAATTACAGCTCTCAGTACCTTGCTGATCTGATTCTTATTGGTTTATGCTCTGATATTTTCATGTTCTCTTTTCCCTTCAGCTTTGCAATTGCAATGCATTGGGAATGGTGAGAATGGTTTCCATTGTATTAAAGATTGATTGCTAAATTTCTGTGTGTTGTGGAACCTGTTGTTTCACTTGCATCAAAAAGGAAGTTAACAGTATTGCCTGTTGAATTACTGAAAGAAATTAGATTTTTTTTTCAATATAATGAAAGAACTTTCAAAGTCCTTATTTTTTAAGACCAACATTTAAGTTTAACTACATTTTTCTATGCTTAAAATGTGTTGTCATGTTTAGTTAAAAAGAGAAGCATTGAGAAAGATTGTCTTTTGCTATGAGTGTTGCAGTTTTGCCGCCTATGTAAAATATCAAAGAGAGGAAGTAACCACAAACATTTAGAACATTTCTATATGTCATTTGACTGGTGATCTTGAGGTTCTGAGACCCCCATATATGTCAAATCTCGATACCTGAGATATAAACAGTCTCTGTACACTAGGTCTGAGAGGAGCAGTCACAGAAGTCTGCTTGGCAAGCTGTTATGCCAGGCCAGAAGAAATAAATAGCTTTTATGGCCTCTGAGGGATTCATAACAGCATTTAGTGCACAGAAGAACACAGTTGGTCTGATGGTTCATAAGACATATTTGTGGGTTTTAATTCCTGTCCATATTAATGTTACATCAGTTTTTAATATTTATAGAACATTTTTTTCCACATAACTTTTCCTTTAGGACTAGAGCTTCTTTAAGGGAAGCAGAATAAATGTTTGATTTGTATTATTTTTACTGTGGAAGTCCTAATCCTGTTATTGGAACTGTAAGACTATTTTCAGTCTGCTCTGAATTTCAATATAAGATAAAGATGAATGCGAAGTAAGAATCTTACTCTCGTATGTTTGAGACTTTGAGCAATATATTCCAGAAAATACATAGAAAAATTACCTAATTGCCATCCCTTTCTTCCCCAAACACTCATGCACATGCAAAACAGGATTTAAACATGTTAAATCTGATGGCCTTTAACTGGGAAAAGGATGATTATGATGGAGCTTTTGAGTCTTAGGAATCATGGAATAAAAAGGGGATTGTTGAAAAGTTACTGTATTTCTAAAATGGTTTCAAATTATGTCCTAAGGCAGGAACGCTAAAGGAAATAAAACAGCCTTTTGAGGGCCTTGTAGCAAATTATTTTCTGAATCATTAATTATGTTTCATGATTCTAGTCCTGAGTCATGGCATCTGCAAAGATTATGTTCTTTGATGTCTACAACAATAAACTGAGCTTCCAGATTGCCAGACCTATCCTGTGCTCCAGCAATCTGCATCGTGGGCTTCCATAAAAACAGGCACGGCCAGCAGATCAAGGCGAGTGATTCTCTCCCTCTGTTTCACTCTCTTGAGATGCCAACTGGAGTGCTGCATTCAACCCTGGTGCTTCAAGCACGAGAGGCACAGCCCTGTTAAAGTGGGTCCAGAGGAAGACTACAAAGTAAACAGCAGGTTGGAGCACCTGTTCTGTGGAGAAAGACTGAGAGAGTTGGGGTTCAGCCTAAATGACATGGTTTCAGGAAGTCCTTATTGTGGCCTTTCAGTATTTAAGAGGGTCTTTCCAAAAATAAGAGACTTTTTACCAAGGCCTTTAGTGAGAAAGGTCATCAGTTTTGAATCAAAATATGGTAGATTTAGATTGGACATAAGGAACATAAAATGAAGGTGGTGAGACACTGAAACAAGAAAAGCTGTGAAGCCTTGAAGGTCAGATGGCACATCTTCAGTTTAGATGGCACTTTTAGCAATCTGATCTACTGAAATATGTCCATGCCCATGGCAGGGAAGTTGGAACTAGATCAACTTTAAAGGGCCTTTCCAACAGAAGTCATGGCAGGCCAGTCTAGTCTGAGAAGTGGATTTTTTTTTTATTGAGTCAGTAGTTTTACACACCATGATACTGGAGGAATGTACAATAAGCCTAAATGAAAGTTTTAACTGAGCTAATTGTGAGCTCTCCTAGCATTTGAGTGATTACATGCTCAATTCTCTGCTAATACAATTTTTCTGCAGAGCAATTATTTCCATGTTTAAGTCTTATAGAGTTATGTGGCTCTTGGAAAGCCAATAAGTCACCCTAGTGCTTATGTTAGACAGCAAATATATTTGAACCATAACAACAAGGTAGCAAAGAATCAATTACATTTCTTTTGTGATTTACAATATTTTCTTATCAGTGGAAAATATACGGCAGAAATAAATGACAAATGGCTATATGAGATAATTTTAAAATTCAAGTATTTGACTGCTGCCAGTATTGGAATTAAATTTTTTTCTCAGATTTCCTTTACATTTTATTTCAGGCTCTCACTAGAATTTTTGTCTTCAGTCATGTGGAATCTCAGTTTGTAAAGCTCAGTAACAAACAAATCTTTGGGCGTGATACTCATAAAAAGAGCTTTCTATTGCATGGTATGACATCAGGATTTGTTGGCAGTATTTTTTAGTCATGACTACTGAATAATGAATTGCTCTGTTAAATCAGGTGTTATTGCATATATCAAAAGAACAAGGAAGAACATAATTAATATTTATGTTAAAACTATAAAACATATTTCCTGAGTGACCTGTAAATCATAATATCATAGTCACATGGATCACCTGACCAATAATGTATGAGTTATCTATGGGATTTATACCAGAAAACACAAGCAGTGTATGTTAAAATTTTACACCTTATTTTCTAAAATAACAAATAGCAAACCAAACAGTTTTCCTCAGTTCATATGCAAATGCTTTCACCCCCTAACTGACTGACCTTCAAATTTACGGTGGTCTGCTTTAGGCAGAGGTTTTCCTCTTATTAAAACAAACACCAAAACAAAACCCCAAAATTTCTGTATGTATTTTGTTTGCCTTACTTACAACAGGCAAAAAGCATATGCATTTCTCAATAAAGAGTAACTAGAATTTTAAAAGCTAGGCTTTGTTTTTTTCATTTACAATCCAAATTACAGTAAGGGATGCTGTTAACAAATCTATGGGGCCTGATAGGATTTATCCAAGTGTCCTTAAAGAGCTGGCTGATGTAATTGAAAATACTCTCTCAATTTTTGAGCGGTCTTGGGAGTCTGGAGAGGTCCCAGCTGACTTGAAGCTGGTCAACATTGTACCAGTTTTCAAGAGGGACAAGAAGGAGGACCCCAGAAACTACAGGCCTCTTACTCTCACTTCATTACCTGGTAAACTTATAGAGAAGCTTATTCTGGAAGGTATTGAAAAACACCAGAAAGACAATGTGGTCATGGTTACAGCTAGCACAGCTTCATGAGAGGAAAGACTTGCTTATCAAACCCGGTTTCCTTTTATGACAAAACAACCCACTTAGTGGACCACGGGAAGTCAGTTCATGTGATCTTCTTGGATTTCAGGAAAGCTCTTGACACTGTTTCTTACAGGATCCTTCTGGGCAGAATGTCCAGCACACAGCTGTATAAACACGTGATGGGTGAGCAACTGGCCCATGGTTAGGGCACAAAGGGTGACAGTAACTGGGGTGACATCAGACTAGGGACCTGGCACTAGTGGGGTCCCACTGGGCTCCATCTTAGGCCTTGTGCCTTCCCACATCTTTGCAGGTGACCTGGAGGCAGGACTGGAAGGGATACTGAGAAAGCTGACAGATAAAAGAAGACTTGAAAGAGCTGCTGACTCCCTTGAAGGCACAGAGGCCCAGCAGAAAGACCTCAGAAAATTAAAAGATTGGGCAGTCACCAACCATGTAAAGTTAAACAAGGGAAAATGCTATATTTTTCACCTGGAATGCACCAACTCTGGCTGTATGGACACGCTGGGGGAACGAGATGCTAGAAAGCAGTGCCTCAGAAAGGGACCTGGGGGTCCTGATCAGTGGCAAGTTGAACATGAGCCAGCAGTGCCCTGGCAGCCAGGAGAGCCAACCCTGTCCTGGGGGGCATCAGGCACAGCATCACCAGCCAGGCAAGGGAGGGGATTGTCCTGCTCTGCTCTGCCTGGGACAGCCTCACCTCGAGTGCTGTGTTCACTTTTGGGAATTGCAATAAATAAAAGATTTTTAACTATTGGAGTCCAAAGCAGGGCAACAAAGAAGGTGAAGGGCCTTGAAGTAAAGCTGTATGGGGAGCGGCTGAGGTTCTTTGGTCTGCCAGCCTGAAGGAGACTGAGGAGAGACCTCATTGCAGTCCACAACTTCCTTACCACCTGCTGACTGATGCCAGAACCCCCTTCCTGAACCCAGATCAGCCACTCTTCTGGGTAACTAGGCCCAGTTTTTATACCAAGCATGATGCTCTATGGTATGAGACATCCCTTTGGTCAGTTCAGGTCACCTGGTCTCCTGTCCCAGCTCTGCTCCTTCCTTTTTTTTTTTTTTTAATACCAAAAAAATGAGAAGAAATTTTTTAAAATGAGAAGAAATTAACTCTTCCCTAGTAGAAACCAAGACAATACCTTACCTCTTATTCCATATAATTTTTGTCATGCCAAATTTCAATACTCCCTAATATCCCCTCACCTTCCCTATTTATCTCTTTTGATACATATACACACAATCATCACTTCCTTAGTCTATGGAACACCTCTGTCAAATCTGTCAGGATTTCCTCTCTCACCTGAGTGGTTCCTGTCTTATCTTTTTATGTAGATCAGTGAGAGATTTTGTTAGGAGTTTTTTTTCCCCTGAAACTGATTTTTAATATTAACTTCAAAAATTCTGAGACTGCGTTAAGTACTTTCAGAACATAATCTATGGATACTATATTGTAACAAGTTAAACAATAAGGAAGGACTGTATTCATCCCCGCAAAAGGTTCTACAATCAAAGTTTAAATATTCCAGTACTTACTGTCATTGTTCCAAAACACTGTTGTAACTGTTGGGCAATGCATTGCTACATCTTTTAAAAAAAAATCTGTGAGATCCTCTGACTTTCTGGAATAATTTCTATTCTATTTTCAATATAATTTGCTCAATAGATTTTTACATAGTTTAGTATTTCAGTCTTGATACAGTACTCTTCAGAGTCCTGTACTCTTGGATAATATTTTTACTACTCTGTTTTGTATAAAGATGTTGATAATGATATAATCAGTATTAGTACTACACAAATGATACAGGAGTAATAGTAACATTAAAAATTGATCAGCCATTACTAGATTTAGCACAAAATTTAATAAACCACAATTTAGAGTATTTTTGCATTTCCTTTCAGTAGCAATTAATTTTTATTCTTGGGTTTTGAATTTATTTTCTTAATTTTTTTTTTTATTTGAGAGAGGAAGGATCTGATTTTTAGAGGATTTCAGAATATTTCTAATACCATTATATCTTTTCAAATTTTCTAGCATTACAAATACTAAATTCTGGATTCACTGAAGGAATTAGAGAAAAGAAGAAGGCTGTCTCAACATAAATCCTTTTATTTCACAGCATGGCTGTAATTAGCAATGACTAAGAAACTTATTGCCAGTAGTTGTACTTCAGTGAATCAATTAAATACAAACTTCACTTTAAGTAAGCACTTAAGCATATCTAAAACATATGTTTAGCTTAGTCTTGCTGAAATGGCTTGTTTAAATAATCTATTTCAGAATAATAAGTATTCACTTTAGGATGAACATCTTCATATTGTAAAGGTTAACTTTGAAAAAAGTGACAAAATGCATTGTTCAAGAATATGTTCATCATATTCTCTTGCCTTATTTTTAGAGCTTGCACTTAACAACACATGTGGATAGAGAGTACACTGATATTAGTATTCTTGTTTGAACTTTCTTCTGACAGAAGTATTCCTTAACTGGAAATTGAGGGTTCGAAAAGAGGAGGGCCCTCATCCTTTTAACACTGGTTTCTTAAATGGTAATTAGTTACTATCCAATATACGTTAAGTTGTTTGCAAATAATTCTGCATAACATTTTTATAAAACAGTCATTTTATTGCTTCATATGGAGCTGCTTACATTGTCTTTATATCTTAGTAAATGTTATTAATGAAAGCTTCTTCTGAATTTTCACCATACTGATTTTTATTAATTAAATGGGTTTCATTGAATTATATTTTGATGTCCTCAAAAAGACAGAACCTAACATGAAATACGATGAATCGTTAAAGCAATTTTTTGCATGGTGAAAAGGACCTTTCCCTTCACAGGTATTTGTAATTTTTTTAGATCTTTATTGTGCTCTGTTGTGTTAAAGTCATTCATTGATTTTTAAAATTTCTTTAGGTCACATGATTTTTGGGCACAGTTTAATATATATTAAGAATCCAGTGGATTGTGAAAATGTTTTATTTCATAAATATTTAAGGAATAAATGATTTTGTTGTACATTACTAAAATATTTTTGTATGGTCCAAATGGATGATTTATTTCTTGTTATGTGTTAATCTCTGAATAACTGCAGCTTGGCATTCCAGTGTTTACCTGTTATTGAATGCATTACAGATTTTATATTAATGTGTACTTCCTAGTGTGCTGAGAGCTGATTAAGCAATAAAAAATTACTTCTGCTCTCTTCCAGCTTACGAGTTACAGAACTGTCCTGATCCTCCTCCTTTTTTGAATGGCTATATAGTCAACACAGATTACAGTGTGGGACAGTCAGTATCGTTTGAATGCTATCCTGGATATGTTTTGAGGGGGCAGCCTGTTCTCACTTGTCAACATGGAATCAATAGAAATTGGAACTATCATTTCCCCAGATGTGAAGGTAACTTTCTGGTAGTACCTTTGCTTCAGAACTCTCAGTACTTTCTGATTTTTGTTTAGTTGGTTGTGTGCCTGTACATAATGCAGCTTTTTCTGAAGAACAGTGCCTTTATCATAATCTGTAGTGTAAGCAGATAAAGTCAGAATATTATGTGCTTTATAAATAATAAATGTTTTATGAATCATGTTCCTTAGCAGTGATTTATTGTTCCTGTTAGTATCTGTCAGTTGTATTGATTATGAGAACTCATGATACTGCCAGAAATTATTTTAACCTCTATGTGAAAGACTATTTCAAGAAGATACTTTTATTCAAAAGCAGTTAGGTTATGGAGACACCTTATAAATGTTTTGGAAGAAAATACAAAGTTGTTCATGCTAAAAGTTCACTGTAAACAGATATGTAATATTTTACTTCATGTTAAACATATGGTAAAGTTTTTGAGATATCAATTAAGAATTCATGTAAAAGTGTAAAGTGCTAACAGTCAATGTTTTTAGAATTTGTTAGAAACCTAGCCAAAGTTCAACACCCCATTCTTATATCTTAGTGATATAGATGGGGCACCAAAGGGCATGCAGCCTTCTATATTTTATTATTTCTTTGTACTCCCTATAAAAGCATATTTCCTAAAACACATGAAGATGTATAATAGAAGAAGCAGATTTTTATGGTATAAATCAGCATTTTCTGTTTTCTTAGATAAAACAAGAATAAATAATATAAGTTGTTTGAAATGACATGCAAGAATTGAATTAATATTTATAATGGCATGAGGACAAAGTCATTCTTACTTTTCCCTGTCCCCTCATCCATAGTTTTAATTCAGTGGTTTTATCATCATTTTCCAGCTCAAGGAATGTATTCCTCTACTACTGGCATTTTTATAATTAACAATGTGCATTTGGCCTGGTTCCCGTGCATGTGAATCCTACCTTCCCAGCCTACCCACAGTCATCTACATCTCCTCCACACAGCTGAGGAATGCAGGAAACTCTGTTGCGTGTGTGGTTCTGTACATTTATAGGTACCATCTCTGATTAAACAGCAGGTTGCTTTCTGTTTTGACTGATTAAGAGTTTTCTGTCTCTCGCTTAGCGCACTACTTGCTTCGTGGAAAATTCATCCACGTGGAAAACACATCCACGTGTAGATTAAAGCTCCACCTAGTACTGCTGAATTTATTCTTATGACATATAAAAGATGTTTGTTTTTTTTCTACAGGGAAAACAAATTGTTACTCTGATTGTTGTAATGTGACAGTGGATCTGAGAGAGAAATTAGTAAAAGAACTAAATAATTTTTCTAACTGTGACCAGTTTTCTTAGAAGTTTGAATCAAAAGCTTTCTACAGAAGATTGCACATACTTTTGAAGGCTGAGACTCTGTATATGGGAGAAAATTAGATTAATTGCTTCTCAAGTAATCACAGTAGAATCATGTCATATAGTCATGCTCTAAGACTTCACTCCTGTGCAATCCAGTTGTCCTGGTGATTTACCATAGATGTCTTGGTGTAACGTATGTAATTGTCAGTAAATTACTAACTGGGTTTGCCTATCTTTTGGTGGAATTTTAAAAATGTTTACTGTCTTTCCATGCACAATGCAATTAGGTGTAATGGGTATGAGAACATATAGTATGGCATTCATTTATTTATAAATCAACTTGTGGTCTACTGTTAGCATTTGATAGTTTAAGAGATTTGATTATACACTTACTCATTTCAAAAATCTCTGTTTCTTCATGCCTGTCATTCAAAGTCTAACATAACAACATCATTAATTTAGAGTGATTTGTTGATTCACACTAAAGCTATGTTTATCTTGTGTGAAATCTAACCAGTTATTTCTGTTTAATGTCATGTTTTCTGTGATTTTTAAAGAACTCTGGAGAAAGCCTAGTAATAGCTGGATGTATTACTTACTCTACTAGAGTTTTGTTACCTGAGACACTTTTTTTCCTGACAAAATTTATTGATCTTACATGGCTAACAATCATATAAGAGAAATTAGACTGTCTTTATTGAGATACAATCACTCTGCATTCCTTCTTGAGTATCAGAGAATAATGAAGGGAAAATAAAAAATGTATGCAATCAATAACACCATAAATAAACCTGTCAAAAATAGTAAACTCAAAATATATTTAAATATAAATCTTCAATCAGAAAAATCCTGTATATTAATTAGAAATTAATATTAGTCTCAGGAAGTGTATTTCTCTGTAGTAAGCATAATTGTCAAAGCAGTCTTAGTTGTAAACATAGAGTACTGTGGATGTGGAGAGAACAGAGTAGATTTCTGAGACCAGACAAAGTGACCATGGCATGAATGCAAGGGTTTAGGAAATAGTAAAAAGTGGGCTTGAGTGAGCTTCATTTTCATCAGAACTCCTAGAGCTGATAGACAGTGTCAGATGCCCTTGGCTGTTACATGCAACCAGGAATCAGACAGATAGAACAACCCTTAATTTTCCTTATCTGGTTTCATTTCTTGGCCACTAAGATTCATGGTTCTGGAGCCGGTGCCATTCTGTACAGAGAATCACAAACTGGGTCAGGTTGGAAGGGACCACAGTTAGCCATCTTGTCCAACCTCCTGCTCAAGCAGAGTCATCCTGGAGCACATTGCACAGGATTGTGTCCAGACAGAAAATGTGCTAAATAGAAGTTAGTACTGATATGGATGGAGAAAGTGAAGTAGTAAAAGCCTCCTTATCCTGTCCTATAAATCCAGAGATTATTAAAGAATTCCTTCAAAAAGGGCTACTTATCATCTAGCCAGATGATCTTTTACCACAACAGTATAGCAGCTTTAAATGTCTCATACAGAAAATGAGACATCCTTCTGCATTTGAGTCCTACTTCCTTTTCCCCTTTTCCTTTTCTATTTTTTCTTTTTCTTTTTATCAATTTTTTTCTGCTTTTATTTTTCATCACTTCTTAAGTCGAAAAAGAAATGAAAAGGGTCTGAAGGAGAGACACAGGAACACTGAGAATAATAATATGAGCTTAATGGTAAGAGCAAAGGAGAAATGTTCTAGAGCAAGGCTGAGTGCCCATAAATGAGATTAAGGTCTCATTCTAATGGGTGAGACTCACTTATTTACACTAATGGCCGAGACTCACTTATTTACACTAATGGCCATATGTCTACTTGAATACATGCTTTCCTCCATATTCAGTCAATTCTTCCAAACTGAGACTCAAAAGAGCACATTATAACATATTTTCGACCCTTGAATAAAGTCAGCCTTTTCATAATTTTGATTTGGCTACAGACTTCATTCAGCAAGTGTGCACAAATTCATGTCTGTATGTCCATTTTACTTGTCATAAGAAAAATTAGCATACAATCTGCAAGTGAATCACCCTTAAAAATGACTCAAACCGGTCAGAAATAAAGCATAATGGTTTTGGACTAGTGAAAGAACAATCAGCCTGTTTTTTCCAGAATTGTATTCCCATGCAGTTAGAGTTCAGTTGGATGGAAACAGGCAGGACCTATTTGTTTATTTGGTTTTTAATCTTGAATACAAACAAAAGGTGCCCCTTTTTAAATGGTGTGTGGACTTAGTTTCAAGAATTATATGGAAACAATACTACCAGTAGATTTTGATGAATTTGAAGAAATGAAACATTAAGGTCATCAGCATAAGTTACTTTTAGAAATGTCAGTATTTATTTGAGAAGCAACCAACCAAGGAAAAGGCTGTCTTTAAGACTTAGGTTGTCTTGTCCTGTGGAGCTTTAAGAATTTGGTAGCATTTTGATATTCCGCTTGTAACATGAAAAACTATTTTCTACTACTATTTTTTCATAATAATTTTTTTCATAATTTTACTAATATTTTTTCATTTGTTTTCTTTTCAGCTCCTTGTGGCTATAATGTAACTGCTCAGAATGGTACAGTTTATTCCCCAGGATTTCCAGATGAATACCCAAATTCTAAGGACTGTACTTGGTTAATTATTGTATCTCCAGGCCACGGGATTTATATCAACTTTACCTTACTCCAGACTGAACCTGTGAATGACTACATTGCAGTTTGGTATGCAATTTTTTTGAAACAGAAGTGATTTTTTTCATATTGATTAATCAAGTCTCACTGTCTCAAGCTACAGATTTTCTTAGTATTGCTCTTAGGTTGTCATATGAGCTGAAGAACAGCATAAAAAAACTTCTAAGGTTATATGAAAAAAAAAATTATCACTGTCTAAACTCTTTAAGAATACTGTTCCAAAATACTTTGAAGCTCAAGCTCAGTTATCAATCAGATCTTGTTTGACTCTCTCTTCTTTAAGTTGAGGCCATGTAAGGTCAAAGTAGTGTAATTATCTACACTATGTTGAATTATGTGTTCCATGAACACACAGACAATATATGTTAGTTTTTGCAAAAATTTCTGACATCTTTAAACATTAACTAATTTAGGCATTAAGTAAGATTTTCTTAAATTTTCTTAATATTTCAATTTGCCTGATAGACATAGTTTTTTATATTTTCTAACCCAGAATTTTAGGCCTTGTACCTTCATGTCTTTAAGCTTCATATTACATGTTCCTCTTCTCTAAATTTGTATTTCTTTCCACACAAACCCATTCAATTCGTGACCTCCTCTGAAGGAAGAGGCCTTAGAGATGTCTAAATTCTTGTGCAAGGATTTAATGCACTCAAAAACAGGCATAGATTATGTTGAAGGTGTCGGACATGTCATCTCTGTCCAGCCCTGGTCCTTACCCCACATATTGTGCAAAGTGACTTCTCAAATATTCTACAAATAGTTCAGGAAAAGGAAGGTTTGCACAGAATATAGGATGTAACTTATTGCTATGTGAGTCAGCTGCTCCTATATACCAGCTAATCCACGATTCCTGTAGTTATTGGTGAGGTTTTTTCAGACAGTTTATAGAGATGTTTCTGAACAGCCGTTTGGTTGTCTCTGGTATTTGCACTACCTGTAAGCCTAAGTGTAAAATACATCATAGATTGTCTTCCCTGGCAGGTTGTATATATATTATGCTTGGCTTTCCAATGACACAACTGAGGTGAATAAATATACCTCTGATTGAAAGACAGTAAAATACCAAATTAACAGCTTTCAGAGACGTTCTAGATAATCTCAAGCCTTCTAAAATAGCATATTGCAAAATTTTTTCATTCAGTTTAGATTCATGACATGTAATATAAAAAACAACCAAAAATAAGTGTTGTAGAGCTCAAAAAATTCTTCAGTGATAAAAGTAGGGAGTTTTGTTTATTTATTTATTCTGACTGTTCAGGCCTGAATGTTGTACTTTGTGATACTGGAAGTGAATGAACCCTGATGTTACTGGAGTATGTTTCCCTTTTTGTGTTTTATCCTACTGTTGAGAGACACAAACCACAAGATTATTTCATAGTTTTTTCCCACTCTTTTTTGTCTTTTTTTTCCCCCTTTAGAATATACCATTGAATATTTGGAATTTATTTAAATGGCAGAGTATCTTGCCATTTCACAACTCTGTGTTTTAGCCACAAGTTCAAGACTTATAGAAGCTGGGTCAAAATGTTAGAAATATGACGGCATTATAGCATTTTTTCACTTTTTTCTGCATCTGATCTGTACATGCAAATTTTTGACAGGAACACACATTGAAAATTTCTTGCTACCACTACATTTCTGGCCCATGTAAATAAAAAAAAAAAAAAATATTGCAAGTAGCCTGGTCTCAAAAAAAATATCATGTTTGAAGTTGGAAGGAGTATTCTGTGTGCTAGGGGAAAAAAATTAAAAAAAAAAAAGAAACTAATTTTAAATCATTAGGAAAAGCATTTTTAATAAAAATTTAAACTGCTTTCCAGAGAAAAGAGGTTGTTAATTTGCATGTAAGAACATCAGTTTTCAGCTAACTTTTCAATGTTTTACATTCCAGGGATGGTCCTGACCATAACTCACCTCAGCTAGGAGTTTTCAGTGGGAACACAGCTCTGGAAACAGCTTACAGTTCTACCAATCAAGTCCTCCTCAAATTTCACAGTGATTTTTCAACAGGAGGATTCTTTGTCCTCAATTTTCATGGTCTGTTTTCTTTATATAATTAGCATCTAATACCACAATCATTACTTGAATTTTTAAAATATTTCTTAGCTTTGTGGTTTCCTGATTTACCAGGACTTATGGATTTACTGTTTGGTTTTTTTTATTTGTTTTTGTTTTGTTTGGTTTGGGGGGGAGGTTGTGGGTTTTTTTTCTGGGTTTTTTTTGGGGTTTTTTTTGGTTTTTTTTTTTTTTTTTTTTTTTTTTTTTTTTTTTTTTGTTTTGGTTTTTTTTTGTTTGGTTGGGTTGTTGGTTTTTGTTTTTGTTTTTGTTTTTGTTTTTTTTAATAAAAAAACTTATGAGTTGTTTTAAATTTCAGATTAAAAATCCTAAGAATGTTAATTTGGGACTTTTAATAAACTGTGTTCTATCTTTAATGTTAACCTTTACCATCTAATATTAAGCTTTTCCACTTTTATTACTTTGGCCTATTTATTCAGTCAGATTTAACTTTCTTTACTGAAATTGTTCTCCAGGAGAGTTTCTGGTGTGGTATGGTAGGGTTGAACAATAGCATAAAGACTGATATGCAGCAAAATACTTTGTTCAAAGTTACATTCAGGGCTAAAGGTGGTGAAAATTAGGCATCTAACTCAGAAGTGAAAAGCTGACTATAATTCTAGTTCTAATTCAGACTAAGTCACCCAAAATATGTATAATAAATGGAAGATTATTAGCCTTCTGGACTCTAAATCAAAAATATACAATGAATGAATTCACAAAGACCAAATAAATGTCACAGAGAGTACTGAGATACCTGTTTGCATGGGGAAGTCCATATGAAATTGTTACTGAGAATCTGAAATGTTTCTCTTGTCTGTACAGTTCTCCTAAAACAAGGTCATGATACATGGTCATCTACTATACTTAATCTGAGAAGCAAAAACTAAAGTGGATAGGACTATCAAGTTGTTCAGAGAATTTTGTTCTGATGGTAAATTTGTTCCTTGAAGGGGAGAATTTTTCTTTAGGATATGCACTCTCATCACAATTTTAATTTCTGTTCTGAATTTTTTTCATCCAGAAAGGGCTTCTTCAACTGTTATAGGCATTCTATTCCATTCTAGAAACACAGTCATTTTAGTGGTCACCTTTTTTATGAGATTTCTTACAATTTATTAAAATAGATTTGAAAAGCAGACAAGAGACTTTGATTACAGAGTTATAGAATGTTTTTAATTTAAGGGGACCTTAAAGATCATCTAGTTTCAACCCCCCTGCCATGGACAGGAACATCTTCCAATAAACCAGGTTTAGACCTAGACTTGTATGATTCCTGAGATCCTCAACTTCTCTGGGCAACCTGTTCCAGTGTCTCACCATGCTCATGTCATGTAATGACATTTAACTTGGGAAATGTTGTAACTGAGAGACCACGAGGTTCAGTGAAGCTCTCGTAATTTGGGAAGTGTGAATATGAAATGAATTCTCTGTAAAGTACTCCTTAGCACACCAGTAGTGAATTTTTTTCTCTTGAATATGCAGCCTATCAGCTCAGGAAGTGCCAGCCTCCACCCACAGTTCCACATGCAGATTTGTTTACGGAAGATGATGACTTTGAAATAGGTAAAAAGATAATCTTTATTTTTCTTTCTTCTGCTTTCACTTGAATTCTAATCAAAATAAGCTATTTCATCTTCCACACGAGATTTTGATATACTTCTGCTTGAAGGATTTTTTGAGGTTTATCTTTTTTTTTCAATACCTTTTCCAGGAGATTTTGTGAAGTACAGGTGCCATCCTGGTTTTACCCTTGTTGGACAAGATATATTAACCTGCAAACTGAATGCACAGTTGCAGTTTGAAGGATCCTCTCCATCCTGTGAAGGTAAATGTATACTTGCATGGTGTGTATATCATTAATATGCATCCTACATAAAGCATCAAAATTTTGGCAAATTTTTGTTATTTCATTGATGCTTAAAAGAAAATTTTCCATTTGCTTCTTTATTATCTAAGAAATGCATGCTCTTGTATAATTTGACCTAAGAATTTCTGTAGAAATTTTATTCTTTAGAATCAATGAGAAGTGATTTTAACTACTTGACTCCATGATTATTGAACCACTGTTTTCTAAAATTAATTTTAAATGTTCTATATTGGTTCATAACAAACCAAGGAATTATTTTTACTTTTGAAGAATACCAAAAATATGAAATTAAATTAGGCTTTCAAAATAAAATAAGAAATTATTCTCTGTGCTTTGACAAATATGGTGACATTGTATAACAGAGTCACATGAATAAGCTGTTTTAAAATAATATGTGACAAATTTAAATTTTTCAAAGTATTAAATCTCTTTCAACTATTTATATTGTGTTCATAAATATGGCATTTCAAACAAGGAACAAAAAATTTAAAATGGATGATGTTTAGATGCACATTTTTATATAATGTCCTCATCTTCATGGAAAATGAGTTTATCTTGGAAATTTGTATTCAGTCTTCCAACCTTTGTTTTTCAAAATATGTTGTTTGACATTTTTTTCTTTATTTTATTTCATTTTTTAAATAGGGGGTGACTAAAAGGTTTTGAAATGTTGCAGAAGTGATCAAAGTAGCATCTGTAGAATTTTGTTCTGAAGTACCTCAAAGTTTTTTGGGAAAAAATGTTACTGATGAGATGCTATCATTAAAATTTAAGGAAATCAAAAAGTGAACAGAATTTCTCTCTTCTGTATTATACAAGTTTAAGTTTGCTCTATCATATGTAATTGTGAATGGAGTACCTTCCATATCATGAGCTGAAAACACCCACATGCCCAAGTGGTAATGCTGAAATCACAACAATTATTGTGATACTGTAATAATAAATGTATGTGTATCTTCCTTCCTGTTACCCTGGTTCTCTACTTTCATGATATATATAAAAAAAGAAAAAGAATTCATAGTGCAAACTGTTAGTTTATTGATGCCGTAATATATTTTATGCATCTAATTATCTGCATGAACATACTTGATGTAAAGGGGGGTTTTGCCTCCTCTTTTTTGACTTGTGCATACAATTTGTTGGATCTGCCATGGGTTCAGACATTGGACTCCATATCTTTGTTTTGAGTGGAAAAGAATCATTATTCATTTCAGGACCCTCGCCATAAAATATGCAGAATTAATGTGAATATTGTGGACTTTTTATATCTTTCTTGTTAGGATAACTGAATACTTAATAATGTTTCTGATGATTTATTTTTTTAATTAATGTACTTCTCTTTTATAAATGTAATATTTTAATAAGATGATTGTACTTCAAATCCAAACTTCATTTTTTAGTTCACAGTAACAGCAGTAACGTAACTCTTGACTATGTCAATTAGAGTGTAAATGTGAAATGAAAGCCTGAAGTAAACCGAACAGTTATTATAAAATCTACAGAGATATTAGGAACTTCTGATAAGGATTGGCTATCCGTAACAATTTCTGCAGATGCTGTGCTTTCTCTGGCTGTATCCTGTGAATACAGCAAAACTTTGTTACAAGGATGACATCAAAAGAAATAATCTGATCATGAAAAATGAAAGTGCCATTGAGTGATTCAGAGAAAGTAGACAATAGAACTGGAGGCATTAGAGTAAGATTCTGGCAGTTACTTTGGACAGACATAAGGAAGGAATTTCTTGAGGTAAATTGGGGTGCACCCGACTTCCTTTTTTCAGCCAAGTTGTATCTTTATATAAATTTCCTTCCTGGAAAGTAGAATTACTTGGTTTTAGTTCTATCCCAGCCTCCCCAGTATTACTATGGAGATAAATGTTGAATGTAATTCCTATTTTATTATAAAACCCTAGCTTATATTTATGAACCACATGAAATATTGATAGATCATTTAAAATTTGTGCTTTTAATGCCTGTCTTTATAGTGTTTACTCAGAGATAAATATTTGCAGGTACACATATTGCATTTTGTAAACCTAAGTATTTGAAGGGGGAAATACATATTTCTGCATCAGACCAGAAATTCTGTACACCAGAACATATAGCCAGTGTTCATATCTAGCACTGGCCACTAATGATTTTCTGGTGTAGGACAGAAAGTCATTGCAAACATGCAGTTAATTAAGGCCTCAACCTAACTGTAGCTAAACCACTCTTAAGCCAGCAACGTTCTTTATATTTTGAAACCTATAGGGCTGTTTCTTCAGTAGAATTACTCAGTCCTATTTTGAACCCATGTAGATGCTTTAAATCTGCAAATTTTTTGTGCAAGAAGTTACACAATTTATTTATTTAAAATGTGAAGTTATTTCTCTGTCTGCTTTGAACTTGGCACCTGCTGTTTCCGTGTTATACAGTTCTTATGGGGAAAAAGAATTGGTAACAAGCTGATCTTTATTCACTGTACTTATGGCATGATTCTATAGACCAGAAGATATTTAATATCTTTAATCATTTTTCCCATTCTTCCCAATACCCTGCCCAATTCTATTCTATTTTTTTAGGAGTGATACAGGATGGAATGGCATTTATAAGAAACTATTTTACCCTCATAGGCTTGAAAAGAATTTGCTACTTGCTATACAACTTGCATACTGTATTTCAAACTAATTTTTGAACTCTCCTATTTCTACATTTTACCTGTAATTTAAAATTGTTCATATTGTCATTGTTTAGTTATGTTTCGTATTTTTTAAAGATACAGGAACACTTTCCATTTTCCTGAGCTGTGCCACTATGTTGTAGTAGTCAAAAAATATATTTATATGATAGAAGGCCAAATTCTAGGATATTATATATGAGTCTGATGACATATCTGACAGGCAAGAAAAATGAATCTGCATGACCAGTTCTACATCATTCTCAAGAAATGACCTCCAGAGCAGCTATAATTACAACATACCACAGTTTTCTTACAGCTCCTTTTCCCTTCCTGTCTGAGGACAGACTTTCTCAAGATGTTTGGTACTGTGTTAACTTGCCAGGTATTTTCTAACATGCAGAGCCCTATGCACCCCTACAGAACATGCTGTCAGTGTGAATGGGTTTTTGCTTAAAAGTAGTTGAACTGTTGTCATTTCTGTTTCTGCACTTGGAGCTACTGCTCTCATCCTATACCTTTATACTCTTACTACAAATTTCTTTCATTTTTTAGTTGCTGTTAGGGAAGAGAAGAGATGTACATTAAAGCATTATGAGCATTGTGACAGGAAGAAATATTCCTGTACTGGTCGCAAAAATTGAGGTACTGGTTAAACAGATAATGGGTATTCAGTGTAAGGTAATATGGCTGCTCAAAACACTTAAATTAGAGGGGTAGTGTGATGATATTGTCCTAATGTGGTGATAATATTTATGAATAAAAAGCAAGGTCAAAGATGAGGATATCAGAAATAGTATTAGAGTTAAGAAGCTTGGTCAGGCCTTCCTCAAAAAACCTAAATCATATTTCTGCAAAAGCCGTGTTAAGGAGTGTGTTTCTCAAAAGTAGAATATGATGAAAGTGTTACGCTGACATGCAGAATTACCCTTCTCATGACACTACCCCACTGCACACAATTACATGTGACTTTAACATAAAGATAGTTGTTATTTCCTGTTATTTTTCTGTAGGCATTGCCTCTGTGCATGAATTTATACAAGTTTAACAAATAACATTTTTTGGAATTTACATGTGCAACAATCTTATTAAAAATGAATGTAAAATGGATTACTTATGTCCTCCAATACGCCTAAAGCTTGTTTTTAGTATTTATTCCTGTTTTCAGTCCAAACTATTTTACAGTAGCTACTTTTAATATTCATGGCATTTACTTATAAATAATTGATTATTAAATATGTTTTGGGGCTCAAACATTTAATTTATTTTGCAGGTCAAATTTTCTCAAGTGGTAAATTTCACATCAATTCCTAAACTTCTGAATGTGTAGGGAGTTGAGTCAACCTGTAATTTAACTGACAGAAGAGAGTCCATGAGGTATCAAATATGTTGATGTGTTAGTCAAACGAAAGAAACAAAATTAAGAGTAGAATATTGTGGTCTGTTGACCTTGGCCTCTCTTTTGCTCCCCTTCTCAGTGAGACAGGAGAAGGAAATAAGATGGATAAAAACTTGTAGGTCAAGATAAGGCAGTTTACTAAAGCAAAAGTGAAAGGTTGCATGCACAAGAAGAGAAAAAAGCCAAATATTTTGCTCTCTACTTTTCATCAGTCAATGTCCAGACACTTCCTGGGAAGCAGGACTTCAGCATATGTAGCTGTTGTAAATAATGAGTACACTCTCTTCTTCCTCTTTCCTTTTAGCCTTTATTGCTGAGCCAATGTGATATTGTATGGAACATCCCTTTGGTCAATTTGGGTCAGCTGTCCCAACTAGACCCCCTCCCAAGACCTTGCCCACACCCAGACTGCTGGGAGGTGGTGGTGCAGAATGTTGGAGAGACAGGACTGATGCTGTGCCAGCACCACTCAGCAGTAGCCAAAATTCTGCTGCGTTTTCAACTCCTTTCTAGCTACCAATATAAAGCACAGCACTGTGACAGTGCTATGGGGAAAAATAACTCCATTTCAGCTAAATCAAATCCAAATATGTATGTCTTGACCAGAGCACTTTTTTTTTAATGAGTATTCTATTTTTAAATGTTATGCTGAAAGGGCAGAGCTAATATTATTGAAAAAAAATAAAACTCAAAGTAGCAGATATTTTTTACCTATGATGTTTATGGTGAATACAAGATAATAACACTGTGGAGTTTACTTTTATTCAAATTATAGGTATTAGCTGTGGTACTGAAAAATGGATGTGCCTTTTGTTTTGAGGAACAAGGTGAAGCAGTCTTACTGTCTCAGTATCTCAGTTTTATGTTTTCATATGTCTTTAGACATATGAATCTTGTAAAATTTAAATCTTGTAAAGTGTAGCTTCCAGCTTAGAGATTAAATTCTTTAATCAGCAGCTAAGTTATACTGGAAAGGAATTGGTGAGTAATTCATTAGGGGGCAGAAAGAGCCAATAAAGGCTGCCAAGGTGAGCTGTACCAATTTGCCACAAAACCCCATGGTACAGCCAGCTTCCCAGACTGCGAAGGGGCAATACACAGTCTGCCTTTCCCTGAACTACTTCAGAGCTATTCCTCTCATTAGTCCCTGTGGTACATCAGCTGTGAACAGCTTAAATTGCAAGAGACTTCTTGTGGAATGACTCCTAGCCATAGGAAGTAAATCTTGGCAATAGGAAGACCTGAAGCTATAGCTCAGTGTTTAAAAATATTTGGTCACCTCTGTCCTAGCACAAAAGAGGAACTGAGCTGTTTACAGGTTAGAAGGACATAATAGTTTTGATCTTACTTGAATTTTCTGCTCTAGGAATATGGTGGTGTTGTCTCAGTACCACAGAGAATTATTCCCTATCTCCTTTCACCCTTAGCATCCCTATTTGCCCTGATTTGTATTAGAGAGGTACATATTTTTTTTCCACTTAAACATTATTTCTCCTTTTTGAAACTTATTTCGTTAGCAAAATTCTGAAGTTAAGTACGTGAATACAATAGAATATGTGGAGAAAAAAAATCCTACAGCAGTCCTGCTGATGTCTTTTCAATCCTAAAAGCAGTCAGACAAAAAGTCAGACACAGGTAATGAAAATGCGGTTACCTTTATAAAGAATCCTTTATGGTGCACAACACACTGGAATGCATGCAAAAAATGCACTGAAGATGCACATATTAATGTAAAGCAGACACAAATTTATGTTTCACAAATTAGTATAACTGACAAAAATTCCCAGTTAGAGATGAGGGAATTCCCTGCTGGTTCGACCCCTTTTTTAATCTCCCTCCTTTAGATACTAACTAAAATTTGTTTATGAGAGTGTCTTGAGAAGCCATTTTAACCTTGGTTCCCAGAGAATTTAACCTCGGTCCCCCGAGGATTCAAGTCTCTAGGAATGTGTTCTGTCTTTCTGTCTAACAGAGTAGGTGAAATGCTGGCTACGAATCTATGTAGGTATACAATAATAGGCTGCAGAGCTACAAATACATGAAAAATATATACAAGAAAAAAGGCAAAAATCAGTTTGGCATCACTGCTTTGATATGTTTCTTGCGTAAATGTGATGATGTGTTCAAGGAAATACTCTGACCTTTAAGCTGTTGATTTTTAATATTCACTCACCAAAGAAATGTTCTTAATTAGAAAGCAACATCATACTTTTCCTCAATTATGAGAGAAAGGCATGAGGAAACATCTGCAAAAGGCACATTTCCCCTGTGATGAATAATTTAGTTTCAGGTCCCTTCTTAAGATTTGGTTGCACGGAATGAGACAGCTAAGAGCAGCAGTTATTGATAATTTTTACATGATTTTGAAATAACTATTTTTGTTATTTTTTCAAAGCTAGTAAATAAGCTATTTCATTGTCTCTTTCCTTCACTTTTTGTCCCTGATGTCTTTACAAGAAATAATAGATAGTCAAAGAGCAAAGCAGCTGAAATGAAGAGGCAGGAAAAGCAATTTTTGTGGGTTTTTTACCCTTTCCTCTCCCCTCTACAATTTCCTACTCCTGTCTCTTTTTGTTTTTGCAGACCATTCTTACTATATCTTCTCGGGAGCACTGCCTCTGGTTTCTCAGATGATCACAGTCAGTGTCTGTGCTATATGAGTCTTTCTTTCTGTTCTATGACAGTTTTTTTATCCGAAAAGAAACTAACATTTTTCACTTCTCTGAATTGTTGACTTTCCTCTATGTTTTCATTTCATTCCTTCCCTGACTCAATTTTTTAAAGATGCTTGTAGTGTATTTCTTGAGTTAGAGAACAATTTCTCAGCACTTAGTGACAATATTCTGGGCATCACTATACATTGATCTCAGATTTTTCAAAATGTAATTTTGGATCTTATTCTTAGTTGATGATCTTCCACCTAAGACTCCAAAAACTTCATATACTGGAGTAAGTAAGCAGAGTCATTCAGTGAGTTCTTAAGAAGATACTTAGAGGGCACCTCTCTGAAAATGATACCTGTGGTAACTTAGCTGAAAGGGCACCCATATAAAGGAGGCAGCAACAGCCTTTTAGAATAGCCCAACTGTAAACTTCTCTGGAAGTATTGTACTATTACACTTCTCAAGTAAGGAGATCACCAGGCTTTATTCTTGTCTGGACTGTATCAGTGTAATATCTAGATTTTGTTTGCAAACCCCAAATCTGAATGACTACTATATAATTGGTTTCATGAGTGGTATGACCAATGGTTATTTCCATAACTCCCTAAGATGCTGAGGAAAAGCAAGCAACAAAAGACATTTGTATCCTAAACATTTGTGCTGCTAGTTTTTAGATATGGCATGCTTACAAAACCACTCCAGATGTACTTCCTGCACTCCCTTGTCCCATTCCAAATGACCCATGTTTGCCACGTTTAGTTTATTGTAGCCATTTCTAAACCATAGTTTATCCAGAGTGGTGGCAGTTTTCCAGTGTTGAAAAGAATCACTGTGTCTTGCTGTGAAATATCATACAGCATCACTTATTTATGCAGGGCACTTGTAATTTTTGACTTTGTAATGTTTGTAATTTTTGAAGACAGGCTTTAATTCTCAAGTTTTTCTCACAGATGTTGCCATTTTTAATAAACATTTCAAGTAAGCTGATACTGGATCAGTAAAAAACCACCTTTTTCCTTCGTAAAATAGTCCTGTAGCATAAGGAATGATACTACAGGATAAAGCAGATTGTGGAACTGTGTCATGTCAGCTACTCTTCATCAGTGATGTGCACTTTCATTCATGTCAGACAGGAAACGCTGTGGGAAAAATTATTGTTATTTATCTGATGATATTTTTATGCCAAATCAATTTTTTTCTTTAAGAATTTCCTGGTTTACTTGTATTTTGTGTGAACTTCTGAGTCAGAGCACCTTTTGACAGCATTTTCCCAAGTTATTCTTGTCTCAGTTTGAAGAATAGAAGAAGTCAAAGTAGCAGTGTGTTTCATTTTAAGAGAATGAGAGAAGCTACTGTCATTAAACACATGCAATGCTATATTCTTAGACAGAGGTTTGTGTGAAATTTCTGGATGTAATTTTACTACAGGTGTTTCTACCTCAAGAGGCAATCCCTGGATTATTGTCTAAAGGTTTCTTACTGCTTTATATACTAATGTCCCATGGGATCTCCCTCTCTCAGGATCTTCTATGAGAGATGGTTTTGTTTTTTAAGGATACTGTCTGCTGCAGCCAGTGCTGTCAAATGATAGCAGAAAGGGATATATGCCAAAGAAAAATTATTTGCATACAATATTTTGCCCAACCCAGATCTTGTTCCCCTGCTTGGTGGCATATTCTCACTTGCATATTACATCCCTCCTTTTCACTGGCTGACATTTTCCTCTGAAAAAAAATTTTCAGCTACAAATGAACCTAGTTTTCACCTCCAAGTTTGCACAATGTCTTCTGAGAGAAATGGTCAAGTTTTTAATGTTTGTTTCTGATATTTATGCGTTGATTTCCCCCTGTAGTATGCTTTTTCCGCTGATCACTTTTCCTTCTGTTGCTTTCTTTTTCACTTTTCTTACAACCTTTATTTATTTAAGTCCTTGGGCAGTATGCCAGATGATTTCCAGGAATACATTTCTGTCAAGATATATTTGTGAATTTTACACAAAAATATTGTTAATATGAACATATATTATGAAACTGTTGACAAAATGTATCAGGAAACAGATTTGAAAAACTGAGTCATATGTGAGAGGCAAAATGTTAAAGAAAAATAGTGACAAACAAAGCTTCCTAATCAAATCGGTGTTTAGGATATAAAATTTACAGTATTTTAATGTATTATACGCCTTTCAGTATGCAGAGATCATAAATACCTATGAATGCCAGGTGCAATTTAAAGTTCAGTCTTTAAATATCAGAGGAAGTCATTGCTAAAAAGGTCTTATTTGGATGACTTTGAGCATTCTATATTCAAAATGAACACTTTACATAAAACTTGTGTGCTTTAAAATGATCTAGTATGTCTAGATGTTTCAATATATTGTCATGTTCATGTAACAGGCTTTATTTCTAAAGCTGGTTCATTGTTTTAAGATCTCAAATAGAATACAGTTTCCAAATAAAAAGTTTACCAGTATTTTTACCTCACCAGTGTGAATGATTGCACCAACATATGTGAATTCCTTGACTGAAACCACTTTGGGCTCTAACATATTTCTTTCTGGATAGATGCTTACTGTAATTAATAAATTAATATAATGTTTCCTAAATCAAGGTTTTCAAAAGTGGTCCTGTTTCCGTGCATATTATAGGGAACATTTTTCCCCTTCCATCTAGACTGTGATTTTAACATGTTTTTATTTGGAAACTGACCCTGCAGCATGCATTTCATGGAGAAGAAGCACTTTGTTTCATTGCTATTCTTACTGTTCTTTTTGTGTTTTTTAGCACAATGTCCAGCAAATGAAATTCGTACAGAATCATCAGGAGTGATCCTCAGTCCAGGTTATCCAGGCACCTACCCCAACTCTCAGACATGTTCTTGGACTATTAAGGTTGAGCCAGGATATAACATCTCCATTTTTGTAGAAATGTTTCAAAGTGAAAAGCAGTTTGATGAGCTGGAAGTATTTGATGGTAAGAAAGATTTAAATTCTATCTTATTACACAGGAACAAACACTGAGTGGAGTGGGCCTTGATTTGCAGTTGTTTGGATCATAATGCAGTGATATATCTGAAAATAAAACAACAGTTTAGAATTCCTATTACTTTTGCCTTAAATCTGAATCTATTAGCCAATGACAGTTTTTATAGATGTATTCAAGACAAAGAAGATTTTAAATTTTCTTAGGTATTGTTACACAGGAGCATTAACAACTGCAGTTTCCCTGGGAAAGTCACATAGTTTTCTGCTTCCAGGAAAATTTATGCAGGTATCTGAAAGGAGATGTTAACATGCTGATCCACAATGGTTAATTTCTGGTGAAGAAGTATTTTGGGGTTATAATTACATTTGTCTAAATGAATAAAATAATTTGAGTCTTAATATTGAAGTTTGAGTTCAAATACCCTATCTGCTTTCTCCATAGCATAGCAGACCAGTGTTGTTCGCTGTTTGAATATACCACTGTTGAAGTGTTCATCTGTTTAGGGACAAAGAGCAGAAAAATGTGTTGTCACTTCTCAAAGGGCCCTACTTAATTCTTATTTTCTATTTCATTCTGAACTTATTATGACTTATTATGTTCCCATTGATTGACAAGGGTAACTATTGTCTGGATTGTTCCTAAATACATCTTTATTCATTTAGAGACCATTATCATATCTTCCTTCATTAACTTAGAATACATTATAAGTATGATAGAAATGGTGAATATTCACTATGGGAATTTCAGAGTATGAAAAAATATTAAAAGGTCATGTCTTTGGAGGTATCTTGTTTTAAGTATTTTTCTGAAAGATTGGATTTTAATGTCTAAAGTTACTAATTTTTTCACTTTTTGGTAGAAACATCCTTAAAAAATCCACAATATTTTTGATGCTTTTAAAAATGCCATATCATAGCATTTTTTTCCTTTGTAACATGTATGCTGGTCCATGTCAGGTTAGTGCAGAAAACAGTCTGCAAAAATCTATTAAGACTGGCTTTTCTTCCATTTCTTTTTGTATCAAAGACAATATGGAATGTTACTGGAATTTTTCTAGTGCTCTGATCACTTTGTTTTCTTTTGATAAATTCTGTTGAAACAGCATAATTTTCCTGATGTATATTTTTGTTTTCTTTCCTCTGAATTTAAATGTAATGAAACCAGATTATCAATAATAGATCTGAGAAGAACTAATGTTGTTCCTACACTTTTAAGCACTTTAATTTCATGGCATGAAATAATATTCTTACAAATATAAATTTCTACTGCAGCTCTGCAGAAGTAATTTTTTCTACCACCTACCAGCAACCTTAAGTGAAAAAGATAATGGCATATTTATAACCTCTCAACTATAGTGCCATGTGGAGATTCCTGAGCTAGCTCTCAACAAGTTGATATTCAGATATGGCCCATTGCAGCACCTTGCAGAGATACTTGTTTGTGTCCCTGTGGCCACATTAGCAATGTGTTTTGCTAGACTAATTAGTTACACATCTCAGCATGAGTTTTTGGGGGCAGAAGACAATGCTGATGTGGCTGTACTGCTTCTAGCGATGGCTATAACTCAGACTCAAATGTTGCTGCATTTTGCAGCAAACAAATATATTTCATATTGTGGGGACTGTGTGGTCCAAAACAGTGTATTTCATCTAGGTTAGTAGAACTGCACTGATCTATCTCTAACAGGTAAAGATACATCATCAAACTTTACACAGAAACTGTATAAAGATTTGCAAGACAAATGTTTATGGAATTAGTGTTGCTAAGGCACTCATCTCTGATTGCTTTATAAGGCAGCTTTGGAATGCAAAGCACAGCAAGAACTACACCTACCTGACTGCACTGTACATTATGGTGCTTCAGCAGCTGGATGATGATCAGGGTGGACAGTCAGTCAGTAAAGTCAGCCTGGTCAAGTGGGAGCAACAAGCCCATTAGCCATTCCCACTTACCTGTCATACCCTTTGTCGTGCTTATTTTTTCTTATGTTGTAGATGCATTTATTATGTAGAATTTTTTTGGTGATGCTAACTTAGCTGAAGTATTAGGGTGACTGAAATACAGTTCCTAAGAACTAGGAAGTAATTTTAATGTTAATGTTTTTGTGGCTTCTATAACCTCCTTTTTGTATCTGAAATGTCCCAGTCAGAAATTACTTTTTTTTTTTAATTGAACTGGATGGGGCTGATAACAATTTTCGCTTGTATTGTATTCAATTTTTAGGAGTCACTTGATTCAGTTTTATTTTTCTCTTTTCGTGTAACATAAGAAGACCTGATCAGGCTGTAGCTGCTGAAACTCAGCAAATAATGAATGAAGTTCTTTATTTGTAATAGCAGCTCTGACCAAGATAATGGTGGTTGACATGGCTTTCTTAAACTTGAAAAACATGGAGCAAAGGACGTGGTGAGCATGTGGGAGTGCTTCAGCTGGAGAAAACATTATCTTCATATGGAGGAAAAAAAAGCCATTTCATGTTTTAGAAAGCTTCCAGTTGGAGATTGGATTGATACATAGATTTTTTTTGTTCTTTTCTATATACATTGTTATATAAATAGTTCTGAAATCTTTATCTGTACCTCTAGGGTTTTATTTTGGTGAAGATACTGGTTTAGGGCCAGGATAGAGTTTTTCAGCATCCTGTATTTACTATAAATTAACACTGCACCAAAATGGAACTATAATAAACATACTTATTAACAGAACTGAGTCCTAGTGAAGCAAATTCATAACACTTGTACATATGTGTATTCCAAATGAAACTGTGGTGGTCCTACACATGACGGAGCTTTTTTTTTAGCTACTGTTTTCATTATGTAATATGGTGGTGTTTAAATTGTACAAGCTGTAAAATATCAAAGAAGTATATGTTTGCTACCACTCACTAGTTAGAAAAGAGCTTAAATAAATAATAGATTTAAAAGGGCAATGAACAGACAAAGACTCTCATTCAGTGTATTTGTGTCAGATAGAAATTAATACCTTTTTTTTTTTAACCACTACTTTTTCAGTGTTTATGGAGAAATCACTAATTGCTTTATATTTCCATCTGTTTGTACCTAGATTTCTTATCTAGGTACAAACAAATGGACATATAAAGCATGTATAATGCTCTCTAGTGAAAACCTAAAACCAGATGGACAGTTTCAATTGAGATCTGTTTCTTATTTCTCTGACAAGGAAGTGTCTGGCCATTTCCTGTTCTACTGTGCTCACATTCACAGCTTAGTTATAATATTGAAAGAATTACTTAAACTCATAGTACTTTAAAACTTCAGTAGTTTCTTTATGCATCTCTGAAGGTTCTTCTGGGCAAAGCCCTTTACTGGTTGCTTTGAGTGGAAATCATACTGGGCAACTGAACTTCACAAGCAAAATGAATCAGCTGTATCTCCGCTGGTCAACTGATCATGCAACCAGCAAGAAAGGATTCAAGATCCGTTACTCAGGTAACTATTAATCCTTTCTCTTAAATTATATTTTGTGGATATACTGTTGTCCACTTCTAATATAATGTCTGTTTCTCTGAAAATAACTTTTTATAATGTTGATTTTAAGGGTGTGAAATCATTCCAAGTTAAGCACAGAACTTGGTCTCTCCATTTTTTCCCAGTGTGCCAGAGATCTCCAGATTAATACTTCTCCAGTTAATACTCCTCTCTGCACCTGTTCTCTTGCCTTATCAGATCCAGAGAGAGGCCTTTGAAATTTAGTGGTAGGGATAACACTTAGACTTTCACAGAAATACTCAGAAGTGAGAATTTTTGATCTTCATTATCTGTGCAGTACTTCAGCTGCAATTCAGTACACAATTATTACATTTGCAATTTCCTAGAGTTGCAGTTCACAACTCTCATTATTATGTTTTTCTTCATGTACAAATAAATTAAAAACTGGGGGGGGGGGGGGGACCAAATCCCTCATTTCTTCAACAGCCTGCATATGCATATGAATCTGCTAACATGAAAATATGGGAGTAGTCTATCTAAATAGTGCCAAAATTATTTTCCATATTAATTATAAACATCAAGAAGAAACATATTGCAGTACTGGATTATGTGTTATGGGTAGACATATTGACCCTTACTCAGTTTGCAGCCTGTTTATGATGTTTCCACACATACATCTACAGACACATTGCTACTAAAAGGCTTGGCTAAGGGATCATTTACATGATGTGAGTAGTATGTGTGATAAAGGTGAAAGATAGTTCTCATCATTAACATCTGCTTCTTCTGTGTTTGGACTTGATTAGCAATGTAAAGGTTCTGTGAGTTAATTTTGGTAGCTAAAAATTGTCAATAAAAATTAAGTTGAGAAAGGAATACTAAGAATGTTTTACCAGAACATTTCATGAAGTACCAGCTATCTCCCATTTAGTCATGGTAAAAGTTCTCAGGGTGACAGCTTTTGGGAAATTCATTCCTTTTCTGTATCATCCATGCTCTGCCTGTCTAATTTCCAGAAACATAAGATCAGGGCCCAGCTCAGAGCATAATTATGATATTTTTTGGGGATTCAAGAACTAAACAGAAACTGTTAGCAGTCAGGAAAAAAAATCACTAAAAGCATCATCTTCTCCTGCATCTTTGGATAATTACTACAGACAAACTGAAGCTGAGGAATGGGGAAAAGATTTTTTTTTTTCAAGCGGACTGGAGATTAATATAGGTTTTTATAGTAAAAAAGCAATTGCAGGATTTGATAGAATGAGAATGTGCAAGAGGGAACAAAGAGAACCTGTCACATTGTAGCCCTCAAATGTGTGGCAATAAAAGGAGTAGGCTCTCATTCATTAATTCAAAGTGAGGAAGCAATTTCAAGGTTACATGAATAGATTTCATGAGAAGAGGTTGGTTTGTAAGTATCAAATTATTAAGGAGGCTGATTTTTGAGGAACAGCAAAATATTTTGTACCTTTGCATATACACAAAACACATTTTGCAGTACTGAAGAAGTGGTCTGTAATTGCTAGGCTCAATTCATCAATTATTATGGCACTAGCTATGATTAACAATAAAACTAGGGGACTGGAGGGAGATATGCAATCTTTATGGCTATGTTTTAGGAACAAACAACAGTTTAGTTTTTTCCACTTCACTAACAGTCAGTTCCTGCATTTTTCTCTAAACTTCTGTCCATTTTACATGAGATTCAATGGAAATAATCAGCATGAAAGAAGAGTAACAGTGAGCGGCAGCATAAACAATTGGATTTGAATCCTAATGAGGGAGAGCCACATCTTGAAAGTAGGAAAAATACAAGATCCCAAAAAGGCTATTGATACTGTGGCAGCTGTGACTGAGCCAGCAGGCTTCCTCATGATGAAGATCCTATTGAAATGAATTACTGCCCTCCCATAACCTTTCCCTTCTTCTCCAGCTATGCCTGTGCACAAAATTTTGTAAATTTTGATTTTGTCACAGCTGGATTTCACTCGTAGTTACAAATTTTGTTCACTGTTAAAAACTTCTAGAAGCTTTTATGAGAATGCTTGATATTTTCTTTAGCATGCAACCTTAATTGTGTAAGCTGTTTGTTTAATACTATGTTTACCATCATGTGGTATAAGATGTTTTGCTAAATCTCAGTGGAAAAAAGCTGAGGCATTACAGCAGATGGGTATACTTTTAAGGGCTTTGACATATTATACAGGCACTAGCTTAGATTTTAGTTTAAATTATACATTTCATAACTGCACTAGTGCCTAGATATTAAATGATCTCTTTCTTAATCTACATAGTATCTGCATAGCGTCCCTCAATAATTTATGACCCTGCATACACATTCCTACTCAAGCAAGCTAGGGGAAAAGCATAACTAAGAAGAGGTTAAATTATTTATTTTTTTTAAATTATTGGTAGAACAAATGAAAGTTCACTACAGTACCTGGCATATCTGCTGGAGGCACAAGGACTTGGCAACCAGATGGGAACTTCATTTGCTACTTTTCAAATTGGCATTGCCACTATAATAGTTACAGGCTTTTGTTTAACTTTTGGTTATTTATTCAAAAGTAAATAAGTCCAGTGGTTACTTAGCTAATTTGTAATTTCCTGCCAATAGCACTATTTTTTCTTATTCCTTCAGTTTAAGTGGCCAGCTTTTTGTAGTAGGGAGGCTACAAGTATGGCCTCTGTGAGAAGCTGCTAGAAGCTTCTCCCATGTTCAAAAGAACCAGGTTCAGCTGGTTCCAAGATGGACCTGCAGCTGGCCATGGATAGAGGTAGTGCCTCTGCAATAACACACTTAAAAAAAAAAGATTATAGATATATAGATATATACACAGCAGCAGCCAGAAGGAGTGAGAATACATGAGTGGCACTCTGCAGAAACTACAGCTGGTGAAGATGGAGGGGGAGGAGGTGCTCCAGGTGCCAAAGCCAAGTTTTCCTGAAGCCTGTATTGCTCTCTAACCCTAGCATACCTCTAAGGCCCACCCAGCTGCTTGCTCACTTCCCCCACAGCAAGATACAAGATGAAGCAGAGAATCAGAAGAATGAAAATGAGAAAACTTATGGGATGAGATAAACAAGTAAATTTTAATAGGTAAAACAAAAGTTGCACATTTGCAATCAAATCAAAATAAGGAATTCATTCTGTACTTCCCATTGTCTAAGAGCACTGAAATTTGTAATAAAGCTGTTTCTAATTGGTTTTGAATATTGTGTATTCCCAAAGAATAATTTTGTATTTATATAAAGTTATCAGATTTGAAGCAGAAGGTTTATTAAGTGTGAGTGAACTTACTGAACATTCTATATGTTTCACGATTGTAACTTCCTTATGTGCACTACTACAAACTGGTTTTGATTATAGATTTTGTTTTTGAACTTCATGATATTTCTTTATAGGTAGTTTGAATCTTCACTGAGGATTCCAAAACTACTGTAAAGGTTTCAGTATTGATTTTAGTGGCATTTGAAGTTTGTACATATCATAAATAATCTTAATTTTGTACATCAAGTGCATTTGGTTTGTTTTTAGTGATGTCAGTTCTTTGGTTTTTAGCTCCTTATTGCAGTTTAAACCCTAACTTGAGGAATGGTGGAATTATAAATAAAACAGGTGGTCCTGCTGGAAGCAAAGTTCGCTATTATTGCAAACCTGGGTATAGAATGATTGGTCACAATAACGCGACGTGCAGGCGCTACCAAAATGGCATGTACCAGTGGGATTCTCCTGTGCCAATCTGCCACGGTAAGATAATGCTTTCCTCTTGAGTAGGCTTCTATAATTTCATTGTAAGGCTCTTTGACAAAACAAAGATTCAGCATTGTCAATACTGCTGTATGCCGAGAGAGACACTGACATCATGACCTGATCCAAACACACACTGACTTGTGCATCTCATGTGTGCAGAGTTGAAGTATTAAGAACTATTCATGCAGTCAAATACAGACCAAATGAAAATATGTCTTCAGTACTTTTTTTCTTTAGTAGTGTATATACCTCTAAACAGACCACAGGTCATGATATTGTATTACAGAACATTAAAAAAAATCAGTAGTTATAAGGGATTGCTTTATTATTTTACAAAATAACTTTGTAACCAGTATTTTGAAGGCATAATTTTTAACTTATTTTCTCTTTTTTTTGGGATTTTTGTTTGTTGGTTTGTTTGTGTTTGGTTTTTTGTTTTGGTTTTTGGGGGGTTTTGTTTTTGGTTTTGTTTTGTTTTTTGTTTTGTGCAGGTTTGGGTTTTTTGTTGTTTTTTTTTGGTTTTTTTTTGTTTTTACTATCCTAAAGCTGAACCTGGGTCTACTTTAGCTTGATGCTCTTGTTAATAGTTGTTACAGTTTGTCAAATGTATATGCCCCATCCCTGGAAAGACAGGTTGGATGGGCCCTTGAGCAGCCTGGTCTAGTGGAAAGTGTCCCTGCCCATGGCAGGGGTTTGGAACCAGATGCTCTTAAATGTCCCCTCCTACCCAAAATATTCTATGACTCTATGATAATATCAGGGACCTGGGGAAGAGAAAGAAAGCTGCAAATTCTACCCATATCATACAGGGCCTATTCTAACGTGTCTGCATCTAGTCTACTTTATTTATGGAATGAAATTATAGTAGCATTCATATATTCATATTTAAGAACAGGATTGATTAAAACTTGCATTTACTTGTTCTTAACTTTGTTAGACATTAACATTAGTTTTTATGTCTTCTTCAAGAAAATATTTGCTTGATGTTCCATCTCAGTGATGGTTCAGATATTTCTAAAAACACCATAAGCTGGAAGTATGAAAATTTTATTTTGTGATTTAAAAAAAAAAAAAAAAAGCCAGCTGAGATTTGGCATGATGCTTACTGATGCTTACTCTTCTGTTGAGGGTGTGCTATTTGTAAGAAAAGTAAAAAGCTGCAGAAATTTGGCTACAGTTGAAAAACTTGAAGGAATAGGGTTTCCATCTTGTATACAGAGTAATTTGGCAGCTAAATATTTCTTCTGGATGAGCATTTTCCTGCTGAGAAGGGCCATGTGGCTATAACCCTACCAGTCCAGGGAGAAACTCAAAACAAGCAGGACCTGTGTACCTGTGCTTCCGGAATCCAGGATGCCTTCTAATCTCATATGCCATCACATTATATGGCATAATGCCACATGTATGCAGTATATGATTTGGTGCAGCATGTGATTCGGTTTGATCTTCCTGAAGGTCACTAAGTCATGGGAGAATCTGTGTGTGATCTGGATGTGAGGTAAATTTAGGGATAAATGCTGCTTTTGGACTTGAGCTGTTTTAGGTGCTGTTTCTGGTGCTGGCATCGAAAATTCAGACTTTGCACTAAAGAACCTGCAATAATGAGTAGGCCAACAGCTTGGGATCAGCAAAGTGGAGGATAAAATTCTGTTTTAGATTAAAACATAATTTTAAAATCTGTTCATGGGATAAAGTTTTGATTCATTTGCTTAAACGTGGAAGTCTAGTGTCATTTTCAGTGTCCTGAGGTGCTTTACCTCTCCTCCATCCACTAGTAAAGAAAGGTGTTATAGGCACTAGGCTTGCAGGATGTCTTGGAGGCCTAACAATCTCAGGTAGCTCTGGAAAATGGGAAAAGAAAAAACAAGCCCCATCTGCTTAAACTGTTGTATTTGATCTGGTCAATTCTGTTGCTGAAACTTTGGGAGCTATTTTGCTGGCTATCTGGCAGGTGTCTTTTTTCAAAAGGTAAAGAAATTTTTTCATCTTAATCTGGACCTCAGTTACTTGGAGCATGTGAGGATAGAGACAGTATTCTGTGTGTACTTGTTAGACTGGGGGAGTTTGGGCCATAAATTTTAGGAGGCCCTATATTTTACTTTTCTCCAGAATTTAAAAACTTGCGATTCATCAGCTGTCACAAATTCTATGCAAATGTATCCCTTAGCTTTCTACTGCTTATCTAGCCAGACAATATTAGCTTTCTACTACTACTTCCACTATTGTTCAGTCAAATAGCAGAGTTCTGTAAAATGAAAATAGGACCCAGCACATAAAAATTCTTATATAGTTTTTCTTTTTCATAGTTTCTCTCTTTTGTTAGAACAGTCTAATGGTAAGAGTTCTCTTTTACATTTTTAGTTTTTTCATTTTATGTTCACAATTTTCTGTTCACAATGGCACAGAAAGTGTTTCAAATTTGCCATTCTAACTTTGAAAATTATGTCCAAACATAATGAGGTTTGTGATTGGGGAAAAAAGTTATTTAAATAATTTAAGAAAAAAGTCTCCATTTTTAAGGAGAAATTGGAATAATTTGCAGAAAAGAGAAGGGAAAATGTACAGATGTGCAGGACTTAATATAACATCCCAGGACTTGACAGGGGATAACCAAGGGTCAAAGAGCCTCAGAAAGTAATAGAATCTGAACAGAATTTAAGAGGACTTAAGTAAATTGAAAAATTCTTCAGACACTGTGTCTGCCCTTTTTATCACTATGTGCAAGAAGGAGCTTTGAAATTTTAAGCTGTATTTATAATTTCATCAATATATATGGCTGATGGTATGTAGATTTCTGTAAACAATGGGAGAAAAAAATATTTTCAAGATAGGTTGTTTAATCTTTGCTATAAATTTCTTATAAATGTAAGATTCCTCATCTTAATATATAACTTCACAAATCTGGCACAATTATTCCAACATGTATGTCTGAATGAAGCATATGTTTTTCAAAAAACTCTGAAATGGAGAGCATATTTCAAAATTTATTTAGTACCTGTTATCAAAATGCATTCTCTTGGAAAATTAATTAAAATTATGCATTTGGTCCCACTCATGGATTTCATTAAAGGATCTTTCTAAATCAAAAATCCTTTGATTAGTTCAGAAATTTCTGTAAAACAAATCCTGCAGGGTTACATTTGTAATTAAGAACTTGAATTTGTCAGAATTAATTTTTGAAATCAAGTTTCATCATATTATCAAAAAGGGTAATTATTTTTTCTGTATCTATTAAAGCAAAATCTAATTTGAATATGAAAATGTCTAATATGAGTTAATCTGATGGGGTCAGAAGATATTTTTCAATTCATCTTCTCAAATGCAAATGTTGTAATAATGTCCTGAATGCTGTATAAAAAACTGGACTTCTATCTAGGAAATTATAACTTACTGTTATTGCTTTTATTTCATTTGTGAAGTGAAAAGAGAAACATAAGTCATACTACATTCAAAAGAGATATGGAGAGAAAATAACAATTCTTCTATAATAACTGTAAGTGGCTGCTGAGAGGAAATAGTAAGGCCCCAGTAATGATACTGACAATAACATTTGTCAGCCACTGATTAGCTCTTGTATGGATTGCCATGCTGGGGGAGAGTAGGAAGAGAAGACTGAGGCTGGGGATGAAGAGAAGACAAGAGAAAATATAAGAAAAGCTTGGCAAGAAGATCAGTTGGAATGAAAAACTGAAAGCAAGTTGTCAGGGTCAATGTGGCTCAGCAGTGCTGCGTTGCTAGAGTCTGGAGGCTGAGACATGGTACCAGTCAGAGTGCTACAGACTCTCTGGCAGGCATGAACAAATGCCCATCTTTACTCTACCTGTTCTTCCTATACACAACTGTCCTTGCTGATATGCTTTGTTTTAACACTGCTGCCCTAAAAGCCTTTAGCAGCCTTGATAAATTTCTAGCAACAGGAATAGTACATTCCAATCCTAGGCTCTGGGAGACAAGCATATAAAAAATAAACAGATAAGACTCTACCTGGACCAGTGCCTGAATGCCCAAACTGCTTTTATGATAAGTAGCTAAAGTAGCAGTGAGAAAACCCCGACAATTTAGCAGTACAAGGCAGAAACAACTAAGGAAAGAAGGGACATAGTAAGGGCTCAGGTACACTCTGAGGATGGAAGTGCTGAAGTGTGAGAGGTAAGCATAGATTTTGAGGCGCTTTAGCATACTGGACATTGCATCAGACCTGACATAACTGAGAGGCCCACCTGTGTGTGAGCAGGCATTGTACATCTTTTATTCCTTAAAATAACTTGCACATAAGAGCTACCCAGTCTTGAACTTTTCAGTGTGTCTCTAGAAAGGTTATTGCTAAAGGTGAAGAACAAATGCTGATAGAATTATACCATGAGCTAAACAGACCTGGATTGGTTTGTTGAGGGTTTTTTTGTTTGTTTGTTTGTTTTCAAATGGCTTAATAAAAGCTTCTTCCTTCACTAAGGTATTTGAAGTTATTTCATGTTTGCAATATTTAGAGGGAAACAAAATTAGGTCCACCTGTATGTACAGATGGGTACAGAACATGGAATGGGTGGACAGAATCATAGAATCATAGTTTTGAGTTTTTGATTTTATACAATGAAATGTATGCAGACTTTACACTGGGATTACTGTTTTGGTATGAGAGAGGAGACCTGAAAATGTTGGCAAGAAGTTAAATCTTAACCAAAAGCATTCAGACACGTTGTCACAAGTCAGGAGAGAACTGTAGGGCATTTTAGGATGAGTGGAGTCATAGTGCAAGACATAGGGCACCCTGAAATCCTTCACAGTAACCACAACTTGAAATTCATTGGCATTTTTGTGGTGTACTAAAGTCGAGTGTGAGTTTAACTTTCCATCAGTTCAGCATGCAGACAAACTTTTTGCAAGTATTGCTTGCCTGACACAAGATCAGAGTTGTTTCTAGTTGTAGGTAAAGGATTCAGCTGATCGGTAGGGAATGTGGAGCATTTAACCAGATACACCTATGCTAACTGTGTTGAGTACACCAGAGACCTGAAAAAGTACCACTCCTGCTGTGGTCACTTAGTGGAAAATGACTTGTAATATAAAGACGTACTCCCAGAAGCTGCACAACTTGCTTTTATCCTTCCCCTTCTCCACTTTCTCTTACACGATTCAGAGCAGTTAAAAGTGACCTTCCAGAACCCCTTCCTTATTGCTTCTCTCTGCCTTTTCTGTCCCAGTACTACTCCATCCGCTGGCAGGAGGTTCAGCCCCTGCCCACTGATGGAGAAATACTCAGTTTTGAAAAGAAGAGAAAAGTTCTGTTTAGGATACAAAAAGTGCCAAGAAGTTGTGCTATGTAGGAGGCAGCTTTTTTTGGAATACTCCTATAGTTCTACTTCTGTTAGCAATATGACAACTTCCAGATGGAAGGAACAGCAGAAGTGAAGTAATCATTCATCATTTAATATTGGTTATATATCCTCATTGTAAAAATTTTCAAAGTACTGTATTGTATTTAATTTAAATTCATGAGATGTGACAACATGGAAACGCTGAAAACAAAATTGAGAATTGTGTTTCTGGTACCATGATGATGTATTCTGAAATTAATCATTTACATGAATTGGGTAAATAGGGATAAAAATTACATTTTTTTAAAATAAAAATACTAATCTTCATCATTGAAACAGATTTCAGACAAACACTGTGATTTCTTCTTTTGAAATTTATTTATTTATTTTTGTTTTAAAATATTAAAATATTGAATTGCTTCTTATCATTGCATGTAAGGAAAAAATACTTTCATCTGTAAAACTTCACTTTTTATTGGTTAATATTTAAAAATGAAAGCTTCAAAGCTTTCAGTGTATTTACTACAGAGCAGTCAGCTGGATGCCAAACTCAGAGTAGCTCGTGATTCTGTAGATGCATACACGTATTGGTTTATATGAAGTCATGAAATAGATTATTTGTAATAATTTGATAGGTAGTCTGCTCCAAGTTGCTGTTCTGCAGAAAGTACCATCCTTTTGGAGAAGATAAGACTTCCTCTTCAAAAGAGCAGTGGGGCAAACATAAAATTTTTATCAGCTTTAATAACGTATTGAAGGACCTAGAGTTAATACCTGTACATTAATAACCACTTTAAACAAATGTAACATTAAAATAAATTTTAAAATATATATATTGTCAAAAGCAAGGGACCTGAGAAGTCAGATGAGAGAAGGCAATCTTGGTTTGGAGACCTTTCCTAAAAGTGACTGAAATAGACATTTTTATAATTGTACTTTGCCCAAAAATTGTATATTATGAGATACTGTTAAAGGAATGCTGACTAACCAGCCTAAAAAAACACCCTAGATGCTACTCAAACTTCACTAAGTTGACAGCAAATAAAACTTGGTGGTCTTGAAAGAAAAGGTGTTCATTTGGAGTTCAAGTCAGAAGGAGGAAAAAAAATGAAAATAATTCAGTAAATAATTTCCTTCATGATGTAGAAAATTGATAAGCCTAGATACACATAATATTTAAAATTCTGAAATAAACTAGTCAAATATGTAAATAAGGTTTAAAATATCTGAATAATGTCCTTAAGTGGAATACTTCACTGTCTAATAATATATTTGATTGTTTTTCTCATCAGATAAAAAATGTTGAATTGAATTCTTCAGCAATATAGTTCTAAATGCATAGAACAAACATGAAATGTATGAACGAACTATGATGAAGTAGTGCAGAATTGAAAGAAAGCCTGAAAGAATGGAGCAGACTGCTGGAAAGCTTTTAAGAGTTTTTCAGTTCATTGCTTCTTGGACCAAATCTCTTTGGACACTTCTGATTTTTTTTCTCCAGCCGATAAACCATTGTCCTTAGCCTGTGTTGATTATTTTCTCTCTGCAGTGATTATATTGAACTAAATAATTATTATAAAATTTTTGTCTATATTAGATGCACTTATAAGTTTTTATCAATGTTTTAAATACCATTACATTTACCAGAATGTTGCAAATATGATGCAAAATTAATTTAAATTTTTATAAATGAGATATGTCAAAATTACTAATCTATGTTATTTCAGTGGTGGGACAATATTTTAAAGATATATATGATAAAATTCCAATTCGTCATATTTTTTTTCTCTTTCTTTTCAGCTGTGTCTTGTGGCATTCCTGAGTCCCCTGGGAATGGTTCAGTTATAGGTAATGAATTCACTTTGGGCAGTAGATTGATATATGAATGTAATGAGGGCTTCAAGCTAGAATCTAGTCAGCAAGCAACAGCAGTGTGTCAAGAAGATGGATTATGGAGCAACAAAGGGAGGCCGCCTGTTTGCAAATGTAAGTGGGCATGTATTTCTAAAGAATATTTCCCCACAACTTTCTCAGGAAATTCTTTACTGCTGATGTTTAGGTTGTACATATACATATGCCCTGAAATGGCCATTCAGGAATGCATCATCTTTTAGCATGTAGTAAAGCAGAAGAGGCCTATAAATTGATTTAAGTAAAAACATCTTTGTTTTATCTTATTCAAAACATCTGAATTTGAATCATTAGCTAATTAAATTTCCTGTATATTTTCTTATTATTAATCATATGCCCTTCACCATAATGAGCTATAATCAGCAATTATAATTTGTTTTTTTAATATAGCTTCTAAATTAATAAAAGCAAAATTCATTTCTTAAAATATTAGTGTAGATAATTAAGCTGGATAAGACTTCTTCAGTCTTCATTTCTGCCTCCTGTCAGGAACAAGCCAGTGTAGTGCAGACTTGTGTACTATATGGCTTAGCCTCTCATTTGCAATGGGCAGCCACTTCTCTCTGTCCTGCATCAAAGCAATAATTACCTGAGCCTGACTTCAACATGACTTGAAATACTGATTAGGACATAATCTCAAAGTTAATAATTACTATAATACTATGTGTAAAAATTTTGAGAGTTAATTTAGAATCGTGATCTAATCATCAGCCTATGAATGTGCCTTCCAGATTCTGAATTTAATAAGCACATTAATTTTTCAAACAAGTACAATTCAACTAATTTTTAAAGAAATATTAAAATGAGGCAAATACAAGATTTGTGAAGTTATACATGATTTTGAAAGGGTTTTCATTTATTTGAATCAATTAATAGCAAACAATTGTTAGAAAATATTTTTGAAAGTTAGTTTGAGAGAATTTCTAGGTATCCTTGACAGGTAGTCATTTAACCTAATCTTGAACACCCTCCTGAATATTCTCTCTTTCAGTAATTTACTTTCCCCCTTGCAGTTTTTCCTTGTATTTATATAATCTGAAGCTGTTTTTCTGTAGTGTAAAGGCCTTGTTTCATTTTGTATCCACAGCAGACAAATAGAAGTTACTTTATACTTTTTCATCCTAATGTGTTTGAAAACTTTTATTTTTCAGTGTAGTGGGTTATCCTTGGTGAGCAGTCATACTTCACCCTGCTGTTCACTCCCTTTCTCTTTTCAACCAGATGGGAAAAATGGGAGGAAAACTCTCATGGGTCAGGATAAGGACAGAGAGAGGACTCAGCTTGGAAAAAGTTAATTTAATATATTGCCAATTAAAATTAGGTGAAATAAGCTTTGGAAAATAAAGGTTATAAAACATCAGAACAACATTTTCCTCCCTGTGTTCCCAGGGTCACCTTCATTCTGTTGGTTCTTTTCCTTACTCCAGCCAGTGCTAGGGAATAAGGAATGGGAGTTGTGGTCAGCTTATCAAAGGCTTCTCTCTGCTTCTCCTTCCTCCTTGTACTTTTCCTCTGCTCAAGCATGTGTCTTCTTCATGAGCTATTGAACCTTAAGATAAACATGCTCTAGTGTGGCTCCCCCATCAGCTGCAGATTCTTCAAGAAATAATATCCATCTGCTCCAGTGTGGGCTGCAGTATGGATATCTGCTCTGGCATGGTCCTCTTCATTGGGCTGTAGCAAAACACCAGCTCTGGTGTTTTTGTCTGGAACACATCCCTCTTACGTGACCTTAGTGTTCCCTCTGCTGTTTCTCACTCTTTTTGTTTCTGCCTTCTTTGCCTGTGCGGAGTTTTGCTCTTTCCTAAACACGATTTCCCAGAGGTGCTACCATCATGGCTGCAGAGCTCAGCCGTGTTCCGCAGTGGGTCCTTTGGAACTGACTGTGCCCAACAGTCTCGCCTAACAAAGGCCACCCCTGGAGCTGATCGCTCACCCCTGCCAACACCTTGACTCCTGAATCCAGTGCACTCAGTCACCGTTTCTGCAGAGATAACTATCTTATTGTGGCTCATTCCCACTCCTCCTTCCTGCTTTTAGGACCAGTGATTCTCATTATTGTCTTCTGGAAAATCTCCAATTGATCTTCACCTTTCTTGAAGGGCAGTGCTTAAAACTGTACACAGCAATTCCACAGAGTACATAAAGAGGATTATTCAAAACCAGCTGTGATCTCACAGACATGATGTGAATTCCAAGCCGTGTACAGAGGGAAAGCAGTGCTCCAGTGAATTGAAGTGAGCTTTATTCTTAGAAAAAAATGGCAACGTACAAAACACAGAACTTGAATGATTAATCAGCAAAAATGTCAACAGATTTTTTTTCTTTTTTGAGGGAAAGGGCCAGATAGTTTATCTGGGGATTAGATATACTAAATTCATAACACTATATCTGCAGTGAAAAAAACATAAAAAGAAGAAAAAAGCTTGTATTATTGAAATGTTCAAACTTAATCAGACAATGACTACCCTTTAAAAATAAGGCTTAATTACTAACATTTAGCACAATTTTCAACACTAAAAATTTTGTTTACCATTTATAATAAACTAACAAAATATAGAACACTTCATTCACTTCCTTGTCTTCTCTTTTCCTTTTCTAAAAATTTACTATTTGAAAAAGAATCCAAGTACTTCTTAATCTAGGTGTGCTAAATTAAAGTGCTAGTTATATACATGACAATTTAAAATCAATATTTTCAGGAGGGATCGCTATTCAGAGGTAGGCATGCTTTAGCCAAGGCAGAGAGCTTAGGCAACCTGCATAACAACCTGGTTTTTTTCAGTATTGCTGCTGTAAGGACAGATATATTTAGTCTCCAGAAACAGAAACATCTTAACTTGATGGGAAGCAAACACAGCACAGAAAGGTAAATGGTAAATAAATAAGTCTATTTTTATTCCCACGTGTATTAAAATGAAGGTTGAAATCAGGGCAATTTGTTTTGCAAAGTACCTCTGATAATATCATGCCTGAAGCAGATGTTTGAAAGGCTTTTCTTTTCATTAATAGCATTTACATCAGATTTGAAGCATGAAAAATATGATTCGTGATGGTCATAGTGCAAGACACAGATGGATCATGGATATTAGGCTACTGAATTTAATTACAGAGAATACAAAGCAACAGATATCTACTAAGAAAGCTTAATTGAATGACAAATATCTTTCTTCAGTTATTCTTCAAAGAGATCACTAGAAATTGATCAAGGGACTAGACTTCTCTATTGCTCTTTCATAGAATCATAGAATCAGAGAATAGTTTGGTTTGGAAGGAACATTTAGGATCATCTAGTTCCAACCCTCCTGCCATGAGCAGGAATGCCTTCCACTAGACCAGGTTCCTTATAGCCTCATCTAACTGGCTTTGAGCCCTTCCAGGAATGGGACATTCCCAGCCTCTCTGGGAAACCTGTTCCAGTGCCTCACCAACTTGATAGTGAAGAATTTCTAATCTAAACTTACTGTCTTTAAATTTGAATCACTACGTGCTCTTGTGAAAAGTCTTTAGCTGTCATGTAGCCACCTTAGGCACTGGAAGGCTGCTCTAAGGTATCCCAGGAGCCTACTTTTCTCCAGGTTGAATGACCCCAGCTCCCTCAGCCTGTCATCATCAAGGTGCTCCAGCCCATTCCTCAACTTTTTGGCCTTCTCTGTGTTAACTGCAACAGGTCCACATCCTTCTTTTGTTGGGCGCCCTGGAGCTGGACACAGTGTTCCAGGTGGGGTCTCACAGGTGCAGAACAGAGGGGTAAAATCACCTCTCTCAACCTTCTGATCACACTTGTTTCAATGCAGCCCAGAATACAGTTGGCCTTCTGGACTGCAAGTGCACGTTGCTGGCTTATGTCAATCTCCTCATCAACCAACACCCCAAATCCTTCTCCTCAGGGCTCCTCTGAATTTATTCTGTGCCTAGCCTCATGTTTCAGATTGCCCTGACACATGGGTAAGAGCTCACACTTGGCCTTATTGAACTTCACAAGAGTCACCATTATCCATGGATTTGTTTACTTTTCAAATCCATGTCTCTCTGGCCTTTGCTCTTACTGCTTTCCTTTTCACAGAAGTATGTGGATGCAAAATCTAGAATACTGAGTTTATGGTTCATTCTTCTAACATTTTAGTTGGCTGACATAGTCCCAGTAACTGCATAACTTTATTGTTCTTTTTCACCATTCCTTTAATACATTTATTAAAATATTTAAATCAGGTCCTTGATTGGTTTATGCTAATTCATCTAACATCAGATATTTTAAGGAGCAGCTAATGGCACTTTTCTGTAATCTTCATATTGCAGATTTTGCTGTAGATGGGGTTTTTTTGAAGGTGTCGTTTGCTGAGCTGTAACAATGATGGTTCAGATATCTTTTGTTTCTCTGGAAAAAAAATAAAAATAATTATAAATATGATAATTTATAAGTTTATAAATTAGCCTTTTAAATAATTTTCAATATGTTTGGAAAATATCTAGTTCTAGAACTAAGAATCATGAGTAGTTCTGGAATAAAATATTAGTTGTAATACAAATGCAAAACCAAATTTGCTAAAATAAACAGGCAAAGATTCACATCAATTCATTGTAAATATTGTGCTGGTAGTTTTTATTTGCTAAGACATTCAGAACATCATACCCATTTTCTTTAACAAATCCTAAGATCAGTAAGGATTTTTTTGAAGTATTTTGTCAGTGTTTAGTATGTAACATGGAGTGCCTATTCAATGAACTGTACTAAAACAGTTCATAAATTTAGCAATTTTTAATTAGTCCAGATACATTAGACTGATAACAGATTGGCTTGATAGAGCTGACTGGATTGACAGACTGATGCTGAATACCACATGATCCTTTTGTTTATGTGTTTTGAGGTTTTGAAGCCTTTCCTGTTTGAATATACTGACCAACATGAACAGCTAATTTCTTTCCTTTGTATCAGCATACTGAGACTATCAACTTGCTTAAGTGATCCTGTTTTGTTCTTAGGTCTTTGTTCATGGATTCTGTGATGTATAGGATTACTTGGTTTCTATCTGTCTTGTAATTTTACTAATACTTGTGAATTTAAAGCACACTAGTATCTCAGATATAGTACATGACTGCACCTTAATGTTGTTCCTATTTTTAAGCTAATACTGAAGTTATTCAGAAGGTTATATTTGAAAAATGTAGGTCACATTACTGCATTAAGTTCACTGAATAGTAAGTCCAAAATACCCTATGCCCATTTTTGTGGTTGTTAATTACCAGCTGAAGAATGGCAATTAAGTATCGTGTGCTCCTTGAAATAATACTAAGAGCAATAACAAGTAATACTAAATAGCAAGTTCCTGTAATTGAGGTGTTTTTCCATTATGAACATTGTACATTTTTTTCTTTGAAAAGATAATTGCACTCAGAGTCACAATATTCAAGATACCCTTGAAGAGCGACCTTCAGATTTTTTTAATACTTCCCAAAATAAGCTTTTCCATGAAAATAAATTTTCACTTTTGATTTTTAGAGCAGTGAAGGAATAAAATTTTTCACTGAAGTGAGATTGATAGGCCTGTGGTTTCTGGGGTCCTTCTTACTGCCTTTCTTGAAAACTGGGACAATGTTCTCCAGCTTCCAATCAGCTGGGACTTCTCCAGATTCCCACAACTGCTCAAAAATCATCAAGAGAGGTTTTGCAATGGCATAACCGAGCTCTTTGAGGATTCATGGATGAATCCTATCTGTAGGGATCCAGCTGGAGCATCAAATCATACATAATTTCAGGGTTGACTGGAACTTGATCATTCTCATAGTCATGGTCCTCATGAGACCCCCTTGGTGCATCATTCGTGTTGAAGCAGAGACAAAGAATGCATTAAACACGTCTGCCTTGTCCATGTCCCTGTTTGTGAGGTGACCATCCTCATCCTCAATGCATCACATTGCAATGGGCCAATGTTTTTTCTACATTGACTTTTGGCATTAATATATTTGAAAGTACTCTTTTTATTGTCCACCTTATTTTTGGCCAGCTTCAACTCCAGTTAAGTTTTGACTGGATGAATTTTCTTCTTACAGTGGCAAGCAGCATCTCTGTATTCTTCCATGACACCTTATCTTGCTTCCAAAGGGCATACACCTTCCTTTTTTGCCTTATTTCTAAGAGGAGATCCCTGTTCAGCCAAGCCAGACTTTTGCCTCCCCTGCTTGACTTTCAACATTCTTGTGCCTTTAGGGAGGCAATTCTTAAAAAAGGTGGATCCCAACACCTGCAAAAATATTTTTTATGGCGATTTTACTTACTAGTTCCCTGAGAAGTTTGAAGTCTGCTTTCCTCATTCCAGATTTGAGGTTTGGCTGGCACTTTTCCTCTTGTCAGCAGAAATTTTAAACTCAGAAGCTTTACCATCACTGTGGCCAAAACAGCCACCTACCTCCATTTCACTTATGAGATCCTCCCTGTTGACAAGCAGTAGATCAAGGAGAGCATCTTTCTAAGCCGACTTCTTTAGGATCTGTTCTATAAAGTTGTCCTGCAGGATTTTTTAGGAACCTTCTGCACTGGTGTGGTTCTGTGTGGTTCTCCCAGATAATTTCTGACAAATTGAAGTCCCCCATAAAGACAAGAGCAGTTGATTTGGAAGTGTCCCTTAGTTGCTCAAAATATAATTGTTTGGCATCATCTTCCTAGCTGTAGGTCTACAGTAAACTCCGACAATGACATTCACATGATTGGTTTGTCCCTTGATTCTTATCCAGAAACTCTCAACTGAGCCATTGCCAACAGAGAACTCCATATATTCTACCCCTTATATTACATCAGTGCTGCCCCCTCTCCAGCTGTTTCTTTTTCTGCCCTGCCTTATCCCTCCTAAAGCACCTTTAACCATCCAGCGGGAGGGCGCTCCAGTCACAGGACTAATCCCATCACCTTTAACTTATGCCAATGATATCAGACTGGGACTGGGGCAAAACTTCGAGCTCATTTTGTTTTACTTCTGCTGTGTGCATATGTAGAAACATTTGAGTCTGATACTTTGTAGCCAGCACCTTGTGAAGCGGATTAAGGGATTAGTACTTTTTTCCTCAAATTTTGGCTCACCATACCATCACTCATCACTGCCAAGCCTGGTATTTTCCCTTTCCCCCTTCCAAACTACTTTAAATCTCTGTCAGTGAGACCCACTAGCTCCCGTGCTAGAGCTCTTTTTCCCCCATGAGAAACGTACATCCTATCATGTGTCAGTAAACCAAATATTAAGTAGATCATCCCATGGTTAACAAATTCCAAATTTTTCCATTTACACAGCCTCAAAGCCACACGTTGACATGACAAATCTGCCTATTTGGGCTTTATAACAACTCTTTTTTATGGTAATTATATGTCATTATGAATTCCCTGTTTAGAGTCTATTCAGAATTATCAATATATGGAGATTGTCATGTCATTAAAATAGATAATCTTTATCATGATTTCGAATTGTAATTATGTTTTCTGACCTGTTTTTATGTAAATAAATATTATTCATGAAAGTTGTTATAAAAATGCCTGGAGAACTAAGAGAACATCTTCACATCTGCAGGCAGTTGAGGTAATCCCTTACAGAGTTTCATGTATGTAAATGAAAATTTAAATATTGTCCAGACCATTATTTCCAAGAAACTGACCATAAGAGGCAAGTTGATGCACTCAATCACAAAACATGTGCACAAAATTAAACATCTGTTAATAGTCACTTTTTTGTTTCTTGAAGGATGAGAAATTTATTAAATCAAAATCAGTCCCTGTAAAATTAAATTTTTCAAGCAGCAGGTTTAGTTGATTACATCAACACAACCTAGAAGTATATTCGGTATTGAGTAACATCTTGAATTAGAAATTGTACATTTATGCATTAGAATCTGATTGTTATTTGTGAAGTGTGCTTGCAAATTTAAGTGTATCTATAGATAAAGAAAGAATAAATTGCATACTGACCTCAGTATGTAGAGGTAAAATCTATGCAGCTCGTTTACATATTCTGAAATAGCTGAGCCTGTCTTGAGAAGTCCTATGGTTAAGACTAAAATTTTTGCTATTGAACTAAAAGAGAAGCTTGCTTTTGTATTTGAAAGAAGCAATAAAACTATTGTTTGGAAGGAGGAGTGATAAAAATGTCAAAGTTGATAGGCATTAAGTTCCTATTTAGAATATGTTTTTTTTTTCTGAAAGACTTATATGATTTTCACTACAAGGTGTTCTGCAGAGTGCTTCAATATGCATATTTTATTTAGTAAATATGAAAAAATGTTTCTTGGTTGATACTTCATAGTCTTTCTATAGCTATGAAATGCAGTTTAGTATTAATAACAAAATTATTTAAATTAGGAAGTAGGAAGTACTCTGTTAACCTGGGATATTGTTCTTCAGTAGTCAAAATACTGTTTTAGAGGCCAAAATGAAGTCTTACTAAGTTTCAAAGTGATTGTACATTGGCAATCCTTCCTAAGATGTATGAAAAAAAATCTACGAAAATATTCTACAATTTCAGGTCAATATAGCATTATAATCTCTCATTTGGAAGTTCCTCAAATTATTTCTCCTTTATAAATACTTACACATCTTCATAGATATGCTATGGTCAGTTCTCATTTTCCTGGATGCCAAAATTTGACATGGGTAAGATAACTATTGGAAAAGGTAAATGTATAATTATAACATTAACATCTACCTTTTTACAGGAATTTTGATTCTATCACTTTCCCTTTAGTTCAGTGATTGCCCTGACTAGTCTCTTTTCCATCACACATTCATACTTGTAATAAAACCTCTTTATATCTTTCAGTGTGAAGTCTATAGGATATGTAATTATTTATTTGCATATTTATTTTGCCAGCTTGTTAGTCTTTTTCCTGGTGGCATGGTATTAACTAATTGTAACATAAATGAGAACCATGCTCTTCTTTTTATTTCTTCATTTTGGATTTTTTACACACTTCCTCCTAATGCTTTTGTCTTCCACTGAGCAACATATGAAGAAACTAAATTTCTGCTACTTCTTGTTGCTGTTGTTTGGTTGATTTTCCTTGGAAAGTATAGTTTTTCTCAGCTGCTTCTGGGCTAGTAGTTTTTTCTAAAGTATTCACTTAGTGAATCTCACTTAGTGACATAAACAGTCAGTATCTGACATCCAGACTTTTTCTATAGCAGGGAAATTCTGAATAACATGGTAAAAGATAAAAAATATAACTATTTTAAATAGTCATAAATATTTTCATAATGCTAGTCCAGTCATAGGTACATTAAGAGAGAATTCATGTCAATATCATAAATATTTTAAGAATTCTGTGGTCTTAAGTTGCAGAGCATCAAATTGAAACTGAAAAAGAACATGAATGATACTTCCTGTCTGTAGTCAGTAACCGCATTCTCTTACAAAATATTAAATACCAAAAACAACAGAACTGAAATAACTCTAAAAATCTTCCTAAATATCATCATTTTTTAAAAGTCTTCTAAACTGGAATGAAATAATTTTCCTGTATACCCACAATATATGGTTTTGTAGTAATTAGCATTTCAATGTGTGCTAGTAGCTTTTATGGCAACGTGTCTTAAGAACTTCAAGCTTTGCAAACATTATATAGCAATATTTGCCTTCCCTTTTACATCCACCATAGTCTGTGATGTGTTTTGGCTCTGAAATCTTTGAATAAATCTCATTAGAGAGTATGACTGTATGTCACTATGCCACTACCTCCACTAAATGAGAATACACTACAAACTCCTGTTCAATTTGTAATACTCACTGTATGAGAATTATTTTTCTTAGAACTTTTATTTCCAAGATGACTATGGTATTCTTAGATTGTGAAACATCTGCCTGTAAGGCAAGCCATTCACCTATAAAAGACATATAGGGGCAGAATGCTAATATGTACATTTCCTTTTTTCACAGCTGTAACCTGCCCCAGCATAGAGACTCTTCTGTCAGAACACGTTGTCTGGAGACTGATTTCTGGGTCACTGAATGAGTATGGAGCTCAAGTCATGCTCAGCTGCAGTCCTGGATATTATTTATTGGGTCAAAGACTCATACAGTGCAGGACTAATGGAACCTGGAGCGTAGGCAATGAGAGGCCAGCTTGTAAGGGTAAGGACCATACTTGTTTACAGAATATCCTATGCTTTTTAATAGATATATATTTTCTTTTATAAATAAAGGCTTTAATAAACTATTTTGCTCTCACATTCCAATAAGTAAGAAAGTGTGAAATTTTCATTAAGTTGAATTTAATTTTTTCCAGTTCCTTAGGTGTTAAGTACAATATGTTTCATACAAGAGTCAATGATGTACCATCAAGAAATCAATTTGTATTTATTCTGTTAGGTGGTGCATAAGTATGTAGAAAGTACTAAGAGAGAATTTTATTACTTTAGAAGATTCCAGATTAGAGTTAGATTAGAGGATGGTATTGCTTTGACCTCTTGGGTGAAGCATTAAAACTGTACTGTTGGAGAAACATTCATATGAGCTTTTATAGTGTCTTTATACAAAAATGTCATAAATTGCATCAATCCTGACTTTGGATGTTTAAGGTTTTAGGGAACCTTGGAAATCTCAATGGAATCACACAGACTTCAAGGGTTACAGTGCCAAAGTCTTAAAACATTTCTCCAAAACTTAATTTTTTTCTTTTACAATATGTTATTTTTAAAATTATGTTAACTGCAATTGTGTCCCTTTCTGCAGTTGTGCACACAGACAAAAAATGTAGTTTTGATATGCTGCCTAATATCCAGCTACTGTTCAGCTGCTAACAAGTGTTTAAATAGATAGTTCTTCCCCACCCTCTACAATTACAGAAATTTTATGTGAGCAGAAAATGGGATGATCCACATCAGATGAAGTTAACTAAAACAAAAGTATTAGAAACACAGGGAGTTGCTGATTGAAGAGATATTAGGTAATTTATAAGAAAGGTACATTGTTTGGCCCTCTACTCGAGGACTGATTAGTATTTAATTACAGCAAACTTCATACCCTAAGAGATATTCAGGATTATTTCCATTGAACATGGATCATTAAGATCCAGAAACACACTGCAGAGTATATTTCTGGAGTCTACAGTTTACTTTCTCTTCAAAAAGAGTTTGATTTCTTTTTTTAACATAAATGTAATTAATATTCAGTATTTAAGTTAGAAATTATAATGTTAGGGTAATCCCTAAATTACATTAATGGGACTTGATCATAGTCAAAATGAGTTTTACTCATCTCTAGGCACATTATGTACATAAAAATCTATGATAATATATTTATGATTATGACTGTGTTAGTTAACTGCATGGTAGCTAGTACTTGATTTTATACAAATTCTAACCAATTCCATGTTGTTTTCTACAGCGAACATTTTAATATGTGTAAGAGTGGGACCTTAGGATTTCAAGTAGGAAATTTAGTTGTGATCAAGATGCTATTGAAAGTAAACATATGATTTATACTAATGTATTAATACAGTTGAAGTTCTTGAGGACGTTGGTCCACATCTTAAATTACAATATTATTTGTATACTCTTCTAGAAACAAAAGAAATGACAGAATGGTTTTAATTAAATTAGAGTTTGATACATTCCTGAAAGACAATTTTTCATGTGGTGCGCAATTGCTGTGGGTTGCAGCTGATGCTACAGAAAGTTTCTCTGATAATTGGTCAAATCTAGTCTTTGGCAAAACCAGATGAGTTATGGTTTTAGCAAGCAGCCAATCATATATGCTATATGCTTATGAATAGTAGTGGGAAATAAGAAAAAAGACAGTTCATAACAATTCAGAGTACTAAATGTTAAAAATATTTGTAATACCTTAAACTGACACAATATTTAAAACAGCCAGGGAAGGTGTATTTGAGGAGTAGCCATGGATATGTATGTATGGAATATAACCACAACCTTCTCAGGAATCCATGTCATTCCCTCGTTTCAGAACTAGAAATATGCATTGGCTGCTGTCAAGATATGCAAGTATCCCAAAGAATTTTTAGTTTCAGAACATATGTTGTCATATCAAGCATAATTTTAAGCCCCTGCTATGGAATACAACTCTTTTATTTATTCCTATTACATTTACTTTTTAAGGAAACACAAGGTGATAAATTGTCTTCCAGTCAAAAAAATTATGAAAAGCATTTTTGTATTTCAGTATGTTTTTGTTTTTTTTCCCTAGTTATCTCCTGTGGTGGTCTTCCATCTCCACCAAATGGAAATAAGATTGGAACCTTAACAGTGTATGGAGCTACTGCAATATTCACTTGTAACACAGGATACACATTAGTCGGCTCTCATGTGAGAGAGTGCTTGGCAAATGGTCTCTGGAGTGGTACTGAAACCCAATGCCTAGGTAAAACCCCCAAATTTTTCTTCTTCATTTTGTTTTGTTTTGTCTTAAAAGTATCAAGAACTGGATTTCAGCTCTTGTCAAGCAACACTTGAATCAATGAAAAATAAAGGTATCTTAAATATAGAAATATTATGTCCTGAATATGATTTTGTGCTATTCTACGAGCATATATTTGTTCATTAGACATAAAATTACCTTTTTTATGTTGTTGTAATGCTTTTCAAACCAGTATGATTTTTAAGTGACTCAAATAATCGCCCACATTCACAGCGCTTTTCTTTGTGGAGCAGGGTGTGTGATAAAACAAAGGCAGTCAAAAGTGAAGCAAAACCAAGACTCTTTCAAACCCTGAGATTTATATAGTTTGGACATTAATTCTCACCCTAACTCTTGCTCTCTTCAGATCCACTCGTATTTTCACACACCTAATACAGACATAAGGAAAAGGTTCTCTTTTTGAGTAACATTTGAGGCTCAGCAGTGGTTTTATTCTTGGTTGTGAACAGGATATTTATTTCTGGAGTCTGTTATTTGCTTTGTCTGCCCTCATTTTGCAGATTTTTTTCTTGCCTTACAGTTGAATGTACTCAGTTGCTCTCAGGAAAGGAGGAATTCTGCTTTTCTCTTCTGAGCTCAACTTCACATAAAAAGCATCTTTCTTCTCTGCTGCCTCTATATGTCATTTTAGCAGATATATAGCGTATTTAGCAGAACATATAGCGTTCCATGCTTATCTTTATATTCAGGTATACATGGGAATGTCCAAGCAGCTCTCCTGGGTGGTGGGGGAGTTTTACAGGGGATCTACAACACTGCAACACTGTGGATCATATGCAGTCCCCTGGTGGAAGGCCTCAGAAATGAGTCTGTGGGCTGTAGCCTCCCTGTACTCGACCCAGACAGAGCTGGTTTTTAGCGCAGCTGCTGAGTTGGCATTCCTTGTGGATGCATTCTTCTCCCCAGGCTTGTCTACGTCTTAGACCCTAGATAATTGGGCAATAGAAACGCCTTTACCTTTTCTCAAGCTCCCTCAGGTGGCTTAAATTTATGTCCAGATTTCCAGGAATTTGCAGAGGCTTATTTGGTGAGGGGAGAGGTTTGGTGACAGCACATGAGCAGTGGCTTCTTTATACAGCTTGCCATAGTGGGCAAAGTCCTACAGTGATCTTAGCAATGTTTGATCCATTAACATTAACATCTCAATTTCTCACAGATACTAGGCTGCAGCAGAAAGAAAAATAAAGACAGAATATTTTCAGGAAAAAAAATAGCACGGAATCATGTAATTCAGATCAGAATTAGGATTTTGTAACCTTTCATTAAGTATTCCTGATTGACTCCTTCATTTTGTTGTTCAGGTTTTTTTAATACAGTTTTGTAGTATGTTGCCTCTTATGACATAGAGTGGTCAGAAGTAGTGACCATTGTCTCACAGAACTAACCTAACTTCTAAATGACAGTTCATTCTTAATGACTTCCCAGCAAGATGCAGTTGTTTCTGGCAAATTTTATGAAAATGAAGAACACTCCTCTGGCTTGTTATATTTCACATCTGATTGTTGAATTTGAAATATGCTGTATTAAGAAAGATGTCATTTTGATGCAGGAAATCAGCATAGGATAGCATAAGCATAGAATATAGGCATAAGCAGAGTACACCAGTTGCTACTTCTGTTGGTATTTAGAGCAGTAAAGTGAAATAAACTTTTTTACCTAGGAAAAAACATGCACTGAGGTGCTGCTTAGGGGAATGCTATGATTCAGCACTACTTTTTCACATGCATAAGTTCATCAGTTTCACAGTGGAAGTGTACAGAAGCTTTGTAGCTAAAAACACATCAGCCATATACTGGTGTAAGGTTATCCCTGGACTGAGGCTGACTGACATTTAAAATAGTTGGAACTGCAACAGTGAAGACCCAACAGCCCAAAACTTGTATGTGTAAGAGTGTTTCCCACAGCCCTTTCTTTGGTTATGAACATGCAAAGTCTATTGCAAAAAAAGAGCTATTATCCTTGTAGGTTCTTCCAGTGTGCTACACCACTCATTGCCAGGGTATTGCCTGACACCTGCATGTAATTAATTCAAGCATAAAGATATGTATTAGTGTTCATTCATTTTGAATAACCTGAAATACCACTTCATAATCTGATCAATAATAACAGTATTTAGTAATTATGTATTATACTTTTCTTTTTTGAAAGACTATATGCAGGATAATTTGGCTTCCAACCTATGCAAACTAAACAATACACAAGTCTAAATGGATTCTGTTTGTGTTATAAATTGCTCTTGCCCATGAAAGGCTGGAAAATAGGGGTTTTTTCCTTCTATTCTGACTATTGAAAAGTAACATTACATTGAACATCCCAGAAGATTAGCTGTCTGTGGTAGCCATGAGTTTAGATTTAAATGGTGTTGAGATGGAGTATTTTCAGTACATTACTTATATATATACATATATTACATATATAAAACAATACCACATTATTCTGAAAGTCAGTTTAGAAAATCTTTTAAAGCTTTTAACTCCTTGAGAAGCAGTCAATAAGTTTATTAGATCTCATGTTTAGGAAAGATTGTGTCTATATGCAGCTTGAATTAAATTTATATGAAGTCGTCTTTTTCTTCTCCAGGAATGATTTGGTGCTGGATTTTTTCTAATTCAGATTTAACAAATCCCCATTGAAATTGGTATAGATTACTAATATCTCTTCATAGCTAATAACATTTTATTTTTTTTCCCACCTGATTATCTGCATTCTGCATTTTAAATTATTTTCACAAATCTATTCCCACTTTTAATGAACACAGGACATCTTGCAGGAACTATTACTGTAGTAAAAACATTGCTTGCTTTATGATACTTCTCAATATTTTTTTTTCTAGAAACTTAGATGGACTTTAGTTCCATCTAAGTTGATTGATTTCATTGTTGAATGAAGCCCTATGCTTAGAACTCTTAAATGCATGGATCTACCTCACCAGACAAAAAAGATCCCATTTAGAGGTGGCAGGTTAATCACTACTTAGTTCTTTCTATTTCAAAATCAGACAGGCTCTATAGTGCTAAAAATATTATACAGCCTTGAGTGTGAAAGTCTAAATTTGAGTTACCCTATGCATGCTGCAGAAAGTTTTATTTCTGCTACTAAGCTCCTTCCTGTCTCTCTTACATGCTTTCACATAAAGTATATTAATACCATGTTCTTCAGACACTTAATTTATATGCAATTAAGAATACAATCCAAGGTCAATGGAGCTATGTAGGCTCCTCCAGAGAGCAATTCAGGGAAGGTAAATTCTTACATTTTAAAGCTAGATGATGTGAATACTGCTAATTGAATATTCCTAAATTTGAAGGACAAAATGCCCCAAATTTATTTCAGAGGTACCTTTAAGACTTACCTGAAGACTGTGAAAATCAGAAGGTAAACATGCAGGGAGCTCTGAATGAGTCTTTCCATTTCAAAGGAATTATAATGAGTTAGAGATGCTTTTTATGTACACTGTTCCTGCATGCATATAATTCAAGACAGCTATCGATGCAAATAGTTATCACTTTGTGTTACCCACTGATATGTGTACAATTAATTTATGATTTCAGGTTAAATGAGTACACTAATTTCTGTATCTTAGGAAAGGGTTAGTCAATTCCTTATTATTGCTCTCTATAGAAAGCTAAAATCAGGGACTGTAGTTAATGAGTCTAAGGCTCAATTTAAGACCTACTTCTTCAGTTTGTTAGCATTACATGTATTTATTTATATTAGTTACACAGGCATAAATATGAATTGGTATGCAAGATTTCTTTCGATTTCACTCACTAACACCGTTAATAACGTCTCCCTTTTTTCCTTCCAAAAATATTTGCAAATATAAACCACAACATCTATGTGTTTTTATGTATGCTTTGTGTGTATGGCTGACCACAGGTTCATATAGGGCACAGGGCAAATTGGAAGCATTTAAATTTGCCTTACTCCCTCTGCAAAATCAGTGGCACTTAATTGCAGATCAGTGTGTTTTCCTGAAAACATATTTTTCCCTGTTTTTTTACACCTTTCAAGCACAAAACTACACATAAACAAGTCGAAGACACTTAAAATCTAAAGCTAAATATAATCTACGCCATTCAATCTTTTAATTATATGATATATATAATGCCTTAGATTTATCAGTATGAAAATATGCTGCTGTGGACTATGGTTATGTAAAAATATCTAATACTTTAATTGATAACTCATAGGTAAATTGCAGTATAATGTTATGATATTGACTTTTATTTGAAATTCTTACTAAAAATAAAATAGAATTATTTGTATCTTGCTTTCCAGGTGTTTTAGAATAAAACTTCTGGACCAACCCTGATACATATAAACTATTTTCTAAATTATTGAGGGCATATTTTACTAAAAAAGTCCCCTCACAGACTTCCTATTTTTCTTTAATTTTAGTTGATGAGAAAATTACATACATTTTGTGTCATTGCAGTGCTCTTTCAGTTCTTGATATTTTGGAATAGTTAATTTAAATGAGTCAAAATTCCCTGAAAAATCATTAAATACAGTAGGTGGAATGATCTGTAAATGAAATGACTCACATAATAAGTTCTGCAACTTGTTAAACCCCCATTTAAGAGAAATGCATAATATTTTTCTTTATGCCTGGTGGCACATTTCATCTATCTTTCTTCTTGAAATTCCCTGTGGTCCTGTGTTTGTCTTCTGTGCAGCTACTGCTTTTCAATTCTTTACTATTTAGAGCTAGAAACTGAAAAATATCCAAACGTATTCCTTTCTATTTCACCTCACTTCCTGGGAAAAAATTAGGGAAAAAATATTAGGAACTAATTTCTAGGCATAGGGAAATAAGAAAATAATTGGGAACAGGCAGGATGGAAGAATCAAAAGCAAACCTTGATAATCTTACTGCTTTTTCCAGTGACTGTCTCATGAGATGAAGATTTCAGCAGTAGATTTCTTCCACTTTGTGGTTTAGCAAAACTTTTGAAAGAGTCTCCCCTTGTATCCTTGTAGCCATTTGAGAAGACAGGGAGTGGATGGGGGGACTGCAAAATGGATGGAAAACTAATTGAGCCAGCAAACTCTAGGGGTATTGTGTCTTGATTCCAAATTTGATTATGAGTCAGTGGATGCTGAGAATGAATACAAAGACCCACACTGTCCAGCTCTGTCCCTTACTGGATAACAAATTGGGATGCAGCTGCAGCAAGTTTGAGGGTGACACGAAATGATGGGAGAACAGTTGATGTGTGGGTTCTAGTACTGCTAGACAGAGGGACCTTTAAAATCTGGAGGCATGGGCCAACAGGAAGTCATAAAGTTCAGGAAAGACAAATACAGAATCCTGCCCTTTGCCTTGAATAATGCTATGTGTGAGTACTCTTGGAACTGACTGGGTAAAAACAAGCTTTACAGAAAGCACCCAGGTGACTGAGTGGAGAGACTGACTAAGAGTTAAAAGTATGGCCTTGCAGTAAAAATATTGGACTAGAGTGTATAAGCACCAGTGTAGTCACCAGGTCATGGTTATTATTTCCTCTTCAGTACTCATGTGGAAAATTGTGTGTAGTTTTTGTTTCCTCCACCATACAAGAGAGATATTGCAAACTGAAGCAAGTTCAGGGGAAGGACCCATTAAGAGGCCAGGGGCTGGAATATCTTTCACACAAGGAGAGGCTGAGTGAGACTGGAGGAGAGAGAAGGGTAAAAGGGATCATACTACTAATTTGGACTGACAAAAATAAGATAAATTATTCCATGACACGTTTCAAGGGTAAAAATATGCTTTCAGTGTCCTCTGTTGCCATATTCTCTGTTGGAAGGGGAAAGGTAGCTGTATAATTACAGAAAAACTTGCATTCATACTTTCTTCCTCAAATTTGCAGAATAATACCACAATGTCTTCTTAGAGGCATCAGCAACCCTACAATTAGGATTTTAATAATAATCTTGTGTGTATGAAAAAACTAACGAAATGGTGTATGTTTTATTCTTGTAGTGTTTTAGAGGAGCCATTAGGTGTGAATGAAATATAATGTCTAGAATAATTAAGAGGCTTTATTAGAAAGATTGAATCCCAAAGAAAAGTTGCAAACAAGTTGTTGTTGATGGATACAGCCTGCATGAAACAGAAGTGATCACACACACACAACCCATTGTAGCTGCAGTCTTGAGCCTTAGGTCCCAGTCCTCACCTCTCAAAATGAGGACTTAGCACATGTTTCAGATGAAATTACTGCAGTTGTAATTAATCAGTGTCACCACAAAAAAACAAAAAACAAAAACCTTTTTCTCCTCTTTAATTAGTAAAGAGAAATAGTTTTTAGCTCAGCAACTGTGCTTTCAAACAAAATGAAGAATCCAGAATGAATTAAATCATTACTTGGCTTCCTCACTGCCAAGACTGCTATTATCCTGGAATAATGGATTTTGTAATGTTTTAACAGCAGCTGAAATAAGGAGGAAACAGTGCTGGCACACATTCTTTCCTGTTCATGCCTTCTATCTGGAAAATGCTTATAAATTCATATTCATGTCAGAATTATAGTGAGCTCTTCTTTATATTGCTTTAAAATTTGGTCAGTACCAACAAAAATACCCTACTTCTATTTTTGATTATGGTGAAGTGCCTTAGTAAGGTTGCCTTTTTCCCCACAGAAGTATGAGGTCTTTAACTCTAAAATCTGTACCATTATTTCATCATAGAATTCTCATTTCTCTAATTCATTATTTTCTCCTTCAAAGAAGTAGAAGAAATATCATTTGAAGGTTTTATACCTGAGAACTTGTTCTGCACAGTGCAGTAGTTGAATTTAAATATATTGTTTATTGAAAGGAAAGTTGAAATTTGGGGTTTTTTTCCCGTGTAAATTTTAGCAAGTCTTTTAAAAATACATGCTTTTGATGGGTTGTTATTTTATTGTAGCTGGTCACTGTGGCTCACCAGACCCGATTGTAAATGGTCATATTAGTGGAGATGGTTTCAGTTATCGTGACACTGTAGTCTACCAGTGTAATCCTGGCTTTCGACTTGTTGGTACATCTGTCCGAATTTGCCTACAGGACCACAAGTGGTCTGGACAAACTCCTGTTTGTGTCCGTAAGTACAACTTATTTTTCACTGAATTGTTGCTACTATTTTAAATGTAATTGAATATTAATAGTGGATTAGATGTTCAAAAGTGTTTGGGCTCAGATCAGATAATTATTGGATCGGTTGTCAGTTACAAGGGTTGTTATGATATAGTTTCTAACCTAGCACAGACTTGTTAATATTTCTGGTACCTCCTGATATCTGCTGTTTCAGAAATGGGATGGCATAGGCACTGAAGGGGTTTGAATGGTAGGCTGCAACTGTGTAACTTAATCTATCACTTTCTCTTTGTCCAGGCATAGTTGTTATGCCAAGTATGGACTTGCTGAGCCCCTCTCCTATTTTTTTACCAAGAGTAAAAAATTCCTTTGTATATTTTCATTGCTTGGACAAGCTGGACTTATTGGACTTTCATTGTCAGGACAAAGCTGGACTAGTTTTAATCTGTGCATTTCTGATAGTGACTGCCTGTTTTTGCAAATTGGCCTCAAGTTAACTTAACAAAGCAAGCCAAGGCATGGCATTGGATTATGCTACATTTGTTAGAAGAGATGTTAACTTTTTTATAGCCTTTAATATTTTCTCAATTCACCTGTTATTGAAAATCCCATAATTAAGTGCTAGAATTGCAGAGTCTTTCCTTCTCTAGTTCCTTCTTAATTTGTGTGGCAGATTATCTGACATTTTCTGGACTATCAGCCATTTATTCAGTTAAGTCAAATTTATCTGGTTTTTATTTTACTACTTTATTATGTAGTTGATTTTATTTCCTTTTAATTTCAGTTTTATTAAAGAACCCCATTTTTATACATTTTTTTATTTTTAATGGAGAATTTGAATCAACTGTGTCAGTGTTGCATTTTTAAGATATTTGCAATTCAGACATAACTACGAAGAGAGAGACAAACTACACAGAGTCACTGAGATGTCAGCTTTTCTGTTCAATACATACCAAATTTCTGAATGTTAAACATTTTCTCTCTTAGGATAAAATGAAATTTTTTACATGTATACAGTGGCAAGAAATATCTGCCAAGTGTCATTGCCATTTTAAAATCCTATTTATATCTTCAAGTGATTTATCTTCATTAAAGGAGTCACAAATAGCATTGTTACTATTAGTGCATTCATTTGACTGTGCGGTGAATAAAATCCCTTCAAAAGAAAGGGCCAAAGCTGGGAGGGCATGGGAGGGGCAGGAGGTTGCTCCTTTTTATATGGATGTTATCATTACCATTACGAGAAGAACTGGCATCAGTTTCTGTCATTAAATTTTGCCTAATGCTTCCCATTGCAACACAGTTTTCTTTTGTGTAGGACACTGTCACACTGAAAAACTGTGCAAGATGATTTGGTTTATGTCAGCGTCCAAACTTTAGGGGATTTTCCTCCTTTGACTAATTTATTTAAGAAATTCCCATAAAAATGAGACTCTTATTTCTGAGATGTAATGTGAAAACATACTGTTCATCATTGCTAGGAATGTGTTCTACTGAAATATTTTTCTGACTGAGCATTGTGAGCCTGAACTAGAAATATGGCTGTGGTGGGTTAACCTTGGCTGGATGCCAGGTGGCCACCAAGCTACTCTCACTCCCCTCCTCAGAAAGGCAGGGGAAAAAAATAAGATGGCAGCTTACTAAAACAAAAGTGAATGGTTGCTTGTGCAAGCAAAGGAAATAAATTTTTCATTTTCTACTTCCTGTGAACAAGCAATGTCTGGCCACGTCCCAAGAAAGAGGGCATCAGCATGTGTAACAGTTGCTCCAAAACATGCATGTAAATAATGGATACCTCCCCTCCTTCCCTGCTGCCACCCTGCCTGCCTCTTCCTTCTCCTCCCTCTTAGCTTTTATATCTGAGCAAACATCATACGGCATGGAACATCCCTTTGGTCAGCTAACCTGATTATATCCCCTTGAGAGGTTGCAACACCCCCAGCCTACTGCTGGGAAGGTGGAATGTTGGGAAGACAGGAGTGATGCTGTGCAGTGCTGCTCAGCAGTAGCAAAACAGTGGAGTGTTCCCAACACCATTCTAGCTAATGATACAAAGCACAACACCATAAGACATCCATCTCAGGTAGATCCGATACAATGGCAGAGATATTACAAAGTCATTAGGGGCTGTGCCCCTGAAAATTTGCCCCACATTGGTTTTTATTTTGTGAGCTTTTTACAAAAGATCACATATTTTATATTTTTAATTTATTTTGAAAGGATTTTTAGATTTGTAAAGTACCAAACATTGTCATCTTAAATAATAATTTTTTAACCTAAACGGTTTGTAGAGACAACTGTTTGTAGAGAACTACAAACCTAACTGTTTGTAGTTCTCCACCCATGACTACTTAAAACTCTTAGTTTCATATAAAAGTCAGCCTCCATCATCTTGCAAAATTTGTGATGCACAGGTCTTTCCCCATCTCTCTACTGGATAATCAGCTGGACCACACTTTAGCCAAGTATTTTCTGAAAGGTCTTTCCACTTTCTGCTTATTGAGAGTTAATAGGAAATAAGAAGATTTCTGCTTAGTTCCTTGTGAGTAGCAGCACAACAAAATCATAAGAAAAAATAAACCTTTGCATAGATTATTTATTCGAGTACAATAAACATCACTAGTACAGAGTTGAGAAGTTCTGTGTTTGGGCATGTGTGTATATGTACCTTCTGATTTTACATTGTTAGTATCTATGCTTTTATATCTTCTTCTATAATATTTTAATATCTTGTCACATGGAAAAGCTAGAGCTTAACCATAATAAGCTTATTTATAAGTTCTGTTTTAGCAAAATCAACAGACATAATATATAATGGGAAAGATTTACTCCCAAAAATTATTTCTTTACAATCATAAGAAAATCAGATTTAAAGAATCACTACTTCAGCAAAGCAATGCAAGATCTTCGAAACTGGAATGCTTCAGCACTCCATAATGTTCTGAAATAGTGCATCAAATTTGTTTGGCTCTACTACATGTTTAAGCTTTATTTTATTTTCTTTTATTTGTACCAGTAGGAATTTTTAAATGTTTTTTAATGGTCCAATGCACATCAGATGTGTGTGAAAATGCAGATATTATATATATATTTATATAGATATATAAATATAGATTCCGATTTATTACTACTTTCAACATAATGTAAAAAGTATCACAGTTAAGAATTCTCAATAAATATATCCTATTTTTTTTCTTATATGTCTTGTATAAATGTCAAAGACAAATTCAGAAGGGGAAAAAAAAACCTGAAGTCAAAAACCAAAATGCCAAAGGAGGTCCAACCTGCAAGTGGTTCCATGGATCAGTACCTTTCACTTAGATGCTAACCTGCCTATTTTTCTTCTAACAGCAATCACATGTGGACATCCTGGGAATCCAGCTCATGGAATGACTAATGGCAGTGAGTTTAATTTAAACGATGTGGTAAATTTTACCTGCAACACTGGATATTTACTTCAGGGTGCTTCTCGAGCACAGTGTCGAAGCAATGGGCAGTGGAGTAGCCCTTTACCCAACTGCCGAGGTAAGAGTTTTACCCTGCCTCAAAATACTCACAAGCCTGTGCTGTAGGAACTTATTCTCATCTTTATTTGAGTTTCTGCATTTCTATATTGGAAATTGTTCTTACAGCTGAGTATTGGGTAAGCCAAGACTTTTCAGTATTTTTACCTCAAAGTTCTCAGGCTGCAATCACCAGCATTTAGTTTATAAACACATAAAGTGAACTTTGTATCACAATAGTTATATTACATCAATAAATCACGGTTGCCTGTCTAGCCTGAATTAGTTGCATTTTAATTCAGTTTTCATAAATGGTCGTTATGAAATTGAATATTTATGTATCAAAATATTATTAATTCTTTTTTCCTAGCAATACCTGACAGACTTGAAACCTGATTTTTTTTACCCCACCAAAAAAAAAAAAAAAGAAAAAAAAAAGAAAAAAAAAGCATAAAGTAAGATTTACTTTTGCTTGATTTTTTTGCAAACATCTGAATTTGATTCCTGGTGTGCTTTGGGTGAGGTGGACATGTTTGAGAGATGATGATGAAGCAAAGGTTTGTGTTATGAGAAAATCTGTATCAAATGTACATATTAGGAAAGGACAAAGAAAAAACATTTTAAAGCAAAATCTACAATTCTCAGATTGAATTCTTTTTCCATATCCCAGTAGTGTAATTAAGTTAATCTTTTTTTCACTCCTTCCATTTTTGACCAATGTTTTTATTTCTTTTCTTTAATTTTTGGCTGTTGTTGCAGAATATGGAGCTAACATCTCATCTGTGGTCAGTTCCACCAATGACTTGATCAGACACCTAAAATCTGTTCACTGGTTTAGTGTTTTTATGTAATAACTTCTACTGGTGTAGTACATGCTTTCTCAGTGCTGAATCCATTAAGATACTGATATTTAATGATATTGTGAAACATTTTCTTTTGAATCACTGAGGCAGACTGAGTATTTTCTGACCAGATCATAGATGCAAACTGACAGAGAAGTGAAGGCAGGACATGAGGTAAATCATGTAAGATATACTGAAAGATCTCAAAGGCCTGGGGCAAACTTTTTGAGATACTCCATATTCTTCAGTGCCCTTTTTGTGAAGGTTCTGGAAGGAAATGTATTTTAATGGGTCCAGTTTACAAATGTTGTTCCTGGTCATATTCAAATCTGGAATTATCTGGGTTCATTTATAAATGTTAATAACAGTGCTAATTTCCAAATATGAAAACCAAAACCAAATTATAAAATGCTTAGTGTCTGGAAAGAATCTGATGGTTATGTCTGCAATGGAACATGCAAAAAAATAGAACACAAAAATTTCTCCAGAAATGCAGTGGTTACGAAGCTGTTCTTGAGTATTTTCTCTCACTAGAAAGATATTAGAACAGTGTAAGTACTATGCTTTCTGTTCTTTGTATCTTGTCTTTTATGGGCTAAAGGAAATTGCAGGCAGCAAAGTCATTCTAAGGATACAACATTGGGATTAAGGATCATGTAATAAGAACTTAACTTCAGCTATTGTACTTTTATTATCTCCACCTGTTGGTTTATTAAAAATCTTATTGTACTACAACTGTTGTTTCTAAGAATAGTAATTATCTTTGGTGATTAGCTCATCATAATGTTTCAGAGATAGCTGATGCAATTTCAGGCTCAGTGTGTGTGGAATTAGACCTTTCATTCTCATTAAAACAATAAAGAGATGGCAATTCCCTCAGTCACTACCCTCACAATTTATTCAAGTGAGTTAACTAACATAGCAATATAATTATTGGAACGGAGAAACAAGAGTTAGGAAACTGTTCCTATTTAGGCTCACGGGTTTTTTTCCCTTTTGTACTGTTTTGCTGCACCTAAGTGTACAAACTCGTCTGTCTCATCTGTGAGGCATTTATTTAAGGTTTTATTTGTTGGAAACACATACTTTTTCACTTATACTGTAGATGCAATCAGAATCTGCTCTATTTGGCTGCCAGAGGAAGAGAGAGAACAGCTTTACTGAAGTTTAACCGCAGCTATGAGCTCAGTTACTCAGCTGTTTACATTAAACTCCATTATATTTATTAAAAGGAGAACAAATCTAAACGAAGGCAAGGAAAAACAATGCAAAGACTGAGCAGATTTTTTAAAAAGAACATAAGAATTAGGATGCTTACAGTTACTACAATATTATTTCAGTGGTCTCTCCTGTCTATTTTTTAAAATTTATTCACAGCAATTTGAGTTTGATTGAGGCCAGTTTATGGTCTGAAACCTTGTTTAGGGAGGTTGGTTTTCTGAAAGGAGTGAGTATTAAGATACTACTCTGCCAAGATCCATTCCCTTAAGAATGGTAAACTCCTACCAGAATAGAGTAGTCCAGCATTCTCTTAGCTTAGTGTCTACAGTTTTGCCTATTCTCTTGCAGGTAGTGAGAAGCTGGACTTTTGCCATTCACTCAGTTCTTCTTCACTTCATTCTTCTCTTCACTTAGTATTTCTTTCTCTATAGCAAGATATATTTTTCAGTAACTGTCTCGTATCTCTTCTATCATGAACTGCAAGGATCCACCTAATTTCATCACCTGCTCCCTTCACCCCGCTAAAACCCAGAGCGCTTTGCTGCTAATCGTGATAACGCTGCAGCTGCTCACCTCTGTGACCAAGTTTAACTGATTTAAGGGTTTGAAAAAGTTGTCATAAAGTTTGCAATTTGTCCAAGAAATCTCTCCTCATGGAGAGTAATATACTGTCTAAAGTAACAATAACTGTTAAAAATGTATTTGTGCACCAGAAGATATTTAGTTGTACTGTAAAGGGAATATTCAATATCCACTTCAACTACAGCATATCAGTGTTAGAGTAGTTCTATACCATTCTACTAGTACATGCATCTCTAATCTAGAAATGTGGGGGATTTGTCCTTCAGTTATCTGAAAATGTAGAGGGCTGTAATGTAATTGCCTTGATAATTGGTAATGTTTCTCATTTTAGGTTAAGGTGGTTTGTTGACCTTGCAGTTAGTATGTAGCAGTTTCTCTCTGCTGTTCCTGCTCACTTTTCTTCTCTGGTGTGTGTTCTCCACAGGCTGCAGAGGGTATCCACTCCCTCATGCTCTGTCCTCTCCTCTAAACTCAGTGCTCCCTTTCTTACTTCTCACTGTTGTCTGTGTCTGCGGCCTCTCTGGTCCTCTCTCTGGTGTATTCTGCCCTTTCCTAAATATATCCTCAGAGAAACAAACTTTTCTCATGGCTCACCTCTCATTTGAAGAGAGACTGAGAATTTGGGCTGTTCAGCTTAGGGGAGAGAAGGGTCCCCTAAGGGAAATGTTGCTTATCATCTATACATATGTAAGGGACAGTATGAAAAAAGAGGGTCGGACTTCTTAAGTCTGAAAGTACATGATGCAAAGGGTACAAAATCAAACATAAGAAAAATATTTTTAAATGTAAGGATGATAAAATACCTGAATAAATTTCCCAGAGACATTGTGCATTTTCCATTCTTACAGCTATTCAAAACCTAACTGGAGAAAGCCCTGGGCAAACTGTTTATTCGTCACTTCCAAGTTCAAGTATTCTTGTATAGATATTATGACTAAAGACCATATATATACACCAACAATATTCCTGTGTCAAATTTGGTCTTAAAGAATTGATTAGATCTTACCTAAAGCAAGTAATAGCCCTTTTTCTGGCATAAGCCTTTACTTCTGAAATTGTGTTTTATCTAATGCGTGGAAAGCATTTGTTTTGAAATTCATTGTTAACTATGAATTATGAATTTGTTTACAAATAAAGTAAATCTTCCAGCTCTTTAAATATCCTGCTGGGAAAGAATTGATTCCTGGCAAACCTGTATCATTTAATTCAACTGAGATTTTACATATGACCTTTCTTTCAAACCTCAGTTGAGTTCACCTGAGTCAATAATGAACTTGGCTTCATTCGGCTGAGATTGCGCAGGAAGTGCTACAAATTAAAGATTGCTGCTTGAAGCTATTGCAGAATTTTATTTTATTTTATATTTTATTTCATTTTATTATGTTGAAACTGAGCTGTTATGTGTGCATACGAAACCTTGATGTTTTTGGAAAATAAAGCTGTTGCAGTTCTAAGGTACCCTTTTGCAATGATACATTGCTTCTGTCTGTTGTGTCAACAGTAGGTTAACTGTTAAGTAATCAGTGACAGGAAATTTAGGAAGGAAATTAAATGGTAGGTTTTGGATAAGAAAAAAAGTAATCCACAGAAAAGATGAAATTTGCTGTTTAAGATCTGTGTGATAAAAACTTGTATGAAAAAAGTATTTTAATGTTTGTATATCCTAAATGCACTGAAAGCACTGAATTGCTTTGCAATGATATTTCCCCCTACTCCAGAATGCTATTTGTGTCTGTTTTGGCTCAGCAAGTAAAACCTTTCATCTCTGAAAATCTACATATTTTTTTAGTCTTTTATTTGGACCTGTGTTCTGAGGTAATGCTATTCTTGTAATACCCATGCCTTGGGGAAATTATGTTCCCACCGTTTCTGTCACAAGTGAAAAAAGAGCATGTTGTCATGTTAGGGTACTTTGTGAGATAGAAACCCCAATTTTTTAAAACTATTTAAACAGTAATATCTGTTTAAAAAAATGTATTTAATCCTTTTGATGGACTCAGTATTTTCTAAAGATTGGCGATAACCTTTTCTGGAATGTGAAGGTCTCTGAAGTATGACTTTAAATTCATCATTTAAATTCATCATTCTCCACATGGACTCTATCTTTACTTTTATTTATTTGATAAAGAACAGGTCAAATAGTTGGTTTACTTGCCTTGGTAACTGGCATCAGAAATATTACAATACCCAGATCTCTATTTTCTGCTGCAAAACTGCCTGCGTAAAGCTTGGTGCAGCCTGGATGTGCTACCCCAGAAATAGTTACGACTATATTTAATCCTAAGCCAAGTATGTTCACTGGGGGTTTTTCTTGGTTTTTTGGGTTTTTTTTCCCCATTAGCAGTTTGGAACCACTTTCCATTTAGTCTTTGAAAGCCAATCTCCATTCTTTCTACTTGTCATAATAACTCCTAACCTCCAAAATGAGAACCAAATCAGGTGGTCTCATCAGGGCTCTGCAATCCTGATTGCACTGCAGGTCATTTTTCCATATATTATGCTTGAAGCAAGAACTGCTGTATTAAACACCACACTATCTGCCTGTATTAAGGCACACTCACATTCATAATCTGTACCAGGAAAAGTGGATATCTTTTGCTACTGTTTCCTTCAGAATTCCTTTTATCTTTTTATAAATGAGATTTAGGAGCTTTTCTCCTTTAAGAAATATGTTTCTTAAGACCAGAAACACTTCAATGGGAAGTGGATGGATTTGGCAAAGTTGCAGAGGTTTGAGTTAGCTCACATTCTCCAGCCTGTATCAGTAAGTCCAGGCTATTTGTAAGTAATAAAGAATTCAGGTCTCTATTTATACTGCATTTGTGCTGAATTTCTAAATTGAAAGGTTTATCTTTCTTTATCTCATTGGTCTTAGATTTTTGAAAAGTTTAATTAGGCTTTTATGTCTTATCAGGATACTGGTATCTACAAAGAATTGCCAATTTTATCATGTTCTATTTAGTGGCTGTGTCATTTGAACCAGTGGTAATATAATCCACTCCTTCACTGGCAAGAAAAATAACATTTCTGATGGCAGCTGATAGACTGAGATTGGTGACCAATTCTTCTCATCCAAAGATAAAGCAGCTCTGAATTTAAGCAGTTCTCAATCTGGGAGTAAAGGATTTATATAAGCTGAGAAATGCATTTTGTTCAATTTTGTTTTTTCCTAAGTCAGAGGCCTTTGTTGTGATTTATTTATTCTTAAATGTCAGATATGCCTAATCTGTTCATATTGATAGCACGTTGATATTCTTCAGAAGGATAGCTTGCACTTGAGTGAGTTTCCTTAATAAGGAGGTGGAGTGCCATAGGAGATGCCATACGGTGTTCGAGATATTTACCTGATCTGGCAGAGATGCCCCTCTCTGGAGTGAAAACAGCCTGGGGATCAGGCAAAGACACTTTAAAAAGTAGTAGAGACATCTTTTGAGACAGCTGAAGAGGTCCTCATCCATGTGAAAGACAATGCTCAGATTAATAAATAATCTGAAGAAAAAGACTTTAAGTCACGATCCCAGAGTTTGTACTAGTCTGACAAAACCTATTGTGTTAATACTACTTGTACATAAATGCCCAAAAATGAATTTTGCGTACAGAGAAGACAAGATAAAAATAACAGGTAAGTACTTTGTCATTCTGGTCTCTTTTGCTATTGCAATACCTGGCAAAATCTGAGAAGTTTTCATTCTTGTTTATTGTTGACTTTGCATTGTCCTTTACTAAAATTCTATTTACTGGCAATTTTGTCATCATGCTTTCACAAGCAGAATTTTCTTTCTTCTTTTGACAGCATTTTTAAAAACTTGTCACAAAACCAGAGTGAATTCTCTACTCTTTATTCACTCTAGAGTGTTAGTCCCTAAACATTTTTTAGGTACCAACATTAATGCAATACTTTTCACATAAAAATGTTTAAATATGTGTTGATAAGATATGAAAGTTTATTTGAAAAGCTTAAGATTTTTTTCTGTCAAGAAAAAAAAAGAGAACAAGAAATGAAATACTGTGAATGATGTACTTTTTGATGATCATTCAACTTAACAGAAAGCTGCCCTAGAGGACTCTGACATGATCTTTTAACTTCTTTGTCCTCAAGGGTTTGAATCTACTCAGTGTGAGGTTCCAAAGTTATCAGGGGAGGCTTGGAGTATTCTCCAGCTTTTCTCAGAAGACTTAACCAAGACTGACAGGATTCATTTCCCATGCAACTCTTGACAGGTGTCATTGAGAGACAGCAATCTCCATCTACTCTCTCTGTGATTTACAATTGAGTCCCCAGGGTGAAAGGCAATTGGGGAAATACTGCCTTAGTTCTGTATGCCAGCCAACTCAAATTCTTTTCTAAAACACTCCTCACTGCAGCCCTTCTTAGCAACAGCACATTTGTGTATATATTTAAAAACTGATAGCTGATCTTAAGTGGCACTGCAGGCATAATTTTGGTTAACTTAACTTGAGGGATCGTATTCTCTTGCATAATCATTTGGTAAGACTTCATGTATGATGCAAGGATTTCGTTCACAGAGCACATGCTTAAATTATGCATTTGGTGACTGTTCTGTATTTCATTCATCACTGAACTGTCTAAACAGATACTGCTGGTATTGGAGTGAAAACTCTGAATCATACAGAAAAATTGATACTTTGGGACTGCAAAATATTCCTTGAACATTCCATATTTCTGGTCTGCATAGAGAATTAACTTTTTCCGTTCTCCCTATCGACTTGCAAAAATAGTTCACTTAGAGTTGCTTTTGGGTGGCTTTGGGCCAGCATATCTTCATGAAACAAAGTTTCTTTTAATTTCTAATACCGACTTTCCATAAGTGAGCTTGGCATGATTACCTGTTAAACTAAAGATTAAATTTTAAACAGTTATATTTGATTTTGTTTTGTATTAATAATCTCAGCTCCACTAAAAAAAGGATAGCTCTTGTGAATGCTGGTTAAAAATTAAACCTAGGGAGAGAATTGAATAATCCATAGGATGAGAATATTTGAAAATAGTTGTATTCATGAATCTACAAAACCTTCAATAAATGTGAGAATTTTTAACATGTATCAGATTTTTCTTCTGTTTCAATAGACTGTTCTGAGATTAAAATAATTTGAACTATTACTTTCTCTTTCAACTAATCTAGCGCATATTTGAGTTCAATAACAATGATTTTCTCTAAATTTCAGTGAAAAAAAAGCAGTTTTTGTATTTTGTTTTGAACAAATTCTAAAATGGCATTTCACTATTTTTTTGCTTTTCTTTTACATTATTTTTATCTCTACAGTATTTCACTATTGATCACGTTAATCCAGAAATAAAATAAGCAGTCAATATTTTAGTTAAAAAAGTAGCACTTTCCGATATTCTGGAGTTACCACACTCTCAAGTGAGATTTCTATGTGACTGATAATCTATGATACTATGATGAGTTGTCCACATTTTTGTTCTGGAAGGCACTTTCTTTTAAAGGCTTGTGCCTGTAGATGTCTGCTGTCCTTCCCATTCCATCAAAGAGAATACCAGAGTATCTGCAACCTCATTCTCAGACAAAACAACAATAATAACAACAAAACCCAAAACCAAACCAAATAAACAAACAAAAACCTTAAAACAAACAAACACAAAATCCCTAAAACCACCAAACAAAACCACCCAAAAATCCCACCAGAAAGTAAACTAAAAATATAGATTGCATGAAAAAAAGATTCTTCTTACATCATAAAAAAAACTTAATCTGATAAACAGTATGAATCTTGTCCGATAGCTTGGGAATAATTCAGTAGTATGTGTCCTCATGCAAATTTGGACTAATTTTGTGTATTCATTAGTGAAATTTTACTGTAAAAGTGGATATCCTCTTTAAGCTATGAATGCCCAGTTTATAGTGCTACATTATTTAGATAAAAAAAATTTTTGATGATATTACATGCAGGCTGCTAAACATGCATCTGTACTGTGGATCTCTGTGAGTACAGGAGTTCTATTTGTACCGGGATAAAATTTCTAATACAGAAAATATTTAAATATGATTTATGTATTGATAAACATATTAATTCACCTTTGGACTATTGGCAGAGGAATGTAATTATTATTTTTCCGCAGGATTTAACATATATTGTCACAGCCATAAAGCAAAATTCCATCTTTTTTTATCTGTGTCATTTAAGGGAAGAGCTGTTCTTTAAGGTGTAGTTGCTAGAACAGGTAGGTATCAATGGAATGGAAAGGTGTTATTTTGCCATAGGTACTTTTTGATACACGGTTTCATTGCAAAATGGCGTACTGATTATAATATAGATATAGGTCTCAGGAAGACCTGAATTCTGTTCTCTACCAGTACAAATATTCCATACAACCCTAGACTTCATTTTTTGATATGGTGGATCACAATAGTGGTATTGTGTAATTGTGAGGTTGGGAATCAAATTACCATAAAATAGTTTTTAGCTTAATAAAAAGATTTTGAAATATTCACTTCTGTGATTGAAATTAAATCAATCTGGATTTTTATATTAGACAGGGCTTGGCTTGGGAGCTGACTTGCTTCTACTTATTTAGATGGTTTTTCATTTGAACCAAGTGGCACATTCACAGGAATGGTTTGGAGCATGGCTCAGGGGTTAGGATGGACAGGAGGGTCATTCTTCATGAGCTGTTCAGAGAAATTCACCTTGTTCTGGAGGGTGTCTGAGCACAATGGCATAGACTGAGCCACCATCTACTGGCCTCATGCCCGAGAACAAGTGCTGGCTTTCATATTCACATTGATAAAGATGTGTATTCAAATGTTTAGGAACATGTATACATTTCTGTGGGAAAATAAAGTTTAAGGATGTGTTTGTACAAGGCAACTTATAACTATGCAGAGGATGCAGGCTAGTTCCAAAAGCAGAAACTTTACAGCAGCATCTACCCAGCACTACCATGTCTAATTGCCTAGGAAAAATAGTTAATTAGGATGCAGCATGTGTTGTTTCTGGGAATTGTGCTGGTGTCTGTAAGAAAAGATTGCACTATGAGTACATATGAGCTCTTTCAGATCTAGCTTAATGTTTTAGTAAGGTAACCTGTCAGTGGACTCTGCATTTTACAGATTTTCACATGTCCCTGTTCTACAATGATAGTTATATTGCCAGTGCAAGAATTAGACTTAGCTGACAAAGATGAGTAACTGTGAAAAAAAAAAAGCAGTAACAAAGAATATGTCATGTAAAAGAAAAAAGCATTTTCTCTTGATAATACTCTTAAATAGAGATCCCCAGAAGAAAGGATTTTTGGAGCTCTTCAAAGCAAGGACAGAGACACAGACTTCCACATCCAAATTTTTCATAGATTTCAAAGAGCAGCAAGATATAGGAACTTGCTATTTTTCCCTTGGAAAAAATATGGAACAGGAAAAAAATAGTTAAGAGCTAAAGAGGTATTTTTTTCTGTCAATGAAATCTTATGTAAACACATATTTATTAAACCTGCATTTATCTGATTTCTGTATAAAATGTTATGGTTATATCACTATGTTTAAATAAAAGTTTTTATATGAAATATAAGCTAAACTATTATAATGTAAGCTGAGTGTAACTTCTCTGTTGAATTATTTAATAGGATTCACCACAAATCAAATAGGAATAGTTTCAGTTAGGAGACTAAAGTTTTATTACTGCTCATGAACACGAAAAAACCAAAACAACAAAATAATCTCTTTCACTGAACAAAATCCTTCAGCATAATATCTTTCTAATGCTTTGTGTGCATCATTGTAATACTTAATTTTTAAAAATATATTGGACTTTTCTGTGTAACTGTATTGTTAGTGTTTTTAATAACAATTGGTACATGAAAAATAGGTTTCTTTATGCCAAAAAGAGTTCTTTTCCCCAAATATTACTTCTAAAATAATTTTTATTAAGGAAAACTTTAGATTCATATGAGACATTCGTTAGACCTAGGCATATATTTGTTTAGAATTGTGAGGTTAAAATTTTGAACACTTAACACTTTTTAGAACATTGCTTTAAAAGATAAAGGTAAATAAACCAAAACTGGATTTTGTTCCAGATTAAATTTTAGGATGTTAGATTTTTTTCTAAAATCCTGATACTTTTTAGCTGATTAAATGAAATATCCCTTCAATGAATATTTGCACAAGATGCCTTGTTCTAGTGTATTGCCTAATCAGCACATTTAAATTTTATGTATGGTAAAAATTAAGCTTTTGAATAAAAGGAGTAAAAAGCAGTTTATTGAAGACTATGTATATCTTACTTCTAAAATGATAATCATAACTATATTCTTGTCCATTGATTTATTTTTAATGAAAATTTATTTGAATTAAATGACATACTTGAAAGGTAGATTCCTGTGGTCCTTTGATGAGCTTTAATTTATTATAATAATTATATTGTAAGTAGTTTTTTTAGTTTCTTTTTACTGTTCTCTTTCGAATGAAGATGGGAGGGGTGGAGTATGTGTTTGTAACTTTTCATATAGTTTTCAGATTAACAGACAGCAAAACTGGGTGTTTAAAAAGTCCCTACTAACCCAAGCTGTTAAATGGTTCTGGGACCCTGCAGTCACTACGAAGTATAAAATGAAGGAGTGGAGATGGTAGCTATATAAAAACAAAACAGTAATGAAAATACCCATAATTTTTTAGGTTTCTAATGGCAATCTGAAAAAATTACTTCACGCTTTTTGGTGCTTACCCTCACTCCTGCTCCCCTATCAAGTATTTGATTTTCACTGCTGTCCTTTTCCTGTTCTACACATTAATAGCAGTAAATTTCTTTAATATTTGAAGCAAATTTTCTCATTAGAATAAATTTTTAAAAAAGAAAAAATTTCAAAGTGTTGTTTGAACTGTTCCTTCACATAAAAATTATGTAGAAGACCAAACAAAGCCTACCAAGGGAATGATAAGAAATTCCTCCAATTTCTCTTTCATCTTTGAATCACTTGTATACTTGATACTATGTATCTTGCCCAAGATTATTAAAATAACTGGAGTAAATTGTAGTATTAATTTCAAAGCAAAAAGATCTAGTGTCTTACTTGGGAGTCAATATTTCCGATATTTAAGTCAAATAAAACCCACAAAGGAACCATAGATGAACCACAGACATGAGTTTCTACTGAAGCGATGAAAATCATTGCTAAACTTATTGCTGTTATGTCTCAGCAATGAATACTGTTTGTCTTTCAGTGGTGAACTGCTCCGATCCTGGCTTTGTGGAGAATGCAATTCGTCACGGACAGCAGAATTATCCTGAAAGTTTCAAATATGGAACAAGTGTGGCATACCATTGCAAGAAGGGCTTTTATCTCTTGGGCTCATCTGCACTGACCTGTAAAGCTAATGGGTTATGGGATAGATCATTGCCAAAATGTTTGTGTAAGTGTCCATTTGGTTGGATTAACATTAAAGAGTTGTGCATGATTTTAAATCGTGATAGAAAAAAGGAGTGTAGCCATCTATTAAGAAACAATGTGGACTTTAAGATTAATAAATTGCAAATTGTATGACTCAGTAAGGAAAGATTAAGACAAAATATCATGCAACTTACCATTATTAAAAATGTGTTTCCAGGGAACTATGAAACTATTATTTCAAATGCCAAAAAGTCAACATTAATTTCCCCTATCAATGAATTGTTAAGGTATCTGGAAACAGCTAGGGAAATCTAATATTATTATTTATTTGTTATAATTTAGTATGATAGTCTAAGACCATTAATGCCTATATCAGATATTTATATTTTTTTCAAACTCATTGTAGTGTATATATGAGAACAAATCTGTGAAATATTGTGTAGAAAAATTTTGCTCAAGAGGATCTTTTCATAACATCACTTCATATTTCCTCCATCACTTTCTCCTCAGAGAGGGAGGAAATCTGGTGTTTCCTATGATCAGTAAGTTTCAAATTGAACAAAATAACAATTTGCTTGAGTTTAATTTCCATTGAGATGTTTTCCTGCTCTGATCACTGTTAATTTGCTGTCATAATTTCTGATTTGCAATGCAATTAAAAGAAGTAGTAAATGAAATTGAAGTATGTTTTAATTTGAAACACATCAGATGTTTTTAAAGTTTTTGCTTTACAGTATTGCTATTTTTTACTAAAATGATTTATTTCATGGATTTACACTTATATACCAGAGTAATAAATGTCACTAGGCTGGTGAATTTATTTCTTTATTATTCTTTTCATACTGCTATGCATCTAATATTCACATGACCCAAGCAGTTTTGTTTTGTTGGTTTTTTTTTTCACAACAATCTATGTTTTCAATGTCTTTCAATAAGAGTTATAACCCGAAAAAGGGTGTTTATTCACATTTCAGTAGTAAAATAATTAGGGAAAACACAAAATTTTAGATACAAAATAGCTGCATTTTTTTAGTTTGGCCAGAATATTTACTGGTGCCAGCATGTTCCTTACTTCTTGTACCTTAAAAAAAATAAGTATGATTTAAAATGATAAAAATCCATCAGTAATCAATTTTCCTCTTGCTCAGTCTAGTTCATCATATTGCTATAATAATTACAGAATAAATATTTTATTTCACTATGCTGCTTAAACTGTACCTAGTTGTAGATATGGTAAAGCTACTTACATTATTATATCTGCAATATATAAGCACATTACAGCAATAGCCTTATTTGATGTCTTCCTTTCTATTGCTAACCAAAATAAGGTGTAATATTTGTAGGGAACGATCATTAACAGAAATTAATGAGGAAAGAAATCTATATATTTTTAGAGAAAGGCTAAACTGGATGGGCTAGTTTTATACATAGTTTTGTGCTTAATCTTACAAATGACCAATAAAGTCAGAAGAAAGAAGAAAACTGAAGCTATGTAAGAGTTGAAATCCAGACAGATGTATATTTTGTAGAACCCGCCTTATATTTAAAAGTTCTAAGAGACTTTTTCTGTGCTATGAGAACACCTCATAAAGTTGTGTTCTTTCCTTTATTAGCCATTTCTTGTGGACATCCTGGGGTACCTGCAAATGCAATTCTTTCAGGAGACAAATTTACATATGGCTCCATAATTCACTATTCTTGCACAGCGGGTCGAAGGCTCATAGGAAATTCTACAAGGGAGTGCCAAGAAGATAGCCACTGGAGTGGGACTCTCCCTCACTGTTCAGGTACTTGTATCAACTATGTGAATGCCACCTTCTCACATGAGTAATGCTGTTCTCACCCTTTTTTTTTTTTTTTTTTTTTTTTTTGCCAAATATTTGTTTTGTTTATTTTCCGGCTATATTTTCATTTCACCAATAGCCACTTTGCTTCCACTGAAATATTCTCATAATCATCTTATTCTCTCTGTCATTACTTCATGACCTCACTCCTCAACCAGCTGCTCTAGTTGTATACTGCGGTGTGTAGAAAACACAGCAAAACAGTATTTCAAACCTGGTCAAATTTTGCTTAAAAAGGATACATGTGTGACATTGTATTTTTATGAACACTATTAGTGTAAACAAAGGTTGTTACATCAGAAAATTTTGATTAAGAAACTCCGCACCAAAGCTGTTAAGGTAAACTTTGTACATTTTGCTCCGCTTTTCTCTTGCAGAAATGGACTTTATTATTGTCACATAGTGTGAACACCATAAATGTCTGATGTGTTCTTGGTGCTGTCAGGAAGTACAGGAACAGTTCATTCTACCCTAGACTATGCAGATCTAAACGAAGCCATAAAACATCACACAGTTTTGTTGAAGTGAAGAGTTCAGGCCAGGATTGGCTACTAAGGACAGCCACAGCATATTAATAGCTTTTGTAAGGGAAACATGTATACACACTTTGGTATATAAAAATCAAATATATGCCTAAATAGTTTTAGAAGAAAATTTTCTAGTGAGAAAATTGTTCATAATTACTCATTATACAATCTTATAATTTCCCTTGAACTATTGGACATGCTTACTGTTGGCTTAATATGATTCAATGTTGTTAAATTCAAATTTGACTCAATTTAAATAGATGTAAGGTACTTTGAATTATTTTCAGTGCTTTGAAAAAGCTCTGAATAAGTGTTCATTTAAAATGGTCCATTTATGGGCTGCAAGGATGATTCTACAAGGATGTTGAGTAGAAGGTGAAATATTGAGAAAAGGAAATGAATTTAAGTCACTACTGTTTCTTTTCTGTTCTCTGCTGCTCAAGGAAATAGTTTAGATTCTGCTCACATTGCTAGATCTCACTGCCATCATGGTCTCTATGCCTAGACCTAATAGGCATCACTGCACAGCAAGAAATCTTTTCTTGCTTATCTTAAGCTCACATTTATGTCACTTTCACCTTTTTTATCCAGCATAATATTCCAGATCTGAAATTACACCATGACTTGAATAGCCAGATAACAATCTAGTGCTGTTATCCAACATTTCTCACCACAAAGAAAAATATCCTGTTGGTGGAGAGAAATTTTAATTGATAATAATTGAGACTCTTCAGATATTTTTAGTTGTGAATATGACAGTATTTTATAGACTCATCAATTTTGAAAACATTAAAAGCCCTGTAGTCATGTTTTATGGTGGGAAAGATAAGTCTACTGTAACTAAAATATTGTTATGGATGCAGAATTCAATTTTCTAACTTTGAACACAATGGGTCACCATCTCAAGAGCAAGGTAATTCCCTAGGAAAATGAAAATCTACCTCTGTTGGCACAATGTAAAAAATCAATGAAGCTCCACCCCAAAAAAAAAAAAAAAAAAGCCAAAGAAAACCCTAAAAAAAGTCTCATTTCTCGATGGTATTTAGAATTGTAAAACGAACTGCATTTTCCAAGTTAGATATGCAGGAGATTAATCCATCAAAATCCAATATGAATAATTTGTTGTCATAATGTGAGTGAAAGAATGATTGCGCACAGGCTGACTGAGAACTCTAATTGGCTTTGTACTTCAGGGATTTGAAAAACAGTCTAAATACAATGTTTAAAATCTGTAGTCTCTTTCAGAATGGGACACATTTCTTTACTATTTATTAATATATGTTTGAATGCCTGATGGTTCTATGATGATAGAAATATGATTTCAGGGTTTGTTTTCACCTGGGACCTGTTGCAATGATGGACTTTTGTAGCTTATGAATTGGGCAATAGTTGACATTTTTGTTTAAAAATGGATTATGGATAATTCAATAATGGATTCTGAGTCTTCTACATTGCTAAATAAAAAGGAGTCTAGACCTTCATATTACTGTAACTTCCTTTGTTTATACCCTTTGATTAAAACATTTCATGGTCCCAGTTCAAATTTTCTCCAAGTCAAAACTAGTCTTGTCCAAGGAAAAAAAAATTACAGTCATTCATCTAGAATAATTCTCTCAGCAAAATCCCTAAGCAACTGAGACATCATCAAATTTTCAGAATCATAGATCATTCTGCCCTGAAAAATCCCTTTGCATTCACAAGCCAAAGTATATGTGATATATCTGTTTCATGCCATAAACATGCCACATTGGGAGCCTGAATCACAGTCCTCATGTTATTTCACACATTTTAAGCAGACAGAAATGTCTGTGAAATAGTAACATCTTAGAGTAAGTGGAAGCAGATAGTGTCCAGAGGCCACATCTGGATTTCTGCTTTAGCAGTGCCAGGACACAAGTCAAGGATGACCGTGCTTGATCCCTGAGACCATTATACTCTTTGAATTAATTTAGACAGATTAATTTAACAGATTAACCTTTACCCACCACACCTGGCAGTCCATGAAAACACACACAAATACATTACAAGTTTGTATGTGCTGGAGATCGTTCTCAACAGTCAGTTTGGAGGCAGCTGCTGTATTTTGGAGAGTGAATTTTATTGTACACAGAGAGACAGACTATACCAGCTGACTTAAGACACTCACACAGTTTACAAGAATGTATTTATACCAGGAAATCTAGGTCCAAATGCTGTAGGGCAGTGTGACAAGCACAATCTATTCTAGAAGAACCTAGTACTAAACAAAGTGAACACAATCAAAGCCCATAAGTTAATCTTGAATTCAGAAACTGTCTTGGCCTCCTTTTATGTGAAATCATAATTGTATCCACTCTTACTTGCTAATAATAAACCCTTATGGCACATAATTGTGCTTTCTGACATAAGAAAATTTTAATTTCTAATTTAACTATTTGAGTTTTTTCAAAAATTTGGGGGTTTTTTTGTTTGTTTAGGATTTTATCTTATATATGAGAGGGGTGCCTATGAAGAAAAACCCATTTGAGAGTACACAGACTTAAAACTATTAAATTATTTACATGTATTTTGAAAAATAAAAACAAACACAAAAATAAAATCAATGCCCAAAATCAAAACCTATAGTTTCAATAGAATTTGAGTTTAGACATATAATTCAAAAGTGGAGAACAAAGGATAATATTGCTGTTAACTGCAATGTAGACACAAAAGGATTAAGAGATATACAATTTTATACCAAGATGTATAATAAATGGTTGATACTGAGACCATGCTTCCTTAACCATCTTGTACAGTATCTCCTGTAACAGCTGCTTTATGTGATAAAGCACTTGACTGATTCATCAGACCTATGAGGACATCTTTGACAGCTCTGTCTTGCAACACGTTCTTTCTCTTCTAAATTTGTAACCAATATTTGCATAGAAACAAAGCAGTGGCTCTATTCACAAGAGAGCAGTTTCACTGCCACTACATTTGCACATAATGTCCCTGCCAATAATTGTGCCTGTTGTGTTTTGCAGGAAATAATCCTGGGTTTTGTGATGATCCAGGAGTACCAGCCCACGGGTCTAGACTAGGGGATGAATTCAAAACAAAAAGTCTGCTACGTTTCTCATGTGAAATGGGTTATCAGCTGCGAGGGTCTGCAGAGCGAACATGCTTGCTTAATGGTTCCTGGTCAGGTATACAGCCAGTATGTGAAGGTAGGTATTGATACATCAGCATTTTGACACACTTCCAAATGACTTTTTCATTCTTTGATTGAAAAATTTTTTTAGGTGGAAATATGCTTTACTAACATTCTGCAGAAAGGTGATATAAAAATGTTTACAAGCAGGTCACGTTTTGCTTAAAAAATTCATTCCAAACTGCTAGAGTTTTGGAATAAATATCTATAAGAAGTTTTTAAGAAAATAATTTTTGTAAAAAAATAATTAGCCTGAAAATAAATAATAGACACCTGAGTTAAATGTTAAAAAAAATGCTTTTGATTGAAGATATGAAAATGGAGTGATAAATAAATCTGTCATCTGTTTTGTAATAATAAAATACTTTCACCTTCTCTTTCTATGTAATATCTGTGCATCAGGGACTGGATAAATCATAAAATAAAGTTGCATAAATGAATATATAAATTAAGTATAAGTTAAGTATAAATCAGTGTGTATTTCTCAACAGAAGTTAGAATATTTTCCAATGAGATATTTTTTATGCTGCCTCTTTCAGAAGACATGTAACAAAAATATTTCTGAAATCACATTTTAAAATAAGATAAAAAACATAATAAAGAATTTTTACCTTTTTTGTGCAGTTAAAATTGGTAGGCAGCAATAGAAGGCTTTAAATTCAGTTTTATAATGACTTCTCATTTTCTGAGAATGTTTGAAAAATTGCTTTGTCTAAGTCATCAGAGTTCATGGGTTCTGTAGTATCTGTTGTCTCCTAAACTACATGATAAAATGGAAGATAGAACAAAATATTTCTAATTTAAATATTTGTTACAATTTTTTTTTTTTTCACATAAACTTTATATTCTGAGAACAATTATTCCTTTGCAGTATTCTTCAGCACAGACTAATCTTCTGTCAGTGCAGATAGCATCATAACTGTATAAAAATCACAGTGGGCACAGAATCAGTATTTGAATCAGTATTTTCAGCAGAAAACTGAAGTTTGCAGTATCCTTTTTGCTTGCCTTACATGAAGACATTAACTATGGTAGGACAGCAGAAGTCAGTGGCAATTATCAGTGTTTAAAATGCTGCTTTTTTCAGCTTTAATCATAGTGTTTGCTTCAACCTTGTCTTTTCAGAAAAAAAAAAAAAAGAAAAACAAGAAAAATGCCTCTTTTTTCCCCCATTTTTCTATAGTCCTCCAGTTGTTTCCTATTTATTCTAAGTAACATGAGATTAGGAGGAGAACATCTCTTCATTCCTGCAAGTTCAAGTTACAATCCAATGAATTTTTCTCTTCACTGTTTGAATCTTTTAATCTAAAAAGTGATTAAAAATTGATTTTAAAAAGATGTTAAGGCATTATTCCAAACATAAATGGTAGATGAATTTTTAATTGGCAAATCGTATTTGTTTTAATAACAAAACCTAAAACTGTTATATTTTAATTATTAGATCATAACTGTTATGTTGGGGGCCATCCAGCAGGTGCACATGCAGCAGGTCCAAGTCTTTCTTCTGCTGGGGACCCCAGAGGTGGATGCAGTACTCTAGGTGGGGGTCTCAAAAGACTGGAGTTGCTAGCCATGTTGTTAGCAAAACTCAAAACAAAAACCCAAATTCTTTTAATGATTGGTTGCTCCACTGGGAAAAAAAAAAAAAAAAAAAAAACCTCACCTTCCAAAAAACCCCAACATGTAACCAAAGTAATCAAGTTAAGCTGCTGTCAAATCTTGGACATATGAAGCTGAAACATAATTATTGCCTTAAAGAATTGATATAGATGCCCAAAAGATATGGAGGCCAATACAGAATGTCTGTTCTTTTCTTGATTCAAAAAATAAATCAACAAGAAGGTCACTATTTACTCTTTATGCATTTCTACAATTGAAAAAGGAGATAACGAAGACAGGAAGAGAACAGAAAAATGTGCCAAAAGGCAGAACAGAGGTACAAGTCTGTCAGAAAGTCCTGAATGAGCTTTATTTGCTCTAGTGACTGTATTGGGTGGAGTAGAACAAAAATGGCAAACTATATGAATAAGGAATTTTAAAAAAATAAAAAAAAAAAAGACCAAATGAAAATAATAGTATTACCAAAGAAAAATAAAATTTTAATTCAAGAATATACCTATTACATATTTTTTCAGTAAAACTTGCTATAGGTGTTTTCAAAGATGAGCTATTAACCTAGTTGTTCTCTTCCTTTTTTTTCATCCTAGTTAGTCACCTATAATCAAAACATTTTTTTTAATTTTTTTAAATCTCTTCTTTGCAGCTGTCTCTTGTGGGAACCCTGGTACACCAGCCAATGGTATGATAATATACACTGATGGAATATTATTCTCCAGCTCAGTCATTTATGCCTGCTGGGAAGGTTACAAAACTTCAGGGCTAACTACTAGACATTGTACTGCTAATGGGACATGGACTGGCACTGCTCCAGACTGCACAGGTCAGAAACAAATTTTCTTCCCCTAAAGCTTTAACATAGTAAGTCATCCAGCCTTCCTCTTGAAAATTATTATTTTGATAGGTAAAATAACACATTTATTTCACATTCCTTTCTTTAATACCAGAATATTTTTATATATCTAAAGGTACATGCCCTTATAATAAATGCTAGATGTTTCCAGAACTATCTTAAGATGGCTACATATGTAACTTTATCGTATTTGTTTACCTCAGAAATGTCAATTTGATGATGTTAATATTTTTTTAGAATAATGTTGTATTTAGCTGTTTCTTTAAAGTTTCCTTTTGCATTTTTTCTTTTTTTTTTTTTTTTCCTTGTGGCTTATGCTTAGAGGAGGAAGTTCTGGTAGCTCAAAATCAAATTTTGTGTAATTGGATACATTACTGTGCCAGTTTGTATTGCAAGCCAAATGAGTCAGAATTGATCAATCACCATTCTGCTAATGGTGACCACGAATCAGGGATCAGCAAGACTGGGCTATTCCATCGGGGTCAGGTGAGCAGGGACCAGAGGAGTGCTACAAGGCAAGCAGAGCTAATGGCTTCACTGACAAAGCCAGACTCAGTACATCAGTATTTTTATAAGCACACACACACACACATAAAAGAAAAGAAATATATAAAAGAGGAAATATATAAAAGGGGAAAAAAAGAAGCATTTCATTACTCTGCTGGAATTGCATTGCACCATCAGCTTCAGGCTTGATGTGACAAAGATCTCAGTATGAAGGTAGAAAATGTCTGTCAAAACTACCACCAACAGTCTGCAGGAGCTATAGAGGCTCCTGTGCATGCCAGATGAGGCTACTGTGTTAAAGGAAAACGATATTTGGTCCATGCTATTGAAATGCCTCAGAAAAATAATTTTCTTGACATAAACATAATTTTTCTTGTATTGGAAACTAAACCAAAGGGCATTAGGTATGCAAGGTTATATATTTATTTTTTAAAAATCCTTTTTTCTTTTCTCACTAGTGATTAACTGTGGGGATCCAGGTGCATTAGCAAATGGCATTCAGTTTGGAAATGATTTTACTTTTAATAAGACAGTCAGCTATCAGTGCAATCCAGGCTATCTGATGGAACCTGCAAGTTCATCTACCATGCGTTGTATAAAAGACAGCACTTGGAACCAGAGTAAGCCAATTTGCAAAGGTGAGCTTTTGAATTTAACAGTTTACAGGTATTGTTTTGAGACATATGTGATATTCATTGACTGCTGTCTTTATTTATTTAAAAAAAAAAATCTGGAACAATTACTGTTCCAAATGCAACTCAAACATTTAGATAAGTACTTCTGTAAGAATTTATATTTGTTTTGCACATATGCTGTGATAGAATAGCAGTCAAAATAGTGACATTATAGACTAAAGTAGAAAATCACTCTCCAATAAATATTGTCAGAGTGCTCAGCTTAAAAAAAATGAATGTAGTACCCATTTTCCTTTGTGACCTGCTTCTCTTGGATTAGATAGAAAAAATTCTGTAACAGGATTCTGCAAGCCTAGCTTTCTGTAAAAGATTCTCTTGTTGCGGTAGTGTAGTCATCATAAACAACCAAAAACATGCTTCACAAGTAGCTAATTACAAGTGCTAGCAGGAAGGTCATAGTGGAGGTGAGGCTGAAAGACAAATAAGGCAGCCTGGTGAAAATTGTTGAAACAACTTCAGCAGCCCAGGGAGTAAATTTAACAGCCTAGTGCATCTTCTGCTTATAGAAGGCCTAGGCTGCCAACTCACCTAGCACCGCTTCACTGTGATATCTAAGTCTAACCTACTAATTAAATTTTGGCATATGTATTCAACTGACTGCATTTTTCTGTCATCAGAATTACTGCCTGAGTGATTTTATGGTTGTAGTCTTTGTTAAAAGAAATTATATAGAAATGTAAATGTGGACATTCCAGTTTTCATCATTTTGATGAAATCACTTATTATCAGAAGATGGAAAATATCAGAATAATTTCTTAGCCCCTAATTACCTATAAAATTAATCACCATTGCATGTAGAAAGCCTTAGAAAATGAGCAGGTGAATGAACAGTCATATTAAATAGTGCTGCAAAATTAGTTTAAAAGAAAATGCAAATATTTAGAAATTTAGAATCATAAAAACTTATTTATTGAAAGAAATAATGTTTTTTGAATACCTTTACCTAGCTAGTAACCTGTTGCCCAAAATAATCAATAATGAATATGTAGGGAAAAAATATGAAACTAGGTAGCTATGTACCATTTGGGCTTCTAGCAACCTAGCACTCAGGGACTTCCTAAATCCAGAGCCTTTATTTTTGTTTTAAAATTAGTTTTCTGTCTATTACAGGCTGCTTTGTCAACACAGGCATGCTTTGTTGGAACAACAGTCTGATAGACTATTTATTTAGATTCAAATGTATGAGTGCTTTTTATATTACATATCCCTAAACCCTACAAATCCTTGAAATTGTGACTTTTCTTTTCTGACACAGCTATTACTTGTGGCCCCCCTCCAACAGTACTGTATGGGAAGGTGGAAGGATCTGATTATCGTTGGGGTGCTAGCGTGAGTTACAGCTGTGCAGAAGGCTATCAGCTGTCCAACACAGCTATTCTCTCCTGCGAAGGGCGAGGAGTTTGGCGGGGAGACATCCCACAATGTTTGCGTAAGTTTTCAGGGTACAGTTCTGTTGGGCTTCACCAAAGCTACAAGCGGTTGTCTTGGGCTACAGTCACAGAATCACACTTTTAAAAGGACTCAGCTACATCAGGTAATATATGAATTACTGCAGGATTCTCCCTTCTTGTACCAAAAAGCTTATCTTGATATGAAATTTGAGTAGCTGTGCCCATTAAAGGCCACAAAAAAGTCACCAAGTTTCCCCAAAAGTCACCCCCATCTCTTGTTACCTATTGCACCCATCACCATTTACCTTACTGGTAATCCTATTGGATGTTCTGAATTTGACTTGTGTTGATCATGACTGAAATATTCCCTTACACTTTTCCTTTTACTTTCTTCCCTGTTTCCAGTTCCATTAACAGGTGAAAACAAGGATGCTAACCCTTAAGTTCATAGCTCATAGCTTTTCTAAGCATTTTTTTCTTTTTGAAGGCGAGTACATACCCTCATATCTTGCTTTTACTTATCTTTCAGCATTTTCTAAATCTGTCAACTCAACTCTTTGAGTGCTTGAAATCTTGTTAGGACCCTGATAAACATTTTCCCTTTTATCTAATTAAGGCAAAAATTTCCAACCTACTCATTTGTGTGTGTCAAATGTGAAAAAATGTTTTGGTTTTTTTTTAGCATTGCAATGTTGCATTGTCTACTTTGGGATTATTTTATCATCCAAATCTAATCAATATTTAAATGTCTCACTTAAAAGCTCTATTTTTCCAGGTTAAGTTCTGTGCTTACAATAGCTATAACAGCGACAATTTATTTTAAATTGCTGTCAAGAATTTAGGAAACCTACAGTCCTACACAGATTAATGAACAGAGCATTTGCACTCATACCCAGTATGCCTGCCTTGCACATAAAACAATATAGAATACTTCAGGTTAAAACATGTGCAGATTTTAATACCTTTTCTCCCTTTTCATTTTTATGTATCAGCTGTGTTTTGTGGTGATCCGGGTACTCCAGCAGAAGGACGCCTCAATGGAAAAAGTTTCACCTACAGATCTGAAGTTAGCTTCCAATGCAGACCTCCTTTTATTCTGATAGGCTCTTCAAGAAGATTCTGTCAAGCAGATGGTACTTGGAGTGGAATTCAGCCAACATGCATTGGTAATAAACTACCACTGATGCATGTTCTACTGAGAATATTCTTGATAAACTATTGCACGATCATAAATCTAGCAATTAGCTATCCAAGTATAGAAAATATCTATGTAATATAAAAATAACTAGTTTAATAAGGTTATATTTTGAGCATAAATACTATAGGATAAACACAATTGCATATGAATTGCATTTGTATATTTACAGGGTTGTTTGTCTGCTGGAAATGCAGAATGTCAGTAAGTGCAACTGCATCAATTTGATCCATCTATTTTTAGTATTTCTCGGATATGCAGTAGACTGTGGCAGATTAAAGACCAGATTTTGTCACTGGAGAGTTAAAGGCATTTTTCAGAATTGATCCTAAATCAAAGTGTTTTCGACTTTGTGAACATGGCTTGTACATCTCTGATCTTTTGAAATTCTGATTAATTCCCAAATACTCTCAGTTTCTCATTGATTGTTGTACAACTGGTAGGCTTTCAGCATGTTACATCAATCAGATTGACACCTTTAACTCCCACTGATATCAGAATTTGATCCCATTTTGGGTGACTTGCTAGAGAGAATTAGTTTAGTTTTATAATAAAAAAATCTAAAATATTGTAATCATGATTATTGAAAGCAGCCTGTATTTTTAAATGAAGACATACCAGTCAACAGAATTATTTTGTATGAATTAAAAACCTCTCTCTATAGTTTTTGCAAACTAGGCAATCATCTTACGCCTATATTTTGCTACAGAGGCAAGAAGGCTTAAAAAAGCTATTTTCACATCTGATGCAACAAATCAACTTTGAAAACGTAATAATCACTTTCTGTTTATATTTTATATAGTATAATATAGAAGCACATGCAAAGTAGTGTATCAAAGATACAAATTTTTCTTTTACATCATAGTTTTTATGTCACTGTATAAGGAAAATATTGGATCATCTAACATATTTACAGATCAAATTTCTAAGGAATTTGAAGTTTAAGAATGGTGACAATATCTAGAACTAGACCTGAAAAAAATATATGGTGGAAGCTTTTCTGTTTCTGGATAGCAATAGTTTCCTTAGAATACTTTGTGAAGTCTTCCTTTGGGTTCTTCAGATGAGACCTATCTTAAAAATTCAATTCAGTTTCATGCCTCTTATTAGAAATAGAATTCCAGCTATTGATAATTTTTAAAAAGTTCCTGAGCCGTTCAAGCATCTCAACATCAAGAGCATGTTTGCTTTTCATTCTTACACTTTAGGTCAACATCCACCTGACTTTTGAAACCTTTGGTAAATATCAGTCCAGTTGAATTTTTATGCTCTACTAATTGTCAGTATTGAAAATGGGAGTTGTCCAAGAGTGAAATAAAAAATCACGTTATTGTAAATTATAAGTTCAATTTTTGCTCTACAGAAAACTAAAAATTGTTACAGATGAAGTATAGTTGCAAGATGTGTTCTTCATAATTCAGTGTCAGCACACAGCAGACTCGGATGCCAAGGGAGAATCACATACTACAGAAAAATCCACTGGATGAAGTACTGTGCTGTCTAGCTGGTGGATGTGACTGGGCAACTACAAAGCCACCACAAGAATGTGGGCATTACTGAATGAAAAAGTAGTTCCAGGCTGCTTTAAATTACTCTCATGAAACAGAGCAATTAATATGTTGGCTTGTGCTTTTTTCATGGAGGGAATTTTATTCTCCAGCAACAACTGAGGTGGTGCTCCATTAGAAACTTGCTTTCTTTGTGACATAGAAAAAAAAAAGCCTATACAAAAATAAAAAGTATTTCCTTGCTATAAGAAAGCAGTCTGATTATGGGTTTGGGGTTTTAGTTTGTGGAATTTTTTGGGTTTGAGGAGTTTTAGTTGTTTTGTTTTGGAAGTGGTGTTTTTAGAAATACTTATCATTAGGCTGTTCATTTGAAATAAAGAAAATATGAAGATTTCTCAAGATTTCTATATGTATTCCAATTGCATGTTGAATTGTGAAATATACTATGGATTCAAAGAGATTTAAAAGGATAAGATTGCTAAAAATTAATGCAACCCTAACTGTAAAGTCTGCACAACCAGAAATACCTGCAAAAACCTTTTAAAAAATGATCATGTGCTGAAACAAATTACTATGAGATACCTGGTAATTTAGTTGGAAATACTAGTGTAATATATAGAAAAACATGCATTCAATTAAAAATTGAATTCTTATCATCACTAGACATTGATGAAATGATTTCATCTTTGCAAACAGTTTTAGAGTATTTTTTTTCATACCATAATAATATGTGTTTCATATTTTGCATTAGATCCAGCTCACAATACATGTACAGACCCTGGTACTCCACATTTTGGAATACAAAATAGTTCCAGAGGTTATGAGGTAATTTTTAAATTATTATTTATTAACTTTCTAAAATGAAAATGTATTTAATAATTACATAAGAAATTTAATGAGAAACATTTTGAGAAATTTAATGAGAAACGTATCTGTAGTCTTTGAAAGTGACTTTATGGTCTATTGAAATATATGCAGTGATATACAGGAAAGAGAGGCATCTCAGGCATTGAGTTTGCTTCTCTCACACTGCAAACCTTGAGAAATTTCCACCCTCTTTTTAATAAAAACTCATTCTTCATGCCAAGCTTTTTTTAGAACATTCAGCTTAAAGAAAGAACTTCTAACCCTGCAATATATCATGTATTCAGTCCTTTACGAGACTTCAGTACGGAGGGCTATTTATAAATTGATTACTTAATATGATATGACATAATATAATTACCTTGCTTTATGATAATAATTCCTTCATACATTGATGAATAGTCAGTAAATACCTAACAACCGGAGACCTGTGTGATTCAAAGGCCATGTAGTCCTTGACAAAAAAGTCAGCAAGTGGCTTTACTAAATTAGAAATTCATGTTATATTTTATTCAGTCAAACAAGATAAAATTATTCTGTGTTATGTCCAGGTTCTCTGTGATGAATATCCTTTCTGTAATTTCCAAATTCCTCACAGGTTGTTAGTTTAACGAGTGAGAGGCAGAAAAGCGACTGAGGTCTATATATAACTGTAGATGCAACAATAACCAATCCACAGTCATTATATAGACTGATAAACTTTCTGTGGATAGATCTTTCAGGTATAAATATGTGTGACTGAAATTTAAAGTAAGTTTTGTTGGGTTTGCTGCTTATTTCTGAGCCTAGGGCAGTGTGCCCATTGCGACCGAATTAGTAGAACTGTTTTCCAAAACGTCCTTTCTGTAAGTTCCTCTGGTTCCTCTCTTTCCTACAATTCTTCTATCTTTTGTTGCTGTGGCTGTCAGCTCTTTTCTTCACCTTCAGCTCCTGCCTGGCTCACAGTTACTGAGGCACTTGTCCCTGAGCCACATCTTGTGGCCTTACCCATGGCAGTTCTGCTTCCAGTAATAAGTGCAGTTGCCTTTCCGATGTCTCATCTTAGGTCTGTTCCTGTCCCCATTTTCTCTTTAAAAACAACTCAAATCTTTGCACCTAATTTTAACAGGGGGTTGTTTTATTTTTATCTCTCCCTTTTATATGCCTCACAATTGTCTTTCATAATTGTACTGGCCAACTCACTGTTCTACGTTCGGTTATTCATGTTTAAATAAACTGATCTTCTCTTCTCATTCACCTTTAGAGTCCATAGTAGGTCTTCCTCTGTTGCGTATTAAGTCTTTCTCCAGTATGTGTTCACTCTCAGAGTGCTATCTTGTACCACAACATGGAGACTTCTCTCCAGTGGCTACAGAACTAGACTGTTTTGGGGGTTTTTCATACATTATTCATAGGCTTCCTGTTTGTATTACAGAGCCAAGCTTTTATAAAACACTTTTCAGCAGTCTTTTCTCATTATAGTAGAGTGTGATGACAGGTAGCAGATCTTTGTAGGGTTTTCCCATTTACCAGCATCCTGTCTTGCCCCATTTATTCTTTGCCTTTTGTGCTTCCCTACACTATGACTTATAAATGCCCCCAGTGTTTTTCGTCCAAGTATTATACAAAGAGTGTGCTGCTTCTATTTTAACTTTTACCAGTAAAATGAAAAAGCAGTATAACTCTTTAACTACCTTGAACTCTGTTACTTTCTGCTTGGTCTTTTGGAGCTCTGAGAAAAGATTTGCATCTCATTATTACTGACAGATACAGAATTGGCACAAGGAAGATGACTTAGACTCAAGACTAGCCACACACTGTTCTACTCCCTATGAAAGACATACTGCGTGTCCTTGACAGGATAGAGAGAATAATATGTTTCAAAATAGTTAGAAAGACATAAGTCTTTCACAAAGCCATATCACTAATATGACCTTTAAAAACACCAGTGATTTTCCCAAGCTGCTTCTGGGAGAAATGGTGTCCATTTGCTCAACATCTGTCATGACAAGCAGGTTTTATATAATTGAGTGTATAGATAGCTACTTCTGAAGATGATAATTTTTAACTTCCATTGAAGTCTTCTATGACATTTGTAGTGCGCAGCTATCTGCCTTTCTGTAACTGCAAGCTCTTACTAATACACATTGATCACTACTCATTTGCAACTTGTCTGTGTGAGATGTTACTTTATTAACATAATATAATTTCCAATAATGTGAATTTTGTCTAATTTATTTATTTATTTACTTATTATTGACCAGATTTTTTATCCAAAACAAAAGTCATGCTTTACTGATTAGCCCCCTATCATCAAACAACTTGGCCTGGAGTTGCATTCTGGTTACTTTCGTCAGTACCATCAATAAGTTCATTTTACTAGAACTCTCCACAGAATCTCTTTCTCATCTCTTAAGAAAATTCATTTTCACCTGCAATTTTGTTTGTAGTTTTCATGCATTTCTATTCCCAGTTGAAATCTAAAGAGCATTTTCTGAGTTATTTTTAACTTTTCTTTTGACAAAGGTCATATCATATTTGACCATAGGAAGGCTTTCCATGGCTTCAGTCTGCTAGATGAACATTTCCAATAAAAGTTAATAGTAATAAATGCAATATAAGAAGTTTTCACATGGAGTTTTCTCCAGTGAATATCTTTGTAGATGAAACAGTTCTTCATAGTTTTTTTTCTTTTTATTCTAAAAAACCCCATACTTAGTCAAATCATACAACAAAAACTTTTGGAAGTGACTTTATGGTCTATCAAAATATATGCAGTGATATACAGGAAAGAGAAGCATCTCAGGCATTTAGTTTGTTTTTCTCATACTGAAAAATTAATCAGCAGAAATGTATGAATATAATTATTTTCCATGGGAATAGTCAGTATTTTTCCACATTTTGCTTTTAAATAAGATCACAAAAGAATGAGTTCCTCAACTATTTCATCACAGTAAAAAAAAAAAAAAAAAAAACAAAACTGTGACTCTAGAACTGTAAAAACATTTTTATTTTTGAAAAAAACCTGTATTAACTTACCACTATCTTGATATCTGACTACACATGGTGGATCCTTCTTCTGCCTAATATTCTGGTTTGATCCTTAGGTTGGGAGCACAGTCTATTTCAGATGCAGAAAAGGTTATCATATTCAGGGATCTACCACTCGTTCTTGTCTTGCTAACCTAACTTGGAGTGGCATTCAATCCGAATGCATTCGTAAGTCTGGTTTCTATTCTTACAACTTAGAACAGTGTGCAATTTTAAGAGTTACAAAGTGATACATATGGAAATTCATGACAAATTATTTGCTACAAGGATTGGCAGCTTTATGTAAAACATATTTTTAAATGTTTTATTTGTTGTTGTTCCCTATTCAAAGACCAAAGATGTATTTGGGGTATTAATTTGAAGGAAGATTTTTCAGATTTTTTTTTTGAAGTTCACAATAATTCTATCAGTTTTACTCAAAAATTCTGTTGTATTTAACCTACTGCATTAGCTACTTTAATTAAACTAGAAATATTTTTTTGTGTGTAATGGATTAATAAAGAATGGAAAGTGACCTTAAATATGCATGGAACTATTTTGCTGCCTAGTATTTTATGAATCATAAACTAGAACTCAGCAAAACCCATCTTTTCTGGGCTATGCATAGTTATGCAAATTACTTATATCTCTGTGTGAGTTGGAGGTCATCAAATAACTATTTTATTTAAATACACTGACCTGAGCTAAAAGTAATTCATTGCAATGACCTGAGATTCTTATCCTGTTATAAATTATCTTCGGGTTGTTATAAATGAACACCATGTGGTTCAAAGAAAGAAGCATACTGAGTAACCAAATCTGTTATAGTCAATGCCCTGTGACAAAACATTATTGTGGAATCTTTATTTCAATTGAATTGCATTCATTTGTCACAGTAACCACTCTAATTTTCAGAACACAGAGTGCGAGTGATGCTTGAAGCTGTGACAGTACAATAATTCACAGGACCAATCATTGCATCATGTACAATGGCATGTGCTTCCCCTCATTTTAACTGTTTTCTGATTCCTAGCATGATTTGATGTTGGTTTCTTATTTAAAAATACACGATAGTATCATTTCCATCCCACAATAATATAACTATACACTCTGAGTGTTACTTTTACAATAGCTACTTGACATTGCTAAAAACTATCCAGAAATGCCATGCATTTATTTCCAATTGGATTGTCTAATTCTATGGAAACTGCTTACCACTACATTTTCTAACTGTAAAAACCCCTTTGCAGCTCATGCTTGCAGGCAGCCAGAAACACCAGCCCATGTAGATGTGAAAGCAATAGATCTTCCTACTTTAGGGTATACTTTGGTGTATACCTGTCAGCCAGGATTTTTTCTTGCTGGTGGATCAGAGCATCGGACATGTAAGCCAGATATGAAATGGACAGGAAAATCACCTATTTGTAAAAGTAAGTCATTGCTCACGTGATTTCTTGGATCCTACTGGGTTTGGATTAATTTTCCCTGAAATTTTTGTTTTATTTAGTAGTATTGATTTTTTTCACTTACCATTTAATGACACACATGGAACTACAGCTTTTATTTTATGAAAGAAATAGTGAAGAAATTGAAGTGAACATAACATCTAGAACGCATGGAAGAGGAAAAGGTGTACAAGTGCACAGACACACATAATGTTTACCCTTATAATAGCAAACACAACCTAAACAATATTAAGTACTACTTTAGCTGTATTTATCTTTATGTCACAGTTTTAAATGGTATTTCAGTGTATTCGGTGCTTAATATATGATTTTCTATAAGAACAAGAAATTTTTTTTAATTTTTAGATTAAGCTTTTAGATTCATGCAGATATACTTTTAGTCTAAGGAAATTTAAAAATTAACAAAAAATAAGAAAAAAATGCTCTGCACTATAATCCACTTTTATATCAGTGTAACTGTCATATAGTTTTTTAGAGTAAATCCATGTATACAGTTATGAAGTCTTAATTTGCTCTTCACATGCAAATCAACATGGCTGTTAGTTCTCAATTCATAAAAATAAAATAAAATTATATTTAGAATCTGAATAGAGGAAAAATGGATGCCATGGGACAGTTTTTGCAGTATGATTTTTAATTTTAATATATCAAAGTGTCCTGAATAGTTTTGATGTTTGAGCAATACTTACTTTTCTTTAATGTAAGGGCAGACTTCCTTGATACAGCATTGTCATTTGATCTACATATCAGATTTTATCTTTATTCTGTGTGTCTAAAGGATGATTTTTCATAGATACTGTATCATTAATAACTTCAGAAAAGTAATCTTTTTTTTAAAATTTTATTTATTGAAGATAAAATGCAGTAAAGATTTCCATAAGATTGGGTTACACTCTTTAGGTACTATTTTTATTGAGTGTCCTACAGTTCTTGTGCTTTGTTAGTAAGTGATCAGTCTAATTTGTGAATTTCTGCTCCTAAAGAGAGAAAAAAATTCCAGTATGCAAGACCAAGTCTTCCAATGGGACACTATCCTTTCTAATGTGCCAAATGATGAGTCCAGAGCTTGATCAGGATCAATGGACATAACTTTGCTGAGTGTACCTGAAATATAGCAAATTGCTCCTTTTCAAGTCAAAAATTGTGACCCTTTCCCATGATATCTGATCCTGTTATATGAATCAAGCTATCTGGCTCTTGCTGGCTTGTGTCATAAATGCATCAGTCTTTCCTAACACAATTTTTACTATATTTCAAATATTATTATTCATAATTAGATATAGTATTTGTCCCTTCTATAAGGCTCTCTTTTATAGCACTGGGACTGATATAAACATTTTAGCCCTAAATATGAGATACTTAGCTAGTCAGACAACATTCCACAGTAAAAATGTTAATTACCTAAATTATTTTCTGATATTTTTGTGCAAGTGGATAGGTTTAAACATGTAAAGTATTCAATAAAGTTATTTCTGTTTTAAAAGTGATTCTATTGGATAAAAGATGACTGCATCCAACAGGTATTGTTTTAACATTTTATTAAAAAAATACAAAAACCACACAAATATGTTCATGAAAATGATAATTTGTCTTTTTACTTGTAGGTAAAGGAGTGAGAGAAGTTAATGAAACAATAACTAAAACTCCAGGTTTGTATACAAGAAGAGCTTTAGATCTAAATAAATTAAATTGATTTACACCCAATATTGTTATGGATAATAAAACTATTTCCAATATTTTAGTGAAGTATTTGTTACTAATTTTCAAGGAATATAAATGTTGAGATCTTTCATAATAACAGGTGACATGTGAAACCTAGTAAATGAAATTCTTTCACAAAGAACTTTTTAAAAATTTCTAGAGTTACAATTTTTTGAATTGCACAAAATCTCTTCTCAAACAGACAAAATAAGTTTATATACACAAACCTTATATTTGATGTAGTTTTATATCAGAGATATTGCTATAATGGAGAGCCTTATAATGAGTGTATACTATAACTGCAGGGATTAGTTTCAGTCAAAGTTCTGTCTGCCCTTCACATTGCAAGTGTTGTAAGACATATAAAAAACCCCACCCCAAAACCACTTTTGGAAATTCTTGGCCATCATTTCACATAAACACTCCATGCACTCCAATATAAGGTTTCCAAAACAGTGTGGACCAGCAGACAGGTGGCAAGGCAGACAAACATTACTGCTACTTTTCTATGCCACCTCATGACCATGTGTGCAGTTAACCTATTCCTCCTGCCAGTGACAAAATAGACAAATGCATCTGAGAAATCCTCATTCAGAAAATGAAAGTCCTAATTTTTTTTTTAATTTATTCAACAATAAGCACAGTTGTCACAAAATAAATGAGCTTGCAATTCTATATTTTGATATTTAGCAAAGCTTCAGGGAAAATAAGATTAATGATTCACACTCATGGCAATTCACAGAAGGACTCTGTAGAGTAGATGGGATAAAAAGGTATTTCTGCTAATAATTAACCTTCCTGGAGAGTTTATTAGAGAGAGTGTCAGGTGAGTCCATAAATGAGTTCTACAGACTCACAATAAAGCAGGATACAGTGTTCATTCATTATAATCAATACACAGTCTTCAAGTTTTGGAAGCTTCACCTCACCAAACACCTAAGGTATGCATTAATCTGCTCTCACATAGGTTTTGAAATTTCAGTGCCAAATTAAAATGTAGACCTAGTAGGCAGTGTCAGTATCAATTCATACAATATCATGTCCTTTAAAACTAGTTTTTATAAGTACTATTTAAAAGCTATTAAAAATAATTAAATGCTGCTATTGAAATGGCCAATAATAGTAAACAGAAAAGTGAAACTAACAAATAAGAGTAATTAAGAAGAAAATGTTTTAAGTGCTTTTCAAAAAACAGCTCTGCACTATTATTCTGTGTTTTAAAATTGTTAATTCTCTTTGTTATAGAACATTAGGTATTTTGAAACACCTCCTTTACCTTGTTATGTTGACTTTTGATGCAATTTGATTTGCTGCTATCTTTATTTTTGAACAGAATAAAATTAATATTGGTAAACTATAGTTTCTGTAACGGAATAGATTCATGTTCTGATTTTTTGCCTTTAGACAACTGAATGCAAGTTATATTTATTGATTTCTTGGGGGGTTTTTTGTTTCTTTGTTTGGGGTTTTTTTGGCAGAACTAATGTCTTCATATGCAATAGTAAACATTTTTACATGACTGAGTATAAGTTGCAACTAAAGAATTCTTATAATATCCATGTGAGAACTAAGAACTGTATTACTCTGTTTGGTTTCCACTGTTCTCACTGCTTTGTATGGTCTTCAAAATAATTGTTAGGAAGCTGTTTTAATGAGTAGCCATGGATTTCTCAATTGTCATGTCCTGAGAACAATCAGTACAGTCAGTGCAGTATTGGCATACTAATAGCCAGTTCATTCTACTATTTTGCATTTGCACACAGGGGGTGAGACCTTCTAAGTGCTCAGCACAATCATCTCAGACCCTCTCCAAAGCAGCATCCCTGGAGACCGCAGCATTTGTGTTTTGACGCTTTAAAAAAACACAGCTGTGGAAGCAGGAATACAATTTTTCCCCCCCTGCTGATTCTGTTCATCTGCAAATGTAAACTCTGTAAATATTGAGTCAGTGGTACTACAAAAATAGTGGTACTACTTTTGTTAGACAAAGTATGTACTGAAGATGCTGGAATGTGGTGGAAGTATGGAGTCCTTTACAAAAGTCTTACATAGTACCTCTCTGGGTCATACCACTAATACTAGATATTCACCTTCATGGGAATATGTCAGACACACAATTTTGATTAAAAATATAGACAAATAAAAATAATTGTAATGTTTCTTTATAGAATAACAAGTTTCAAATTTAGCTATGTCACTATTGTAGCAAAAAATGAGAAATGAGTCGGAAGAAGAGTCTGAAAGACCCTTTACAGAATCCACGTATTTACAGAAATTATACAAATTCTAAGGACTGTGACATACCAATTGAAATGTAATGCTACAGATTTTTGGTAGTAAATTGAGGTAAACTTGTGTAAAGCCCCACTGACTTTTACTTTGGAAAGGGAACACTTCCAGTTATTCAAAGACACTACACTCAAAGCCATTTAATAGGTCTCTGCTCATTTGGAATCCAGTGATAGAACCAATAACATGCTAATGATGTTTTCAAATCATTCCACACTGAGCTTGAACATTTGCTTATGACTTTTGCTCAACCTAAAGGCAAAATAAATGGAAGAAGTTATTTATCCTTTAGTCAACAGCTATTCTTTAGTCACTCAGCTCTCTGATTTTCAGATGTCTTGCATGTCAAGTATTATTGCCCTGGGTTTCTTTTCTTGATTCATTTTTGCAGTAAGTTATTAGGTAGAGGAGGAAATATCCATGGAATTTTAAAATATGGATACAGAGAATACCTGCACTGATAAATTTCCTTCAGTAAAGACAGCTGCCTATATATGTGCTCAGAGTTTGACACAATGCAAAAAAAAAAAAAAAAAGTGATTATTTAACTTAAGATTGTAATAAGAAGTGGAAACGCTTCTAATGTCAGTCTTTAGTTATTTAGAAAGTATCATTTGTAGTGGTCCTGGATAGAAAGGGTGAATTTTAATACTTGCTAGCGCTGTCATTTTGTCAAGATATCTTGTGGTTAGTTAAACAATTTAAAATATGACATCTAATACCTAAATAATTTTTTTCTGTATAGAGGAAAGATATCAATCACATAAAATAGATAATCCAAATGCATATACTTCTTGCATTAGTTCATGCTTCATTTTGTAGGATTTTTACTTCAGATAGTTCAAACTGCAGCTGCTAAGAAACAGCAGTTTATTTTAAATTTTTAAAAAAGTTTCATTCTTTGAAAACTTCACTTTTCATAGGTGCAGTAATATTGTATGGAAAAAAGCTTTGAAGTCTAAAAATGACTGATAAAACTACCAGAAATCCAGTCAATTCAGTTGAATATTCATTCATAGTCAGTTCAAAATCACACAGTGCTTCTTCAGTAGGTCCATGAAACAAAAGGGATGGCCTAAGACATTCCTTGCAGGAATCTCTGGTTTTAGAATACTTTTTTTTTTTTTTTATTCCTCATACCTTAAAGGTACAGGGCTTTAGGGGAAGAGTCCATTGTTTTTTCATAGTCTTGAGGACTTTGCTGAATCACACCAGCTATAAAGTCTGAGGTTATTTGAGAATATGTAACATGATGGACAGGTGTAGTATATTACAGGCAATTGTGTGGAAAGGTTATTAGATATATTGTCTGTATTGTTCAAAGTTTTGCTATAATACCTCCTCAGAACAGTGTATTGATTGTCTAAAAAATTACGAGCATAAGTTTGGCCAGAAAGATTGTTCTTTCATTGTAGTTTACTTCTTCCTTTGTTTCTTTCCCCTCTCTACCCCAATTTTTTTTAGTTCCTTCAGACGTGTTTTTTATAAATTCATTATGGAAAGGGTTTTATGAATATTTAGGAAAAAGACAGCCTGCTACTCTCACTGTTGATTGGTTCAATACTACAAGCAGCAAAGTGAATGCCACATTCATTGAGGCATCCAACATACAGCTCAAACTATCAGGTAGGTTCAGAATTTGGTGTTAAAGAAGTTCTTATAATATTTTTTTAATCTGTTCAGTTTTGATGCATTTTACATTCAAATGGAAAATTAAACAAAAACTTTATATTTTTGCTAAAAATAATTTTCTTTTGCAAAAGGAAAGGTTTTAATGAAATGGTCTGCACAGGCTTCTGTCACTTCATGTGCAGTCACCCATCTGTTTAAGCCATTATATTTCAAATAGATATTGAGGTAGGGTTTATTCATCTCAGACTGTTGGATAGCATTGGTGTGTTGAACTCACAGGAAATACTGAAGTGGCAGACAAAGTGTATATAGGCATATTAAGAATTGTAAAGCTTGAAAGCTCAATTAATCAATATTGATTAATATCTATCTTAAAACAATGTGATATTAATAATGGCGGAGCATAATGTAGGCACAGATAATTAAATAACATTGTAAATTATGCATATTTTATAATTAACATCATGCATTCCTTTTTGCAAATCTAACTGAAGTTCAGAATTAGCCTTTTATTACAGTTCTTTTGAAAAGAACATTATCAGCTATCACTATCTTTTAAGGTCAAGAGTTCAGAGAGAACTGCAGTAGTTGGTTGCCAAACTGGAATTTTCTTTTACTGCACTACTAATATCTACTGTATCAATATACTATTGTGATGTCAGTGAAATCCATTTTTTTCCAGGTCAACGAAATTCCAGGAAATGAATTCTATCTGTATTCTGAAATGTTGTGTAAAAATGCAACTGTTCTTGCCCTATTGTGTATAAAATTAAACAATACAAACCTATCTTTGCATACTCTTATCAAGTGTGATGAGGCAAAAGATGAGTTAAATAAGATCCAGCCATTACAGTGCTTTAAATCTTGAAGTTTTTCACATTATGAAATTCTTTTATTGCAGAATGCTTTCTACAAACTGTTTTAGTTCTAAAGCGATATAATTAGATTTTAAGGGATATTTGAACAAACTGGTTGAAAATTTGCTTAAAAGGTATGTCTTGCCTCCTTTATTTTAATAGGTGTTTACAAGAAGGAAGAAGCCCATTTGCTCTTGAAAGCTTTTCAAATTAAAGGACCAAGTGACATTTTTGTAAGCAAGTATGAAAACGACAACTGGGCACTAGATGGTTATGTAAGTATGCAGGCTGCCATGGATAAAGATGGCTGAGATTAAATTCTGAAGTAATTTGTGATTGTCTATGTAAATGTATCCATTTTTTTGTTTTACAAATATGTAATCTAGCACTCTGTCAGTGTAGAGATTGGATTACCATTCTCTATCAAAAATATGTATACAAACTTCTATCTATTGTACTCTGATTAGAATTTTTAGTATATGAAAGGTAAGGAGGAGTGAATCAGCATATTCTGCCATGGTTTTGCCTTGTCTCCTTAGATGGGAGTGGGAATTTCTCCTTTAGTAATATTGTGCTTTTTCGGTTTGGTAAATAGTTCACTGTAATAAAAGTACACCTAATCTTGAAGGAAAACTGTGTTTTAGTTTTTGCTTTTCTTCTTTCTGCCTCATGATACTTTCTATAGAAAATAGTTTTAAATCTAACAATTCAGCAGGCTTCTATATCTGCATACTAATTCAATTATGAGTATGGCATTTCAAGAATTTTAAAACCCAGCTATATACATTAGGTATTTTCAAATCATTCCAGGTGTTACTTTGAATACCATTGCAAATAAATAAAATAAAATAAAATATTTGACATAAATAATAAATATTGTATATTGTAATAAATATTGTATAGCATAGAAAAGTCATTACTATTTTAAAGGCTAAAAGTGAAAATCTGTGCTCCATATTATTTAGTCTGAGTCAGAAAAAAATGGCTAAATGTTATTTATTAATTTAAGAAATATTTTTTTCTGTTTCAACATATTCTAGGTATCCTCAGGGCTTGAAAGAGGAGTTTTTACTTATCAAGGTGATATACATGGAAAAGACTTTGGAAAATTTATGCTCCAAAGACAAGGTACATGCTTTCATATATCTTTATTATGTATCATCCTTTGGGGTCTTGCAAGAATGAATTCAAAGAATTACTCAGCTATTTAGATGAAGTAGGCATGTTTGTTTTATACTACTCCTGTTACAAAATATAACCAAATATGCATTTTTGAAATATACAGTTCAAATCCTAATTTAACTCTGCTTAACACATTACTATCACAGGTTTTCTAATGTAGCAAACTAGTAATTACAGGATGCTCTTAAACAGAATGCCATTGCAAGCACTTGCATTTCTTTTTGAAAGTACCAGGGATATAATGCAATGCAAACACATTTCCTGCTTAAATATATAAAATTGTAGTCAGAATCATATAAGAAATTAAAAGGACAGAATCAACCCTAATTTTGACAGTGTCATTGGGAGAGTGCCTGTTGCTGGTGGATGTTTTCAGAATGTATGTGTATTTGGACAGAATTTTACTTTACTGTCAAAAATATTTAATAAATATTGAGGTATGTATTACAGCTATGGGCTCAAGTGCTCTAGCAGCTGGCATAAGACTAATTGTTTTTCTCATAAAATAGTTTTATCATAAAAACTAAATTATTTACTTATGAAATATTCACTCATAAAATATTATTTGCAAATACTAAGTGTAGGCATCTGCATTTCCTGACCCTGTAACTACTGCAAAGTGGTCAAAGCACAGTATAGTGCACAGAAAAGTACTGGTCTAGGAAGAGGAGACAGCCTAGCCAATATCTCTATGACAGACTGTATGTACATTTTATAAATTGCCTTGGTTCCAGTAGCTTCACTGCTGCTGTATCCAGTGCTCTTTAGAGTTCTGTTGAATCTCTTTTGTACTTCTTTGCTCTATTAAATACTGTAATAGCAGTTATGCTGTGGATTTGCTCATCTTGGCCATCTCTCAAATTGCTAATCTGTTTAGTGACTAGGGGCAGAAACCCATCTCTTCAGAGTCCCAGCCTAAGAACTGCCAGTTATTGAAGCCGAATACAAATTCAATCTTCAGAGTAAACTCTTGTGTAGGACAGATTATGTGGCTGCTTCTACTTTCATGTAATCTTTACTACTGTAATATCTAAGCTGCTTTTGCTTTCTGATTTTAGCTATCACACTGTAAAAGCACAGCATCAACATTTGTTCAAACATCTGTCTGTTAAGCAGCCTTTGGTATCTTGAAAGAGTAGGAATGCTGTTTGTTGTTTGCTGTTTTTGTTTGGGGGGGAGGTATATTTGTATTTGCTATTTTCTTAAGCAAGATCAAAAAATATATTGATGGTTTGCCAGCTATCTAAAATAAAAGTTTGATTCTATGTGAAATTAATAACTCATAAAGGTAATTGAAGAATAAGCAGAAAGTTAAACAGTTAGAGAATTCTCCAGTGGATGTTTTCTATAGTAGTGGAAAATGTTGTCCTTATCCACCTTTAGAGCTGTGATATAAGAGCTCAATTTGTATAAGGCTAGTATGAAGCTAGAGTTAAGTTAGTCCTGCATTCCTGGACTGGGTACCTCTCATCTTCAGCTTTGACACCTCGGTAGAGAGCTTGCTGCAAATGCAGACACCATCTCTTTCACAAGATTGCTAAATAGGCACTGATTTTCTATAAATTGCTTATTCTCTATTGAATAATTACCAGCTAAAAGGAAACAGCAAATTTCCATCCAATACAGGTCATATTTGTCAATACCCCCTTATATTCAAGGGTAATTTGCTTTGTTTTTTAAATTCATTCTGTTCATGAATATTTTACTGAGATGATGATCTCATATATCCTCTGTCTGAAGACTTAACATAGTTCTGGTTTTTAAGTTTAATTATTTGCTGCCTTTATAGTAAGCCAAACATATACATAAACTGGTGGATACATAAAGCAAAATCCATCTGCAAGCATATTTTGAATACAGCATTAATGGAGAACCACTTGGTTAAGTGGGAAAGACCAATGTATTTTATGAATAATTTTCTATAACACAATGCTAGAAAAAGATTGTTCTCAGTGGGTGCCACAGAATCGCAGAATATTCTGGGTTGGAAGGGACCTGCAAGGAAAATCATGACCAACTCTTAAATGAATAACTCATACGGCAATCAAACCCACAATTGGCATTATTAGAACTGTGCTCGAACAAATGAGTATGATCAGTCTTCGAACTTTATGACATGAAAACAGAAATAACTTTTCTTTCTTAGTACTTTTTATCCTCTCTCAGAAGCAATTTCAGTTGTAGCCTTAGAAAACAACCCAAAGGACAAAAAGATCTGTTATAAGTCTGTTTAGAGAACTAGAACTGTACTTGAGCCTCCTTAAAAGGCCCAAGCTGAGACACCAAATTATTTAACCTCTCTTACCCAGTAATCTAATTTCTGAGGGCTTTTTTTCTGTTAGGTTATAGCAACTTGGTTTTTAAAGGATGCAAGTCTGTGGCTAAGTTCAGTTTCAGCAATTATTGAGTGCCTATGCCTCAACACTAAATTTCTAGAAGATGTTTATTCTAAAATCTTGTTCATTCCAGTCTGGACACTTCTTTTAAAATTGTGTAAAAAGGTGGCTTTGTGAGAAGATAAAACCTTCTTCACAAAATTATTATTTTTCTGTATTTATTTTCTCTGGAGAAATACAATAACCCACCTCTTTTCTTTCCTCTAAGTACTTTTTGACTTGTCTAGATTGGCATAACATATTAACAAAAAATGACATATGCATAATTAATTTACATCTGTGTTATATTAGATCAATGACTGTGGAATACACATCCATTACTGGAAATTAATCAACTCTCAAAAGTGTTGAATATCATTAGATGTGAATTTTAAATTTCACTCTATAAATCATCCTTCCTCTCCAGATCATTTTGCACAACTTCATCATTCACAAGAAAACTCTTCATCTAAAGAGGGTACTGAAAGCTCTAGAGTCTCGAGCTGTTGTGTGTTAGCTAAAGCACAAACAGATATCTGGAGTAATGAGCTATGAAACTGTTTGGTAAAACACATCTACACCCAGTGAGGTACCTCTCCAAAGAGTCTTTGCTGTACAGCAGGTTCAGTCAGCTGAAGAAGCTCCAGCCTATGTTGTTCCTTGGGAGCTGCTGATTTTCTTTCTGTGTTGGTATTTTTTTCTCTTAAATCCTTGACCTGCTAACCACCCTTTTCTCAGAAATTACTCTTAGGCATGTAATTCTACTTTTCTTAATCTTGCATGGCTTTGCTGTCACATTGTCTCTCACTTGAACAGCATTTCTCTTAGTAAAACTGAGCCATGCTGCACAGATCCCAGTCAACTGAAACTCCGAGCTAGGAGACAAAGGAGAAGTGCGTATGATAGATGCACAAAATGATAAGAAAATCTTCTTAATCACAGAATCATGAAAAGGCTTGAGTCAGAATGGCAGGGTTGGCACCATTATATCAGGTTGTACAGTATTTTCTTTAAAATGTATTATTTTCTATTAGGTAAGAATGACAATACTTTTCAATCACCTCAAGAACAAAAGTACACCGCTTGTACATTAATGAATTATGTTGTTATGTATATGTATGTTATCAAAATTTGAATTCACCTGACTGCTGCTGTTTTAGGAGGCTAAAGTCCTGTTATTATGTGAACTGTTAAAAAAACCCTGAAAACATTTATAATCTTACTGAACATACCTCTTTTAAATAACACATTTCCAAGTGATAAAATATGGCTGTTTTAATGAAAAGTAAATCAAATTATCTTTTGCATACATTTTGTGTAAGTGTTTGTGTGTATATTTAGTTATTTCCACTTTTCTGTTTTTAGATGTGGTAGCAATTACCACCTTAGTTTGGGCAGTACAATGATAATGCTGTCAGGAGAATGACAAAGTTCACATCAGGATATGTTTAATCACAAACAGATCTGAAAATTATTATGATGAGTAGCCAGACCATGTTGAAACTATACTGAGTGTCATACACTGAAATGATTGAGATTCAGATTATGCGAAACTGCAGTGAAGGTTTTTTTTCCTAATGAAAAGAACATGCAATGCAGAGTCTGAACCTGTAAGAATCTGTGTCAACTCAAGGTTGAAATTCTCCAATTAAAGCTTGTAAATTTCAGTCAAAAATTTCTAGTTTTGTTACCTTTACCTTAAGTGTGGTACTTCAAAAACTGTAGAGATATAGAATATGTGATTATCTCCACTAAAAGCCTTGTGTATAGTATTAAATGTGAATCAGTTATCCAACATAGATAACTTCAAAGAAACTCTTTAAGTGTAAATTTGTGCCTGATTTTAAATCTTGAGCTACAAAACACTTTTTTAAAATTACTAAATAAACCAAAAAGTTAATACTAAGAATTGTTTTTATGAATTTTATTGTTTTTCTGCTGCTTGTATATTAAAATATATCTGTCATATGTGGCATGATGATAGCTTTGAGATAGAATTAAGACTTCATTGATCACACAGATTTCTATTTGAAATTTGTATAAGAATTTGAATAATAATTCCAGATTTTTGTTCATGTAAGTTGAATTCAATGAATTTGATAATTTCCTTATTTTTTATTAATTACTCCAAATAATTGAAAAAACAGCTGGAGATCGAGATGGTATCGGATGAAGAAAGTGATAACTGAATGTGTTTGTCTGGTTGGGTTTTTTTTAGAGTCTGTCACTTCTTCTAACTAATAAAAAATCATTTCAATCAGTATTTCTAAAACTTCTATTAACTGTTTGGCCTACCCTAGTTTGTCTGTCTTTCATTTAGATAAGTTAGAGGATGTCCAGTACATGTACAATGCAGTACAAATACATAAATTTATGCCAAATGTATTTCCACAGCTTGAGTTTTGGGACAAGTACAGGATTACCAAATCCCAAGATTTTTATAAAATGGTTGTATTCTAAAACAGCTCAATGTTAAGAGTAGTGTGATGAAGCTCATAACATGATCCCATCTACCACAATAATATGTTTATTAATTTGAAAAGGTTGTCCTTCACCAGTTCTGCAGAGAAATGTGTAGAGAAGTCTAAAACATGACAGAAGATTAACAAAGTGAAAAAGATTATAATACAATATTTTGTCATATTTTAAGTGGTCAAATGTAGCAATACTGAAATTCCTAGGGAGGTTGGCTTCATTTTAAAGGCCACTTAGTTACTTCCTAAATATTAGTACATTTTTTAAATTAAATGTGCCAAAGTTATTTTAATATTGACACTTGAAACATTTATGGTTTAAAGATATCTCACGGAAAAAAAACCCAACCAACCAACCAAACAAACAAACAAAAAAAACCAACAAAAAACCCCCACCCTTATCTCATTTGCCTTTTCCATTGAGCTTGAACTGCAAGAAATCAGAGAATGGTATAATGATTTGGGTTGGAAGAGATGTTAAGTTCTAAACCACCTGCTGTGGGCAGGGGTACTATTCACTAGATCAGGTCGCCAGTGCCCCATCCAATCTGACCTTGAACATTTCCTGGAATCATAGGAGAATTATTACTTTTCTCTCTGCTTTTTTGTTTTCTATTTTTGAACTTATTTAGATATTTTAGTAGACTGATGAAATTAGCATAGTGGCCATGTCTCTGCTGTATAACTGGTTTGCACTGGAGTCCTAAAAAAGACTGGTTGATGCTGCTGCTGTCAATGAGGGAGTTGTTTGAATCACCCTGTACTGGTGGTTTGGAGCATTTCAGAGTGATAAACAGCAGAGTCTCCTGTTCTTCTCCACTTCCAATAGCAATAATACCCCAGAATATCAAGCACCAATACTTGTCCAAGCCCGATCCTCTCGGTACATTCCCTGTGTCCTGGTCTTTCTTTCTTGAATGGGACCTATATTGCTTTCTGAAGAGCTGTGAGTTCAAACTGGCAAAATGGAGTTGGATCTCAAAAAACATTTTTTCTATAAAATTTTCTGTATTTTTCATCATTAAATTGTCTTTCATCCTTCACAAATTGAATTACCAAGGTGGTCCACTATTTAAGCAACAAGGTGGTCGACTTTTTAAGCAACTTAGCCATGTATCTCTTTATACTGATGAAAAAAATGTGTTCTGCAAAATGCTTTACAGTCCTGGTTATCTGCCTGTCCACAACAGGAGCCCAGCGAGGCCGTGCCACAGGCCACTGTGTTTGCATTCTCTGCACTGTTCTATCCACAGCTGCTGGAGGGACGTGGACACAGGTGCAGACTTGGGAGGGCTACTGAGCCGAGCAGAACCACTGTTTGATTGCAGTCACCTCAGTTTTTTCCTTCCTTGTTCTTGTTTGTTGTGGTCGTGCATTGCTTGTTGTTTCCAATATGAATATTAAGACTGCTGGCATACAGTACTTTTGCAGAATCAATTTTTTTAGAAGTTATATGGCTTAACTTTATTAAATTGAGTCATCATCAGATTATTATGTCAACAATTATAATTATTTTACTTGCTGAATACTATTTTCAAATAATTTTGATAGTTATTGATATATCATGAAGCGGTATTAACAATATTTATACTATGATTCTGCATGCTATTTATTTCAAGTTTTTAAATAGAATTATTTGATCAGGACACCATCTTTCTTTAACTCTGAAAAGAACATCATTAGCTAGATAACATGGGAATTTTACTTCTCCTTATAGATAATGTGGAAATTTTATTTCTTTTGTTTCATTTTAGGTCCTTTAAGTGCAGACACAGACCTTTCAAATCACTATTATGGTACAAACAGCAGTTCAGTTGCAGCTGCCATCCTGGTACCATTCTTTGCTCTAATATTATCAGGGTTTGCATTTTACCTCTACAAACACAGGTACTGTAAATTTTATTTATTCAATAATTTAATAAGCTTTTTGCTTTGATTTTGATAGGTAACTAGAGAACACAGTGCTAAAAACTTTTAAGAACATCTTTGCTCTAGAAAGACAAATATTTCTAGGTATTCCCATGAAGGAGTTCAGTGCAGGGCAGCTCTTAATGGTGTACACTTTGAAAAATGAGTTGCTCTGTTAAGGAACGAAGACCTTTCAACCTTCTTGGTTTGTTAGGCTGAATCAGATTGAAATCTGAGGTCACATGTTCTATTTTTTCATTTGAATGCTTTATTAAATTGAATGTATGCTGCTTCTTTAAAAAAACTTATTAGTATTAATTATACAAGCTGAAAAATCCATAAATCCCATGAGGGAACAGCCCATAATGTGACTATTTATAGTATGTGCTGAGTCAGCTAGTGATTACTGTAAGAACTGGCACCACTTCAGGTCATATGAATCTTTTGTATTACACTAGACAATAGAATAAATCCAACATTGTCTGAAATCTGGTTTGAAGGCTGATATCTCTGTGTCTTCTGAAAATTTGCTCATTCTGAGAACTATTTGCAAAATAGTATATAACAGGAACAGGCTTTTTAAAGTTTTGTTCTATAATCACGACACCAAGCGTATTTTGTGATTACAAGAAATCACACAGTCAATCTGAGTGATTTCAAACCAGTGCCTTACGATGCAGTAGACTGTCTGCCCACCTCAGCATGAGATGGTTTGGGAAAAACAAATTGCAGTGGGGCTTGAACTTGGGAACTGCAGTTAAAATGATCCATGTCCTAAAATGCAGTATAGCCTTTTGTTGACAAAAACTGCTCAGGAAGAGCTGTCAACTATGTCTTCAAACTTGATATTGTAAGATGCTTTTCTGGTGCCTACAGGTCTACGTTTTCAGAGTGCTCCTGTTCTGCAATGGTGGGGGGAGCTTTAAGAGCATCATGAATGCCAAGGCATTTGGATCTGGAGAAGAAATAGAATGAAAAGGAAATATTGCTTATAAAGAGAAGGCAAACTCATAAAACATTATTTTGTGACATAGGGGTACATTTTGTAATTTATCCTGGGAAATTTTTAATGCCCTACATCAGCAGTATGTATTTAAGAGACATAAAACTCATTCTTTAGACAAGGAGCTATAATCCCTCGGTTAATGGTATGGCTGTTCAGCATTCCAGTTCTAAAGGCATTATTTTTCAGATAGGAGATGTTTCTAGGAACTTTATATTTCAAAGAATATTTTTCCCTTTCATTACTTACACTGAACTGCAGGTTTTAGAGGGGATATCAGTGTCATATTGCCATAAAAAATTAACAAGTTGATTAGTGAAATGAATTAATTTTAGGTCAAACTTTATTCTTTTCAAAAGATAGGGTATTCCAATAGAAAGAGAACAGGATCTATACATTTTGAAGGGTCTTTCTTGAAATTACATTAATGATCAGAATAACAACATGAAACTTTCAAAATGATGTGATGGTAGTTGTGTCCCTAGAGGTTCTTTGTAACAGAGAATTTGAAGGTCTTAGAGTACAATTTTATGGATGTTTCTGCTGTGCCTATCTCACACAAACATCATCTAATTAGAACCAGGGTTGTTAAATCTTTTTTACACAGTTGTACCTTTTATCTGGCTGACAGGGATTACTTCAGGAATGAAAACTGTATCCCAATCTTTCTGAGCAAAATTAAAATATATTTAATTACTTTTGCTTAGGAAAGCTCCTAGTTAGCTTCTAAGATTGTTTAGTAGTTATAAAATTAAAATAGGCATAAAAATATATTTATTAGTAACAGAATTATTTCCTCGTTGTCAATTTCCATTAGTGATATCTTTCAGTGATAGCTTTCCCTATCTGCTATCCAAAACAGAATAACTTTATAAGAAGAATTTTACTTTCAAGAATCCTTTTCTCAAGTTAAATAATGAGATTCTAAATCGCTTTATTAAGCAACAAGCACTTATATTTTGCACTCTTTATCTCCTTTCTTGCCTTATTACAATTATATTTATAAAACAATATACTGAACTTATTATATTTCTTTAGATACTTCTAGATACTAAGAGATTTAAGTTTGATATATTAAAATATAATATCTTAGGATATAACTTTGCTAGATATATCAGAAAATCTGCACAATTCTGGTTTATTTTTGTTTAATTATTGGCTTAATTGTTCTCACAGAGATTTGCATAAAAATGTGAACGTTCTTGAAATTTTGATAAATCTTTCATGGTGAGAAAACACTATCAGAAATTAAAGATTGGTTAGTTTCAGTATCATTTGATGCTGAATTGTCAACATTTATGTGAATATCAGCCAGAATTTGATCAATATGATTACAGGTGTATGGACAAGGTATTTAGCAGTGTTTATTGTTGGTATGGAGGTAGAAAGTCATGCCGTGGGAGATCTACCTGGAATAACTGGAATTGCAGACACTTATCTGGAGGGTACTACCACTTGCAGGGCAAGATATTCCGGACACTTGATGTTATATGTAGACAAGAGTGGAAATATTAGAATGTCTATTTTTGCTAATGATAATTTCCTGTCTTTTTTTTTCCCCAGAACAAGACCAAAAGTACAGTACAATGGATATGCTGGACATGAAAACAGTAATGGACAAGCTTCATTTGAAAATCCCATGTATGACACAAACTTAAAACCCACAGAGGCAAAGGCTGTGAGGTTTGATACGACTCTGAACACAGTTTGTACAGTGGTATAGCCTTCAGTGCCCAATATGACTGATTCATAGCCATACCTCTGATGGACAAGCAGTAATTCCTTTGGTGCCATATACCAGTTTCCCTTCTCTTGGCTTTGCTGCTGTAATCTTTAACATCTTCTGTCAGCCTACATGCAGCTAAATTTTCTGGTAAAAACGTGTCAGTCTTCGGGGGATCAGACAAAGAATATTTTTTCATCTTAAAGTTGGATCAAAATGCCTGGCTGCATCTGCTTCAAACCAAGGCACACTTTAAGGAAGACTGCCAAGTCATGCCAATTTGTCATATTTAATGCCTCAGACTCTTATATTTGTATGCGGCTGAATGCCTTTCAATGTGTTCTTCTGGGCACTTGGATAAATCCTTTGAGTACTGTGACAAATGATAGCACCACAGATTATCCCCGGGAATATTCTGAAGAAATAAAGCTCTCTTGAAGGAGGAGACAGCCTTCCTTGAGGTTGCATACACTTGCAAATGCTTTACCATTGAAATCTTGCTAAAATTAGGAAAATTTTATTACAATATATTTTATTCATATGGCAGTTTTGCCAATTCCCCAATCAGCCATTAATATCGCAAAATATTAATGCACAAATTTTTTTTGCACTAGGATGTAATAGCTGACTGAGTAAGATACTGGTAAAAACATACAGGGTTTCTGTACGCTGTCCATTGTATATAGACATTCACTCACTCTTTGCCAAGCAAAACATTCCACAATAAATTTACTTGGAGTATTAAATTGACCCCCATCTTCAGCACCAGTTAAAATCTTGTGCTATAGAGGATAATGTTTCTTTTGTCAATTTTTGACTAAATTTCATTGTAAACATGGTTACAAGTCACTGGAGACTTTCAGCCAGAACAAGAGCCCATTTCTAAGAAATTTTCATTGCCACTATTGTTTTCTTCTGAAATTGGTCATCAATCACCACTGTCAGTATCATACTATTTAACAGCAGGGGGGTTAGCAGCTATTGCTGCTTGCCATGTACAAATGTGAATAGTAATTTATTTTAGATAGCTCATAAAGCCTGTGAGCCTGTGCTCATAATACAGTCTTCCCCTTTGCATTTTTTTCCATTTTTCCTTTAATATGACATCATTTTCTGATGTTACACAGAACTAAAACACATTACAGTAGCACAGAAAAACCAGGGCAAATTGTCCATAAAAAGTGGTCATTCAGTTTCTACTTTGAACAAAAAGAAATATTCAACTATCTTTGCTTTCTGTTTATTTTAAATTTTTTAAACACACTGCTTACTGCTTTTGTACTTGCACAGTTTGACAGAGATATTTATACATATAAAGGTTGAGTAATCATTAGTGTTTGCATAGAAATAGAGGTTTTATTGAATTAAAATAAACAAACAAAAATGCCATTGGGCATATTAATTAAATTGAGTTTTAAAATTAGGAAATCATAGTAAATAATAATGCAAAATCTGGTTTTGGTCATACACATTGAGTTCAAAAACCAGGAAAGATGTTTCGCTTTTCTTCTTATTCAGGGCTGGTTTTTTGATGCTGTTTTTTTGTTTTACTTTTCTGAATTTCAAAATGTCCTATTGTCCTATTGCTATCTAAGTCTGTTGAAAAGTTTTTTCTGAACTCCATATGTGTGTAGGTCTGGCTGTTATACACAAAACAAAAAAGTAATATAAGCCCAGTAACAGGTTTTTCAGCTAATGTTGCAGAATGCAACAAAAATTTCAAAGGTAACCCTTGGTCAGCTTAACAACTACATCTGTTAGATGAAAAATACCAGCAATATAATACATAATAATTGTAGGGCCTGCAGCTGTTATGTTCTTCATATGAGCAAGAAACTCTGAAGAAAATTTAATAAATAGCCCTTTCCAGTCAGTTCATTGTTCATTTTGTTTGTAGTTTTTGCTTTCTTTTTTGTTTTTTTTTTTTTTTCTGAAGTTATTGTGCAGTAAGTTTCATTTAGCTGTCCCATCTCAGAGCCCTTCACATTTTCTAAGAACAGTCATCAGATAAAAGTTGTCCTGATCCTCCCCCGCATAGAGGAAGTTGCTTGGCAAATAAAGAGCTACTGTAGGAACAGTGGGCCAGGAAGGAGGATATTGTCTGAGTAAAGTTTCTGGACAGGTGCTAAAAATTGACATTACTGCATTAAAAGTCTTTCTGTAGTGGCAACAACAGAAAAAAAAAAAAAAAGGATTTTTGAAAACAAAATACACAGCTTTTATTGATGAGTTCTAGTCCTGTCATTACAGTGTATGCTTCAGTGCCCTGTCTCACTATGACCACCAAGGAATATGCTGGAGGATAAAAGAGAATAGTTAAATGGTTTGGTCGTTTGTACTAGAGCACCCAGATTCCATGAATCCATTATTCAGTAGTTCATTTTGAGAGGTAATGTAACGATTGCTTATCTTGAGTCAGTGCTCTTTGATCAGGGACACTGAAAAGGAACACACTAACAAATTATCCTAAGAAGTTTGCTTGGAGTGTTGATAAAGCAGCAGCTTCACACTGGAAACCAAGCAAAATCAAAGTATTGCAGTTTAATCAGTTCTACCCACACCATTCAAATTCCTCTCCTTCTCCACATGTTTGAGTCTTCTGTTCAGGTTTGATCTCCTTCTCCTGAAGTTATTACACAGAGGGCTGTGTATGCATGCACGTAGATATGGTGCTTCTTCAGAGCGAGGCTCTTAAGGTGATGTGCAGTGGCTGGGTAATGGCAGCCAGGAAATCTTTTTTTTTTTCTTATAAATGCAGAAGACTTTTCCCCCAGCGTTGACCAGATCATTATGACAGGCTAATAATACATGCTATATTTTTTTTAAAAACAGGTTATGTGCTTCAAAGCTGTTAAAAACTGCTGCTTGTATCACACATCTTGCCTTTCTCCAGGCTAGCTGCAATAATTTTTTTTCTTGTGTAAAATATTTTGTAAACAAAAAAAGTTGTTATTAAAAAAAAATAAAAAAATAAGGAGGGTGGGGGTGGGGAGATTGGGGAAAACGCCCGCATAATGACCAAGTCAATCTAATTTTCATTCCCACTATTCCATTCTGCCATTTCACTACATGCTGCTGTGACATGAAGTAGGTGCAAAAGAACTTTTTGTACAGAGATATATTTTTTATGAAGAATTTGTAAAATTATTAAATATGATGTACTTTTTTGATTAATGTAGGTAAATTGTTAAAAATAAATGTTTTTACAATACAAAAAAGAAATTGTAATTTTCCCAATAATGTAAAAATTTACCATCTTTAGCTGATTTTCAGTTCTGATCCTATTACACTTGTATTAATATTAAAGTGGCCTGTTAAAAAGAAACAGTATTCTCTTTGGGAAAAAAAAAAAAAAAGAAACATAAAAGACTGTAATATAGCCTGTGCAATGCCACCTACCTTGAAAACAAAATCAGAGTTCTAATTAAATATTTAATTTTAGATTTTCATCAATTGTGTGACCTCTTCTTATCAACTTTGTTCCTTCTATTTCCTTTTATGCTTTCAAATCTCAGATACTGGCTTTTCATTATGTAATGTTTCAACAGAATCTTAGTCTTGTCGTCTTACGTTCCCAAGCATTTTGTAACTTGGGAAAAAAATTCAGGTGCTCTCTAGTGAGGTGAGATTTACCTCCTGTTATGCTACAGATTCAGATTTTTAAATGTGACTTAAGCTTTTTGGTTATTTATAAAAAATAACTGGTTTATTCTTCCACAAGCCTGCATCCTACCCACGGAACTGATGGATCACATGGAGCCAGAGGTATTTCCAACTTTACCATCTGAGAGATAGTTCTTCAAATGTACGTACTTTGAATTAAATAAAAAGGCTTTTAAAAATGCTTTTATACATGAAGCCATATATATTACTGTTTTCAGAATCAATATATGAATTTCTAGTCATTTAAAAATATTTTAGTGTGTATTGATATTAAAAAAATGAATTTATTTACTTGCTGATAAGTTAACAAAGAATCAGTCTTCAAAAATATTCTACCCATTATTCCTTTGGGAATTAGTGATAGTATATGAGTGTGGTTCACTTTTAGAAAAAACTAAGATATGTGCATATCCTTGCTGCCTTTCTCATCCTCACTATCCATCCTTCTGGTAGTATGGTATCTCATAAACAGGTGTTAAAAGTTCCCATCTCACACAATAATCTGACTATCCTGACACTAAACTGTAAACTGTAATCACTGACACAGGTATCAGAGCAGATATTGAGGCTCTATCTGACAGGGAGTCATGATTTTTACCTCTTTCACAAACAAGTGTATAAATATGCTAAACAAATGAACTATTGTTCTTTTCACTATTGCCAAATTGCAGTGACAGCGTTTAAAAACTATTTCCCCTAATGATCTATTGGAAAACACAGCATAGTATATCTAATTTCAGATTCTACAGAAATCATTTCTAGAAAAGAGATATTTTCTGGGTGTTGAGGATACAGTTATGTAAGAGCCACTCTCCATAGAATCTGCAAAGAATGAACATACTCGTTTTCCAGCTGGCATCTACTATCTTTGTAGCAGCAGTGAGTTCATAAACAGTATCAAAGCATAACAATTGGTATGATTTACTCAAAATGGAAAATGCTTTTTTTAAAGCTGCATTTAATTTTAAAATCCAATAAACTGCATTAAATACGCTGCTGCCTGTTCCAGCATGATTACTAACTCCAGACCACAGTACCTTGACATCATATGGCTCAATGCTTGAGGGAGCTGGGGTCGAAAGGTGAAAGAACATCTTCTGCAGGATTTTGCCTTTAAATAAGTCAAATCAATTGCTTGTAAACATGCATCTGTAATACACAAAAAGAAAACAAGAAAGCAATCATAAAATAATAGAAGTGCCTGGGTTGGAAGGGCCCTTAGAGATCATCTAGTCCCTGCCATATGCGGGGACACCTTAAATGCTTGAGGGATTCAATCCAAAGACCTTTATATTTTTTTAGAGTAAAGCAGTATTGTAGTTTCAAAACCTTATTGATGATAGTTTCAAACATAATGGTTTCCAAAGAGCACAAGATTATAGTCTGAACCTCACTAAAAAAAAAAAAAAAAAAATGGTTAACATATGTCTATACATATGCCTAGTGATTAGTTACCAGAACTTGGTTATATATGTATGATATGAGAAATTAGAATATCCTCCTAAGGCATTACACAATTTTTTATATATGAAATTATACCAAATTACGGATATATGTAGTAAGTATATAGAAGTGTGAATGAGGTTGGAGCCTAATCCACTGGGGATTTTGGGCTCAGTTTTTCATGTGTTTAACTTCCAGGAATGTTTGTTCCTTGACAAAAACTTCAGCAACAAGTTGTGTACCTACAGTCCATGAAAAAATGAGAGCTGTAAGATTTTGCATGTTATTTCCACAGAGCTCAGCAAGCTGAATAGAGCCAGCTAAACTAAACAGTAGGAAATATTAAGGCAAGAGGAATGCTTAAGCATCTCAGCTTTGGCCTGAGGAATATACTTCTTTTCACTGGGATTATTGACAGAAATTGCTCAAATCTGGGCAGATTAGTCATATCAGTTGGGGATTTTTTTGCTGGCAAGACCCAAAACACAATGGAGAGTTAATGTTCCTTTTCCCATTCACACCCAAGAGTGTACTGGTTAAAGTGGTCAAATTGGGCATTTAGGGTCAGAGGTCAAAACTTCTTTAGCTTGAGGAGAAACGTAGAGTTGTTAATCATAACTAAGATTGCTATAAGCACTCAGCTGTTAAAATCAAGTCCTGGGAAATTATCAGTACCTCTTTCTCCCTGCAATGCTGTATTTGACATAGTAAAAATTTTGAAGAATTTCTTTTGGATTGTGCCTTGTAGACAAAATATGTAAGGAGGAAGAATCCTTTTAACCATGATGTAGGTAAATTAGCATGAAGAATAAAACTGTATGATTGGTGGTCTACACAGGAAGAAACAATGGTTGGGCTGAGTATCAAAATACACTCAAAATAAAGAGTTTTGAGGATATAAATTTTGAATTTAGGATATGAATGTCAGAAACTATAGAACTCTTTAACTTTTGGTGGACCAAAAGTTTGAGTTTGCCCATGCTGTGAAAAGACACAAGGAAAATTCCTTAAAGGAAAAGATTACACAGAAATGAAGTGTTAAAAGAACATACTCCCATGCTGAGGAACATTCTCTGACACTGTTATATTTTCTAGTATAAATACAGTCTTAAAAATTTGAGAGGCTCTAAGAGCAGAATTGCTCACCAAAAATGCTCATCAAAATTAGGTTTTTGTTATGCTTCTATAAATGCTAATAACCGTCTTATTTGGCAACTGTAACAAAAATTTAATAGATGATGTACCTTAGATGAGGAGCCTTTTCCTGTCAGTGTGTAATATGCATGGGCAGAATGTGTCCAGCAGACTGAAGTTTTTGACCTAGCAGAAGATCATGCACTCAAGTTTAGATATAGGTTAGGTGAGAAGCTGCTTATTCTAAAACAGCTCTAGACAAACCCAAACCTCAAATGTGGCCACATGGGATACACTAAGATGGTGTTGAAGAGAGATATACTAAGTTCTACCTCCATGGATGTGGTATCTGAGTAGAGCTGTTGGGACAGTGTGGAGACAATCTGTAACTTAGCACAGTTCTATTGAAGTCCTTTAAATGTACTTTCCACTTACATGTCACTATCCATGCCCATAATATCCACATAGAATTAAACTACAGGAATCTAGGCTGAAGGTAAAGGCTTGATCTAGATGTGATTTAGCAGGCTAGTGAAGAAGAATGTGTTCTCCATCTGGCATTCTGTCTGACACTGTCTGTTGATCTAGGTCATAAGTTAGGAAAAAGGTAGGTTTTGGAAGGGAAACAAGTAAATTTAAATCAGAAGAGGGGGACATAGAATCTTCTATTATTCATCTCAAGGTTTCACAGGACACAGCACTTATCCTTACAGGGGTTACAGGGGTTATGGACTTCAGGGTATATTCCATGTAGATGCACTTCTACAGCAGTAATCCATGTGTGATCACACCAAGGCACAGAGAACAGATCTGGCTAAATTATTCATAGGCCACAGCACAGCAGCAGTATGGCAACCTGATATAGAGCTCTTCCACTAATGTGAAGAGTTGCTTCTTTCCAGGTGGACTTGAGATAAGACTCTGGATCCCTGCTCATACAAAGTGGCTTTCAATATTAAAGAAAAGACAATTAGAGGGATTAACTTATTCTGTCTGATATGCTTCTTTCACTGAAGACATTGAAGACATCTTGGTTGTAAAAGGGGGTTGACATGAGAAGCTGTGCAGAGACGGGTTGTCAGGTTTGGTTGTGAGAGGGCAGAAGGATGAGGCTCTGTTCAGAGCTCTTTGGAAGTAGAAAAATAGTCAGGAAAAGTGATAAATGGTCAGCTGTGGTAAGGGGGTCAACTGTCAGTCCTGATGGTTTTGTTGATAGAGTCACAAGGAAGACAAGGTGGAGGAATGCACCGACAAGCACTGGAAAAAGTTGCTCAAGAACCCTTTGGTCTGGAAAGGTTAGATGAAGAAATTCCTAGAGCTCCTGAATCTCTGAGAGAGGCTGAGGATTCTTCAAAATAGCCAGTTTTATGCTGATCATCTTGACATTGCTGAAAAAATTAAATTAATAAATAGGAGGTTACTTCAACTTTCCTCCCTCTCCCTTCCAGACTCAGCTATCCTTTTTCTGGGTTATGATAATCAGCTTTTGTTTGTTTTCTGAATGTTATCCATCACACCTTCTTGATCTCCTTCTTTTTCTCTCTATTTTCTCTTTAACTCACTTTCTAGTTTTCTATGACTTGATGAATAAAATATGTTATTCATAAGGATTTTGCTCGTGACTTTTCATTTCAGGGAACAGCAAAGTCTGGTTAAGGTGGGAGATGTATCTGAGTGGTTGGGAGGGGATTTCAGAGCTTGATATGGTTAGGCAAGGATGAAGAATAAACAAAAGGGGAGTCAGGTAGTTTGACAATGATTTGCATATGAGGGAAGTAAAGGCAAAATGAACTGTTTCATCTCCTTCAGGGGTTTGTTTGTTGTTCTTAAGTACTGCTGTAATACAACAGGCTTAATGCACTGCAGCTATCACGCCTGGGACATGAACAGGTGATCAAACATGATTTCCCCATTTTGACTCCCTACTTCCAGTCACGTTCCTGTCCTTCATGTGCCTGGCAATGTTTTACTGAAAACACTTGTCTTATCTATTAGTTGATCCTCCCATCTATTTGTTTCATCATACTGATTTAATGCTGTCTTAGAAAAAAATGTATTAAAAACCTTTCCTTTGGCCTCTCAGGATTTAATACTTTGTCTTTTTTATTTCTACTTTTTTCGAAGTCTAAAGGATGATGAGAATATGACAGTCTTCATTTCCTGAGTAGCTTAGTACTGTGTCTTCTCAGGTCTGCTTTAAGTTCACTGTCTCTACTGTATTTTTTTTCATATCAATAACCTGCTCAAATTGTGACACTCACCTATTAACTTCCATTTGAAGAAAGCATTTATGTGTTTGCATTCATTCTCTCTTGCTTTGTCCCCCTTGCATTCATATACATGCACATTTACTTTTCATTTTCTTTAGAGAAAAATATCCAAACATTTTTCCTTCTTCCTGTGAACTCACATAGTAGGAAGAAAACATATATGCCGGTAGTAAGGGAGTAAATCAATTTTTATGCTCTAAATTATAGCCTTTAAAAAGCAGATGAAGTTTTTCTGTTTTCAACAATATTTTTGTTTTTAATAAATGTCATTTAACTAAAATTTCTACCTGCCCTACAAAAAATATTAATCTGAAGTTATTCTTGGAGGAGGTCCTTCAAGCAGTGTATAGTAAGTAGCTTAGTGTCCTATTTGCAACTCCTGGAATAACTTTTCTGAGTATCTTAATTATAACAGGCTATAAATTTTATTCCTAAAGCCAGAAATGGAATTAGAAATTGAATGAAAGAAAATCTAGCTCCCCCATAGTCTTACTTACTTTGCCTTTAGTCGTGTTTTTAAATCAATTAATCCTTTCTTTTTAGGAAATTTCCACAGTACTGCTGTTGTTAATATTCCAACCCTTGTCAAAAAGCTTGTGTGAGACTCAAGAAATTAATATAATTTTCTAAAGATTCAAACTTTTCCTAAGAAAGGTATCATTGGGCTTTTACTTACTTAATTTCTTTTAGAAGTTTATTTTCAGGTGAACATCTGTCCATATGCATTCAGGATGTATGCATGTTAATCCACAGAACGACAGACTCATGTAGGTTCCAGGAGACTCGAGGCCAAAAATTCCACCTTTAAGCAAGGCCAATCCTCATACTGGCCCAATATGTTGGTTGTTTCTTGTCCTTCCATTAAGAGGAGAGTCTGGCTTGGTAGATAGCAGAGAAATCTCCCATTATCCTTCTTTAAGGCTCCCAAGTACTCCTGGCCTTTTGTCATGAGTGATATGCTCCAGATAGTTACTGAAAGCGAAACCAAAGGCTTCACCTGTGCTAATAAATAAAACAGCACCAAAGACCACTCTCTGGTCCTGAGGCTAAGCTGTTTTAGCAAGGATTGTACCTATATATCTGGAAATCAAAAAAGCAAATTAAAGTCTAAGAGTGGAAAAGAGATATCTGGAAGAGTCTTAAGAATTTCTTCCAAAAATATTAAGCAAATTTATGGCTAGCAAAAACCCACTCATGAACTAGGGAACATTCAGAAAAAAAATAAGACTTTAAAAAACTATTCCTCGTTAAAAAACATTTCTGATCTTTAGTTATAGCATCACCTGTTTTTTTTTTTCCCCTCCAGGAGCACTGAATGGTAGTATGCTGAATCCATTGCTACACTTCTCACAAATCTTGTACAAGTACTATTTTTATACTCAGAAGCAAAGATGATTTTAAAGGTCATGTTAAATTGAATCATTAATCAAAAAAAATCCAGAAATGTCTAATATTTAGTGCACCTGCTGCATTTTCTTTCAGGTTTTTTCTAACTACCTATACTAACTAACAGGTATTGCACAGAAAAGCATTTTCATGAGATGCTGCAACTGATGAAGCTATGATATGTACAGTACAAATTCTGCAGCAGCATATACTAATCACCACAGACAATATAGAAAACCTTTTCGATTGTAGAAATCTTTAGAGCACAGCTTTCTTTATGCTCTCTTTACTTCTAATTATTTTTACTCACACTCCATAAGTTTCAATTTCTCGTTCTTTTAGTTCTTCATGTGCTCTCTGCTTTGTTATATAGGCTCGATATAAAGTTACTAAACTTAACTATTTCACCTTCAGATTTATTCATTTTTTTCAGTAATAACAGACGAATCTTCCCTTCATTTTAAGAAAGTTCGAAAGAAAGAGTTTGCTGTGAAATATTCAATATATGCTTACATGTTTCTGATTTTAATTATGTTGAAGTAGCTGAGACATATACGTAGAGATTTTATGCTTGCTTTGAATACTAAGTTTTTGTATGAATACTATGGTTTTGTCCTCACTTTGTGTCAAGCTTTTCCATTAAACAAATTCTTTTATGCAATTCTACTAACAGCAGAATTGCACCTAACTGACACCTTAAATTAATCCAGGCATTTTTTGAGAAGATACAAAAATACTTCCATTATTACTACCCTGTCAACTTCCCAACAACTTCAAGCAACTAATTCTGACAACGTTTTGACTATATTTATATAAATTATTCCTTTCTATATTTCTCCATAATAGAAATTCCTTTATTTTTGTGTTGCACTTTGAGGCATGCCTTGTAATGTAGAAATCAGGCAACTTGATTTACTGTGTTTCATGCAGGCTTTTTTTTCCCCTATTTTTAAGATTTATATACCAATGTTAAGAGAATGAACAACAAGCTGTATTTCATTTTCAGAAACTTACTGATCTTCCTATGAAAGTAATATTTTGGAACTGGAAATATTAAACATTTTGAAGTTCTGTGTTAAAAATATGTTAGAAACTTGTCAAAAGAGATAATACTAGATTTAGGCAAAAACACATCCATAACAGTTTAGACTTTAAAATAAATTTACTTAACTAATAATGCTTTTCTATAACTATTAGTTCCACCTGGTTTTTGTGCCCACAAAATCTAACTATATTCTAAGACCAGGAGGACAGAATTTATCTTATAAATAACGCAAATACTTTTGTTCTAGAGGCAATGCAAAGGATCTAGCTGAATTTTAATTTATGTCTTAAAAGTTACTATGCAGGCAAAATAATTGTTGAATAATTTAATTATTTCATTGCATACATTTTGTCAAAATCTACTGCCCCGGAAAGATGCATCTTTGCATATTTCAAGTGACATTAGCGGGCTTAATCAACATTAACCCACAGCTAAACCTCAATGTTCTTTCATATAAAACATACAAAATGCACAGTCCTCAGTTCCAAAATCCTCACTCACATGATCCTGAATCAGGTATTTACACTTCTTTTGTGTAAAATATGTTTTCCTAAAATAGAGGCCAAAAAATAACCAAATATCAAGTTTAAATTGGATCAGTTATTTGCACTATAGTTTCTTTTTGAAGGAATGGGTCCTAGTTTAAAATTACATTGATGTCCAGTGTGTGTGAGTTTCCTCTCCATCAAACTTCTTTATTTTTTATGTAGCTGATACTTGAGCAAATATCAAGTTTTGTTTAAATGAAAGAATTTATATGGAATATTTATAGTCTTATTTAAATTGAAAGACTCATGAACTTTTGAACATAACATTGTGCTTTTTTCCCTTATACTGAATTTCTTATTTCTTTAGTTCTTGCATGTGAAGTAGAAGTAAACACTATTTAAAATTTGTATTTTACCTCATCATAGAGATTTGTTTTGAGAAGCTTGCTCTAACCTGAAACCTGGTAGAGTAACTTATCTTCACTATGACACAGTGAGGGACAGAAACTCATGTGAACCAACATCAATTGTTACTTTGTGTATAATTATCTCTGAGACTTGAGTTGATTGTATGTATAATTTCAGAGTTTTTCAAATAGAATTTTAATTTTCCCCAAAATGTAGGTATACTGTACCCACCTGCAACAGAAAAAACCCCGTCATTGTCCTATCCTCAAAAAGGCTTGCCTCTTAGACTTATTTTTTGGGGTTACGTATTAGATAACATTGCTCAAATTGTTTAAATGAGAGAGTCTTGTATTCCTGTGAGGGGGATGTGAGATTTGAAGTTTTTGAAGCAATTGTGTTAGGGAAAGCAGTAATGGTGCATGGCTTTGTGAACATTTAAAAGTGCTGACGCATTGTTTTCATTACTGAGTGTGAAATTTAAGACCTAATGGAAATATCAAAGTTTCTGTTGCTGTATCTGTCAAGATGTCAGCTTCAGGAGCAGTCATGCCTTTCTTTCTGTGCACTGCAGAAGTATAATTTGAACTTGTGGTTACAGGTGGGTGAACACTACCTATAAACGCCATTATTCTGACTCACACATAATATTCAAGCTCACAACTTTGAAATACAAGCAGTCTAAGCTCTTGGGCTTAAATTCTGTGTTACCTAATGCTTTTAGTTGTGAGGTCTAGGTAATAAAAACATAGCTTTTCTGCCTTGGAATCCTGCACATGAGTGAAGCTTTTTAGTTTTGTATATTTCTGTACCAAACAATCCAAACACAATAAAAAAATTTTTTTTGATGTGATCTAAATACTTGAAGCAAATCCTCTTTCATCACTAAGACTTATTATGTAAATTGAGCTTAAATTGCAATCTGTTCTTTATAAAGTACAGAAAATGAAGTCATGTGTAACTGTACTAGCTTCTTTATTTTTTTTCTTGCTATTTTCTTTTCCTTAAAAATTACAACACAAATCCAACTGATAATGTGGAACTATGTAAGTGACATAACCTCACAAATATTCACAATCAATTGTTTCAAAGTGTATTTCTAAAAAGAATACAGAAGTATTGAAAGGAATATGCTGGATACAGCTTTATTATAAAAAGCACAGTGAACAATATTAAATAAAAATAATAACAGAAATTAATTTCTTAAGTAAAAACAAGTGTGATTTTTATTTTTCTACCATGAGCTGTCTCAAATGGGTTAGATAACTACTGACTAGTCTGTTTTAGACAATTTTTAGCTTCAATTCCATTAGTATAGGACAGACATTCTCTCCTTAGAGGAAGGTAAGACATTTGGTAAATGAGGCACTGCATGTCTCTTTTGAGGAGTGCTGGAGTATTTCCCTTCTCTGGCATCCCCAGAGGGGTCTGTTCTGATGACATACTGACTGCAAAATCTCTGTGACCATTAAGGGATATTCCAGTGCTGCATCCAGTGCTGCAGTGTGAGGAAGGTAATTCTTCATCTCTACTCAGCACCATTGTGATACTAATGAGTGATGGGACCAGTTCCAGGTTTCTACACAACAGGAGAGACATGGAATCACTAGAGCCCACTTAAGGGCCCTGAATACTCCAATGGGACAGGAGCACATCTCATACATAGAGATCCTGAGAGACACAGGAATGTTCAGGTGGAGGAAAGAAGGCTTGAGGGAATCTTATTGATGTGTATAAATACCTGATCAGAAGCAATAATCGGGACAAAGAGTCTTGAGTCAGTGCATCACTGATTCAGGATAACAGTGAATGAGTACAAATTGTGTTTAAAAATTAGAACAGGTTGCTTAATGATTCTGTGGAATCTCCATTCTTGGAGGTATTAGAAAACTATTTTGACACCATTCCAGGAGCCTACTATAGTTGTCTCTCCTCTGAGCAGTGGTTTGGACTAGCTTACCTTCAGAGATGCTTTCTATCCTCAATCATTCTATGGGTCTGTGATTTTGTGTTACGTCAAAAGTCACTTCAGTGAGCAGGGCTGGAAGGCACTCTGAAGAGCAACACCTTCAATGTATCTGCAGACTTATGTTGCTCCAATATAGTTAACTGACATGCAACCCAGCACCTAAAAAAGGTAGAATCTAGAGTTTTATGGGATGTATGTAGTTCTGAATTCAATCTGGTCATGGTGTATTTCCTCATGACCAGTTCAATTTTCATATTTATTAAGACTGTGAAAGACAGAGGATCATCAGTCTGCTTATGCTAGTTTTTGTTGTATACTACTCATGTGATGCTGAAAAAAATACACTCATATCTATCTATCTATATATATCTATATCTATATATCTATATCTATATATATATCTATATCTATATATCTATATATCTATATATCTATATATATATATATATATGGGTATGTGTGTATTTGCACCTGAAGAGTTTGGAATTCAGAGTGGCTACCTGTAAGTCAGATCTTCATACGGAATGAAAGGTACGAGACCTTTGCTTTTGGTTTTTTGGGTTTTTTTGTTTGTTTGTTTGTTTGTTGGGTTTGTTTTGGTTTGGGTTTTTTTTGTTTGGTGTTTTTTTTAATCCATTGCATACTGCTTCCTTCTGAAATAGTGTGTTCTGAGTTCACAGTCTGTTTTATAAAATGTGCTAGTTTTTGCTCTCTTGATTCAGTGGCTCAGCCACCTATTGATCTTCACTGCTATTGGTATAGACAAAACAGTAAAACTACCTGTTTAATCTGATGAAAACTGCAGAACTCTACCCCTTCATTTCCCCCAACAAAAACCCATCTGAGACACTTTCTAGTCTTTAAATAAAGGGGTTGATACCATACTCACAAGGAAATAATAGAAGTAAGTAAAATGAATGACATGCTTTTTTCTAATTTTTGTTTGGTACTTCACAGGGACTGCTGGTGCTATAAATTGGGCATCTTTATGTGTAGTGGGACTGAAAAAGACTGATGTACAAACATAGAAATTCTATAGTTTGCTATAAGTTCCAGACATCTGATGTTTAATTTTAAGACCTTGCAGGCTTTCCTTTCAGCTTGTCAATCCAAAGAATACCTCCTTCTTCCTTCCCATTACCTTCATTAATTTTATGAACAGTTGGACAGAAAAGAAAGCAAAGTTGTCTTTGTGCTTTTCAGTTTACTTCTACTCCATATGAAGAGAGCATTCTGCAAATGATGAAGCCATATTGGAAGATACTTCCCCTCCAAGGTACTGACTTTTCATTCAAATCATAAGCTCTGGTGTCAGGGTGCCAGTTATCTGTTTCTCTGGGTCTGGATTGAAGGCACTTGAGATGGTAGTTTCATGTTTGGACTCAAGTGTTTATGATTTCTTATCAGTAAAACAGTCTCACTACTGTGAGTTCGGCAGTTTTTCATTAGAAGGCACAAAATGGCTAACAATCTCTTGTTACAAGGTCTTTTAAAACTAAACTATCCAATTTAAGAACTGACACCTAGATTATTTTCTTTTAACCCAATAACTGATCCCAAAGAGCCCGCAATGCGGACTTTTCTGTCCAATTACAAAATGCCAGCCAAACCCATGAAGAAGAAGGAAAAAGAAGCATGAAGAAGAAACTCAGGATTACACCCTGTGCCCTCCATCTTGCTTCCATCCACAACATACTAAAAATCCCAAAACCTAAATTTCTCACCAAGTGATACACCTACACTACTCTCTATAATCTATTTCACACTTTTGTAGATTCTAGTCTATCCTGAAGTCTAGAAAACTTTCTCCATGAATGAGGGTCAAAGTCAGTGCTCCCCTGGGGGTCAGAGCACCCCAGAGCAGACAAAGAAATATTCCCAGTGCTCTGGGTTTCCACACTCTGGCAGTGCACAAAAAGCTGTGGGTTAGCAACACTGTCATTCACTGATGCTGTCAAAGTAAACATTCCTGCTTTAAGCACAGACTAAATTACAGTCCTCATGGTTGAACTCAAAAATGAAAGACAAGACATTCTATCTGCTCATGAGCAAACCTTTCCTTTTTTGTCTTATCAGGTAGTTTTCACAAGTCTGTTCACTTTGAGGACATACCTTAACAGTGGTTTTTTACATCTCTCATTCTCCTTCTGCTGTTTGATCTCACGATAATCTATCCATGTCATCATCTGGCTGCACAGAGTAGCTCTTTGCTTTTGGTTAGTTCTGTTTGTTTCCTTTCATCATCTGTGCAGGTGCTACTCCACCATCTTTCTCTCATTTCACAGCAGTAGTGCTTTTCTCCACACTTTCAGCCATGATGACTAACTGCCTTTTTAACAGCTATTTTGACCTGACCTGAGCTACTTTACTGATAATGACAGTGATTGTTGTGATTTAATACCAAACAATTTTTTCTTTTTTTTTAATATATTTTTGCCAGATGTATAAAAATAAATAGACTATTTCCTATTTTAAAAAAAAATGTTAGAATTCACTTCATCTACTTAGGTCAGTAGGTCCCTATAAATCAGTGTTGACTAAACAGTCACTGAGTTCTTTTGTATCTTACCCTTTCCTGAGAGTCACCAAAAAAAGTAAAGAGCAGTCAGGACCTCTGTTCACATGCTGAACTCAATTTCATTTCTGTTATTTTGGATTTTTTTTTTATCTTGGAATATTATTTAGTGAAGCTTCTCTATGTCATTTAAATATGAACCTTCCTTAGGCCAGTTAACTTGATCCTGCTGAAATGAATGGGAAAATTATCATGAGGTTGCTCTTTTTCAAAGTGCTGTTATATATAAATGCCTGCTTATAAATGTCAAAAATGAAAATGTGTACAGGTGTGCAGATATGCCCAGTATGTCTAAATTTTCACGGCTGAATATTAATGTTTACATATGTAAAAAAGTGGTATGAAATAGATATAATATTCTTAAACCTAGTAAGAGTTCAAATGGTTTTTCTTTAGTATCTGCAGATAAAAATCCTTATTTGTTTTTTTCTTCACAATTTTAGTGTTTCTTAATTTTATACTATAAATATTAATATGACATATTTCAAGACATATCAACAAGATATCATTTTTTCATCATACTCTAAGACATGATGAAAAGGGAACAAGGCACATCAACCCCTTCTGGTTAAAGCTGGAACTAGGATACCAACCAAGAAACCAAACCAAGAAACATAAGAATGAACACCTTCCACAAGAAGTTTAATTTAGTATTTAGAATATTGGTTCAGAAAGTGGAATCCTTAGCTTTACCTGCTTTCCCCACAGGCTCAACAATGTTGAATCCCCAAACCATGCATCCTTGGCAAGTGACATAGTATTCCAGATATAGGCACTCTGTCTTCCATGACAATATTAGCCACAGATAAAGAAAAGAAATAAAATATTTAAGGACAGAGAATAATCAATGGAATACAACACATGGAAGTCTTGAATATTCATTCTATGTAGTCAACAACTTTCACAAAAGCACTCAGTTAAAAATGCGAGTGTTAGAATGGTAGATGCGCTGCCTATCTTTTGTCCCTAACAAACCTCTCCTGTCAAAAAGCAAGTAGAGTTAACATTCACACAACACAGTCAAACCTCCACTCAACACTCACCGCAACTGGCTCAGTGATAGAAGCAAGAAAGGCTCTTTTGCAAGGTTTTATTCCAGTAGAGCAGCACCGCAGACGAAGGGAAACCTGGCTAGAAAGAAGGGGAACCATGCGGAGCATGCGGCTTAAGACAGGGAAGGGGTGAGGGGCAGAGCTAAGGGCTGGGCAGAGGGGACTGGCCTCCAGGGAATTGGGGGTTGGCCACCAGGGGTACCAAGCCAGTCAGGGGACAGGGGAAGGAGAAACCAGAGGAAGTTGTGACACAAGTCCATGGGGGAGTTGGTTTTTCCCCCTGGGAGGGCCAACTCCATGGTAAGTAGTTACTGATGTTTTCCAGGGCTGAGGGCTTGGGGATTGACCAAGGGGAGAGAGTTCTTGGGATGCTACATTCCGTGAAAAGCAGTACTTTTTGCTGCACTAAAAGAAAAAGGGTGTTCCTTCGTGGTTTTTTTGTCACTCTTTTGTTAGCTTTTACTTCTGCCAGCAAAAGGGCAAAAAAAGAAGAATGGCTATCACAGAATCAGAGAATTGTAGAATCATTAAGGCTGGAAAATACCTCCAAGATCATCAAGTCTAACCTTTGACCGAACACACTGTGCCAACTAAACTATAGTACCAAGTGCCATGTCTAGTCATTTCTTGAACACTCCAGCGATGGTGACTCCTTTTCTCCAGAAGAAACATCCCCAGATCCCTAAGCTGCTCCTCACAGGACTTGTCCTCCAACCTCCTCCCCTGCTCCGTTGCCCTTCTCTGGAGTCACTCCAGCCCCTCCATGTCCTTCTTGTAGTGAAGGGTCAGAACTGGACACAGCATTCAAGGTGGGGAATCACTAGGGCCAAATACAGGGGACAACCCCTACCCTGGTCCTGCTGGCCACACTGTTTCTGTTATAATATTGCATTTTTTGGTAAAAATTATATGAAGTGAAAGACAACTTTAAAATCCTAGTTGTCCGAGATAGCATCTTACTCATCTTTTCCCCTTTCAATGGCCCATTTCTTCTTCTGTTTCAACATGATTTGGTTCCCCAAAACAATACGTTTAAAGCATCAGAACAAGTTGATCGTGATTTAAAGATATAATGAAAATGTTTACAGCTGCAGTAACCCAAGGAAAAAGTTGAGTAACGAGTAGCACATAGACTCTTTGACAGTTTCAGAGTTAATGTTCTTGTTTATACAATAAACATATCAAAAGTTAATAATTTTTCACTGTCTACATTAGATATTAAAATTCTCTGATGATTCTTCTTAATCCTAAAGTTTGAAACAAGAGCAGAAAATTACATTAATCCATTTTCAGGAAAATTAATGTAATAAAAGATAGAGGTACATCTTGGCAGTGTAACAGTAGCAAAATTTGTGTCCTTGATTTCTAAGACTTTAAATAACTTGAATGCTCATTAGGCAATGAGTTAGACCTTGTCCCTATTCAAGCCCATAAAATATTAAATAAACTGAGTTATTAACCAAAAATATATTTTTTCAGTATCCCCTATTTTGTTCAAAATTGCACTTCCATTCTGTTCACCGTGTTGAAGATGTAAAAACCTCTGTGCCAATTAAGAGGAATAAATTTTCTGGCTAGTTAAGAACCATTCAAGCAATGGTAGTCATGCTCCATTTCTAGCTCCTTCCTAATTTTTATAGGTCTCCTATAGTTTGAGTATGCAACATTTTAGGTAAAGCTCTTATGAAGAGTTAATGAGCAAAACTGTGAGAGGACACAGAAGTGCTCATTCATTATCTCAGTTTGATTTGTAATTTATTTTACTTGTATATAACCATTATCTCTAAAAAATTAACTCGTGTATGCAGAGAATACTATCTCCCTCTTTCTGCTGCTCTTCAGAAGAGGCTATTTTTCTGTGGACTGTGGCCTCCCCCACCCCAAACCCAGCCAGAGCTGATTTTCAGGACAGCTGCTGGATTTGGTTTTCCTTGTGGATACATTCCTCTCCTTATACCTGAGATAATTGGGCAAAAGTACCACCCTTATCTCAAGTTCATGTTAGGTGGCTTAACTCACAGTCGACTTCCAGTCAGGAGGAATATTAGATGAGGAGTGTGCTTTGGTAGTTGCAGCTTCTTTATGCAATTTTGGCATAGTGGCCAAGGTCCTTTTTCAATAATGTTTAAGCCATTACCCATAGCCTTTTAGTCTCTCACAAGCTATTAATTCAAATGTATGTCCAAAACTTACTATTCTTGTGTTATAAGAATAAAGGTACTCCTGGGTCTAAATGTGGGGTCATAGTGGTGACGATCTTCATACATCAGTGAGCAGGATGTCCCTGCCTTGGAAATGTGAGTTTATAATTCAGTGGCTGGGCTACAGTCACTTCCAAAGATTGATTTCTTTCTGATACTATCTAAACCAACCAGGAAAGGAGAATGTAAAAATAAGAGATTATTAGTTACCTTTTTACCCTGAACATAAATCCTTGAAGAATCCAAGGGACATCCAGAAAGATCTATAAGAAGGCCCGAGAACCTTTTTTTATTGTAATATATCTCATCAAGAATGAAAGCAATAAACACACTTAACTGCCAAGCTAAGGAAATCTCATCATTAACTGAACTGCTTAGCAAATGGGCCATTTTAAGTGGTTCAATTCACAAGTCACTCAGGGATGACAACACAGTAGCAAATGCAGGAGGGATTGGGTAGTCTAATCAGGAGAAAAATGATCAGTGATACTTAATGGAGGCAAACTGATACAATAATGAATCCTTAGCAAATGGACCTCAAATGCAACAACACCTGCATGTTAAAATGTGCTATGAGAAACCTCATAAATAGTATCTTCACTGTTTTCATATCAAGATTTAATGTTTATTTGCTTCTCCATTCTTGTTCCAACTTTCTACGGCAACAGAAAATTCACTCAAAAAAATGTCAGTGAAACTGGATTTTCTGAATTTCTTGAATGCTTTGAAAGTTACAAGTTTATAATGTTGGTGGTATTTCCAAAAGGGTGTGAAAGTATTGTCTGGTTAAGTTACGGACTTTTGTTCTGTAACAGCATTATTTTCTTTGCATTAGCTTATATGTGTTGTTTTGGGTTTGTGATAAAAACAGTATGGGTGATATGGGGATGTTTTATTTATTTTATTGCTGAACAGTCCTTACACTGTGTATCGGGTTTGCTTGGCCAAAGCAGGGCTTTAAGGGTAGCTTTTGTGAGAAGCTGCTGTAAGTTTCCCCATGTCCAACAGAGCCAATGCCAGCTGACTTCCAGATGGACCCACTGCTGGCTGAGCCAAGCCAAGCCAAGCCCATGAGTGATGGTGGTAGAGCCTTTGGGATAACATCATTAAAAGCAGGGAAACCACCTGTGCAATGGGAATTGCAACCACTAAAGGAGCAGGAACATGTGACAGCAACAGCTCTGCAGACACCAAGGTCAGTGAAGAAATAGTGGAGGAGGTAATCTGGGAGCCAGAGCAGCTCACGGTGAGGACCATGGTGAAGCAGCTGTTCCCCTGTCAGGCTTTAGGAATGATACTCCTCTGTTGAGCGCCCCCACCACGACTGTCCAAAGCTGTGCATTGGTCTCTTTCTCCCACAACCTGTGGTGAGCCAGGATGGAGTTGAGAATTGGAGGCACAAAAGGCAAAGATCACAGGCGGAGATAAAAATAGTTTATGGAAAACAGCAGTGAGATAAGAAAATTATATGACAGTAATGATAAGTAACAGCAGTGATATCAATAACAAAATTATACGAAAGGCACAGTGATTCACATGCAAATATGCTTACCCCCGACCCCAGGACAATGAACAACATTGGCTTCCCTCTCCCCCCCCCCCCCCCCCCCCCCCATATTTTTCTTGACTGGAAGGAATTCCCCACATGGCAATGACATAAGGTGGTGTGGAATGGCATTGCAGTCCTGGCCACACCCCTCCCAGCTACTGCAAAAAGTTAACCCTGTCCTGGGGAAAACCAGGACACCCCTGCAGCCATGATGGCCCACAGTAGGATAGATATTTACCTGCAACCAGTGGAAAACCCCACATTGGAGCAGGGGAAGAGTGGGAGGAATTTGTCCCGAGCAGAGATGATGTGTGATGAACTGCCTACTGCCCCCATTCCCTGCCCTCTGAGCCATGGTGGGGGAACATGCAGAGAAAACTGGGAGTAATGTTAAGCCCAGGAAGAAGGGAGGGGTGAAGGGAAGGTGTTTTGACAATTTTTCTACTCCGACTTGAGTGATAATAAAATGAACTACTTCTCCAAGTCTGTTTCTCCCAGGACAGTAGCTAGTGAGTGATCTCTCAATGTCTTTGTCTTGGCCCATGAGCCTCTTTTATATTTTTTCTCGCCTGCCCAGCTGAGGAGGAAGAACGATAGAGTTGCATTGGTGGGCACCTGGCATCAACCATGATCAATCCACCACCCAGTGTCCAGGATGCCTGTTTCTTGTAGTCCCCATCCTAGGAAGTAAGCTGGGGATCCACAAATAGGGAGGGGTCACAGCTGACCCAATCAATCAGACAGATATAAGACTTTAAGACATGGATCTGTTAGAGTGAGTCCAGAGGAGTCATGAAGATAATCAGAGGTTTGGAGCACGTCTCCTATAAAGATAGGCTGAGAGAGTTGGGGTTCTTCAGCCTGAAGAAGAAGAGGCTCAGAGCAGACTTTCCAGCAGCCTTCCAGTAACTCAAGGGGGCCTATGAGGACGCTGGAGAGAGACTTTTGACAAGAGCATGGAGGGATGGGACAAGAGGAAGTGGCTTTGAACTGAAAGAGGGTAGGTTTTAATCAGATATTAGAATGAACCTTTTTATCCTGAGTGTGTTGAGACACTGGAATGGGTTATCCAAGGAAGCTGTAGGTGTCCCATCTCTGGAAATGCTCAAGGCCAGTTTGGACAGAGCTTTGAGCCTCTTGCTCTAGTGGAAGGTGTCCCTGCGCATGGCAGGGGGCTCGAACTAGATCATCTTTAGGGTCCTTTCTAATCCAAACCATTATATGGTTCTGTGACATTCCGTGCCATATGTATAATTAGAGCTCTGGGCTAGGAGATGTTCAGAGTTAAGAAATTTGTCTTTCCAGGTAACTGTTACCTGCTTTCCAGCAATTGGCTAAACATTGCCTGTGGTTATGAAGTACTGAGTGAATTCCTTATTTTTCTTTGGCTGCACAAACATCTTTCTATTATTTATTAAATATTTATTATTTCTTGTTGTGTTATCTCAAGTCACAAGTTTTCTCACTTCTGCCCTTTGAAATCACTTCCCACTCCCACTGTGGGAAGTGAGCCAACAGCTATGTGGATCTTGGTTGCCTACCAGGCTTAACTCACAAAGCTGTAAAATGGGTACCTATTGCAGCAGTACAACCTATACTTTTTATATAAAGCAGCCAGGTTGCCTGTATTGTTAACAGGTGTTTATGAAAACATTGAAGAAAACCTCTGAGCTTCCAAGTCTTTACAAGAGCTGCTTTGTGAGCGCTGGGTGTAAGGGAGTAACCAATTCCCCAAAATTCTGTTCTAGCTTTGGACAGTCATTTGGGTTCCACTTCACCAGTGATAAAACCTGGTTTTCTGCTTAAAGTACTTTTTAGTATTTCCAATTAAATTTCTAAAATACTCATTATTCTTAAGCAGACTGCCCCATGTAACTTCTGATCTTAAAGGTCAAAACTCTGTCATTTATGCAGATTTATGGCAATACAATAATTATTTTTACTGAGACATGATCAGATTTGACATGTTTATTTTCTCACAAACATGCATGCACATTTTCAACACGGTTTCAGTCTTAAATTATTTTATAATTTACATAAGACCATCTATTTCTTATACATTTCAGAATGAAGATGGGCAAAAAAAAAAAGAAGGGAAAGGGGAGGAACAAAGAGGGGGAGAGAGAAACCGTGACTGTAGAAGAAAACACAAACATACATGTACAAATGGTCAAATGGTGGATTTAGTATTATTTCTCTCTCTGTCCAAAAGAACTGCTGCTAGAAAATTTTATAACAAAACAAAATTCTATGCTCCAAAATATATCCTTTCTGTCAAGTCTTTTGAAGTCTGAAGAAAGATACTGATGAAATGAAAGCAGAGGGTATTCAATTCCATTTAAGACTATTCACTGTAGAAAATGTTATTAGTTTTCTTTACTTTTTATATAGAGAGAGTGAATTTAATTCTATAATTAAATTAATTATAGAATTAAATTTAATTTAATTACTATATTGGAAGTTAATTTAATTACTATATTGGAAGAGGGTATCTCTATTTTACTTCTTGGGGGAAATTTTTCACTAGCATTAAGTAATCAATAAAAAATAAAACATCCTATTAAGGTATCATTTTAGTGCACAAATTAGTCAGGTGCAAAATGAATAGTTTAGGAAATGTCTAATTAGCTTAATACCTAAAATATGAACCAGTTAACAGTCCAGAACATGTTTAATTGTCTATTTCAGATTGAAGACAATTACAATGCCAATTAGTTATGGATAATTGGACACTGGTTGCTACCATATGTAACACTTTGATTTATACGTCACAGATACAATATTTTGATTCATCAGAACATCTCATTTTATGTATTTATTTTTCAATGCATTGTAAATAACTGTTTCCTAAATGTTACTCTGCACTTCTCTTATTTAAATGACAATTTCTTCTACCAAGAAAATGAGCAGGTGTTCTTCACTGCTTGATTGAAATTGTTTGGAAATTTCAATCTTCAGTGATTTTGTGACACTTTCAAAGTGGAAAATGGTAGAAAATGTCACTGAAGTGATTATATATATTGTTATTGCTGGAGGGAAATCAAAATGTGGCATAAAGAGAATTCAAAAGTGAAGATAAACACCAGTAAAAGAGAGGCGGAAATGTATTTAAAAACATATGAAGCATATGGATTGAAGCTGTAAGCAAAAAATCTTTTGGGATGTGTGGGGTGTTTGTACTTTAAACACAAGATATTTGAAAACATTTTCTACTTTTTTTACTTACTGAATTGAGATTTATCATCATCTCTTTTTATCTTTAAAAATATCTTGTCATGTTGCCAAAAATACTAGCTTCGTAATTGAAAGACAACCTGTTTTTTAAAAAGTTACTTTCACAGAATCACAGAATATTCTGAGTTGGAAGAAACCCAAAGTAAACATGGAGTCTGACTCTTAGTCCTGCACTGGACAGCTTTAAGAGTCACACACATGCCTGAGAACACTGTCCAAACACGTCAGCTCTGTCAGGCTTGGTGCTGTAGCTATTTTCCTGTGGACCACATTCCAGTGTCCAACCAGTCTCTGGTTGAAAAACCTTTTTCTAATATCCAACCTAAGCCTCCCCTGACACAGCTTTAGGCCATTCCCTTGGCTCCTGTCACTGGTGACCACAGAGAAGAGGTCAGGATCTGCCCCTCCTCTTCCCCTCGCATGCAGTTGTAACGGCACTGAGGTCTCCCCTCAGTCTCCTCCAGGCTGAACAGACCAAGCGCCCTCAGCTGCTCCTTGTACGGCTTACCCTCAAGGTCCTTCACCAACTTTGTAGGTCTCTTTTTGATACTCTCTAAAAGTTTCCTATCTTTTTTATATTGAGGTGTCCAAACCTGTCCCCTAGCACTCAAGGTGAGGCCACCCCAGCTCAGAGCAGAGCAGGACAATCCCCTCCCTTGCCCGGCTGGTGATCCTGGGCCTGATGCCCCCCAGGACAGGGTTGGCCCTTCTGGCTGCCAGGGCTCTGCTGACTCATCTTCAATTTTTAATCGGCTGGGATTCCCAGATCCTTTTCTGTGGCACTGCTTTCCAGCATCTCATTTCCCAGTCTGTCCCTATATCCAGGCTGGCCCCACCCAGGTGCAGAATCCAGCACTTTCCCTTGTTGAAATTCATATGGTTGATAATTGCCCAATCCTCTAATTTGTCAAGCTCTCTCTGCAGGTCATAATTGCACCAAAAGGAAAGGGAACCCAAATCAAGGAAAGGGAAAGCTTTAGGGTCTTTGGCTGAATGCATCTCTGGTTTAAACAAATCCATTTTTAATGTGCCAATACTTAAATCTACAGTACAGAGGCTCAGCTATCTTAGATCAAAAGCCATCCTCACCACATCTAGTCCTGATTCTCACCTGTGGACCCACAGTATAGCACAGTGCGAGGAAGGTGCCAGATGCTTGGGGCTGGGGCTGCCTCAGTGTCCCCCTGGCTGCCCTGCTTTGGGCTCGGAAGGCAGGACTGACCCTGGCTGCCCAGCCACCCCACTAAGGCCCTGATGCTCTCAGATCCCAGGAAGCTGGCAGCTCCTGCTCCAAACCCTTGTCCCTGGTCTCTAACTGCTGTCAAGTTGTAAGGAACTGTGTGAGCAAAAGGTGTGCAAGAACTTCAAAATTAGAGACAGAATTGTAATTACTGAGAATAGTTAGCCGCTCAAGTATTTAGGAGGAATAGGTGCATAAAAGGATACAAAACCTTAAGAATAAAACCCCAGGGCACCAGACAATAATAACTCAGAAACCTTGAGGATATGCCTGACATAAAGAGCCCTCATAGAGTTTGGCTTGTCTTCACTTGATTGAGCACTGCCTGAACATTAAAGGCTCATTGTGTCTCCCATCAGGGGTTGTGAGCATATTAACATTACACTAACTCATTAGGCTGAGCTGTCAGTTGTGTGCATTAGCCGATAAATAACTGATTTGTACATTTAATTTGTGTATCTCCAGTTTGTTGAAAGTGTGTTTCCAAGTGGTAAAAATAACAAAAAAAAGGGATTCAGAAATGGATGATTAAAATATTTTCAAATCCTTAGTCATAGATTGAGACTGAGCACAATTGATGGTACTGTTCTAATTTCTATCAGCATAGTTGTTTTCATTACAACAAAAAAATCAATGTGGATTTATGAAAAAAATTCTTTTTTATCAGTGGAAAACTTTCAATCATTAATTATTATTAATTCAAATTTGTTTGTTTGAAGATTTTTTTTTCCAAGAACATTAAATTTCAGTTTCCTTTCCTCATCAATTCATTTGAGATAAAAATATTTCATTTTTTCACATAATTTTAAGATTTAGGTATGACTGATTTTTGTGGTGTTTATGTTTATGTTATGTCCATATAGAGTGAAGTTACTATGCCTCTGCTATCTGAATGTTCATAGTAAATTATGTAACAGTTTTGACTTGGCTCAAAAATGTTCTTCATCTCAACAAAAGTTCCTGTATTGCTTAGATATCTCAGAAGGTCTTATCCTGCTGGATTTTTTTTTCATCAGAATATACAATTGATTTGGTCATTCTGGAAAAATGAATTAATTCCCCTCAAAGTATATGAATTTTTTTAATAGCAATCTGATCAATAAGTAAATTAAGCTCACATAAGAAGTGTCCTTTTTGTCAGTGCCCTAAAAGTGAGGCAGTAAATTAAACAAGGATACAAAAACATGGAACTCTGTTATCCATTACAGAAATTTGTGTAGAAAATATCTTGCTTCTACTGGAGAGAACAATAAATATCACCTTAACAACCAGTATGAAATTTTCACTATACAAAAACTAATGAATAAAGTTTCCTATGAGTAGTTGCATTTTTCTCCGAAGTTCAACAATATTTTAGAAAGGTGAACACAAAAGACACTGGCTTATTTTAATCAGAACCATATCTCTGTCTAATAAAGTAAGGAAAGTACTGACTTCTGAGAGACACTCAAAAAATAAGTGGATTGGGAAAATGTTTACTGAACTTGTTTTAGGAGGACAAATTATTGAGTTGATCTAATTGCTTAGTTCATTTCTTTTTATGTTTTATTTGTCAATACATTGTTTTTCTCCTCTAAAAATGAATTAATTTATTTTTAAACAGCGATTCTTGGAAATATTAAAAACAAAAAACCAAAAAAAATCAACTCAACCAAACCCACCTTTTTTTTCTGAAAAAGAAAGGTCTACTTGTCTCTCTCATTTCTTCACTCTGAAAGAGTGCATGACAGGATTTATGACCCTTCTATCTTTAAAAAAGCTGAAGATGGTTAACAGTCATGCAAATAAATGCAAATATGACATTTGACATCTTAGGGAAATACAAAAGTATCATTGAGTAACTGTGGACTAAGAAAAGATCTGCAAGAAATCTTTCTGCAGCACACATAAATCGTTGCCAAACAAATGCTAATTCAAATCTTAACATTTTTATACTCTCAAGGTAAAAGGTGATGTCATTTGAAGTCATTACCTGTTTTTATTTCAGAAAGACACTTTTATGTTGGCTTCATCTGACTCCCGGAAGACTGAATTGGGATTTCTAGCAGCACAGGTAGTGATGTTTCTGAGGTTAACAGCCCTGGCTCCTGGAAAGCTGATCCATCTATGGCACAGCAGCTTGATCCATGCCTGCTCCCAACTGAGTGGGAATTTGTGAGCAGGTCAGCCTGTGAGTGGATGTCTGGGAGCATGTGAGGGTGTGAGTTTTCAACTCAGGATTATAAAAACTCAAGACATCTAACTTTGTCAGCCTCACAAATCCTTAAGGAGACACCACACATAGAAATCTGAACTGGGATTTTTCTCAGTTTAAAATGAAAACATTGGAATCTGGTCAAAGCTTGGTGCTGTTTGGTTATACTTATATATACAGATAGGGCCAAACACAGAGATCATTTACTGATCTACTGCTGTTATTTGCCATGATGCTGTTATTTTATACTTCTATCTCTATTTAGGTTATTCCATAATATTTTCCTTGAATAGCTACCAATAGTTCTTCATTTTCTAAGTTATTTACAAAGGGTTTTAACTCTTAGGTGGCCACTCTCTGATAACATATGCATGCAGTTCTTACAGTGCATCTATCTTTGATGAAAGCTATTCTTAAAGCTGTACTTAAATTAGATATGCAATCATGTTTCTTGACTTGCTGAGACTTAATCACCAGTGCCTCTCACCTCCCATAGAGATTTACAAAGCAAAAGTTTAATAGTGGTGTATCTTAGTGTTGCAGGATAGTAAATTGATGGGACATCATCAATCAGCAATAGGTAAAGACCAGGACTGTTCAGTTTTGGAATTAGGATGCCATTGTAAATGTCTAGAAAAAGGCAGGAACAGTAAAAAAGTCTGGTTCTATACAGATTACAGTTTTTTCACTTTCCTAATATGTTTGTGATTTTTCTAAATATTTAAATTAATTCTATTTTGTAGTTTAAAGCTTTTTTTACATGATGTATCAGTTATCTTTTGCAACATAGTTTTTTTCTGCAGAACTATTGAAATATTTTCTCCTAATGGAACAATACATGCAAAGCAATGTTAAACATATAGTTTATTTTGCACCCATAAAGGGTTTACCAAGTTCATTATATTTAAAAAATATGTAAATCCTTGATCACTACTTTTTCTTGACTACATTATTTTTTTAATTCTGAGTTTCTCTTGTATCTGAAGTGAGGTTGATTGGGTACAAGTACCAGCATTGTTTTTCTGCCTGTTTGCTTCCAGTTGTTAAATGTCTTCCCATGCATCAGAACTGGTAAATATTAGCAAATTACACAGCAATTTAATTATTCAAATGAAGGCTTATTCATTTTGGTTAATATTTGGGAACTATCAAAAAATATCTAAACTGATATAGCTGGGCGTTATATCCCTGCTATAATCAGTGAAATGAGATAGGAAACTCAAAGGCCAATTTTCATCCCTTAATAAGAGTACTTTGCTCAACTGAAACAGGACCTGTTAGTCACTGACGCTGTCACTGTCTTCTTTCCCTTTAATTGTTTACTCTTTCAAAATATTGTCATTTTAAGGGCTCCAAAGTGATATAACTTTTCCTATCCTCTGACCAATCTTCAAAATGCTTTGTTACAGCTTCACTCAAAATAGCTTTCAGGATCTCACAAGCTAACAGCACAGAGAAAATGCCCTATAATCCCCCTAACTCTTCCATAACTGGAAAACTGAGAGACAGGCATATAATTTATTCAGAAACTTTAGTTCAAGGAAATACAAAACTCTTCAGAAAAGTTAGATAAACTACCCAGCTACAAATCATGCTGTACTGTATTTTGAATTCACTTGTCACATAAAAAGCCACATAAAATGTCTATCTATCCAGAGTGTAGACACACTCAATACTGTACTCAATAATAATGAACCTCTCAAAGAAGAGGGGGAACACTTGAAACTTGGTTTTCCTATGTCCTGAAAGACTCCATTAAGCACTGAGCTATTCTGGAGGATACAGATGTCCTGCAGGTGTAAATTTAAATAGCTGTTATGTTTGTGGAGTTCCATCACCAGCTTCTGCCTGGAACATAGTGCCATTGAGCACAATGCTCTAGCTGTGTCCATCCAGCCAATTCCTAATCCACTAAATGGTTCACCCTTCAAGTCTGTATCTCTCCAATTTAATCACCTATTGCAATACAGCATAAGAGTGTGAAGGGAAGAGAAGGAGCCGCTACCTCCTTCTGCATTGTTCAATACCAGGGAAGTATCAGGGAAGCTGATGTTTTATTTATGGTACTATATGTTTGTTTCCTTTAGAAGTCAACTTATGTAGAACTCTGTCCTGGATAAGGATGTGCTGGTATATGTCCATGTATAGGTTGCAGTTTTGTAGAAGTGTTGCTGCTTTGTTACTATAATTGTCTATTCCCCACTCAATTTCAAGGAGACTGGAGGTCAAATGATCATAAATGTACTCTAATAAATTCCAGTTTCTTGTTTTAACAAGTGAAATGGTTAATGAGGTATCTCTAGCAGAACATATGAGCTAGTGATTTTGAGGGGGAATATGTATTTTATTTTCTCCTTTGTTTTTTTACCTACATTTAGAAATACAATCCAGAAGTTTTGTCAAGGAAAATTGTGCCTTATTTTGCCTCTTCTACGCTCCCCATATTTTATCTCTCTTCGGTATTCAATGACTGACAAATTCACTAATTCTTATAATGTTTTAGGAGAGATAGCTTTTGCTGGTCAAAGGAGTGAGGTGCTTTCCTTTCATCCACTCGACCCTGTTAGAAAAAAAACCCTAAATCTATATAAAGAAAGGCCCATAAACAGTAAAGAGAACTAAAAATGTGGTTTTCTAAGGAACTCTGAATGGTCTGAAATCCAGTAGGGAATAAAAGAAGCATTCATTATACTTCTCTGCCTTCCTTTGGGCTAGTTCTGCCCTGCCAGATTTGCAGGACCTCTGCAGAAATAGTATGTACTTTTCATTTGCCTTCAATGTTCCTGGCAGCAGTTTTGTCAGGACTTTCACTGATTTGTATGCACTTATAATCAAAAGCTTTGTCTTCTGGCTGTATAGGGAAGCCATAATATTCATGTACAGAATATGTTTTTCATTAGCACAAAGTGCATATGTTCTTGAAGGGAATGTATACTAATATCTCCAGGCATTGCAGCTGACAGAGGGTGCTTTAAATTCTCTCACATGAAAAGGTGTATTGTACATGAAAAGTACAGTTGTAAGCAATCAAATATTTTAAGACTGTCAAAAAAGAATGTATCCACAAAAGAAATCCTATCTCTATTATTTGAAATGTTTATTATATACTGATATCACAAAAAGAAAATATTCGAGATAACTTGAGAAAATATTAAAATAAGTATGTGGACATTTGGATGGGCTTGAAAATGAAGAAAAATTTTCTTTGGGGATATTTTCCCAAGAATTCTTTTCTGAGCAACCATTTCAAATTATTAGCAGTGTTCCAGATCTTCAAATAAAAACCATTAATCCTTTTGAAGGAGACAGATTTTTTTCAGGCTTTCAAATAAATACTTGAATTAAAATCCTATCTGGAACAAACCAATAATTAATAGTTATATGTCTCTTTTAAAAGTAAAGTAACTAAATATGATATGATGCAGATAGAGTAATACAGTTGTTTTCAAGGACAATGTGATGCCTATGGACTTAAAATTAACAAAGTTAAAGTAAAAATAAGTTTATATACCATTTGACATGAAAGATAGAAAAGTATTCAGTAAATTAAAAAAACCCCAATTTTTATCCTTTTTTTTAATACTGCCTTCTGTTAAGACATATATTTAAGGTCTCAGTAATATTATATAAATTAATCAAGGACTTTTAACACCAGATGTTGAGTGACATATATAATGTTTCTTCTTTGCTCACACTTCTTTGAACTCTTCGGACTTTTTAGCCCATAACAATGGTCTAGATCAAACAGTAACTAGGGGCAATTGCAGTACATTCTCTTCAAGTTGTGTACACATTGATACAAATTCAATGAAAGAAAAATTTTAACAGAGACTCTTTGAATGGCTTTTGTTTTGTAATATTTATTTATAGAAAAGCTATTGGCAATAGCAGATGTGTTTAACAAGGGCAACACAAGACCAAGAAAAAATGTCTTTAAATGGGAGATTTAAGTACTACTTATGTTTTATTGTTCTGATATTTTTTCTTGGTTTTTTTTTGCAAAGAAATGATGGAAGATTCAAATTCTCTGTCTCCATCTCCTGGCAGACAAGAACTGAAAAAAAATGTGGACTAAAATCCATGAAGCTGAGGCATAAAAATTATGAGGAAGTAAATTTCTGTTTCTTGACTTAGTTGCAGATTTTCCCCATTTTTATAATCATTTCAAGCTACTGTAACATAGAGAAACAGAAAGCAATGACAATCTTATGCAGACAGACTCAAATCACATCGGAGCTCTTCATCACCAATTTTCCATCCGAATAAAAAAGGGTTACACCTTTTAATGTACAAGTCAGCAATAAATGAGGATTTGAGGATTTGACAATTAAAATAAAACATTATTTCATTTCCATTTGTAAATGTGGTTTAATGTATTGCCAATAGGCAAATTATGAATTTTCAAAATTTTTACACATTGTATGTCTCCAATCTTTTCCCAAGTATTCTCTACTAATTTTCATTATTAGCTCTATTTCAGAACACAGTATAAAAAAGGTGAAAAGAATAAGGAATATATCATTTCATACATTAAAGATCAAAACATGTGTATCATTATTAATATGACGATTAACATTTATATTTGTATGTGACATTAGCAAAACAGGGGAATGGGAAAAAGATTTTGTTGTAGATTTTTTCACTTATAAAATATTCTTTTTGAAGAACAGAGAAAATGCAAATGAATTCTCTAACTGACCTTTACCAAAAAAATTGTGGATTTTGTTGTCTTAGAGAGTATTTAATAAAACAGAGAAAACATGAAAATGTCACCTTATGACTTAGTTCTCTAGGATGCATTTAACTCATCTCATTTGATATTCCTCCAGAGGGTAAAAAAGACTATCAACAAGGTTAGAACTAGTATTTTACTCATATAGAAAGGAAGAATTATACCAGCATAGGTTTTACCACTGCCTATCTCAGTTCCAGCTTACACACAGAGTGATAAATAAGATTTATAGAGATAGACTACCCAGTTTAATGAGTGCTTTGAGATACAAGGTACTAGAGGAAAGGTTGTTTTTAGAAACATGCACTACTGATATTGATTTAAGAAATAGACATATACTTTGAAAATTATAAATAAGAGTAAGAAAACATTGACGTTTTCCACAGACAGAAGTTCTGAGTTTATGTTTTCTGTAATATTTAGTCAGTATTGCAGTAATGAAGTTTAAATCTTACTGTCAAATATCAAGTCTTCCTATCAAATAGGAAATAAGTTTCCAAAGTCACATTTCTATTTATCATAGATAAACACATTCACAGAAACATACTATACAAGACTGTCACTGTCAGACCACTAATTACAAAATATTAGGGGTCAATTTTCCACATTAACATTAATGAAAATTCTACACAGTCATTGAGCAAAGTGTTATTGTGTGATAATAACACACTGAGGAAGACTCTAAATCATCTCAATGAAAGCCTATTCACACCTACAGTGGGTGCATCATTACTCTCTAACACCTGAACACCGTCAGTGGGATTCTAAAACTCATTTCCACTATATGAAGTGCAAGGAATTATTACTGAGGATATTAGAATATTTTCTTACTACCTACCTTAGAAACTTTTTAAAAAATCTTCCCTTTATTAATTTAATCACACTGGATATGGGAAATGTTTGCAGATACAAATAAGTGTATGCTTCTTTTAGCCTACTGTTTTTACAGATTCATGAATTTTTGTTATATTATTCAGTGTTTTGCTGGCATTGCTTTTAACTTCCTATATGCCTCCACTAAAAATAAAATATATCAATCAACAGTGCAAGGCTTGTGAATGCAATGTAAAGAAAAAATCGGAGTAGCTGGAGCTCAACCATGTTATTTCTCGCTCAAGAGATCAATGAGACTAGAATGAGTGTGAAGCACAGCTATTCCGAGTAGTTTTCTATGAATATATATATGAACATAAATCTCTCCTATGAGTTGTGAAAAAGAAAATAAATTTGGATGCTTATTTAAAGTATAAAATGATTGTTTAGTATGTGACTTTGAAAGTTTTCACCTTAAAACTTGAAAATAGTTGTTACTGAGCTCTTCTGCCTCAGCAAAGAACATGCTTTGCTTGCAGAGCTGCACTAGGAAAAGTGAAATTCTTTTGTTCTTGTTTTCATCCCCGATTCAGAGATCCCCAGGCAAAAGAAAAACAATAAAGATCCTCTTTGGCTAATAGAAATTAATGTATGTACTTAATATAGCTAGTATATTTAATACACATTTTTCTGCTGTGTCAGCCTCCGCTATATTTTTATATTTTTATAATTTAATATGAGATTTTTCATATTATATTTCACTTACCAGCAGAAATACATTATCACATAGTAAGCAAATTGGGCAGTCACCTCTCCAGCTTCATAACTCCAGAAGACTTAGACTGGTTTTACACAATTTATCAGATACAGACTTTTTCACCCTGTGTTTCACTTATTTCTAGTTACAGCCTCATTCAGATGGTATAAATAGATTTTAGATTTGTGCATCAAAGCATCAATTTGTAGTGACTTTGTCACTGAATATGCAATGTGACATACATCACCTGTCACATGCAAGGATGAATTTAACATGGGGACACAACACAATTCCATCTGACAGGCAAGAAATTTCACTTTTCTACTCCTTCCATACTAAATTTCATACTGTAACTGAGTCTTAATTTGCTGGGGTAAGTGTCTCCACCTCAGAAAGATACATTCCTTATTTTACCTGAAAAGATCATGGAATAAATGCTTCTAGAAGCTGTACTAAGACCCATGGAGGACAAGGAGATGATTTGAGAGAGACAGTGCAGCTTCACCAAGGACAATTCCTGCCTGACCAACCCAGTGGCCTTCTGTGATGGAGTGACTACCTCAGTGGACTGGGTCAGAATGGTGCAACAAATGTCATTTACTTGGACTTCGTAAAACCTTTGACACTGTCACCCACAACATCCTCTCTCTGCATTGGAAAGAGATGGATTCAATGTGTGCAGTGTTTAGTGGGTTAGGAATTGGTTGGATGGTCACATCCAGAGAGTAGTAGGCAATGGTTCAGAGTCCTGACAGAAGTCAGTGACAAGTGGTGTCCCTCAGGAGTCCATATCTTCATTAATGACACAGACAAAGGAATCAAGTCCACTCTCAGCAATTTTGCAAACAACACCAAGCTGGGTGTTGTGGTGACACACCTGAAGGACAGGATGCCTTCCAGAGGGACCCAGACAAGCTTGAGAAGTGTCCATGGGGAATCTCATGATGTTTATCATGACCAAATTCAAGGTGCTGCACCTGGGTCAGGCTGGAGATGAACAGATCCAGAGCAGCCCTGCTAAGAAGGACTTGGGAGTGCTGGTGGGTGAGAGGCTTAATATGAGATGACATCATGTGGGCTAGAAAGCCAATTGTTCCTGGGCTACATCAAAAGCATTGTGGCCAGCAGGGCAAGGGAGGTAATTCTGCCCCACTACTCCACTCTGGTGAGAACCCACCTGCAGTGCTGCATTCAGCTCTGGGGCCCTCAGAAGAGAAAGGACATTGATGTTTTGGAGCTAGTCCAGAGCTGGCCAACAAGATGGTCAGGGGGATAGAACACCACTCCTTTGAGAGGAGGCTAAAATAACTGAGATTGTTCATCCTGGAGAAGAGATGGTCTTTAGGTGACGTAATTGCAGCCTTCTGGTACTTGAAGGGAGCCTACAAGAAAAGCCAAGACTTTATTATAGGGCACATAGTAACAGGAGTAAGGAGAATGACTTTATATTGAAAAAAAGTAGGTTTAGATTAGATGTTAGGAAGAAGTTCTTTACTGTGAGGGTGATGAGGCACTGGAACAGTTCGCTGAGCAAAGTTGTAGATGCCCCATCCCTGGCCATGTTTAAAGCCAGGCTGGACTGGGCTTTGAGCAACCTTGTCTATCAGAAAATGTCTCTGCCCATGGCAGTGGGGCTAGAACTAGATGATCTTTTTCAATCCAAACTTTTCTATGATAATGTGATGATTCTGTGATCATCACCATTAACAAGTCCATTTTTTAATTTGTGTTTTATATGAGCTGGTTCCTTCATCAATTTGATGACTGATGACCAGAGGATGGAATCAGTGTTATGTAGTTTCAAGGGGACATAAATTCCTGCAGACCTAGGTAGGAACTGAGTAATGACTTCAATAACACTAATGTTTCCCAAATTATGAACATATATCTTTAAAGAAAAAATCCTTTGAGTATGCTATTATTTGAGTATACATCCTTGAGTATTTCAGGATCAGAACCTTAGTTATACCTAGGAAAGGCAGAAACCACTAATGGGTCCATGAGTGCCTTATGTAGTATCTAGATAAAAGTAACATATTACACAAGACTCAAGAAAACATGCTGTTATTTTTCTTCAATGCACATAATTATCTATTCTGTAATTCCAAAGCTAATGTTTTGAAAATAGTTTCTACAAAAAAACCCTTCAGTTATTATATTTATAAATATAATAAATACTTACGGTGTCATTTTATGATAATTATATTTTTATGCCTTTTTGCCAAGGCATTGAGTTTACAGCAATTCTTACTGGTTTTGTTTAAAAGGTGGCACTGCAATTCTTACCTCGCTGCTTTCGTCATAGTCTCTGGCACCTCTGATTACGACATGTCACTTTCAAAAGATGTGCAACAGACTTTCTAGCTAGAGATTATATCCAGGGTCTGCAAAGCTGTCAGAACTGCACAAAACATACGGTACAAGGGCACTTATCTCAATAACAGAAAACAAGAGAAAATGTTGGTCACATGACTGCATGAAAAATGACTGCGATAGATTTTCCTTCATTTTCTTCTGATGGTAATAGGGGTATGAAGGTTGTATAGCCAGGTGACTGCTTACTCATTGTATAATGCAGTTAATGAGCTGCCTTTCTGACACTAGTATAATCTGTCTGGTTCCTGATGTACTATAGCACACGCATTATTTCACTGAATGATTTATGGGATCTCTATTATGTTGTAATGCATTTTCTAGGGATGATAGATGAGATGGATTATTTTGAGTTTCCTAGCATATTGTAGTTTTATGCATCAAAAATGTGGTTTGCTTATAAGACATCATATCTCATTAACCAATGAGAACAATTTTGTTGACAGGTGACCCTTCATTAATTAGACATTTCCTTTTCCTTGTTATACCCTTCTAAATATCTCAAATTTTTTCTATTGTTTACAGTCTTTCTTGTTGCTTAATTTCTATGCACAATACTATAGTATGGTATTTAAATATCAGCTCATAAGGATAAAATGCTAGCTTTTGAAAGAAAAAAGAATTAATGCATTTTGGGTTTTTTTATTCATTCATTCATTCATGAGCAATTATTAGTCTAGATTAATTTCCTAAGGAAAAAGGTCTTGTCCTTAAATTTTACATTGATGTGTCAGTGTCTGAGAAGGAGATAGGTCTCAAAATTGCTAAATTTCTTCAACTTTTGTGAGTATTCTTAACTGGCGCTAGTTGAGAGGAAAGACACTGTAAGTAATCTCATTATGGTAACTAAGTCTCTCTTTTTCCCTGTTGACAATATGACTTGTTAATTAGCATTATCTCAAATAGACAAATTGCATATTCTTTTTGCTCAGGAAATGCAGTGGGAGAGAGAAAGAATTGGGAAATTGAAGGGAGAAGAAATCAAAGCAAGGGAGAGCAAAGGTCAATATGCAAGGAAAAGTGTTTAGGTAGCATGGGCTTTTAGAAACATGCATTAGACCTCAAGTTCTCTCACTGGGAGGATGTGATACAAAGCCAGACAGATCTTGAGATATAACTGGTTTGTTCACACGCTGTGTATATACCTAGAACCAGAGAATCACAGAAACACAGACTTAGAATGGCTTGAATTGGAAGGGACCTTAAAGATCATCCGGTTTCAAAGCCTGACAGTGGCAGGGTTGCCACCCACCGGATCAGGTGACTCAAAGCTCCATTCAGCCTGGCCTTGAACTCTTCTAAAGATGGAATATCTGCAGCTTTTCTGGGCAATCCATTTCAGTGCCTCATCATGTCCACAGTAAAGAATTTCTTCCTAACAAGTAATCTAACGTATTCTCATCTCTAAAGCTGTGGGTTTGGTTGTTTTAAACACAAACTTACTAAGTGGAATGCAGAAACAACAGAGAGAGATCTTAGAACAAGCCAGCTGTCAGTATTCTTCTGACTGTGGTTCTCCTTTTCAGTCCTGCACTCCAGTCCAAGCATGGTCTGAGTCCAGGCATTGGTACAAACTCTTGGAGAAATCCCACAATGGGCCTCCATGCTACTAACACCGTGCTTGTGTTTTGGTTTTTCTTTCTTTCCAGCATCAGATATTCCTCTGAATTACCCATACTCCTCTGGTTTTGAGGGAGACTTAGCCTTTGACTTCCTATTGACACTTCCACTTAACATAGTGGAAAAAATTAATTTTGGCCAGTTATATTGTTTTGATGAACCACTACACACAGTTCTTGTAATATAAACTACAGTGTTATTGAAATATGGTCTTAGCTCTGCTGCTTCTGGTTTTCCATTCTTTTCCAATGCATGTTATGGTTCACAGCAAGCTGATAAGTAATATTTTAAATAATTATAAGATTTCCATACTACTCAGTGTAAAGGAGGGTCCTTTGAGGTGCACTATCCATTTAAACTTACAGAAAACAAATATTTTCCCATTGTGTAAGTATGAAGTAGGCTAAGTGGAGAGTAATAAAATGTTTGGTAAGTTTTTTAAATTATGTATGAAAAATCAGTTGAGTATTTTTACATCCAGAATAAGACCAACAAAACTAATCTAGTAAAAAATGTCTCTGACCAATGCAAGGTGATGCAGAACCAGAGGAATTTTAAAGGTCCCTGCCAACACAAACCATTCAATGATTCAATGATTCTGTGATTCTAAGTCAATCATAAGTCAATATCTAAGTCATCATTTATCATGTAAATGGACTGATGGCTAAACAAACATAATCAGCATTCATTTTGAGTGCACAAAAAAAGTACAGCTGGGCAGAGTTTGGTACAAGGTTGGACTCAATGATTGCGGAGATATTTTGCGACCTGAAGAATTCTGTGATTCCATTAGCCTACAGATATTTTTCACAAATAAAATGGATGAAAATTGGTAGCTGTACCTAAAGTTCTCTCATGTTTTTTTCCATGATTTAAAAAAGAAAAAGGCAATTCTAGGAAATCCTACTGAGAGACTTTGGAAATGACAAAATATCTGGGTTTATGTTTTTAATCTTGTTCTACTGCTTAGACTCTGTTTGTTTTTAAATTAGAAATTTCCAGAACTGTTACCATATAGTCAAAATGCACAGTATCCTGAAATGTTAGGACTTGACATGTGGGGACTATACAAGTTTAAAAAAAAATTACAATAAATATTTATTCCACTAATTTATAGTGATATGCACTTCTAAAATAAATGTAGTATAAGTTTTTTTACAATAATACAAATATTTTCAAATTTTAACTATTATGTCTCTTTGATAAGACATAAATTTTCAATTAGATAGTAGAATAATTTTATTTCCATGACAGTTTAAATTTAGTTTATCTCAGAAAAGCAGCAAAAAACAAATACAGTAAACTTACCATAAATATATGTAAATTACATAGTTGTCATTAACAAATAAAGACCCAACATTTCCTCATATTTTTCCCTTGCAAATTAAAAATGATGATAACAACCACAGTTTATCCAAAATACCAAGTATGCTAAGAAATGAGATTCCATTTACTTATGACAGATTATATTGTATATTTACAGACTGTGAAATCTTTTGAATTCTAGTCCCAAAATAAAAAGACACAAATTTATCCATTATCCATTTAGACAGCTAGTAAATCCAACCTTCCCCTTAGTTTCCTCAGTACAACAGACAGAAAATAAGTTTAATAGTATTTCCAGAGGTTAACATACTCAGCCCTTCGTGAACGAAGTTGTAAAGTGAATGAGTTCCAGAATAAAGAACACTCACAGAGAATTGCTCTTTCACTTTACTTCTCTTAGAAAAACCTTTCATTTGGGGAGAAGCAAGTGGGGATGATTTTGCTGCAAAGAAAGTGGAGTCCAAGTTAGACTTCAGAAGCAACTTACTATCTGATTTGGCATAAGAAACTTTATTTTTAGATCTAAAACTTCTGGGAGCAGGTACTAACTTCTGTTACACATTTTCAAAATAAAAAGTGAAGAGGTCTTATGCTTTAATAGAGACAACTGTGGGCTCAAACTCCCAGATGAAGTAAAGTCTTCCATTCTCCCACAAAAAGCTAGACCTCTCCTCGGCAGTATCTATTCATTTTTTATTGGTATATCTATGTGATTCTTCTCCTCTCATTCTGGCTTTTTTTGTATTCAACTCTGAGGAAAGCTACTTTTTCTTTTCTTAACTATATGATTTGTTCAGAGAAGATGGCTACCACTGATTTGTTGTGGTGGTTGCTTTTGTGTTGTTTTGTTTGTTTTTTTAAAGAAAATATTTTCTTTTAATTTCTTTTTCTTGACACATCTTTTTCTAGGAAAAATCAAAATGAGATAAAAAGAAAAAAAACTACATTTTTGAAATTGTTTTCTCTATTTTTTTCCTCTGGAATGATTTTTCTGAAAGACTTCTTAAAATGAACAGTTTTGAAATGTTTTTAAAACACAATTCTTTTATGAGACAACTGTAATTGGCATGCTGAAATGTCAACACTTTTTTACAGAAAAAAAAGTGTTGCAGTTTTTTTTCTATTCAGTAAGGAATCTGAGAATTTTTTAATATCTATTTCATTGAATTTTCTAATCACAATTTTATTGGTCCAGCAATTGGTAGTCTATTTCTCCATATGATGATGAATGTTTTATTATCTTTCTTAAATGAGTTTCTCTGATATTACCACTAAGGAAAAGCCCCTCGTAATTTTATTAGTTGTCCAAATTAAAATCCAAATGATTGGATTTTCAAATAGCAATTGACAAGTATGAAGCTAATGGAAAAGGGCAATAGGTAAGCCTGATATTGAGTTAAAAGAAAATTTTAATGAAACTAATATTTTAGTCATTAAAAGAGAGAAATGGGAATTATATACCATCCACTTCTAGAAGACTCATGCCTAAATAATATGTTACTATTTTGTTGCAGAAGATGCTTTTTTGACTCAGCTTTGTGGATATAGCTCTAGGGAGAATTTCTTTGCCTTTAAAAAGATGATTAACATGTTTCAAATTCAAAATGAGCTTTCATCTTTTCAATAGGACTTCATTTCTAAAATTCTGGTTTCTGTACACTGTTTAGTAGACATTTCATAGATGATTTTTCTGTGCTTTCTAGAAATAATATTTATTTCTTAGTGGAATCTATAAATTCTGCTTGACAACTAGAAAGCAGAATACTTAGCTAAAAGCAAAGGTTCTCATCTTAGGATGTGATTTTGGCATTATTGGAAGATTAATTTTTCTTCTTCCATGCTAGATGTAGATGATTTATTATATTTGTAGTATATGCAGCATTAACACTTAGCCAGAGTGACAAATCCACTAGTTAACTTGTCTTCTATACCTTCAGTGGATTGAGTATTCTTCCTTGAACATTTCCTGAAAAGTACATGACAGACCTAATTCATAGAATTGAAGTTTTAAAATCCATTGAACATTCACTGGCATGCACCAGTCTACTGAAATATCATTAAGGAAAGGGGCAGTAAAAGGCACCTTCTACAGAAAATTTCATATGCCTTGTCTTCCAAGGCCACAACTAAAGGAAAGCTGCAACTGCTGCAGTCACGACCGAATTTTTTATGCATGTGCACAGACCAGGAGCAATAGGAAGCCAGAGAAATTCATAAACTGAATTGCTTAAAACTCTGAAGATTAGATGGAACCCAAGGGTGGTCTTTTTTCTTATATTTTTATATTTTTTTTTCTGTTTTATTCTTCATCTTACTGTGAATCGTATATATAAGCATTCACTTCTTGCCTGGATTTCAGCCAATGCCATTATTCTGCATTGGTGTTCACTTGTATTCTGCTGTAATTGTCTTCATACTTCTTTATTCCAAAAGATGGAGAGTTACACTAGCCAGATCGGTGAAGACATTGAATACATTGAACTTTGAACTCACACTGACAGTATTCTGTGGAAAACATCTCATTGTCTCCCAGATCTTTAAAAGTTTGAGAGTCGGATTCTCAATCACATTACCAGTCACCTTTAGATTAGTGAAACATTTTGTATCATTAAGGCTTTGTGGAGTACTAGAGTTTAGAGATATACTTAGAAAGATCAATTTTTCATACTCAAACTTTTTTGGTTTTATATCCATTATTTAGGGAATGATACTGAGAATGACATTTCTTACTTTTTAAAAGACAGAAAAGAAAGGGACCAGTAAACAAGGGTAAGATGCATTTTTAAGGAGATGGAAGAAATGAGAAATGTTCCTTCAAAGCACAAAACTGGGGAATAATGAATCACAAGACTTCAAAACAAATCGAAGTGTGGGTGAATGCTAAATGGAAAGATACGGCAGCATCTGACCTTGAGAAAATTTGTGTGCAGTGGTGGAGAAATCCCTAACATCTTCATCTCAACTTGCCACTGCACCAAGTAAAACATGAGAGACACTAAATTGCATTGATCAAGAAATACAAAATAGATCATAAAAAGTAGAGGTAGTGATGCATGAAGCTCTGACTACATCCCAGAAAAAAATTTCTGGGCTGGTCATCAGTAATACTTTTTATTTTAATCAGAGATGTCTATTTTTTAATTTTGATTTTAGAAGACTATCATGCAAAACAGATAAAGCTGATGGAAATATGAGTATGTTTTAGCTATGAATATAAATTGAAAATACAACGTTACTGAAAAAGAGACCAGGCTAAATTAAAGTTTGGAATAACTGAAAGAATGTGCTATTTCTTTTGGTCAGACAGTAACTTTGTAAGTGATTCAAAGGAAATTTTCAGCAAAAAGAAAAAAATGAAGTGTTAAAAGATGAGAGAATATGAAGCATGATGAAGGTACATTACTGGCAAAATAAAATATTAGAATTCTTCTGTAGCATGCCTATTCCAATTAATTTCTGTGAGTTAACTATTTTTTTAATAGTGAAAATCTATTCTAAATATACCATCAAAGACCAACTCTTCTGGAGGTGCTTATCTGCAAAAATCAATCACAGCTAAGTCTATTATTCCTACATTATATATGTCTGAACTGAGAAACTGGCTTTACAGTTTGAGTTTAATACCTAACTTCACAATGATGGAAATTCTGAAGGAGAGATTACTTACGTGTAAGATAAGATACAGTGAAGAGACTTCGTCTGAAGTCCTGCTGTATTGGGTTTGCATGACAAAGTTTGGATACTGGGAGAGCTACAAGGGTGGCTTCTGTGAGAAGCTGCCAGAAACTTCCCTGTGTCTGATGGAGCCAATGCCAACCAGCTCCAAGCTGAATGGGCTGCTAGCCAAGGCAGAGTCCATCAGTTATATGTCTGCTGGTTCATGTATCTAAATATTCCTTTGTTGCCAGAAATTCAGTTGTATTTCCTTTTGGCTGAGGTATTCGTCCTACTCCCTTCAGCAAAACCCTATGTGAAAGTTATTTTTCCTAAATCTGTTTTCTCATTTGTAAATAAAATTATACATTGTGGACACTGTGTACATGTATAACTGTGAAGTGTTTGGTCTTGCAATTGGCATGAAAATAACCATTTAAAATTATTAATTGTTTCTATCTCTTCTATTTTATTATCTCAATAGCACATGCAAAGCATGATTGGGATGGGTCTGCTTCAACCAGCAAAACATAATATTCCTAACTCTAAAGGGCTTATCAACATAAAAGGGAAGGGTAACAAAAAGGAACAATTTTATGACTAAACCGGTGATCTGTTAGTACTTCTGATCAATCACAGAGAAGAAATAAAACTTCAAGCTATCAGCTTTTGCATAGTTGCTCTTTTCATAGTTCATATGAAATGACAATTTAATAAAAGTCATTGCTAAGTGATCAAGTCCTATTCTTTTCAACAAAATTCTTTATTATATTCTTTATTATATTCAAGTGCCACAAATTAGGAAAGCAAAACCAAACCGACCAAAAACCACCCGAAAACATAAAGAAAAAAAAGTCAACCTTTCTCCCACCCCTCAAAAGAAAAACAAAACCAAAGATGAAACACCTAGAAGTTTTAGAGGAAAGCAGCTTTTAGGAATGGATAGCAGATTAATTAGAAATTAGCTGTCTCTTGTCTCTCAATAAATAACCCAAACCCAAAACATTTCAGAAAATGTTTTTCCTAAATTATCAAATGTGAGTGTCCTGCTTATTTTTCTCTGCTGCAATACACAACTGAGCATGTCAGTCCAAAAGTGAAAAAAGAAACTTTTCTTCAGAGCATAGTAGATATCTGCATGGTGTATTCACCTACTCAGGCGCAAACACACACACACACACACACACACACACACACAAAATGTTTACTGGGGCAATAATGTTGAGATCAAACTAATATGGATCTATCTTTAGAAGTCTTGTCTTTGTGATATTAAGATAAATATTTTATTCTTTTGGCAGTTACTCCATGACACTTCCTTTGGGTAAATGGAAAAATATTTTCTGCTCTATAAACATTAACTTCTTTATTGCCCAAGTAAAAGGTACTCCATATCATTGAAAGGAACATATTTCACCGTCTAGTAATAATGCTCATTGTTTGCATCCAGGACTTAGAGAATTCTTGTGCAGCACAAAAATACCAGAAGAAAACTGAAGCTTTTGAGGGAACATCTTCTACTGTGTTTCACAGGATAGAGAAAGGAAATGGAGTAGTGAGAAAATTTAGGAGTGTTCAAATCAATAACCAGAAATTAAGAACTATAATGAAAATGGAATGCATTGTAATCTTTTAGGTTTAACCTCTCATCTTGGGTCAGCAAGGTGTTTGTGCCCCCCCAGTTGTCCCATGTTGCGATCCTGCTTTGCTGTGCTGCATTCTTTTTCAGATTTCGGAGACCTGACTCCTGATCCACATCACAGTACACTGACTTCAGCTCTGACTTACTACAACAACCCTGACTTCTTACTGTCATGCAGCTTCAGCTATAGACAGCAGGGTTTGTTCTGGTTCTCATCAATGTAATAGCTGATCCACCTCATAGCTTTGCTAACACTGTGAGGTGCCTTTGCTTGCAGAGCTCAGTGTAATACATTGCCTGCCATCAGTTTGTGAGCGAGTGTTGGTGTGCTGTGTTTTGTCAAGTTAAACAAGGTCTCAAATATCTGCAAGGTATTAAAGTACTTAATACAGATTATAAGTGTTTCTTTACAACATAAACTGAAGTATGGTCATAGCAATATCCAAAGGAACAAGTTAAATGAATTATGAACAATTGGGTATATAAACATAAAAAATATGTGGGAAATACACATAACAAGAGGCTGTATTATAATAACAAATACAACTTACATGGAACCACCATTCTCTGTCACTGAGGTATACAAAACATAAAGAAAGGTCCATGTGCATGCTAAAGTTCTCATGTCATCTGGATCGAAGCTGAATCCAAAACGCATATTAAGAGTAGTCTCTGAGGGATGATACCTTGACTGTGTCTTGTAATTTTTTGTGTGAGCGCTATCTGGTCAATGCCAAAACCAGATCATCCAAAGAATATAAGGTGGGTGATTGGTTCCAGTGTTTCTAGAAATTCCAAGGAATTTTTGTTTTATTGTAATAAACCGTCTCTGTGATAAACTGTACATAGCTATACACAACATGGTGAACCAAAATTGTTATTTAAGGTCAAGATGTTCTGACTCTTTTATTAGCTAGGTTTCCTTCATATCAAATTAAAACCCAGACAATAGTATAGTTAAAGGAAAAAGACTTTGTTTACCAGCATCAGAGAGAAATAATAAATTGAAAATATAAAACAGTGCAGGGAAATTTTGCATGCTATTGCAGTATTTAGCATGCAGTATTTAGCATGCAATATTTTTCAGATACTGTAAATATTACCTCTTTTCCAGATATACCAGAAATATATCTTTTTTTAAAAAATATAGAACAGGAAATAAGGATCTGTCATAATAGTACAACTACGACTGACAATAATTTCACTAAGCTAGCCTACCTATGCAAGTCCTTATGCTGTGTCTTGCACATACATCTGTGTCATTTCTCTTGTATAATTTCTCCCATATAAAAAAGAACAGTTTTAAATCACCATTTTTATAGAGATAACATCTGCTAGGACATCTCATCTTACACAAATAGCTCCAGCATATGAAACACTGACCTATAGTGTCGTCTTTTTGTTTGCAATTTAACATCAATTTTAGACTGTATCCCACTACTGCAAAAGCCTTCCTTTGAAAATCCCTCTGACTCATGGTTATCCTGCTATCAAAATGCAGCTACTGTTTCAGCTGGCTCAGACTGAGCTACTTTTGACCTAGAACTGATACTGTCACAACTATGGGGAAAGCTCCACAAAGCAGAAGAAATAGAAGAAATAAATCATTTTTCTCTTTGTCATTGCTCTAAGGCTGACTTTGAGTAGCTTAAAACAGACAGGAAAACAGTCTCCACAAAATTCAGTATTGCCTGAGATTTTCTGAAAATTTTCTCAGTATTACAGCCAGAGGTCCTTGACAAAAGTGGAAGCAGGCATCCAAAAGTCTTGGTCCTTTTTTTTTTTTTCAGTAGTTCATGGAATTTATTAGTAGTAGTCCCAGCCAAGAAAAAAAAATTATTTGACATATGCTACTCTTTTGGTTGTTTCATTGTATATATTCTAAAGTAAAATTAAATGCTGTTGTCTTTTTTTTTTTTTTTTTTTTTTTTGCAGAGGCTCATCTGAACTTTTACATATCCTAGTATCTTCTCAACTCTTTTGTTTACTGAACTAGTCAAGAAGAATAGGATTCTTCTTTTGCAGTCTCAGGGTTTGTAGACATTTTACTGGTTTACATGCCCTTTAAAATGGCTCAAAAATAAAGGTAAGCCTTGGTCTGTATTTTCAGAATGTTATTAATTTTGCTTTTGTACTTTTCTTGTAAGCAGATAGAGATAAAACTGTGTATCACAAACTGGTTGAATCAACTACTGTCTCTGAGTGAAGCAGCATTACTCCTTTTGAAATTGTATACTTTTAATATCTTTATAAATTTTTTTGAGATAAAAATCTCAGTTTCTGTTAAAATCTTAATAAATATCGTCTAAGATTCATGTTTCAAGGTAAATGTTGCTATATCAAAGGCCTTTTTTTTTTTTTAGAAAAAAGGGACAGAATACTTCTGAACATTAAGTTCCAGATGAATCCTAAATCACTAGCAATGATATCACTTCATGTGACAAAAGTGCATCTTTAAAAAGTGTTAGTAAAAATAATGGACAAAAATAAGAAAAAAAAAAGGGACTCCAAATAATAAGTGACTTAGAAACCAAGTAAAAAAGTACAAAAGCATGAGGGTCTTATTTAACTCACAAATGTAAATGTTACATTGTCAGGAATAACATCAATAAGATCAGAAGAACTGCACAAGTGTGAATTGCAGGTCTCCACAAAATGAGTTTCTACTTTAACAAGCAGGCAAATTAAACAGTTCAGATATATGTAGAGCAAAAAAACATCTGAATGTGATAAGAAAGATGACTCCCAGCTACCAATTAAGGGAGAACTAGGCAGACAGAGTTGTAATGAAAATAAAACATTCAAAATGCATGAAGACATTAAATAACCTTTTGAAGCATGTGATGCATTCTAGCAAAATATATTTGCAGAACAGGACGATTCAGATAAGAGCAATAAAATGTCAACATTTGTGAATAACCTCCAAAGTTATTTCAAAGTTAGACAGAACTTAAAACTTCAGTAGAAAACTTCAGAAATATTAGCTTTTATCCTGTAGCTAAAAATCATACTGATACTGGAGAATTTTTTTCTCCTCTTTTCCTTTCTTTCCCTTTTTGTTTATCTTGATTTTCTTTATTTCCCATCTACTTTCCCTTCTATTTTCTCTCCCTGATTTTAAAAGAAATTACCACCAAATCAATGCATTCCTCAGTATGTAGAAATGAATACCATTCTACTTGATATAAAGAATCTTGGTTAATGTGAGATATTCATCAATTGAATGAAGTATTTAACTATGCATTTTAAGCCCCAGCTTTAATTCTGCTACTAATTAGTGTTAATTTAATGACCTCACCGTAAACACCCTCATTAATGCAGGATCAGCTACTCTTGAGCTTCTTATCTTGCTTATTACTTTTTACATAATGCTCATATGTGTAGAACAAGAGTTATATTTAACTAATGGGAACCCATTTACATACCAAGATATAGATACAGATTGAAGTAGAAGACTTCAAGTGCAGTATAACTGCAAATACTTTTATCTTTTGTAAGTTTCTTCCTTGTCCTAACTAACTTCATCTCTCTCTTTCCAATAAATGCTGATGCTTTGTGGATTTCCATCCTTTTAAAAAATTATTTCTCTTTTTGCACACACCTAAGTATTTAAAGCTGACTCATAAGCTTTTTTTTTTTTTTTTCTACTCACTCACTGGGAAAGCCTTACAAGTCATATGTCTGAGTTTATCATCCCTTACTCTATTTAAGCATGTCCATGTCACTATCGCCTATAATTAATAAATTGTCCTGCAAATAGAACTGTAATCACAATGCTCATTGTTCTGGCTGATCATAAACACTGGTGGGTAGTTAGCTCAAGCAAAACAGCTGTCAAGATAATAACTATGTCAAAAAGATAAGACTATCAACATGTAAGCTGGGAGAAGTTTTATTATAGTGGCACTGTCAGCTTAATACTACCTCTGATAGGACATCATTACAGACTTTTAGTAGTGATTTGAGCTTTTTGGACAGAAATATTGGGGAAGGTCAGTCAGTCCCAGATAACACTGGGGACTCACTTTTTTTCCTAGTGAGCCCTCTGACTCTGTCTCCATCATCAGACGAGTAAATGCATTTGTCAAGACAGAACTAGAGTGGGGGAATCTACTTTTATATGTGAACTCTTTTCAGAATTGCAGAGGAAGAGTAATACGAAATAGGTTTTCTTTGTGCTAAGTCTGATGCAGATGCTCTTAGTCTTGGGTTATTGGAAATGCCTGTGAGAACAGAGACGTACAATTCTAACAGGAGGAAGCAAAGCTAACAATCTTGATTTTGGCACTGCCTGCCAAATTAGAAAAAGTATCATTCAAGTAAGGTTTTTGAAAAGAACAGAAAAGTTTGGGTTTTTTTTCAACTAACCTGACAGCCTTGTACAAAAAGAGAACTTGATTCAAAATAAATGTAAAGGAAGAACAAATAAGGCTAGACAGTTACAGTATAACTCTCTGGAAAAGAACATTCAGAGTTTAGGGAGAGGTAGAAGCATGCTGGAAACACTGACAGTTCCTACAGAAAGCAAAGCCAACAAGGGCAAAGTCACAAAGAAGAAGCAGCAGTGTGAGGTAAAAAAAGGTCAGAAGTTCTGACATTCGCCCTTAAATGAGCATACCTGGAAGGAAGTTTCCTTTGATATTAAAACAGGTTGATTAGAGTTTGTCAGAATGTATGCAACAAAGCATTGAAGACCCAATGATGTTTTATAAAAAGGACTTTTGAGGTCAGAGATTACAATACTGCATCTTTTGCTATATACCTGACTGGAGAAATACAGAAACTGCCTTAAGCATGGACAGGCACTTTGCCTGACTTAAAAGAAAAACAGAGAGAATACCTGAAAAGGACCCTTAGGATTCATGGTATTAATATTCTCAGGAAATATGTCCTTAACAAAGTAATAAAAAACTATTGCATATTTGTCATATAAATACTTTGATAAAATTAGACATTGATGCTTTTTTTTAATATTCTGGGGTTTTTTTCAAAAAATGTCTCTCTAGACATTCCTGAAAACAATAAAAATCAGGCTGTATTTGAGCTTAAAATATTTTTTAAAGAAATCACTGCATATCGACTTTGATTCTATTCCTATATTATTGAAAACTATGTCTTAATTTGAAAAAGATAAAAAAGCCCGAGACACTTACAGTTGCTTGAATTTTTGCTTTACATGCTTATATGGACAGCCTGTCTATTCCCACATTACCAGCACAGCAGCCTTGTGGATAAAAAGCAAACAGAGGATTACACTGCTCTCAGGCACTGTTCTTTCAGAACAGCAGAGACTATGTCTTGATGATTCTGATTTCAAAAAAAATCAGCCTTCAATGGCATGCTCCATTTTTTTTTTTAAGATTATAAATCCTTGACTCTTATAACACTTTAAAGTCCATATATGTTTCCTAGCACAGACTTGCCAATATTCATGGTGTTGAAATGCAGGCAAGTGATGAAGCCATAGACTTGGCTTTACTTTCTTAAGAAGGAGGTTTCATTTTATTTCAGCAGAGCCAGTTAAGAGAAGCATGAGCTATACTGTTGCTGAGCCCGTCCCTTTGGGATTCAGAAGGTAACTACTTCAAGAGCAGTCTGTGCTCCTCCCTGCATAGGAATGAAGCACTGCCAGAGGGTAACAAAAGCTTTTCCCCAACATCTATCACACAGGAAGCCTGCTTGACATAAACCTTGACGCAAAGCAAGTATATTTTTTGCTGCATTAATTAAGGAAAGGATATCCTAATAAATTTTTGGCTAGTAATATAAATATAATGGTACAATAATTATATTGTATAAAATATGTGGAACAGTGGCTGTTATAACTGAGGATGTTCATTTAATAAATTATAATTTCTGCACTGATAATATTGTCTGATCCTTTTTTGCTTGCTGCATCAGAGGCTAGACTGGTATATATTTCTCTTGCATTTCAATATGGAGAATAAAGAAATACCTTAAGAACAGGGAGTGATACTGATGATGATATTTAAATAACACCAAAGGTGAATAAAGTGAATCTGCAAATGTTATAGCATTCTTTCTAGATTAAATAATGTTGGTTTTATCATTTTAAAAGCAAAAGATAGTTTTTCCTTGTGTCAAAACTCAGAAGGTCAGCCTTTGTTTTTTGCTTCAAAAAAAACTCCAAAGTGTTTGCTTTGTTCCTGACAAAAAGTTCTGGTGCTTTTTACCTAACTATTGCTAGCTGCTTTTTAGTAGCTACCCACAGCTGTCCTTTGGTTTAACTAAACATTTTCTCCTTAGGCTTATGTGGTCAAATAAATGATCACTGTGATTATAATCTGAGCAATCTATATTTAAAAAGAATTGTCTTAGTTTCCATCTCCATTTTAATCTATGCATAAACTTGCATTTCTTTATCAGAGCAATAAATATTGACAACTGTTTGCACCCTCACTAACTGTACTATATGTTATAATTTGTTATATTTGAATGCTACTTTGTAACCAAAATACATTTTAAATTTATCATCTATATTTTGTAATGCTTATTGGCATATTGATTAACTATTTTTTAAAAACCAACAGAATTTGCATAGATTAAGCATATTTTAATCTTTCTGTTAGAGTCAAGGTTCAGATCTACAAGAAATTCAAATGTATGTAGAACAATGACAAAAAAAAAAAACATCATATCATACACTCAAATAAAAAGTAAATTGAGATGGGGTGTGAATAGTTGCATTGTGTATCTGGACAACAGCTAAAGTTTGTCAGGTAATTACTGCATTTATAGGGAATGTTGTACAGAGTCTCCTAAATACCAAGACAAACCCAAATCACCTTTTCAAGGAACATGTTTATGTGATTAATAAATTATACCTTTCCATTTAATTTCGCCACATGGAAATAGACAAGTTTATTAGGGGATAGGGTCATAGGGTCATAATATCTGTAGTAGCTGATTAGTAGTAACACTTTAGTTAAGATTCTTTATGTCTCTTTGTTTCAGTTCTTAAAAATAAAAGACACTAACAAGAAAAAAAATCTCTCATTAAAAGAATTAAATCTATATATTAAAAATTAAATATGACAACATAGAACAGGTAAGAATATCTGTAGCTTGCGAACATCTGACTGAGGTATTGCTATAGGCAGTACCTACAGGACCTTGGGAAAGAGCTCTAGTTTCTTTATTTGAGAGAAGAGGTTACAGTGGGAGTTGCTGAATCTGACAATTCAATATCCATGAGGCTACCACAGCACCATGTGTCAGCAACAGTCATGGCAATGGTAAGCTTGAACAGAAAAATATCTGTACATATATCTACCTGAATGTGGTCAGATGTACAGGTGAGCCCTGACAGCAAACAGATCACTCACACAAGCATGAAAACTACTGACGACCTCATTCCGTTCTTGTCTGCTTGCTAAGGGTGAAAGCCCATTCATCAAAAAGATGTACAGTGTGGTTCCCTGCAGAAGCTGGGCTCAGGTTCTCAGTCTCCCTGGTTGATGGCTCCTGGGTAGACCAGCCACCAAGGCCACAGCCCTTTCTCCTTGCTAGTGCTCATACCAGCCATGGACAAGCTCAGTAACTGGCCTTGCACAGTCGGTCTACCCAGTAGGTGTCCCTTAGATGTACAGAGGCTCCCGAAAACACATGTGCAAGTGTGTCTGCTAGCTGGCCCTATGATTGTATGAACTTCCTCATGAGCGGAAGAGAAGGGGCAAGCACCAATATTTTCACTTTCATAACCAGTGACAGGATCTGAGAGAATGTCATGAAGCTGAGTCAGAAGAGATTGAGGTTGGATATCAGGACAAGATTCTTCACCCAGAAGGTGGCTGGGCACTGGAACAGGTTCCCCAGGGAAGTGCTCTCACCATCGAGCCTGACAAAGTCCAAGAAACATTTGTACAATCCCCTCAGACACATGATATAATTCTTGAGGTGTCCTGTGCAGGCCCAGGAGCTGGACTCGATGATCATTTCAGCTCAGCATATTCTATGATTCTATGGTTTATTAATGTAAATTTTATGTCATATATCTGTTCCAAGAAAAATTAATTCAAATAATTATTTTCTATTCAAAGAGCTAAGAACTAAGTATATTGCAAGTTTCTATGCAGTCAATTATTATATCATGTTTATCATTATCAGTTTATCATTTTACCATGTCAATTAAAATATTATTTGACACACAGATTTTCATTTGTCTTCTGATGCTATCCCATCTTTATGATGGAGCTGAATTTGATCCCATATTTACAATCCATCTGAAGAACACAAGCTCCTATAAAGTCCACAAAAAGGTGCATTAACTCTGAGAGGTGATATGAACACTGGTGAGAAAAGAATGATTCACCAGCCCTTGACTACACTTGATCTAAGTAATGTTCTTGGCAGGGCAAACACTTGTCTGATTTGGAGAAGCAACAAATGATTTTGAAAATTAACCAGGGTCTAGACTGTTCAATGAAGCATACAATATTCCTTCCTATTCTCTATAATAGAAGAATTGCTGCTTGAATGGTTTCCTCAGCTTAATCAGCAAATCTATCTTGCATACTTTTCTAGCAGCAGAATAATTTACAGTCGTTCCTTAACTTCCATTGGTTTCCAAATCTTAGATGCAGCCTTGATTTTTTGTCACCATAATTGCATAATAAATTAATATATATCATTAGTGCTTACATCCACTTTCATTTTGATTTAAAACTTGAGATATCATTAAAGTAGCTATGGTCATGATTTTACAGATAAAGTAATCTTGCACTTCAAAATAGGAACATTTGTTCAACAGCAATGTATTTTTAAGTATGTTCTTGAGTCTTTGAATAAACTGTGTCTTCTGGCAAAGAATGAATAATCTCAGGAAAAATGGATGTTTGAAGTAGGTCTAAAAAGAAAAGATATCTCAGACATTAGTTTGCAACAGCAGCTTAGACAGCTGGCCATTTTACAATTGCAGTGACAATGTCTTCTATCACCATAAAGTCTTAAGAGCAATATTGTGGACTTTCACTGCATTTATTCACTATATGTACCTCAGAGGTACAAATGACACATGAAGGAAGAGGCCAATCATATGATAGAAAATGATAATTTTAAGCTACAATTTTGCCATAAAACTACAAATTGTTTGGGAGATATCTCCTATTGTTATCATTTTAAACAATTTAAGGTACTGGAATCTGCTTTTACTTTATGGTGGGTTTTTGGTTTTTTTCTTTTTTTTCTTTTTTTGTACTGGTTACAGACTGCTGCACAGCTCAGTTACTTAGAGCAGTTGCATTTGTTGTAATATGCTCTCAGTCAAACACATTCTCAACAAATATACAGGATGGGAGGATATATTTGAAGAGACATAAACTCTTTCTACAACTTACTCTCTATCCTCCTCGAGTCCTGTATCTTGCTAAATACATAGGAATTAAAAAATGTGGATATTCCTAACACACAATTCCTTCTCATGTTGTATACTTCATTAGATGGAAATTTTAACATATGATGTTAAAATTCTCCTGGAACCTATATGCCTCTCATACACAAAGGTACACAAACAGACTGCTACATGATAACTTGCTTTGCCAGCCCCATTTGTTTTCTTTCATATTTATTATCCACTTCACTTCTAAACCAACTCTCCATCTCATATATTCTAATTTTCCTACACAGAGGACTTAGAATGGTTTTGTCTGCATTATTTTAATTTGTTCAAATTTATTTCATTTACTTATTCATTTTACAGATTTCATTTGCCTGGTTTAAATTACCCATTTTTTATGTTTTCTAAAAAGTCCAAGACAATAATATAAAGATCAGCTTTACCATTATGACAGAACAGCCTTTGCAAAAATGCCGATTTAGCAGCTATCTAAGAATTTGCAGTCAGCTTCTTATTGCTAGCAGATATTACCTTCTGAAAAATCTTTCCAGGCTCTGTACATAGGCTTTAGCTCATAGTACATTTATGACCACACAGAGCTATATTAATTGTTCCTGTAATGGTTTCAGTAATATATTGCTCCAGTACTGTTTCTAAAGAACAGCTTTTCTTGTTGGAAATCATCACGCTCTAGCTCCCATCATTGGATCTTTTCATACTTCTTTCTGATACACTAAAGATCCCTTTATCTGAAAGCTCTTCCTCTGTAAAGCGAATGCACCAAGTGACAGAAACAGGAATTATACCCCACAGGCATTTTGTGTTAAGACTTATCAACACAAACAATTAATTTATTAAATCAATATTAATTAAAAATGTGATTTGAATAAACTATGCAGTGATATCTGTGAATTAAAGAAGATTAAAATATTATCCTAAATATGAAGATGGTGAGAATACTTGCATCACAAATATCTAGAATCTCTCACTCCTTTGTGAACAAAACAAAAAGTTAGAAAGAACAGTCTAATTTCAAGAGATCGGTTAGTCAGTGAGATTTTTAAATGGGTCTATGTTTACTTCATAAAAAATGAAAGAATGTGATCCTTCCTATTTAACTTTTTAAAGTTTGTGCTATAATCTTCCTTGTCTTTTTGTTTTGATGCAAATATGAACAATTCAAACAAAAGTACACCCCCCCACACCCAGTATCCACATCTATCCCTTAAAATTACATCTTTTAAGAAAACTGTTAGTGATTAAGATAATAAGACTCAGGAATCAAAACAGACATGCTGAAAAAACCCATGTTAAATGTCTCATGGCGACCTCTTCAGCTATGATGAAGTGGAATAAGCTCTGAAATCTTTAGTACATGGAAGTCCTTGATCTGTTGCAGCAGGTCTAGAGAAGTGCTGGAAAAGTTATTAGAAGGATGGACCACCTCTCCTATGAAGACAGACAGAGAGTGTTGGGGTTATTCAGCCTGGAGAAAAGGAAGACTTTGCTGCAACCTTTCAATGCTTAAAGGGGAATTATAAGAGAGGTGAGAACAGTTTTTTTACTAGGACTTCTAGAAATAGTGCAAGGGGTAATGTTTTTTAATTGGAAGATGGTAGATTCAGACTAGATAAAGGAAAGAAATTTTAATGGTGAATGTGGAGAAGCATTGGAATGGGTTGCCCAGAGAGGTTCTGGTTGCCCCACTCCTGGAAACATTCAAGACCATCTTGGATGAGGCTCTGAGCAACCTCATCAGGTCCAAGATATCGCTGCTCATTGCAGAGGGAGAAGAACTAGAGGACCTTCAAGGGTCCCTTCCAACCCTAACTATTCTATGATTCTATAATTCTATGAAGATGACTAGGGTCAAGCAGGTTTTATTTGGGTTTTTGATTGTTTTTCTTTATTTTTTAATCTGTTTTGGGAGACACTAGTCTATTTTATCTGAATTGTAAATTAATTGAATTAGTTATAAAAATAAATCCTCATAGGTGTTCTACAGATTTTTTTAAAATTAAGATCTAATATGTAAAATGCACATTTAGCATACTTACCACCATATTTAACTGTTTATCAAACAGCAGTGTCTGGACTGCCATTCCTAAACTATAAAGCATACTGATCACTATGAGATATGCAGTAAGTTTTTTATACTTTTACAACCAAATTCAAATGAAATTTGTTCTAATATACAAACTGATCAGTAGAATGAGTCTTTCTTTCTTCTTGCCTTTCCTTGAAAACTATGAAGTATGCACAAAAATCTTGATTCTTGTGGTTGTTATTATGCGTATTAGATTTTTAATTCAAGTTACAGTTAAGATATAACTGTATTCTTTTATAGTTAAGCTCGTTAGAACAGAATTTTAAAACAAGAAAATTAAGACAAATCTGCTTACTATGTGAGATATTTCAGATATATTCCGATGATAAATTCAAACTAAGTAAAATTGCATTAATCTGCAGCCTTGGAGAACATGTCTTGTCATGCAGAAAGAAAAGAAGGTTTGTTACTCCCCAAGCAAATTACTTTTTGCCTTGAATCTTCTTATTCTGTTGCTCATGATAATAAGTGCTGGTCAGAGCACTGGGGACTGACTCTAGGAAGATGCTCAAAGAGCAAAAGATAATCAAGAAACCAAAACAGACTTATTCTTTTCTGTCCACAAATCGGCAACTGAGTAAAGCATGTTCAGAGAAAGACAACATACAGTATCTTACTCATCACAAAATTTGACAGTATGAGGTTGACTTGTGTCCTGGTTTCAGTTAGGATAGAGTAGATATCTTCTCAGCAGCTGTTACAGTCAAAGCATTTTTAGCATATATGAACATAATCAATCTAACATGAGATGCTTTTAAACATTTTTAATAGCATCTTTGAGTAATATACACTAGCTAAGTTTGTAATGGTTCCAACACATCTAAATGTAGATTCATGGACCACTTATAGTAGGAGAAATAGATTCATCAGAAATAAATGAAGAATTTTATTGTCTTAGCTTCCTTTTTATTATATTGAGAACATGGACCTATGTTAAGATATTCACCATTTGTGCAGTAGAGTAATCTGATAGAAGTAGCTATATATAAAAAGGGACCTATAATTTAGATGGAGAAAAAAGCCCACACCTTCGTATAAGCAAATTCATTTTTCATCTACAATGCACCTGTTTCTTCTTCTTCTGCGAATGGCATATTATCCTGCTATTATTCATGAGCTATGTGACTTTTCCACTGCTTTGTGACTGTGTGATTGAATCAGTCTTGAACCTAAATGTTAATGAGGCAAAATGAATTCCTGAGTGTTATAGAGAAATTCTTATATACAAATTATTATTACATTATTATAATTATACAATATTTACTAAACTATACTAATCACTTTTACTTTATATATACTTAAACACCTTCTTAGTTTATTTTTAGGAATGAACTGTATCATCCACATTCTACTGAAAATCAGCACTTGTGTTGTATAGTTAAAATAACAAAAAGAAATCCATACAAGGATTCTGAATGGCCCCTAATATAATTACTCTCAGAAAATACAGCTGCTACAGTGTTATCAGCAGTGTACTCAAGAGTGCTGAGGTCTTTCATTTTTACAGACAGTATTTGTCAGTTTTTTCTCTGGTCTACTTCCTCTTATGAAATCACATTCGCCCATTCCTTTCTTATCCTGTAGACTGGCACAATAAAGTGACTTCTAAATTTAGCATTAAAATATTTTTATTGTATGTCTCAACTCAAGCTTCCAGTTGCAGAATCAAGCACTGAAACTCAGTTCTATTCATAGTCCATGAGCTTAAAAGCCCAGACATTAGAGAAAATGCACACAACAAGGGTAAATTTCCGGGCACAGGACATTTCTGAGCCATAGCTTTGTTTTGCGTCTTCAAGCTTTGTATTATAGTCTAGGACTCAGAATGGAGTCTGGCATAGACATGTTTGCTGGATGGCTATGGGACTGCCTGACACTATTTAAAAACTAATGTCAAGGTAAGGAAACAATTAGAAGGGCTTCTTATTAATTGTTTCTTTCCTATTTTAATATACAATTGATTAATTTCTTCATGCATTTCTCAAAATAGATCCACAGTGGACTTACATATAAATTTAAATCTAAATACTGTGTCAGGGTTTATATTATTAAGAGATACCTGAGTTTCCCTGAAGATACACAAGTCTCACAGCAACTAGGTTTCCAAGCCCTGAAGTGTCCAGTTTCCTCTTTTTGTCCACATAAACAAGAACTAAATGCTGTGATACCAAATTAGATAAGTATCATTCTCATATCTGAGCCTATTTGGAACTCACAAAATATTCATTTACTGATTCATCTCAGCTGTGGTATTTAAGAAAATAATTATGTTTAGATCATGATTTCATGATCTTTAGCCACTAGATATAGGTTTCACCTGACATGCAGATTGCCTTTCTGACCATTTTTTTTTAAAATGCAACATTCAATAATACTACTATGTGGAAAAATTGAAACAATACAAATAAAAAAAAAGGAATATTTAACGTAATTACAGATATCTGGTAAGGATTTGAAATTCTCCCATGTAATTGTTCTCAGGGAACTAATACCCATTCATGAATGATTCAATCAAGCTATTTAGTAGAGAAACATTGACTGGCTTCTTGTCGACATTTATGAAATTTCATATATATTAGTTATTTTCCCAGATTCTTATTAGTTTTGTACTGAAATACAGTATTTCAAAACCATTTGAGTTTCTTTTCTCAAGTCAAGTACAGAAGCATGGGATTTTCTATATTTTGAAAAGTCTATGGATCAACTTCTTGATCATACCTAAGTAATAAGTTACAAACACTTTTACCTCATGTATTATTCCTAATTATTGAAACAGCTAATTTCCAATAATGTAGTATAAATTCAGTGCAAATGACTTCCTGAATAGTCCAGTAAAAGTTTCTTTCAACACAAGACTAGAGTTTCAAATCTGCTCCAATTTCATTTAAAAAATGAGTTCTCACTGATTTTAATGAGATTAAGAAATGGTAACTGTTCCCTTATGCAGCATGATTGCCTTTAATAATGAAAAATAAATTTTTTCATATAGAATGAGTTCTTCAGTGCTTGTTTTCTTAATAATAGTAATGTTCTGATCTTCCATTTTTGGAGGACATCAAATGAAAAGAAGCTTTAGCATAAAATAAACTAATAATATAAAAAAATAAACATCATAACATATCTCTGAACAATCAGAAAAAATATTTATGTAGAAAAAAAGAGAAGCTTTATTTTAGGAAATAAAAAAATTAGGGTGAGTACATAAATGCATATTGAATGCTTTCTTCATTTGGCTTTGCTGCCAGTTTAGCAATATTTGTTAAAATATTGCTAAAACCTGCAAAATATTTTTTAATTTATAATACTTTTCAAGCATTTAATGTAAATACAGAACTTCAGCCTGGACTTGATGATTTCCTTGTCTAATAAGATCCAGTATGTTGGCACCTTTGACTATCTTTCACTGTCAATTTTCAGATTCTCTTGACTTTCACTCTCTCTTCTCATCTCTGATGCAATTTAATCTCTTATCAGACACTCAAGCTGTCTCCTTTCCTCTCTCCTTCCTTCCTTCTCCTCATTCCCTTGTTGCTCTTCAGCTTTAGATCAGTCACAAACACTTTGATAATATCGCCTTCCTTATGTAGTCTCTGATAAAAATGTTCCTTTTATGTGCATTTCATTTTCTAATGTAGTGCAGTAATGTTCTAATTTCTGTAACATGCTCTTGCAGTTTAGCTTCATCTGCTTGATTTGACTGGATACTATTAAACACATCAAGTGTTTCAGGGCTGGCTATTGTGAGATATGATATTATCTGCTGAGTTTTACTACTTTGTGGCACATACCTGCTTCCGACATGGAATAAACTGCTGTTAAATCCTGTTCATGGTTTTTTTGTTGTTTGTTTGTTTGTTTTTTTATTTTATGTTACCATAACACATTGTCAATTGAGTATTTTCATTACTTTATTTTTCCACTCAGGATGTTTATAAAATAGTAGTCATTCTGCTAATGTCTTTTGATTGTTGAGAATATGTTATATCAGCAGGATTGCAGTAATGGAATAAAAGTCTCATCCCATTACACCTCTTCAACCTTGTCTGCCTTGTAACCATGCTAACAGGCTTTGCTGATACATAATGTTCTTCATTGGTATGAGCAGACCTGGGAGACAGTACACTTACCAGGACTTATTGCACAGTTTCAGAAAATCACCTCCTAGTTGATCCAAGAGGAATCAATCCAGGGTGAAAAAGTCAATTTATGTTGCAGTTGGACATTTAGCCTTTTTATTCAGATCATCTACATACTTGCTGCTCTTTTCAAGATTAAAAAAAAAAAAAAAAAAGTGGGGATTGTTCAGTGCCAGTTTAAGATCCAGCTAAGAGACAGAGTGAATGCCATGATGATCTGGCAAGCTGATTGCAAGCTGGAGTTCATTCATGATCTGATTCAATATCAGTGTCCCACACTCTGGGAGAGGATGCTTAGGAGGACCTTTGTTTCATATGGGATAGTTGACTGTAAATGTGGCCCTTTCTGCATAGGTAGTGTCCCTGACTGCAGGAAGGGAGAGAGGTTCAGAAAACCATCTGTTTTTATGCATTTTAAATGCACACCCTGCACAACTATATACACTGCTTCTTTACTTCATCCGTCAGCAAACAGGCCCTTTACATTCCTATCATGCAATATTTAATTCCTCCTTCTTCCACTAAATTTAGTGTCTGTGATACAGATTCCAAGAAATAGTTATGTCCCAAGTCTTGGGGTCTGGAATGCTTTGAATCTTGCCACAACACCTCCCTGCAATGCTACAGGTTGGGGAAAGAGTGGCTGGACAGTGCCCAGGCAGAAAGGGACCTGGGGGTACTGCTCAACAGCTGACTGAACATGAGCCAGCAGTGTGCCCTGGTGGCCAAGAAGGCCAACAGCATCCTGGCCTGTAACAGGAATAGTGTGGCCAGCAGGACCAGAGAGGTCATCTTTCCCCTGTACTTGGCACTGGTGAGGCCATACCTTGAGTGCTGTGGTCAGTTCTGGGCCCCTCAGTTTGGGAAAGACATTGAGATGCTTGAGCACATACAGAGGAGAACAACAAGGCTGTGAGGGGCTTGGAACAAAAGCCCTATCAGGAATGACTGAGAGAGTTGGGGTTGTTTAGCCTGGAGAAGAGGACACTCAGAGGTCACTCTCTACAATTTCCTGAAAGGAGGTTGTAGTCAAATGGGGATCAGCCTCTTCTCTAAGGCAACCACTGACAGAACAAGAGGACACAGTCTTAAGCTGCGCCAGGGGATATTCAGGTAAGATGTCAGGAAAAAATTCTTCTCTGAAAGAGTGACTGGCAACTGGAATCATCTGCCCAGGGAGGTGGTGGAGTCACTGTCTCTGGACATATTTAAAAAAAAGACTGGATGTAGCACTCAGTGCCATGGTTTAGTTGATGAGGAGGTTGGACTTGATGGTCTCAAAGGTCTTTTCCAACCTAGCTCATTCTGTGATTCTGTGATTCTGTGAAAAAAGACTTTCTTATATCTACCATTTTAAAAGAACCTGTAATTCTAACTTATGGATCTTTCTCATGACCTTTTTACTCCAGAGGTGTTTTTCTTTTGCTACCTGCATTATCTACACACTGTCATTTCTGGAGCTAGGTAAAATTCTATAGACGTGAAGTGTCAAGGGCTTCAAAAATTTCTACATATATATGTCTCTATTTTTTTAACAAAAGCTCTGAAAATGTCTAAACTGAGTTATATTTCACAGAATCATGGTGTGGTTTGGTCCAGAAGGTACCTTAAGGATCATGTAGTTCCAAATCACCTGCCATGGACAGGTACACCTTCCACTGAAATTTACTCCAACCTGTCCTTGAACACTTCCAGGGATGTTGCATCCACAACTTGTCTCAACAACCCTTCTTCTGCTGCCTCACCACTCACATAGTGAAGAAATTCTTCCTTGTACCTAATAGAAATCTACTCCCTTCTAGTAAAGTACTGGAAGGCTGCTCTCAGGTTTTTCCTGGTCTTCGTAGGAGGGGTGGTCCAGCCCTCTGACCGTCTTTGTGACCTCCTCTGCACCAGCTCCCACAGGTCCATATATTTCTGCTGTTGGGGACCTTAGAGCCGAACATGATACTTGCAGTGGAGTCTCATCAGAGTAGAGGGGCAGAATCACCTCTCTCACCCTACTGGCTGTGCTGCTTTGAATACATCACAGGATACAGTTGTTTTTCTGGGTTTTCTGGTTTTCTGTTTTTTGAGCAGACACTGCCAGGATACCTTATGATTCTTGTCCACCAACACTCACTCCCAAGTCCTTCTCCTCTGGGTCACTCTCAATGCATTTTTCATCCAGCCTGTATTTGTGCCTGGGATTGTCCTGATCCAGGTGCAGGACCTGGTACTTGGTCTTGTTGAACTTCATGAGGTTCACACAAGTCCACTTCTCAAGGCTGTCATGGTCCCTCTGGATGACATTGCCTCCTTCCAGTGGTGTCATTTGCCCCACACAACTCAGTGCCATCAGCAAACTTGCTGAGATTGCGCTTGATTCTGCTGTCCCTATTGCTGACAAAGATTTCTTACAAAAATATAAAAGAGATATTAATTGCTTAAGCAGATCTATGTACACAATATTGTCTTCTCCTTTCACTGCTACACATCATAACATTCTGGTAGAATTACCATGATTTTACCTTCCACAATGTTTCAGCCTGGGAAAGGGGGTGTTTGAGTCCTAAAGCAGTGACTCATGTAAAACCCTACTTTGGACAATGCTGTGGGGTAAATTTTCCTGTCGTTCACCCCAGTATAAAACATTAAAATAAATGGGAACAAGGAACAAACAGCATATGTTTGTTTTCTTTAGTTCTTAAATACTTCTATAGTTATTATGGTGAAAATCATTACTGAACTATTATATATTGATGAAAATAATTAGACTTTACGGCAATGGAAAGGATACTAGATCTTGTGAAGGGTTTTTTGTAGGGTTCAGTCCCATAGTTCATGTCATTTGAGCTTCTTTCCTCCTAAACCACTTATTTTATGAGGTTTTTTATGTTGGTTTTTTTTTAATTATGATATGTGATTTATCATCTGTTGGTATGGAAAGTGAAATTCAGCAAGCAAGGTTGCCATTCAAGCCAATTGCCCTTTGACCTTCACACTTCCTTTCTGCTATGATGTAATGCAGACATTTAATTTTTCTTTTGTGACATGTGTGCATTTAAGGGAAAATTATGTTCAATTTTTTTTATCTACATCAGTAAATGTTTATTCACAGAAGAGGTATATTTTTGCTATAAATGTGAAATATAGTTTCAAGGTTATAATTCATTGTTATCTCATTTGTGTTTCAGTATTGCTTTGTGAACAGCATTGTGAATTACCCTGGCTTATATCATCTTTTTCCTAAGAGACACACCCACAAAAAATAGAAACAAAAAACCCAAGCAGAATAGAGAAGAATCACAATGAGGATAACCTTGTACATTTTATAGATAATTGGCCCTCTGGGGCTGTATAATTCAGAGGCATAAAATAGACTGATTCTCAAACTGTAGGAATTCTAGAGAGTCTGAAGTTAAAAAAAATAAGGAAAAAAAAAAAGGAATCTCTCATCTACTATGAGCATTCAGCTGTGAAATAATTACTCCACTGACCTCATTTTACCACTGACATCTATGAGAGCAGAGATTTATCAAGGCTGAGTGCTTTTGAAAATCTCACCTTTAGTGTCAGTGAGAATACCTGCTCATTCCAGATTCTCACTTCACCTGATACTTTAAGGAATTACCACAGAGACCTGTGATAGCCCCTCCAAGGGTGGAGAGGTAAAGAAGGGAGGACTTCAGAGAAAGGATAAGGATACCTAAGTAGCCTTTTGTTTCCTGCACCTATACGAAAAAGTTCTTCAGTAAAATGTCCCATTCCACTTATAAAAGTTAGTCCAGTCTTTAACTTTATGCCTGAATACTATTTATGATTATTAATTCTATTTCAAACCGGTTTAAATATGTAAATTAAAGCGTCACACTCTAACAAAGAAAGTGATGATGGCTTTTGCTGATAGTAGTACAATGACTAAATGAATCTATCTTTTTATTACCATTTTAATAATATATTGAGCAAAACTTCTGAATAGGTAGTGGATCAGTCAGAGGCTTTGTGGCAAGACTCTAACCAGCCAAATGAAATTGTGGCTCTCTCTTGAGCACACATGAACAAGACTAAAGCTGAGAATAGTTATAAACATACTAAAAGGAGCTGGAAAAAGGAGGTAAATAAAGGTATCACCTTTCCATGCCCAGTGAAAAGTGGTAGTTGAGTAAATAGAATACACTACTGTTTAAAAAATTCCAAACACTCCACAAATACTTTGTATTTTCCTCATGAAGGTTTCAACTATATATAAAAGGCATTTCTATATAAGCCAGAATTTCCTATTGCATACTGGGGAAGCAATATCCTTGTGAATTTGGGGTGGGGTTAAGGGCAAGAGCCAAGGTTGTGAAACTTCTGGTGGAGCAATAGCAGTGAAAGATAGCATCAATTAGATCCATACAGGCAGGCTTCACTCATATTAAGCATAAAAGCAAGTAAAGGTTGCACTATCTACTGGTCTTTCTGCAAGAAAATTTTCTTTTGTAAAGATATCATATATTAGAACATAATTTTTAATGGGTCTTACATATGTTTTCACAACAAAAATTATAAGCATAACATGAGAGGACAATTAAGAGACTTTTGTATGTATTTTAATTCATTTTCCTTACAGCACAGTATTCCATAAAGTAGAACATTTTGGCCCACTGTTCTTTAATGCCATGTCATAAGGAAGGAAAATTAATTCAAAATAATATTATACTAAGCTAATAACACTTACTTAAACAGAAATAATATTTTAATTATATATTTCATGTCTTTTTAATATCTAATAAAAATTTATAATAAATATTTTTCATATTCCAGATAGTAATATTTTGTATAAATATAACCAAAATTTATTAAAGAACAACTAGAACTTTATTTTCTCCTATAAGTCTAACCTGATCCATAGAGTCAAACCCCAAGAAATACCTATGCTTAAACAAAACAGGTATATATTTCCTTGGATATAAACCTTGATTTTCAATTGGTCCATATTCAAGTATTCTGGAAGTTTAAGTCTCCTAGAGAGTAAAGAAAAAGAATCTGACTTATAATGTCACATTTCTGGTCTTCTCTAAATTCATCTCAAGGGTTAGTTTGTGTTCATTCTTCCTTCCCCTGATCAAAATGAACATTTAGTGATATCAAATATAGTACTGTGGAAACCCAAAATATGCCATAAATGCAGAAAAGGCCATCGATAAATTTACTCATCCTTATAACCTGCATCGTAGAGCACTATCGAGTGGTTTTAGGATGGCCCATTCTCTATACTGGTTTCCCTTGCTCACTTTTATAAAATAGTTTTGTTGCACACATATGAATTAATTGTCCTTGTTTTCTGGTTTTACCCATTCAATGTTTCGAAAGTGTCCAAATATATTGCAATATCTGTTTTTAAAGACTGTCAACACTTCCTAATGTCATTTTACAAGTCATGATTTTGGATCTCCTGACAAAAATATACAGTGGTTTTTAATCTACACATTAGGAGAGCATTATTTTTTTATTAAGCCACAAATGCAGGGTCTATGCTTTACTTTATATAGCCTATGTACACGGTTTCAATTCTGCTCCCTCAGCCATGTTATTTACTTCTTCAGACATCATTTCAGATGGTCATTGGCAGAGGTCATTTTAGAGGTCATTGGCAGTGGCAGCTTATCACTTCTGGCATGAATTTGTATGTGCATGTCTAAAAGAGTGCTTGTCTTCTGCAAATTTCAGTGGAGGGTCTTCTGCACACTGAGGTCTCAGAGATGACAATCCTGGTTATGAAGTGCTGGCTTGAAAGCATTAGTTTTCTTCACTTTTGATTGGTATATTAGCATTCTTCAGCCTGAATACACTAGCAGTGAACCAGCAAATAGTATTTTTGCAGCACCCAAAGCACACTAAGTACTATGCGAGACAGGTAGGTCCACAATGGACAGATCTGATCCTTTTTTTTTTTTCATTTTTGCAGAGCAAGTAAATAGGGTGTGTTCAAGTGGGGAAAAAAGTGAATTCTAACAATAGTACCAGAAACTGTTCGTACTTCAGACCTCTACACCTTGTTTGGTATTTTGTGGGGAGTGCATTCATGTTATTTATGTATAGCTAGAGTGGCCCTTTGCATGTGAACATAGACACAAAAAGACATTGACACTTATCTGTTTCCTATGCACATATATATTTGTGTAAGTGAATAGAAATGCATAAAAATTACATTATGTATTACATGCGCATTAGTTGTGCTAGCAAAAAAAAAAAAAATAGCTGAATATGATAGGAAAAAGAAGCAGTCCCCCAAGATAGAGGCAATATCTTCATCTGGTAATTGATGCTGTGTTGTGAAGGTAAGCATTTCCTGCATTTGCTGAATTCTAATTTACTGTTAGTGTTTTGTTTCTGGTGATGCTTCTTGAGTATGCCTTTCACATCTGCCCCAAAGAAAAGGGAGATGCTAATTTAAGGAACGACAAGCTGTAATTCAGCAGATCACTGATATTGTGGTCTCTATGATGCTATATCTTCCTAATTCCTACTGAGCTCAAAACTCAGGGGAACGTCAGGTCATTGCCTATCATAGAAACAAGGTGCCCAACTTGCTTCTTCATTCAACATTGGTTTCTCTTGTTCAGTGAAAACTGCAATCAAAGGATTCCCATACAGGGGAGATACATCTACTCAGTTGTTGCTTCTCCTTGGTCAGCTGTTTCTGCAAAGGAAGCAATTCCCCATTCTTGTGACATTCCAGTAGGTTCTGTTGAGTGCATTTACTTGCACTAACTAGGTCTTTACTACAGAACGACTATACCTGTCAGCTAAACATTCACATAGTTGAAATTCTACTACAGTCTTGAGCTTATTTTACTTGTTAAAATGGTTTTGCTCAGCTCTTCTTAGCTGACAGTATTTACCTGTGTTTCTTTTCTGATCTTCTTGATATTGTACCCTTCTCTAGAAGTTTATTAACCAAAAAAAATCTGTAATTCTCAGATCCATTTACCTAAAATATCAAAGACAACAGAGGGAATTCTTTAAACAGTAACAATTGTTTCCAAAATGAGGAACTTGAACATAGAGATAAAATTAGCTCAAAATGACTAGAGCCTAAATTTCATTTTTAAATTAATTTTTAGTAACATTTTTTCATTTAAAAATTTAATTTTTAGTTAACATTTTAATGTTTTTATTCAAATTTCATTCAAATCTGAAGAAGATTGGAAAAAATTCTGCAACTTACATAAAAAATATCATAGGTCATTTCTTCATATTTCTTAATCTTTATGTTCTGATGCTGCTCTGCTAACATGTAGAATTAATCAGGATTCATTCCCTTAAACAAAAAGAAAAAGACACATCCTCATCTCATAAGTATATGAACTTGAAACACACTTCTATGTAATTAGTCATTTTAGATAGGGGTAAAAGAATATAACAAAATCTGGAAATCTTTTGAACAACAGGCTGAGGTCCTTCTGAAGGGCTTCACTGCCCTCTGGAGTATTGGCCATTTCTCCAAGCTTTGTGTTTTAAGGGACCTTGCTGCAGAGGCATCTGCCTCTTCATCCAAGTCACTGATGAAGAAGTTAAACAATACTGGGCCCACTATTGAACCCTGGGGGATACTGCTTGTGACAGACATGTGCCACTGATTTTACCCTCTGGGATCTGCCATTCAGCCAGTTGTCAATCCATTTCATCGTCTGCTCATCCAGTCCACACTTCCTGAGTTTGCCTATGAGATGTTGTGAGGGTTAAAAGACTTGCTTGAAGTGAAGGTAGACAACATCCATTGCGCTTCCATCATCCATCCATGTACTTGTTTCATCATAGAAAGCATTCTGGCTTGTCAAGCATTAGTTGCCTTTAGTGAATCTATTCTGACTACTCCTGATTGCCTTCTCGTCAACCATGTGGATAGAGACGGCCTTTATAATGAGGCATTCCATCACCTCTCCAGGGACTGAGGTGTGCCTGGCTGGCCAGTAACTTCCTGGGTCCTCCTTCTTGTCCTTTTTGAAGATTGGAGTGAGATTTGCTTTCTTCTGGTCCTCTGGCAAGTCTCTTGATCCCCAAGACCTTTCAGTGATGATCATGAGTGGCCTAGCTTTGGTGTCCACTAGCTCTCTCAGTACCCATGAATGCATTCCAACAGGGCCCATGAATTTGTGGATGTCAAGTTCGCCTGCTCATAATTGCTGTCTGATCTCTCAGCTTGGTCGTGCTGGAGCACAAAGCTCCTCATGAGCCTAATAACCCTACAGTCTCTTTTACCACAATTTTGAGAGCTAAGTGGCTAAAACTAGCTGTGTGACTAAGGTATGTCATTTCAGATCTGAGTCACTCTAAATAAACAGGGAGCACCTTCTTATAAATCCAGCCTGTTAATGCTGGGCTGTAGTGAATCTAGGAATCCAAATCAATTTACCAAAGAGCGAATGACGTGAGGGTGACACTGAAATTAATGCCGACATGGGCATCGGGGGGCGGGGGGGCGGGCTAGAAATCTAAGAAGCAACCCCCTATCTTTTTTAATGATATGCAGTTCTGTGCAAATAAACAGCACAAAAGAGTGTTAAATGGAAGGTTAAAATAATTTTTGCTCTTGCATCTGTCAAGTTGGGATGCACCTCAGATCTTTAAGAAAAGTCTTTTTATGAGTTTCTTTTCTTTTATGAAACTTTTGTTTGCAAACTCAGCACTACAGGAATGCCAGGACCCAATATAAAAATGACAGTCCAGGTAGTGTTGGCTAAAAACCTGAGATGAAAACAACACTGCTGTAGCAGGCACAGGCCCTGCAAACCTGCCTTGGTGTTCGGCGGCCTAAGATAAGCAAAATGTTGAGTCATGATGAATAGGACCTTAGGAGCCCCTCTCTCCCACTCTCGGACTCTTGCTTATCTCTCTGTAAGACTTTAGGTCATTTTCCTTTTAACCCTTACCATTAGACAATTCTCAATTCCTCCGAACCCTATATAAACCCCTGTTTCTCCCCGGTTCATCAGAGAAGCTGTCCCTGAACCCCTTCGCAGAAGAGCTACCTGAGTAGATAAAGCCATCGCTGCAGAATTTCACACAGCTTCCCTCCTCTCTTCTCCCTCATCAGCCGAATGCCTGCTGCCTGCCCCAGTAGAGCCTAGCAAGCTAAGAGCTGAAATTACTTATGAGCTGAATATCACGAAAGAGCTGTTATCACAATAGCTTGCTAAGGCAGCTGGCGGCCAGGGGCTGCTCGGAGCTTGGACAGGCAGATCTTATCCAAACTGAACTATCTGGGCTTCTAATGCAGCCATCTGGGAACACCCCGTAACCCAGCGAGTGGCATTACACTGCCTCTGCTTTTTTTTTGCCCCAAGGTAGAATGGTAGAATCTGAGTCATATATTAATTCATACAGTGAATGTCTTGTCTTCTGCATCAATTAAGTTTTTATAATAGGAAAGCATGTAAGATTTTAACTTTCAATTGCTAATAAATGTGGTCTTCAGGGCAGCCAGGACGAGAGACAGAGAATCTTGACTCCATATTTCAAAAGGCTGGTTTATTATATTATGATATATATTATATTAAAAATGCTATATTAAAACTATACTAAAATAACAGAGAGAAAGATTCATCAGAAGGCGAGACAGGAATAGAATGGAATGAATAACAAAGTCTTGTGAGTCCCAGAGAGTCTGACCCAGCTGCATCCTTGATTGGTTATTGAGTAGATACACCTAACATGGACCAATCAAGGAAGCACCTGTTGCATTCCACAACAGTAGATCGTCCTTGTTTAGATTTTGTTCCTGCGGCCCCTCAGTTTCTCAGGAGAAGCAAATCCTGGCGAAAGGATTTTCATAAAATATCATGGCTACAAATAAAATATATGTATTTAGATGAATGTTGATACTGGTGAATGGACATTGGTAAAAAAAGTATTTAGGTGGATGTTGATGGGAAAAGATTTGTTGTACATGATCGTAGTCAGTTGTCCATAAAATTAATTCTACAAACTCTTAAAGGCCTTTGAAAGGATGTATTAAAATCAATTTATTTAACCAGATTAGATCAGGAAAATTGGCCCAAGGAGAAGAAATTGTGCCCTTGTGGGATATATTTGCATAGCAATATTGGTTAATACTTTTTATATTCTATGAATAAGCTACAAGAAGAGGCCTGGCATTACAAAGAGGTGTAACATTATCCTGTGTTTGAGTGTTAGGACATAAATCTATTTCATTTTAAACTGGACCTGTTCAACATTTATCATTTCTGTGAAGAAAACTGTCTCTCTCTTTCACATCTTTTTTTGTTGTTCATTTTTACTATTTTTTTAGTGGCCCTATTCAAAGGAGCTACTTAATGCAGAAGCTGTGTACTCAGGTATAGCAAAACAAGGAGTTCATTCACCACTTCCCATGGTTGGGTAGGTGTTCAGCCATTCCCAGGAAAGCAGGGCTCCAATAGGCAGAACAGTCACTTGGGAAGACAAACAGCAGTGCTATGAACACTGCCCCTTCCTTTTTCTTCCCCCAACTCTATATGATGAATGTGATGCTTTAAGGGTTGGGATATCCCTTGGGTCAGTTTTGGGTCAGTTGTCCCATCAGTGTCTCCCACTTGTGCAAGAAATTTCCTACTCTCTGGCCAGCTGGAGTGAGAAATGGAAAAGGCCTTGACACAGAGCAGGCATGGTTCAGCAATAGCCGAAATGTCTTTGTGTTATAAAGCCTGGTTTACTTACAAATCTAAAACATAGCACCAGAGAAGCTACTATGAAGAAAATTACCTCTATCCCAGACAAAATTAGAGCAGAAGTTACATATTAATGTAGTAATCATCAAAAGTAAACCAATTACAAATTTAATATATAGAAATCTGTTGACTTAGAGGACATGTCTTGGTGTTTTCACATCAGAAAAAGTTAAAACCAAGTAATCTAGATCGCAGAGTTTTGCCATCGTTCATTCAATTTAACATCTGATTAAACTGCAAATGTTTAGGTTTTTACCATATTATGGATTTATTACAATTGGATGTACTATCAATGGATGTACTATCAATGCTACTTTGCACCTTTAACTGTTTTCAGTTAAATCCTCAGTACTGTTTTCCATGGGTTGAACATTTGAATACATTAAATCTAACAGTGTTGTCTGAATGAAATCACTAAGAATTCTTTTGAATTGCTAAAATATGGACTTCCAGTGTCCAAATATATGAACTGCAAGATTTGAAATAACTTCTACTCACAAATTCACAAAGTTCAGCAGAATTGCTGACATGGATTTGAACTCTTCATTTTATTTAACAGTTAGGGTGCAGAAGTCTATTTAATGTTAGCACCCTAATGAAATCAAAGAGATTGGAAAGTTCTTAGATCAAAGACTAGATTTAATCTTTGAGAGATTATCACCTTGAAAACTTCAGCTTCCTTTGCAAATTGCATTTGTCTTGTTTTCAAGTATCACAAAAGCTTTTCTAGTGTTATAATTGCAAAAATAGTTTATATATGGTTGCGTCCCGCCCCCAGTAAAACATGAGTTCTGGCTTTATTGTTATGCTTTTTCTTTTCAATTTTATATATTTGGGTTTTTGGTTCATTCCTTAGCACCCCCTCCCCCCACCCCATACAAAAAAAAAAAAAGAAAAAAAAGGAAGAAAAGAGAGGATGTCCACAGAAATTAAAATTAAGAGAGAGATTATTAGGACAGAAGATCATGGTCACATCATTCTGTTTTGAAATTTTCGGGGCCTGCAGGCCCTTTCTTTTTTTTTTTTCCTGCACAGAAAAGGTGGTTTTAATTCCAAATTTGCTGTTAATTCTAGAATTGGTTAATAATGCTATCAAAACTCTGTAAGTTAATCAAGCTATCTCTCCTAGAGCCTGGAAGCTAATCTTGCTGCTTGCTTCATGAGGAGAGTCCAGTTGTACCCTTTCTAGGACCATTGGTTAGTTTCAAAATTCGACAACTGAAGCTATTCTGTTCAGTTACATTACCCCATTTTTACTCCTCAGAGTTCTGTTCTCTTAGCAAAAAAAAAATCTATGCAAAATAAACATGTTTTCAAGCAACATGTTTACATTCCTTCTTATCTCCAATAAAATGCATTTTAAAATTTACCAGTACTATAAGATTTTCAATCATGTGACAGGTAAGAGCAAACACAAGTAAATCAGGAGGAATCTTAAAAAAGATCCTTGAAAGTAGAAGAGGTTAAAGAGACAGCTAAGTGACCAAGAGGAATAACATGTAGGGGGAAGAGAAGTGAGTTAAGGATTTAACCCTCTCAGTTAAGGACGTTCATAGAAACATATGTGGTATGTTTATTTTATGAACTTGCTTTTCATTCATCTGAGTCACACCCTCATTCCAGTGGCTAGGTACACATACATGTGAAAAGATTTTTTAATTTCATATTTAGCTACGTGAGAAATGTTGTGACCTACTGTTTAAAATAAAAGTCATATACTGCACGGGTTCTTGTTTACAGTAGCAATTTTTCATACAGTCAGTAAGATTCTTGCTTTCATGTTGTGAAGTTTCTCCTCCCCTTTATAAGATGCATACAAAAACCTCACAAAATGCAGAATATTTGCATTAAAGCAATCAATTCTGCACATGTTTTATGTAAATTTATAGCTAAGTGTATTCTAGGTATTCAGAATGAGATATATTTCAACATTAAGTGATATAGACCACAGAGTACATACAGCTTGTATAAAGCCCTCTTCCTCTTTCAGCCTAGGAATTCAGTAAGAAATTAAAAATGTATCAAGGGACACGAGGGTGAGTGAAAATGATGGGGCTACAACAGACATGAGGATAAACCAATCATACTTTTCAGAGAGTCTGAGTTTCTCATGCTTTGGAAATTTCCTACTTTTCCAAGGATTGGCTCTTTTATTTCTGTTTAACAGTCATGACAGTCTCTAGTTTATTGCTGAAAAATAGATGTGAAATAAATTGAATTTCACTCTCATTTCTTTCACTGTGTTCCTTAGGGATTCTAAAACCATATCCACACTGGATGTTTTTGAAGTATAAGAAATGAAGCTGTATGATTCCAACCCATAGTAAGCCTTTTCTTTTTATAAACTTCAGTTGTTAGTGTTAAAATACAAACCTTATTCTGTTCTGAAATTAATATGCGTATCTTTTTCCCCCCTCTTTATATCTCTGGTAGTCATATTAAAATCTTCTCTACTGAGGTAGCACTAGAAAAAAGCACCTTTCCCCTCATAACTGCTTGGAAAAGATGAGACTAGCAACTGAATAACACTTACTTGATCACCAAGGAATAGTGCATTAAAAAAGCAAATAAAATAAAATTCTATGTAAAGTAGCAATACAAGATGGGACCAAAAAAAAAAAAAAAGCATTATGTAAATCTGTTTTTGCAAACCACTTCTATGTGATTCCTAACTCATATTTTGAGAAGCACAACCCAGCAGGCAAAGTCATAAGCATACAACTTGTTTTCTATTTACTGGAACACTGTGGGCTTAAAGGTTCAGATAAATGTGAGCTTATGTTCAAGCTCTCTGAAGAAAGGCTGAAAAAAAAGAGGAAAGAAGTAGAAAGCAAGAAAGTGAATAAACCCAGACAGTATTAGGTAAAAGGAAAATTGAATACAGAAAATCAGTGCTAAACAGCAGGAAACAGGGAAAAAAAAAAAAAAACAAGGAAGAGGGAAAAGCATAACAGAAGCTTCTGTTGTCTAATTAAATGTCACTCCAGAATTAAAATACACTCCAGAATTAATTCCTGAGGCTTTGTCTAGATTACTAAATTAAACACTGTCAGGGCAAACACTTAAATACTGCCATGTAAGCATTTATACTACCAAATCAATAGCAGATCCCCTGCCATAGTTCTGGCTTTGGCTAGAGCAGACTGAGGCTGGGATGAGCCAAAGCCAAGGACTGTTGCTGCCAGTTCTGTAGGAGGGCAATCCTCTCAGTTTCTGGAAGGGAAAAGCAGGGGAGAGTGAAAAGAGATCTCAGCTGCACAGGTACAAATAGTGTTTTACTACTTGCAGTAAAGAGAAAACTACACCCTCTGGAAAATTTAGTTTATTAGAAAGATTTATTCAGTGTTCATTCAGTGGGCTTTAGCAACCTGAATTACTCAACCCTCTGCCCTTCTGGCCCTAAACTAACAAAAAACTGACTTTGTATGACTGTGAGAAATCTCAGTAAAGCAACTGGAAAAGCTGTCATTTCACCTCTTTATTATTATATTTTATATAGAATATATTATATTTTGCTCCCTTATATTTTGTAAATAGATCTTAGTGTTTCTGGAGAGTTTATTCAGAAATTAAAGACAGCATAATCCCCCCATATTACAGATTCTGATTTTGACAAATTTTAATTATGCTAGGTAAGGTCAAGTTATTATTTATTTCTGTACATCATCTGTGAAATAACACTCTATTAGTCTAAAATAATCTATTATTATCTAGTACCAGTATTTTCACAATGTGTATTATAGTTTTCAGCATTATTGATGCCAGTATTACTAGTCCCTATTCTGATCTTCTGATCCTAGGAGTCTATATAGCACAAATATTACTTATGCTAAAATGTTTTGAGTTGAAGGGGACCTTGAAGGCTATTTATGTTAACAAAAAGCACTGCCTGAATGACAGTTCTTTCCTAATGGTAAGGAAGAATGCTACAGGTGTGATGGAACATACAGTGCTTAGAAATTCCTGGCTCAGAATGCTGCCTCTGATCTTGCTGCCTTACTGTGATGAGAAAGACAAATGAGACACTTGATGGAAATGACCACATATTTATGACTTATCACAGGAGCTACTCTAGAATTTTGATATTGTCTGTGTGATTTTAACATTCTGTGCTTGTTAATTTACATGTTAATCCAAATTTATTAGGCTAATATGAAAATTTCATCCACAAAATACAATAGAACACTTGTGAAACATGTATAAAATTGGAGTTTCTTTGTCTCACTTTGCATTCACCCTTGTTATGCTTTAATAATATTTTAATCTTTCTCATTATCCATGAAATAGAGTTACTAAGAAATAATGAGTACATGAAAAATTTTAAGTCCTTCATTATCTTTTTATAAAACGGGTTTTTTCTTCCTGTAAACACTGCAATATAAGCAAGATTTATAATTCTAGATTTCCATAGCACTGGGCCATTTCACTAGTGACTTTCAACAACAAATATAAGCCCCACAGGGACCAGCCCAACTTCTGTTCAGAAGTAAGATGAAAGAATGCTGTAGGAATCTTTATTCTTAACAGGACCAGTGCTGGGTCCAACACAGTGTGAAATGATAGAGAGCTCCAACTGTATCATCTCAGGAAGGGAAAGCTACAGAAAAATGATGGCTTTTTCATGCTAGAAACCAATGGCTGAGTTTTGTCCTCACTTTCTTTTTTTAGCCAAATATTAATATTAATTATGAAAATCATATTTCTAGTCTTATGTTGCTATGGTAACCTTGAAAAACCTTGAAAAACAAAAACTCAGGAACACAATCAAAATCTTACAATAATTATTAGTATACGACACTATTTTCAGGTGGATACAATCTGATAGTGATGGCAATTGTTGCAGCAAATAAAGGTGGGCTGCAAATTATTTCTGTTAAAAGATTAAAATGACACATATATTAATATGATATTGAAACTGTTTCTAAAAATATAAACATAGATTAATCTAAGAGGCAGTAAGTCATAACATGTTGAAAAAATAAGATCATGAATAGCAGATTGGCCAGTGTTCATTGGAATATATTTAGAAATTTGAAACATTAATAAATTTTGTCGCTGTAATTTCTATGCCACTTCCTAATATAGTAGATAGGTAAGCATACTAACAGCTTTGAATTCTAAAAAAAGACACTGAACAGAATATATAAACTATGTAGAAATTAGAAAATACTTATTCAAATGAGTAGTTTTTGTGACTGTGTATTTAACCCTTGTCCATGTAAGGGTCCAAATGTCCTGAATAAATACAGTTCCTAAAGAAAGAAGTTCCCACATGTACTTGTAAAATAAGTACTCTAAAAAAGGGCAAAAAATGAGAAAAATGAGAGAGTGAGTGACTGACTGGGTGACTGAGGGACTGAATGAGTGAATGAGCAATCTGCGAATAAAAATTTGCTATAAAATATTTAAGGAGAGAAAATAGTACCATGGCTATGCTGTGCAAAGTTGGTATATTTGCAGAATTATCACTCAAGATTGTTGCTGCATTTTATACTGAGTCAGTTATTCAGGTTAAATACTACACTATCGATATTTCAATTCCTTTCATGTGTAAAGCTGTTTTGTCATCATATTGCCATGAAATATTTGAAAATTAATGGAAGCAAGCTACCTAGTTCTGCATGCTACAACTCAGTAACTTACAACGACAACAGAAGGATAAAAACAAGCAAACTCTGTAACTACGTTTTTATGAATTCTGCTATTCTCAGAATGAACCATGCAAATGCTCCTAAATCCAACATCTGTGCATTTCTGAAATAGAAAAAAAACCAATATAAATATTATAAAGCATTTTTCCTATATTTTAAATAAATTTCCTTGGTAATGGCCAGTGATTAAAAGCTCAAGGATGTAGCTTTTTTAGAGGCAAAACTCCCCTAGGATAGTCATAGGGGAGCTTTAAAAATTGCCGTAGGGAACAGAGATCTTAAATGGTGGTTAGGAGGAAATCTATTTGGAAATCATAACTGAAGTTTTAAGTATATAGAAGATAAGCTAATAAACATTGGGGAAGAGCTCATGAATATTTGAGAATGAGGTGTACAGATCTTGATGTGTTGCAGGTCACATATTTGCTAGCAGGCATCAAAGGAAGAGCTTATAAGGAGCAGAAACAGCTACCTGTTTCTAGGTGTGCTGCCAGAAATAACTAGAAACAATTAAAACCAGTGGGAGGAGTGTCATATATTAGCCCAAATCTCAAAAAATTAGGAGACAGCCACTGAGCAACAATGGTGCTTTAGTAGATATAGGATAAATATGTGATTTTAAGTTCTTTTTACCAATTCTGTGATAATTCAAAGCTTTAGAAAAAGATTCTAAAACCCAAATATTCTTCAGTATCCTCATAAGTAAAATCAGATTTTGACCCAAATAATTTTTTTACTGAAGTGGAGGCTGAACCAGATAGACTCCACAAATCCCATCCAACTAAGTCTCCCTGTGATATGATGATTTCATGTTTTTTAATAACCTGACACCTGGAACAGCCATGCTGTCCTACTTTATTTAGGAGTGAATTTCTTCAGCCAAATATTAAGCAGAGTCCAATTATTTAAATTTTCTTGCATAGAGTAATTGTCTTTAAAAATTAAGAAGTCCAAAGTGAAAATACAAATACTGGAAGAAAAAGAGATTGTAAAAATACAGCAGCAAAAGTGATTTGACAGCTTATATTGAACTGAGTATGTGGACAATTCTGGGTTTATTATATAAAGGTGCTGTTCAGCTGCCAGCATCCATGATGTCACTTTGCAGGCAGTCACCAAGGTCATTGAATTCAGGAGGGTTTGTTAGCCAGCTTTTACTCCTTTCAAACAGGAAAGCAATTAAAATCTCTTTGTCTAAAAATAGTGAAATTGCACAGTCTACTTTCTGAGGTACCTGGAAAGACTGGAACGATAACATGCCAGGGAAAATAAGCAGAATTTGTCTAGAGTAGTGCAGAGAGTGGAGTTATTGATTTGTAGGACTGTAAGTTTGGAAATAACAAGCTGAAAGATAAAAGAAGGAGGCAAAAGAATACAGAAAATCCCAGCAAAAATCAGAATCATGAGTGACAGTGGTCCAAAAAGGATAAGGCAAAGATTCATACATGTGATCTTGAGAAAAACTGGAAACACGGTTGTGAAAGAAATGAAACCTCTTGGAATGTGCTCTTTCTGTGCTCAGGACAGCAGAACAGCTCCTGTGCTGCTATAAGGGAAAAGTGAAATAGTGTTGCAGTTCTACCTGATTGTTACATTCAACTGAAATTTCCAATATGCACTTAATAAAGCTGGATTCTATTTCTGCTCAGATATAGAATTGAATTCATACTTATCTTGGTATAAGGACTTTTACTCACTTTTGATGTATACTTTGTGAAAGAAAAGTCTCCCTGTATTGGCAAGACCTTGTAAACAAGTTATCTATCATACATGAGAAACCCACAACTAAACCTTTGCAGCATCTTGCCATGATCACTACACTTTCTCTTGCAAGGAAGAATTACGCAGAGTATATATTTTATTTCATGCTTTTCTCTGGACACTGAACTAAGTGCTCTAATAAATGCAAATAGGAAAAGCAGATTTTGAATCATAGACTCATGCAATTATCATGGTTGGAAAAGGTCTCTAAGATTATTGAGTCCAACCACTGACCTAGCAACACTGCACGCACCACTAAACCTTACTTGCGAGTGATTAACAGCCGACTGAACATGAGCCAGCAGTGTGCCCTGGTGGCCAAGAAGGCCAAAGGGACCCTGGCCTGTATCAGGAATAGTGTGGCCAGCAGGAGTAGGGAGGTCATTCTCCTCCTGTACTCAGCACTGGTGAGGCTGCACCTTGAGTGCTGTGTCCAGTTCTGGGCCCTCAGTTTGGGAAGGACGTTGAGACACTTGAGCAAGTCCAGAGGAGGGCACTGAGGCTGGTGAGGGGCTTGGAACACAAGCCCTGTGAGGAATGACTGAGGAAGCTGGGGTTCTTCAGCCTGGAGAAGAGGAGACTCAGAGGTGACCTTATCACTATCTGCAACCTCCTGAAAGTTGGTTGCAGTCAGGTGGGGGTCAGTCTCCAGGAAGCAACTGAGAAAACCAGAGGACACAGTCCCAAGCTGCGCCAGGGGAAATATAGGTTGGATATTAGGAAAAAGTTTTTTACATAAAGGGTGATAAAGTAGTGGAATGGTTTGCCCGGGGAGGTGGTGGAGTCACCACCCCTGCATGTGTTTAAAAAAAGACTGGATGTGGCACTCGGTGCCCTGGTTTAGTTGAGGTGTTAGGGCTGGGTTGGACTTGATCTTGATGATCTCTTCCAACCTTGTGATTCTGAAATTCTGTGTTTGTCTTTTATACGTCTTGAAAACATGCTAGGGTTCTTTGCTCTGAAATATGAGAATCTTAGATTTCAATAAAATAAAAAGTTAAAAACTTGAAATGGCAAGAGTATGAATAAAAACAGTTATATAATATTTTATGTAACCATATCCATGTACAGCCTGTATTTCTGTGGAGCATCATCCACCTCACTATGATTTTACCATGGTGATCAAAATGAAGATTTAGGTACTTTTCCATTATAAATATAAAATAAATGTGTGCATGCACAGTCATGTCACAATGATGGCACAGAAGGAGACAACACAAAGTCACTTTCTTCTTGTTTTGTTTCTAATCTAGTTAATACAAACCTCGTCTTCATTGCCCTACTGCACCCTACTGTGGCACAGGAAGGTTTAAACTTTAAGGTAAGTATTTACATTATCCCTCCAAAAAGAAGGGGACTGTATCAACCACATCTCTAAATACAGAACTTTGAATTATTCCCTGCAGACCTTGAAAATGTAGCACATGCTCACAGGCCTCATGACAAAATAAATGTTGGCTGGAATCCAAGTATTACTAATTTAGGCAACTTACTTGGCAACTATATTGGCAGTAATTTCATCTCATTTTTGCCATCTAAAAGTTAGATTGCATTCTCACCTGGAGTTCTCATACTTTCAGTGCAGACAAAAAGATAACCTTGAGAAGAATAATTGATTTCTATATCTTACATGTCCATCAATATTGAATGAATTTGATTACGTAGGACTACTTGTGATCATGGCCTTTCATATGTAAAGTTATTTTAATTGCTAAAGTCTAGATCTCTGCTTCTCTGACACAGCACCTCAAGTACCCTCTCACTCCTGTTTTTATAGTGGCGTCTGGAAGGAGAAAATGCCAGACACTGTACAGTCATACAGCAAGAGATGGCACGGACAGAGCTTGCATTTCAAACAGACAACACAAAAAAAAAATGCAGAAAGATATATAACCCCCCCCCCCCCCCCCCCCCCCCCGAGTGAGTATGGAAAGGAGCAAAATTCAGAGAAGGACAACAAGAAAAATAAAAGTTACAGTACAGACAGGATGACTACAAAAGTGATTTCAATCTAGGAAAGACTTATCTGAGTGCAAATACTTGGATTCTGAATAACAAGGATAGATAAATGAGGCATAATTGCTTTCAAAAGGAAACGGTAATTTTTGAAGGAAAGACTCTGAAGCAATAGTGAGTATAAAGACAATAAACATAACAGAATCAGCTGAGTTGTAAGGCATCCTCAAGGATCATTGAGTCCAACTCCTGGCCATTCACAAGACAGCCCCAAGAATCACACACTGTGCTTCAGCGTTATTCAAATGGTTCTTGTACTCTGTCTGGATTGGTGCTGCAACTACTTCCCTGGGGAGCCTGTTCCAGTGCCCAAGCACCCCCTGGGTGAAGAAACTTTTTCTAATATCCAGCCTAAACCCCAACATATTGGAACAGGCTGGCCACTTATGTGGTGGGGTCATAGTCCCTGGAAATGTTCAAGAAATGACCAGACACAAACAACCATAGCTTAGTGCAATGGTTTAGTTGATATGGTGGTGTTTGGTCAAAGGTTGGATTCCATGATCCTGGAGGTCATTTCCAATCTTAATGATTCAATGATTCTATGAAAGAGAAGGCAGCTTGGAAACAACAAATGTACAGTGTGCTTGCTAAGTCTCCAACAGCCATGCTTTTTGAGAATGTGATATCTCTTTGCACTTATTTTCTTCTCTCTGAGGAGAGCAATTTGCTTCTTAGAATGATTTTTTTAGGACACTATCTCACTGGGTGCACCTGGAGGAGGAAACTGCATTCACGTGACATTAACTATGGAATAATCTCTGGTCCTGGAGCTCTAAGCGGATGCTTTCCAGGAATCAGCATCCCTCAGCTTAGCTCATATTTTGGTAGCAACCCAAACAGCAAGAATCTTCTGTCATGTGTGCTTCATGTCAAGACTGCTCTGTGCATAGGAAGTGAAATCTGTCACAATCCATGCTTATGCTGTCTGTATGGTGCAGACTCTGGAAAACCTTATTTTTCCTACAGGGTAAAGGCTTCCTGGATAGGAGGTATGTCGGCATCATTCCAAAAGGCAGCCGTAGAGCAAGTTAATATATATGCACTGAGGGGAATTTGTGACAAGGTAGCAAACCAAGATACTTTATCTTTTGAGGTGTTGCTACCTTTTAGTTGTATAAGAATAATTATTCTTAAAAATATAGTACAATAGAACAATCATATTTCTGATGCTTTATAGCAAAATGATTTTGAAATAAGTGAAAGTAAAAATGGGTTTGAAAACAAAAATTAATATTAATGTAAGGTAATGCTATTATGAAATACAAGGTTTTTATGTGTACATGACATAGAAATGTACACATTTATAGAAAAATATACACATACATGTACATATTTATGGAAAAATATAGAATAACAATGTACGTTTGATTAAAATCAGGATGAAGTGTGCCAATCTGTCTAAGAAGGAAGTAAACAAATCAACCAAACAAACATAAAAATCTACAAAAGTAGTTGTAAAAGGCAACGAGATATTATGAGATTATTTAAAGGAAACATGTTTCAGCAATATACTACTTTCCCTGAATCAATCTTTACAACAGGCAGTGATTATCAAATTAATACTGTCAACACTCCTTTCCCATTTGTGGATTTAATATTTTTTTTAACTGAACTATTAGTCCACTCTCCCTTTCAGATATCACTAGATGAGACAGTTTCATGGTACTAAAATACAGAGGAAGCATATGCTGCAGACATAAAAGTATTTTGCTCAGCTTTCTGAAAAGTAATGAGATGAATAGTGTATTTTGTGTTGTTTAGTGATACCTTAAATTTGGATTCTGAAAATAGAATCTTCATGAATGGCTTCCTTGTTAGGTACTTTTTTTTTTATTTTTTTTATTGTTGCTGTCATTGGAAAGGGTTCCTTTTGAATGCACTTTGGGCTAATGAGCCAACATAACTTGTAGACACTAAGAGTTAGAAAGTGGCTGTAGGCAATTTCTCTTTTGTGTTTTTTCTTTTTCTTTTTTTCCTTTTGTTCTATTTTATACTTTTTTAAAGACTCAGCAATGCTACAGACTAATAGTTTATGGCAGTCAGCTAATGAGTTGAAACTTCAGTGAGATAGAAGGCACACACAATAGAAATGTGTGAAAAATTGAAATGACAAGGTTGTTAAGGTAACCCTATCTTGGTTATGTATTTGTGAAACTTATTATAATGCAGTGAAATGAAAACTTAATAAACATATCCAGCCATTATGAAAAAAAAAAAAAAGACATCTTTTTGAACTGCAAGATACATGGATTTGCTGTTGCAATTGTATTGTAATGGAAATGAAGCAAGTAACAAACAGTACCCAATTGCCCTGTATGGCTAGCCCGCACCAATACAGAACATTAAAAAGTAATTTTGAAAACTTCCCTTTTCACATTAACTTTTTAAAACCAGCTGACTTGGTGATTTTGCAAATGAGAATCTAAATGAAAATGTTTTGTCCATTGAGAGCATGTGAAGAATGTTAACGGGGTTTTGGAATTACTGCCATGATGTGCTTTCAGTGCAGTGGTTTTGCTTATTGAAGTATATAAGTTCATGCTTACACATACTTCCAAAACTTAACACCAAGGAAACTGAATAGAATGAGTGATTCATTATCCTGTCATACCATGGTTTACTGAATTACCATTGTCTGTGTGATTCACAGGTACCCATGTATGGTTTCTTCTCTTGATGAAGTCAAACTCCTTTGATGAATACTGTGTATTAGGGGCAACACTGACCCTGATCCTTACTGGGCTGTTAGTCCTTCTCTACTTTTATTAAACTTCCTGTCCCCAGAATTTCAGGAAAAGCAGACAAAGGTGAGTCATTTAAAAAAACCCAACTTTCAAACTTATGATGTTAATTTGTGGTGGTTAATGAGAAGGTTGAGGTGGTTAATGAGAAGGTTGACTAATTATCAACTGTGATTAGTCTCAGACCACCAGTGATGAGTCTCAGACATAACAACATAAAATAAAGATATAGATGATAGACTGCAAGGAAAGGAGATGAGTGTGTGCCTCCACATACTACCATCAGATTATTAGTTAAACTACAAAAAGAAGTCAAATAAGAATCTGACAATTCATTGTTGCATTTTAACCTAGAATAAACATTAAAAATATGGACACTACAATTGCTGTCAGGTGTTTTCTGAGGATGGTAGAACTGAGAATGCCAGCTGCAGTAACTTAAGAGGGATTGGAATACTGGTCTCCTGCATTGGGCATCTCATCTGGCAACTAAATCCAGCATATGATACTTGACAAGCCTGACTGATTTTTCCCCATAAATTTCAGGTTGCAATACTTTTTGTAACAGGACCAAAAATGTTGTTTATACATTGGTAGAATTAATCTTCATTTTTGGTAATGAGATAGGCTGCCAAAGAAAATTATATACAACACTGATAATTTTGATTATCTTTGTAGTGGAAGAACCTGGTACACGTAGGATGTACCTACGTGTACCCAAGCCCAAAATTCACAAGAAAATATTGAGACAAATAGATGTATTTTATCATTGGAACATATCTAATCACTACACTACTTGTAGATTTGTGAGATGTCCACATGATATGTCTGTTTCATTCTTTTTGTGAACACTATTTTTTTTTAGGGAAAAAAAAAGAAAAAATGTACTTAACTGATTGGTCTAGGTACAAGGCAGGATACTCTCTATGAGTATCCTTAGTACCACTTGTATCTAAAGAAAAGTATTCATGAGAATCTGATCTTTCCTGGTCTTTCTGGCAAAGCTGGTAGCAACTGAAGACTGTTCTGAAGGTGAGATAGGGTGCTTCAAAAACAATTCAAAGTTGAATTCTATCATTTTTGATTTACAAAGGAGCAATTATATTATTTATTTCAATAATGAAATTTTGAATTAAGAAGCTTCATATATACCTATTCAGCCTCCTTAAGAGAAAAATAAAATTGACATTTTTGAATAACAAATTACAAATAAATATAGTTCCCATCCCTCACTCTATGGATTCTGAACAAAGCTGTGCAGTTTTTTGGTTGATTTTTAAAAAATTATATGCTTTTAGTAAGCATTGAATGCAATTATTTATTTAAATAAATATTTGTATTTGAATAGTATTTGTATTCAAAAACAATAGTAATAGTAATAGTATTCAAAAAGTATTTGAATAAATACTTTTTATTCCCTTATTCCGCACAATAGCTATACTGCACCATGCATATTCAATACAGAAAAGTTCTTTATCTTGTAATCATTGCTAAGAATAATTGTGCAAATTTTTATAGAATATACATGATAAACTTTGAATTCATCAAATGGAAGACAATGTCATTCACCTTTTCTTAAAAAAAACTTTTTGTATTCTGGTGATGTCAGACTGATTAATCAGATTTCTAGTTGAGACTTTCGTTTTCAGCAACTGGGCTCCTTGAATAGTGCATGCTGAATTGCAAGGTGGTGAAGAACATGTAATTCCTCTGATAAGAAATCTTGGGTTAACTTGCACATCAGTCCTAAGAGAAGGTAGTGGGGCTAACAGGCACCTGATTTATCATTTTCAAGAAAATTTTGAACTCTGGATAAGTTAGGGAGGACTGAAGCACGTAAAACACAAATTCAACAATATCCATATAAAATGTTATTCTACTAAGACTGTTTTATTTTCTCTATGTTGGTTGTCAAAGGAGACTGAAAAAGAACCTCAAGTACAACAGTACAGTCCTATGACTTAGACAACAGAGTGGGCATATGGCTGACTCATGGCTGATGTCTCTCACAGGCAGAAAAAGGGATGACTATTCTGCCTGTATTGATATACAGATGGGCTCACATGTTACAAATTACATATATTTAACTTTTGAATAAGATTTCCAAGTACCTAAATTAAGCAGAATAATATAACCATGGAATTAAAATTTTCAACTTTTTATAAATCACATTTCTTTCTCTTTGCATGTTCACACATTCCAGACATTAGCAGTATGGGCTTGAAACAAGTTGAGTCAAATTTTCTAAATAATTCACTTTGTATTTTTCTTTTGAAATGTTTGACAAGTACATATGCCTATGATTCATTCAATTTATGCTGTTGTTCAAATAACTTGTGTTTATATTCATCCATAATTCATTCAAAGAATTGTACAAAATATTTTAAATAAGTACTATGAATTATGTTAGCTGAAAAAAGTTATGACAGATGTGATAGATTGTTTATCAAAATTTTTCCCCTCTTCTCCACTTCTGAAAATCCAGTCCAATCATTTGTGAATATGTTTAGAATACAACTATGTAAATAATTCACCAGGTTTTCTTATTCCAGCTTTTATGGAAAATCCATTATTGCTCATTTTGCCTCTCTAGCAAGTGACCCAAAGATCAATGATATCTCAAACTGTTCTTCCATTACTTCATCAGTATTTGGATCAGTGACTTAGCCCAAGCATGGAAAGGACTTTGCATAGAGGCTGCTTCAAATCTCACCACTGCATATCTTATCCCATTATCCATTGCTAATTTGCATGCCTATTTGAAATCAAAGTGGAGCATGTCAATTGAAAGGCAGTATGCAACTAGATTAATTTAACCTTTGAATACTTTTATAAAAAGAATGGTGAATTAACCAGCAATTATAGTATTTATTTTCAAAATACTAATTACCAGATGACCTGGGAATGGTTTAACTTTTAAAATTGCACATATAAATATAAGTAGCTATGTAGTGAAATGTATCCAAGGTGTACTGATATTTTTTTTAAAAAATGAGATGGGTGACTTTCATAGTTGTTAGCATTTATGTTGATTTCCACAGAAGACTGAGGTGGGGGGGTAAATTGAGTCAGACTATGCTATTAAATTTCTGCAAGATCTTGCAGAATTTTAACAGCATCATTTTTGTTATTATACAGTCAATACAATTTAGTCTTCTATTTTCTGACTCTGTGGTTCTGATAGGTTTCACTTGTCAGGGTTATGCATTTTTGTTATGTTAATGATGAAGAAAGCTCATGCAATTTTAAAATACCATACTGAAAACTTGAAAGACAAAAACAAACTGGAAATAGTTGTACATCAAAATTTAGATTTAAAAAGGTTTGCTGCAAAGAAAAAATTTTCAACTTAACTTACACATGCAAATTTATTTCACAACTTCAGTTAGTGCTCAAAGATAATGAAAAACAGAGTTTTACTTAGTATACAAACATTGTTGATATTCATAGTAATATCAATTGCACTGTGATCAGGAAAATGACTCTAATTACTTCCAAGTATTATTTTGAGGCACATATTTTGCCTTCTACCTGCACAGAGGACAAAATTAAAATACCAGTATCTAAATTATTTCAGTACTGTTCTGTGTTTGTAATTATGCTGCACAGTCTTTTCTTTAAAAAAACCAGTAGTTTAATAGCAGTTAAACAGCCTGAGCAAAACAACAAACAAAAGTGTTTTATTAATAAATATTTAGTTCCCTGTTTTTATACCTATGCCTTTTCAGACCATTTATCCTAGGACCTGAATTAAGGCAGTATAAACACTCTAGCATTTTAGTTGAAGGTAATGATGAGGGACTCAGAATATCTTATTCTCTACTGACATATTTTAGCTCCTTGCCCCTTTTACAGTCAATGCAGAGATTTTTGATGACCCAGGTTTCTAATAAAGACCTGAATTAGAAGGATGGGTGGACATGAACATGTATCAGCATGATTTCAGGTACTGACAGTTAAAAATATGTCACATACTCATAAGGGATGTCAGTCCATTTTGTGCCAATTTAAAACAGCAAAGAAAGTAAATCTGAATACTTAAGATAGCAATTTTCTCCAGGCATGTGAAGACACACCCACAGACGTAGGGATTCTACTTCAGCTGCTATAAGATCAAAATTCTCTGTCCAGAGTCAGTGTTTCTTTAGTTTAGGACACTGACGAAATAACAGAAACTCTTCTGATGTCATTCTCATCCATTTTCTTGCATTTACATGTGATTATACAATGCATTCATGTTAGTAATTTTTATTTTTGACAGGAATCAGAAATCAGTGTGATTTAATTTTCTTTTATCATCATATTTATTTTGCAAGTCCAACAATCAAGAGAATGCATGGAATAGGAAGTATGATAGAGGAATAAACATATGAGCAAAAACCAAATAAATTTGCTCAGTAACAGGTTTTAGCCATATTTCTGGTCTTGGATACACATAGGATGTGAAATTAAATGGTGAAACATAAATTTTTAAGAACATTTATATGTACATTTACACATTTACAGACCTGCATATAAGTTACAGCTGTTATATGAACATTAAAATACTGTGTTATACATTTTTCATACATTTAAATAATCTGACAATTTTTTTTGGTTAGACAAAAAACCCAGGAAAATCCAACTTGATTCATATATATAATTTCAGAAAGCCTTTTTAGCAGCCTTTTTCTAACTCCTGGCTTTTGTATAATGGTACAGTAATTCCATTTTTGAGTTTTGGATAACTCATGCTCTGTCATTTTTACATCTTGCTGGTAAGGTTTGGGTGTAAATATCTCATGTGATTCTGATCTCCTGAGAGGATGCTTTGGTATGTATTTGTTTTGAATGCTCCAAGTTCAACCAATGTAATTATATGCTGACTGTTTACTAGAGAATTAAATTCATTTGGTTGTCACCAGTTTCTTTTTTGTTTGAAGTTGCACTAATATTAGTGTTTCTAATCTGTAGAAGTAGCTGGATGCTAGAGGGCATGCTCGAGTCCAAGACAACTCTCAATGCTTGCTAGAAGCAGAACTTTCAGGATTGATTCTAGTTTGACCTGACAGGATGTGAGTTATATGATGCTTTGAACACTGATTGAAAAGACACTTTAGAATATGGACAGACCCTACTATCTAATGTAGGCACTCACTGGAGAAGAGCAAGAACAAACATACTGGAACATGCATGATTGATTCAAATTTCAAAACTGACATTTATGCCTATTTCCATGCATACTTTTTCCCCCTCTTGTTACATACTTTTCACTAGTAGTGAAAAGTAAAATAATTTTGTTTGAGAATGCAAAAAAGGTTCTATGTATCAATTGTATGTAGCCTAAGCACAACCAGATTTCACTCAGCCATTTGTTTTTGATAACTGATCTGTGTATTTTTCAGGTTATAGATGCTATTTACTCATGATGAGCATTTTCTACAGGAGTTACAGCAGTCTTGTGCTAGACTATGCATGCATTACATAGAAGAGATATATGAATAACCTCTGCTTTTTACTGAACAGTGAAAATAATCTGAGAAAATGGCATTAAATGTTTCTTTCAAAAACACTGCTGTCATTGAAAAATGCTTTAGGCAATGCACTCATCAAACCATATAGTATTGTACATATGTAAAGATTTTATAACATCTAGAGCAGTGATTTTTTTTTTTCTTAGTAGCAAACTTACATTACAACCAAGGATTTAAGCAATAGAAATATTAAAAAGCAAGCAAATAAGGGCTACCAAAAATCAGAAAAATTCAGCATTTGTTTTGTGGGTTGGTTTACTATCATAGAAGCATTATAAAGGTATAATAATATGCTGCAAAACCTACAATATTATTTTTGAAGGACAAAAGGCCTCCTTCTACTCAGTGTTTATTGTAAAGATCTCATAGTAGCATGCATATTGGATTACAATCAGTAATTTTAATGGTTAAAACTGATTTTTATAAGCAACGACTTTACAACTAACATACTAATTTATAACATTCAATACTCTCTTGCTCATTTATTCAGTCCCAAGATTGAAGATTAGATATAACTTTGTCTGTATTTATGACAAAATTAAATGAACAATTAAATTAACAGCTCTTTATATTTCTTCTAATCATTACAATTGAAGAAGACTTTTACAATTTCTGAAGCAGAGTCTATTATTTGGTAACAATCAAAGATTGACAACATGTGGCTTAATTATTTCAGAAAAAGAAGAGTAGAGAACCAAAACAATACAAAAGGAAATTGCATGAACTTAACAGATTCAAATATAAATGGGAGACATTAAAAACAGATGCAATCCAGCTTACAAAATATATATGTGATAAACATGGCATGTAAATTGAAAAGCAGCATAAAGAGGCTCCTTCTAACTGTCTGGTAGTGAGGGTGGTTCTGAAGCACTGAGGTTTGTAAAGGCAAGATCAGACCCCAGTACAAAAGCTCAACAAATAATCAAGCACCAGCAGCTAAGTGAGCCTTAGGAATACTTTGTCCTCTTTGAATGGTAGCTGCAGGGACATGATTCAGCTGGGGAGAAAGTGGAAAATAGCATGAGGAATCAGATAGAAATTGAAAAACATGAACTCAGACAGCAGTCCCAAAGTCACAGGGACTTGGATCTCTCTTAAAGAAAGTCAGAATTCAACCTCCCCTAGTGCATGCACTTGAGCAGTAAGTTCTTACTTCCTCTTTTTAGTTCTAAATATTTTTTTCAGTTTATTAAGACTTGCATCATACTATATTACTGTTACATGCATGATATGACTGTAATATTTCTATGATACTTGCTGTATTTTAACAATGCAGTTCATCAGGTGCAAACTGCTGCTCAGCATACACTTACTTACTATTACCCAAAACTACAAGTGATACTACTTAGTCATTTTACTGAAGGTTATATTTGGGCAAGAATATTTTTCTCCAAAGCATTGTTTACCTCTTTCATTTGTATAATGAAGTATTACAATTACCTAATACCACTAAAACTCACTGTATGGTGACTAACCACTGCAATAATGTGATCATTGTGTTATAACTCAGCTGTTAACTCTAGCACTTTACTTCAGACAAACCATGCCTTACTGTTGGAGATTTTTTGGTTTTTTTGCTATTCCTATTCTATTCAGTATCTCTTATGTTGGAAAAACACTGCATTGTGTAAAGAATTGCGCAAACATTTGTTTAATTAATGAGTTTATTGTTCAGCTTCATGATGTTCAGAGAGGCAATAACCAGATACATTCAAAAGGTACTTGTCACTCAACAAGAATATAGAATATCTCTGACTAGATTTACACAATAGTATATCTGTGTTCATAATTCCAGAAAGCAAGTCTTTTTGATGTAAGCAGTTCTTTGACTTACAACTAGGTTTGTAACACCTCATGGGTGCCAAATATTCTCTTGCCATCTAAACTCTGAGATTCCTTACTGTTTAGAGACTTGGAGGTCTTCTGTTTGAAATATTATGTATTGATATTTTATTGAAAACCTTGTCTATATTGTGACCTCTTGGACTTGAAGATTTTTCTCTTTGACTTCTATATTGGCTGTGGGAAAATTTTGCAGGACAAGACATTTAATCCACTCTACCAGAAACTGGTCTTCTGAGCTAAATTTTGTGAAATATCAGAAGAGATAAATTAATAGATGAAGGTACACCTATCTGATCATATAATTTTATTTTTTAAACATTAAAATCTGGAAAAAAAGAGATTATTTTGTTTCATGTCTTGTTGTGATGGTGATACTTTTTTCCTTGTCATATACATATATATGAAACAGAGAGAGGGAGAGTATCTGCATATTATGAATATCATTTTTGTCTTTAGAAGTCAAAAGATCAGGCATCACGTAATTCCAGGGCTGGTGAGTAGGTGACATGGCCAGGGAGCTGGGAAGGGACTGTATTTCTTAGAGCAATACTGCATGAGGAGCTGGCTTTTAGAGGGCTGGAGAGTCCCAGATATCTTCTGGAGAGATCACAGCATCTGGGGAACACCCATCTGCTGCTGGTGTGTGCATGCATATTTCTCTGTGCATAAGTGTCTCTAGGGGTGAGGAATGTGGGGAGAGTGAGGATTCAGGCCCACACCATAGAATGCCTGTGTGTCCAAGGACAGATACTATGGAATCTATAGTGTGGGTGTGGGGCAGGATTGGGACAGAATGGAGGGGGATGGGAAGGTGAGTAAGGGCCTCTAACAGCAGCTGGTGTGAACCTGCAGCCACTGGAGCTCAGATGTTCGGATGCCAATAACTGGAGAGATTGGGATACAGGGGCAGCTTCTGAGTGTACAAATGTCTGAGCCATTGTACACATTCTGAGTGTACAAATGTCTGAGCCTGCAGAAGCCCAAGCTTCTGCAGGGATTCACACACACCTCCATACATTTCCCACTGCCAGGCCTTCATTGTAATCAGCAGAGAAAATATGAGACACTGGTGTTCTTTGTGTTGATGTGAGACCTGATCATGTCTGTCTGTGTTGTGTGTGGCCAGCTCTGTGGGTATACACGTTATACATATATTTGTGCATGGACCTATTGGTAATACGTGCTCATCCTCACTGTTGGTTAGACCTGGGGCACACAGCTGCAGCAGCATCAGCTCTACCAGACTACAGATTCAGTCTCCTCTTTACTTATACTGAGTTAAGAATCAAATTGTGCGTGTTTGGCATCCAAAAAAAAAAAAAAAAAAAAAAATCTAGATAGCTCCCACAAATTGGGGAAAATCTAGGAAATAAAACCAAAAAATAAATGTATCACTTGAATATAAACCTGTGCATTTCATTAAAATTAGTCATTTGTGTTGTCTGAGAACATATTAAGTATGTTGCTCAAGAAATTACCCCTTTGTATATTTTTATTCTAAATATACATTTATCCCAGCATTTCCTTGAGCTAGTTCAGGGAGAGAAAGCAGTAGTAAACTTCTTGGTTTCTAAGGGTCTCTGCTTTCTGCTGGTTTAGCTCTGCTGTTAGATCTGAGCACACTAAGAGGAGCATGAGAACTGGTCATAAGCCTTGTAGAAGGAGGCTTTTCTTCCGGTGGAAGAAGAAAACTAGGCAGCTTCCAGCAAAAACTAGCACACCCCAGCTTTGCTGCAAAGCAGTGGTAGGCAGAATTCTTTCTACTTGTTTACTTTGTGAAGAGAAAATAATTTGCAACTTTTCTTCTTCTTGAGTAGTTTCTTCTTGAGAGAAATTTTCTTCTGTGTAGGTTTAGTTCTTATTTTGCTTTGCAACTATAGAAATTTTCTTCTATGTGCACGTAGGTCAACATCATTGGTACCTATACCAGCTACCCCATCTAATATTGTTGCAGCAAGAACTGGGACTTCTTTTTGTGACCAAGATGACTGTAGAATAGTTGTAAGAACACTAAAAGCCTTTGGTAAGAGCATGCATTGCATACAATTATAGCTGAACATAATAAAGTGTTAAGAAAAATGTAATTTTTTGATGGGGATTAATAAAATCTCTACAAATGTAAATTTTAGACTTCTATTACATTGTCAATCAGTAATCTGTTCTGCTATGTGTTCATTTTAAGTTAGAACATAATGAAATAACTTTTAAAACAATGTGTATATCCAAAACTTTCAGCAATCATTTCTGTTATTTATATACAGAACTCCTCAATTTTCTAATTTAGACTTGTAATTCATTACTAAAAAGTAATTTATTTCCATAAAAATAAGTTAAATAGAAAAATGATTACAGTATTTAATTGGAACAGTACGAAAACAATTTTAAGTATTCAATGTATGCCTTTATTAAAAAAAAACCAACAAACCAATAAAAAACCCTATTTATGCCACTTATTCTTTTTTTAATTGTCTTCCTTCTATGTATTTTTCAATTGTTTTCTATTTGGCCTGGGAATTATTGTACTAATCAATCATCATAGCAGACATAAGCTGAATAAGATCTGAGAAATACCATAGCATGGATATTAGGAGATCATTTTGTCCTTCAGTTAGCTCCAAGGCAGTATTAGCACTCTTCCTGGCAGATATTTTTGTTTAACCTTTTCTTAAAAAATTTTATGTTAGACCTCCCTAGGCAATCTATTTCTATGTTTTAAAGTCCTCACCGTTTGAAATACCTTCTAATCTGATGCCTTTTTCTGCAATTTTACCCTTTCTTTTTTGCCTTTTTTTTTTTGGCAATATTGTTCATTAAATACCTGCCCTCAGTCCTTTCTCCTCCTGACTAAGCAATATGCTTTCTATGCCTTTCTTTTCTCCAAAGTCTTACCCTTCTAGACTTTCAATGAAAATCAGGGATTGAAAGACTTTAGACATCTGATGACCTCATTTATAGCTTCCATGAAATGCAATACTTGTGCCTGATTACAAACCGCCATAAGAGGGTTTAATAATGTCAGAAGAAAGTGCAACAACTAATTTTTTATTCATTTTGGTATGAGTGCCGCTTGTTTCAATAGAACTGTACATGAATACAGTACCCAGACATCATATTTACCCTAACTTTAGCTTGTGAACCCCTATAAGCTCCTTGACTGTGCAGTTGACACGTGTTGGTGCAGTTAATTACTCCTCCTTACAGTGAGGAATCTTTCAGCTCTTCTTATCAGATCACTTGCTATTTTATTTCTTCAATTTCTTAAGACTCTTTTGCACTCTCATCATGTTTTGCCATGCTTTTTCAGCCCCTCCTAGTTTAGTTTCATCTGTCATACTGTTACCGAAGAGGTAATTTGTGAAAGTATCATCATACCTTAATGAGGCATATAAGCTGCCAGACAAAGAATTCTAGCAGTGATTGTAGCTGTAATAATTTTATTAGAAATTCAGTTACTAGTAATGCATAGGCATGCCATATTTGCTGGATTCATCTCAACATCCTACATTCTTGTTCATACACAGGAATATAAACAATAAAGGCACTAAAAGGGTGAAATTAGGATTTTGGTGAAAAACAAAAATACTACAAAAAAACCAAATTAAACCAGCCACATATTTTAGACCAATCTCAACACCATTAGTTCTTAGACTGACTTAAAGTTTTAATCTTGATCTAGCTGTACAGCATTTCTAACAATGACTGAATAAACACCAAAGCAGCTTTATAAATTCAGTATTAGTCCCACTCTCATTTTGTACATTTTCAGTAGATTTTTGGATTGCATCAGACCACACCAAAGCCGCAACTGGATCTTCTTTTGTTTTACTACCTTAGGTACTCAGTCATGTCTGGTATTCTCTGATTGCTTATGTCTCTTCTTGATGAACTCTCTTGTATCACCTGCCACATTTGTTGATATCTCTTAACCATGCCTAGCACACCCTCAAGAAGGAGCTTTACTTCAGGAGAAGCATTTACCTAACCCTGAGAACAGCATTCAAGACAAGGCAAGTAGCAGCAATCTCTCAGCAGCCAGCACAGCCCTGTATTCCTTTAACCTTCAGGGCATTGAAGAGGTTTTTTGGGAAAGTGAGAAGAACCAAGTATTAGCTTTTTAGATAGTATCTAGTGCAATCTTAAAGAGTAAAGGCATCCAAGATACCAACAGAGAGCTGGCAAGAAAACATGGGATACTTGTTTTTCTTCTTGAGTATGATTACATGCCAGGAAGAAAACTATGACACTAGGGGCCTTTGTTTAGGTGAATTTCATTGAGGCTATGTGAGTATGCCAGTTTCTAGTCTTCTTAATCTGTTGAGGGAGGAGCTTACCATCAGTCACATACAGTAATAAGTTCCCTGATTACAACGATTTAGTTCTCATTGAAGAGAAATGCTAATAAATATTTATAATATCCAAAATATACACTATAAATCAAAATGCTAATGAATACTGACATTCATTAAAAAATAAACCAATTTATATCAACAGTAAATTTGAAATATGATTCTTTTCTTTTCCTTATACATAGTCTAACTGCATGTTGAAATGTTCCTTATATAAAAATCTGATATATTTTATGTCTTAGATTGCATTCATCTTAGGTTGCATTTATCAGAGAAAACCCTCTGCCTGTGAAGCATGTTGTCTTCTATAAGTAACCTCTTTTCTTGGGTCTTTCAGGAAAGCCAAACTGTTTTTATCTCTCTTATGTCCATCTTTATTTCGCCAGTTCTTTGAACTTAAACATTTCTAATTTATTTGGGAGACATTATTAGACACCCCAATTCAACAATGCTATTTCTTTGGAGATAAAATTGATGATCATAGATCATCTTTTCTATTAGATATGTTGATTCATGTCTTGGTGTCTCAAAAAAGGAGTGACACTCCCTGATATTTTTTATCTTTGCCTCACTGTTCAATGTGAATTCTATGTAATATAAAACTTGATATTCAAATACTTGGTATAGGCATTTAAGAGGATAAGTATGTATAGCTCATTACCAGCCTGTGACTGAGACCAGATGTGATGGAAATTAGCATTTCTAGGTTGATAAAAGCTTGAGAGTGATTTTGGCTGCTTTTATTTTTTTTTTTTTCCTCTAGAACATACTAATTTTTTACTGAAATAATATAGACTGAAATTTTTCACTTATGACACACCTAATGTTCCCTACGAACGTTCTGGAATGTTATTTAGAAACCTAAGAGAATTTTTTGATATTTGCTATCCATACCTGATAGCAAATCCATATTCATTATGATGGTTGCAGGTCAACATCTTCTGAAATATCTTCATGAATACACAAATGACATGAATTGCAATTTCACAGTGAAAAAGTAATTCCAGATGCTCAGGGCTTTTTTGGATGTCCAAGTAAGAACCTTAAAAAATTCAATTCATTTTTCCTGCTGTTTTTAGCTGTTCTTAGATGTTTTCAGTCTATCAGCCAAATACTTTTATAATGACAGCAGAACAATATTTACTTGAATTATAAGGATTTTTTGTCCTTGATGAAGGTTTCTAAGGATGTCCTTCTCCTAATATATTGGATACTATCATATTTGATTTTGAAATAGATTAACTTGAAAGTTGTTGCTAGAGAATTTGGGTGTTGTTTCTTTGAGATTCCATTTAATACTGAGTTTTACTCTGCAGGATGGCTTGAAGCCATAGGTGAATTACTACTTCTGCCAAAGAAGACTTTCTCTCAAAGGAGGTTGTATGTATACCTGGCTGTGAAAACCAGTACATTAAATATGATCTTCAGTAAAATTTGCTTCAAAGTGTCAGTAGGTAATGAACGGTTATGTTTAGTGGGTAGACTTTTATGAAACCCTCTTCATCTTTTTCCAATCTCACTCTTTTAAAAATCCCTTTTAAAACTTGTTGAAAAATAAAATCCTAGTGTAAAATTAAACAGCTCCATTAAGGTCATGAGATTAGGAGTGAGTTAAATCCAGGCATTTTTTTGAAAGCCAGGTACAAAATTAGCCAAAAGCAAATACCATCACTCACACTGTGCACTGTTCCTCATTCTGATTAAATGTAATGTTAATGTTAACTGCCATGTAAAAGCTCTGTGACAGTTTCCTAAAATGTCCATTTAGTTGAAGTGTTTCTTCATCTGTTTGTTAGTTCGTAATAGAAATCAAAACCTTTAAGGAGAGCTGCTTCTTTGAAGCCAACATGTTCTTCCTACCAAGAAGATATAAAATGCTAATTAGCTTCTAAGCTGTTCTGAATGATTCGATTAGACTCCTATATCCTACTTCTGGTTACACCTTGGATTTTCTTGATGTCTCCTTTTTTTTTTTAAACTATAAAATGGCAACACTGACATCCAGTGTCTAGTTAAATTAATTGCAATTGAGTAGTCCCTAAGGGTATTCCAGGTGCAAATCCTCTATTCCTTACATATTTCTAGGTTTGTTTAAAGATAAGAGTGTATCCTACAAGTAATAAAAACAGTCTTCTAGGAGATAATTGTGCAATTCAAAGACAAGGGAACGAATAAAAATATTGATAAGGATAATCACAGTGATGAAATAAGTTACTTCAAATGATGTTACAAGGTTGAATTACTACCAAAAGGAATGCCAGTTCAACTTTCACAGGGTCAGTTTGGGTCAGTTTGGGTCAGCTGTCCTAGCTGTGTCTCTTCCCAGCTTCACTTGCACTTCCAGCACCTTGGCCAGTGTGTCAAAATAAGGAACAAAAAATGCTCAGATGCTGTGCAAGCCCGGTTCAGCAATAACAAAAGCATCTCTCTATTATGAGTACTGTTTTCAACACATCCAAAACACAGCCCATACAATCTAGTCTGAAGAAAATGAGTCCTGTACCAGCCAGAACTAGCACAAGCTTTTTGCTCCCTTATTAGCTTACAGTTTCTAAAATATGTCTGCTTATGCTTGCTTATGTTATATCCTAAGTATTTTGAGAAATGTTTCCAATAAATTATCAAAGAATAATTGTCGGTCATTACAGTTAATATCTCGCTTGTTGGCACAATCAAAATTTTCTGAAGGGGAAAAAAAGTAAAATTATTGTCCAAAATTTATATTCATGACTTGAGATCAAAGTTTTATTTCACCAAAATAATTAAGAGGACACCTAGACATAGCCAGTATCAGTTAAAGCATCTAAATACAAAGATCAGATCCTCAAATGTTTTTTATCAACTTCTGAATAACTACAGAGGAACCTCTGTGTTTAGAGACACATAAAGCCTTATGCTGGTTTTATCAAAAATAGATGCTTAAGAAGTCAAGAACTTGCTAAAAAATGTCAAGTTAACAGAAATAGTCTTTGTAAAAAGGCACAGTCAGAGAAGTCACCTGTGATCACAGTGGCTTACCTGATGTTCTGTTTAGAATGAACAGGAGTTGTTATTCTTTGTCTACCATACTGCTTGGGTATCAAAGGGGTTGCTGAAGTGAGGAGGAAATTGTTCAGTAAGCTAAACTGTTCTTTAACAGTACAGACGTTATTTCCCAACAATTCCCTGTGTGGATACTGTGTGGATTCCTCAGCGTGAAGTGTTTGACTCTGAAAATGCAGACAATTGCTTCACACCTAGGACACACTGACTGCCTTTATAAAAAGTTAATTTCTTACAGTACAATGTAAATGGATAACCACTAATGCTCTGGGCATGAATTTCCTCAAAAAAGCTAGTTAATATACTACACTTTATTTCTGACATCTAGGGGAAGTGAGGAAATGGTTTTAGAATTGGCCGGTCGGTACTTTTCATTCCATTTTAAAAATCAATTTTGACATTCTATAATCTAAGTTTCAGAGACAGTTAGGTACTTCAAGACAAGATTTGTGGAATATGTTGGTGCTTTTGGTTGCAAGTGAGAAACACAGCAGGCTAGATGTCAAAGTAAGACATCATTATCTCGAACTATTAATTCACAGTATAAATGAACATGGAACACCCAATGCAGCTCTGGAATTCCAGTTCAAGCGACACATAGCAGAAACTGAAAACAAAGAGACCTCTCAGGTGATCAAAGGTATAGTTTAGTTTTCATGAGAATATAATCAGGACCACTAATCTGGAAATAAAGACAAGTACAGTGTAGCAAGGGATATGATAGAAGTTTTTAATATCCTCACACTGCAGTCAACAGACAACAGCTGTCTCCATTAAGTGAAAGAGCTGGATGTATCAAAAAAAAAAAAAATCAACAGACTGCGTATTCAAAACAAAAAGAAACTTCTTCACAAATGCGTAGTAGAAAAATAATGTCTGCTAGTGTTATCTAGATTTATCAGACTCTTTTGGACACTGATAAACAATACTGAAGGTGTTTTGTTTAGAATCATGTAAGAGTTAATGTTGGAAGGGCCCTTTGAAGCTGATCTAGTTCCAGTCCTTCTGTCACAGATAGGAATATCTTCTACTAGATAAGTTATAGCTTAGCTTGCCCAAAGCCCTATCCAACCTGACCTTCAACACTTCTGTCATGGTTTAATCCTAGTCAGCAACCAAGTACCGTGCGCTCCTCTGTTGTGCTGGAAGGAAGAGGAAAATCAGAAAGAAAATTTTAAACTCATGGGTTCAGATAAGAATAGTTTTATAATTGATATAAAAAGTGATAGCAATACTATGAATGGTGAAAATACAAATTTTATTAATGCTACTATTACTGCTGCTGATGGGGGGAAGGGGGTGGGGCTGTGGGTTAAGGAGTGGGAAGAGAGACAGAGAGAGAATGAGAAAGAAAACCCAAGACATACAACACAACTTCTCCTCCCACACTGACTGACATCCAGCTCATCCCTAAGGTAGGATCAGGTCCTTCTGACCAACTGCCCCCAGTTTATGATGAGTATGAGGTTCAATGGAATGAAAAATCAGCTGTCTTGGTCATGCTTCCTCCCAGCTTCTTGTACACCTGTTTTCTGGCAGAGCATGGGACATTGAAAAGTCTTGATATAGAATAAACACTTCTAATAACAATTAAAACATGTCCAGGGTATCGGTATCAACACTAGAACCATACTAAATCCAAACCTTAGCACTTTACCAGCTACTGAGAAGATAATTAACTTCCACTCTGAATTATATTATGCATCTGTGATCTAACTTTAACCTTCTAAAATTCAGGTGTGTTTTCCGTACTGTTTATTTGATATTAGATCAACAGAGACAGACACCACCTTCTACAAAATGTCTCCTCTTATGTATTTAAGGCTTCATTTCTAGGATTGAAAGAATTGCCCTAATAGAGATATTTTTTCCATGTCTAAATCTGAGTAGCTTTTCTGGACCCTTTTGAAAAGTAGTCAAATTGCTTATGGTATTTGGCACAGCGATACAATTGAGAATGAAAAAAAAAAAACAGTTGAGAAAACACAGCTCCCTCCAAGGCCATCTGCTTTTGTTTAGCTTAGTTTTTATAAGAAAAAAAAATTATTAGGGCACATGGGTGAATATTTATTATTTCTTTGAGGTCGAGTGAACGACATTGCCATTGGTAGCAGTACAATATTTTATCCACAATTTTAGCATCTTATCTTTACTATCACTGGTCACAAAAACTCTATTATGGGGAATTTTATCCATATGTTCTGGTGTTCTGGGCAGTGCTACCCCTCCATTGCCCTTGTGTGGAGCTCATGAAAGACATTACAGTTCTGTAATTCCACAATCTTTATCCTTGGCAGGCTATGAAGGAGAAGGTTCTGCTATGGCCTTCTGCATTTTACTCTCTATCATCTTAAACATATTTTCCAGGATATGAAGTAAGGATTCTAATTATTTCTACTTCTTGAAAGAAAAATAGGGATTTTGAAAGAAATCAAATTCTCTGCTAGACAAGTCAGCACTCAAACAAACTACAGTCACTGGATAGACAGCTAATAAGTTAAGTCTCTATCCCTATGATGGAGAAATACAATTTCAAGTGATATGGAACTATGTCTAAAAGTGAATTTAGAAAAGAATCCCTTCAACTATCCTTAAGAACATATGATGCTGCTGTGAAATCCTGTCCTGAGCATGCCATGCCTTACACAATCTCACCAGAAGCTATCTAGATGGAATAAAACAAAAAAACAAAAAAACAAAAAAACACCCAAAAAACCACAAACAAACAAACAAAGAAAACCCAACCAACCAACCAACCAAACAAACAAACAAAAAAATCTAAAAAAAACCCAACAAGCAAGCCAATAACCAGACAGAACAAAAACAACAAAACCAAACAAAAAAAACCCCTGTTTCATGGACTTAAAGTGACTGTGACTTTCACATAGGATAAGAAGTCACAGGTGAAATATCTTGGCTTGAAATGCAATAATAAAGTCAAGAAGGAAGGGGCTCCTGAAAATGATACCACTTCTAGACTCCTTAAATAAGAGCTAGACTCCTAGCTTAAAAGACTGCCTGCAAGGTATAATGTTCTTCCAAGGCTGAGACTCAGTTACACTAAAAACAAAAGGCAGAGAAGACATTACTTTTAATAATTTCATGTTTCAAAGTCCTAAGTCCTACAAATATTTTTCTGTTCTTTTCAAATTGTGAAACAAATAGTCACTGCAAACATAAAGATATTAATTGATAGTGGGGAAGATTTTCATGATGGTCTACTCAGAGTTTTGCCCAGCGTAACATTTAAGAAAATGGACTAAAACAAGAAAACCATTTCTTTTATCTAGTACAAAAAACTGTTCAATTCAACCTGGTAGAAAATTGGTCTTTCCCTTCCCTGCCCAACATTGTCCTGTTCTTACCTCCCTTCTATTCCTCTTCCCTTCCCCCATTACCCCTTAACACCTCTTCCTATTTTCTTTTCACAACTATTCTAACTGACATACACTTTGAATGAATCATTATTAATGGAAAGCACCCATTAAAAGGAGATACTATTTGCAGGGTATAATAATTCTTATCATTAAATGTAAAAAGCTATTATATTTTTAGTCAACAAAGAGAAATTTTAATGTGTTTAAAAGAGATTCTTTTTTAAATTGGAAACATGTAAATTTAAAATTACAGAAATATTTAACTTTTATAATTATTTCTATATATGCAATAGAAAATAATGAAAATGTTGCAATAAATGTGCAATTAAATACTTCAAAATATTTATTATGTCTGTTATATTTTCTTTTTGGCTTACAATAAGTGCAAATAGATAATAGAAAAATTGAATTTTATATAAAATAATTTGCTTAAAACTACGTAACAAGACATTATTGAAAAAAATCACAATCCAAATTACCAGTTCTGACAATTATTCAGTGAACGATATTGTAAAAAATAAATATTTCATAGCATTCTTGTGAAGGAAACATTTCTGCAAAAATTTTCATCCACAGTTGTGCCTTTATGTATCAGGTAAAGGAACTGATAATAACAATTTTTTATATACTGTGATATTGCTACTCCTATTTAATCTTCAATTTAATTTATAGTCACAGTCAAAATTTAGTAGAATTTACAAGGTTTTTTTGAGGGACTAAAGATCAATATTTTGTGTGAAGCTAGCATGTTTACTAACTTTATGGAAACATTTATATAATTTAAATTATGGCTTGGATAGGTGCATTGCAGTATTCCATCTAAAAAAAAAAGTGTGTGTCTTGAATCTAAGAAAAGTAGATAAAATTCGGTCAAGGTTTAACATACTCTACCTGCTCCATAGCCACAAGAATCTATGAATCAGCACAAATCAGAATATAGTCACAGGCAGCAGCTGAAAGGGCAATTATGTTATGTTTCAATATAAAAGCTATTTAAGTTTACTACTGTAAACTTTAACTGCAACTATCTTGTCTTCTATACAGTAGCCTTCAAAATTTCTGAACCTATCTATGATCAGTTTTCTTTCATACTACTGTCCTTTCATTACTTTTGATAAGTATTTTTGAGATCAGTACAAATCTCCTTTTTTCAAATTGTCTTTATGCAAATTATAAATTTGCAGTTACAGATATTACACTTTGCAGACAGCAAGATCAAATTCATATATGGAATTTTATTTTAAAATTTTCATTTTTCCATCATATTCTTCTTTTTTTTTTTTTAACTTCTGTTTTCAGTTGAGAAGAACAGAACAAAAGCTATTAATTTTCATTGACTTCTATAAATTTCCTCGGTATTTTCTTTGCTTTCTGGGCAATTATGGTAGTAGAAAAAAAAACCTAAAAAGGATAGCTAGAATTCATCTTTTATTTCAGATTACCTGGTGTCACCTATTTTAAAACAGACTTAATGAGCTGATACAATTAGCATTATTTCTTGTCAACCTCAGGATAATGTAATTACATAACTACTTCACAAAGTTAATGGGTGACCTGTAACATTACTGAAAGTAGTCAGGTCCTTTAGGTAAATAGATTGGGTTCTGCAGACCAAAAACATAAGTACTAACGTCCACACTCACTAGAATGAGCTGCACATTTCTGAAGATTATTTGCTACATTAAAAAAAAAAAGAAAAGAAAAAAGAATTAATAACAAGGTTATTTTGGCTGGCAGGCATGCAACCATGCAGTTAAAATTAAAGGACACTGAGATGGACTTCATAGTCTTTGTTTCAGAAATATTTTTCTTGAACTGATTCTCTGACAATATTTATCTACTTAAGACCCCTCGTGATACTGAGAACAATCAGTCTTGCATCTAAACTCTCCTATATAGGCATAGTTTAGATGAATTGTCATTCTCCATCTATTTTATATGGATTTTGGTGAGGAATTGTACTATCTCTGGCTAGAACGAGGTTACTATTTTTTTACAGTACTCCACTGGTGCTGTCTTTTGAAAAGACACTGCTGACAACCCAGCAGTGTTTTGAGTATTTCTGAGCAGTGTCTGCACAGCATCAAGGCCTTCTCTGTTTCTTGCTCTCTGCCCTGCTCAGTGAGTAGGATGGGAGTAGGATATGAGTGCTCAAATTGACCAGAAATATAATTTACACCGTGGGATGCCATACCCCGCAACAAAAACTCAAGAAGGGATGATTGCGGTTATGATGTTTATCTTCCCCGCTAAAGGGGACTGTACATAGCCTGACAGTGGGAAGTAGCGAATAAATCCTCTTCTTTGTTTGCACACTTAGCTTTTGCTTCACTTTTAATGCATGGCAGAGGGTAATGAGGTGCTGGGTGGTCACTACTGTTTGGTGGCCATCAGTGAGAAAGATCATTCATAACTTGTATTTTCAGTGAATGTAGAATGGTTTTTTGGGGAATTCGATACCATTCTTGAAGCTTGACTGCTGTGCAGCTGTGTTTGAATGCTAGCAGATGGACACTGTAGCACGGTATTTTCTTATTTTGAAAAATATCAAAAGCTAGTTCAGAACAAGAATGAACAAGAACCTAGAGTAAGTGTCATCCAGTCTGCCTCACTTCAAAAGAAACCACTCTGATCACAGAAAAAAAAAAATAAAACAAAAACAAAAACCAAATCCAAAACAAAAGAAACAAACAAAGCAAGAAAATTAACAGTTTGATTCATAGCAAATAATTTTATCCAGAGTACCTAGAGATCAGAGGTCAGTTCTCATCTCCAATACAGACATGTGCAGTGTAACTCACGAATGTGAGTTTTGATGGCAGGAGGAGAATAATCCTAGTGGAGGGAAATTTTCTGTCAAAACTCACCTTCCAGAACAAACCATCCGAACTATACATAAAGCTCAAGTTTCATTTTATATCTGGACTGATATCCTTTTAGGACTGGTAGAGTTTAAATAATGCTGAAATTGCTGATGATTTTTTTATAAAAACTGAGTCTGTGCAAAGCCAGGAGTGAAGGAAAATATCACCAGTATTTTGTTTTATTTGACAATAGCATACTACATGCTCAATGGCCAGTCTTTGAAACTCCAGTCTACAGATGTCAGCCAAGACACCTTTAAATCAAAGGTAAGAAAAGAACCAGTTCTCCAAGGCACAGTTTCTAGTACTATGGGTTGGTTAAGGTTGAGCTCCCTTGTCTTTGGCTTCATTTGGAATTTGAGCCATAGATCAATACCTTCTGCCTTCTCAGCACCTACTCACTTACTGCTATGTGCCATCTCTGCCCTAGGAAGATTTGTTTCATGCTGCTGCCCAAGTTACATCTTTTGCAGATTACAGAAGTATATAACTTTCAGACTTTTATGACAATCTGACTATATATTTACATTATTCACTGAATTCTTAAGTTCTGTCTCGAGTGCATATCAAAAATATTTATTTCATTGACATGTTTTTCACGAAGCATTTGGTGTAGTACAGACTGACTACTTATTTTATTTCTGTAACATTTTCTGTAACATTTATGTCCCATATTCTCAACTGCTTTAACCTCGTGTTTATACCTTATGTTCTTATGACCTACACTCTTCTTTTATAGGACTAAATGCATTGCAAAATGTCATATTCCACAGTCTTGCATGACCTTTTAGAGAATAGGATGGAATTAATAAGGATTAACTGCATGGTATTTTACTTGGATTGCAGTGGTCAATTGTATAACCATATGATGGGGAACAGTGGGTTAGGGAGCTGTTGTTTTGATATTGATCTTTAGCAAATAGATCACAAGCTGAACATGAGATACCTGAGATACCAATGCCATGCCCTGTGCAAAAGGCAAATATCATTCTACCGTATTTAAATACCAGTTTAACTCATATGAAATGTGAATAATCCATCAAATCTTTTCAACATTATTGAGGTTTCAGCTAGCATATGGTGGTCAGTTTGGGTTATTGTGGTTAAGAAAGATGTGTACAAATGGGAAGCTGGAGACACCAGTGAGAATGATCAGGCATAAAAATGAATGAACTGAGAGGAAAAAAAAAAACAACAAATCCAAAAAAAACCAAATAAAAAATCCTGGAGATCTTTTTTCAATAAATTGAAATGAAACCTTTTTTTCCAGAGATGGCATATAAATAGTTTTCATACAATGAATAGGGACAAAGATTTAGATCACAGTATGAAAAATTCAGGTATAATTATTATTAACCTCTGCAAAGCTGGGTTTTTAGAAGCACTGAATTACCTGGAAAAGCTGAAATCTGAACATAGGTAAGGTCAGGTTAGACTGTTGTCTCTTTAGACTGAGCCTGTCTTGGTATGAAAGAGATAGACTGGATAACTTTGCAGGGTCATTCTTTTCTACCATGATTTTATTAACAAAAATACATTTTGAAGATTTAACTTGAATTGTGAATTGATGGGATATATTTTATCCTATGCTAAGAACAGAACATAAACTTTTATCATGAAAAAGGGAAAAACAGCTCTTGTGTTAAAAAGGTTAAACATTTGGGACATTAAAATTTTCTGATTAGTTCTACTGAAATGTGTTTCTACTATCATACAGATGACTTATTTTAATGGTGTTTCCTTTGTTAAATATCCCTTATTCTCTGGCAATGGGTAGCCATCGTTATATACAAACATATGTGTTATCAATACAGTCTGCTACATACTTTGCAAGGTCCTGCATCAATCAGGATATGTAAATGTAATCAACATAAAAATGCCTCAGCTAATTAGTTTTTTATCTTTCCTAACATTATCGGTATATTTAGAAGATGTTACATGGAAAGTTGGATGATAAAACAAAAGACAGGCTGTGTATAGTCTCAAGGCAGTTATAACTTTTTAAAAGTCAACAGGTATTCATCTGTACCCCGATAGACATTTGGTTACATAAAGGGATATTTTCCTGTCCATTTCCTGTCTTGATCACTTTTTGTTCAGTCTCTGGTGCTCCTGAAAAATTTTTAAAATATTATATAGAAGGAAGATGTATTTCTCTTGGGAACTGAGTAGATTGCTGAATCATTTCAAAATGGTATTTTCTGTCCTGAGAATCAATCTAACAGACTGAATTCTAAAAGCTAAAACAGGGAGCCATAAAAATGAAATTGAAGAATTTATACAGTTTAAAATATGCAAGCTATTGTCACACATACACACACTTGCACACCCATACACAAATTTTTGTTCAATCAAAACTTGTGTATATGCATATACGTATGTATACACATAACGTTCAGCTATTGTATCTCAAGATATAACTTCCTAAAACTTTTAATAGGAATCCATCAAGCTGTTTGGTACTTTCTTGTCAATATTATTTTTTTGCTGAACCTGTTCCACTGAAAGAATTTCTTTCATGTGTTTTAATACAAACATACATTTTCATGCAGCTGTTAAAATCTGAATCATTATTGCTGTTATTATGAAGGCAATATACCTTGCATACAAGTCTGTTCTCTTTCAAATGCTTTACCTAAATGAATCAAAATGAGACTAATTTAAATGAAATAAATAAATATATATATATAAAACTCATTTGCGTTATGTTATCAATGATTTCTCTTTAAACCTTAACCCTCAGAACCTGTTTATGCCAGAGATACTGTAGAAAAGGTAAACATATAATTACAACAGGGACATTTTACTGATCTATTACATGATTTCATTACTGGAAAATAATTTTGATGATACAATATTAGTGCAATGCCACAATGATGATGCATTATTTACTGTAAAAAGGTTGCAATGCTTCTCAAATAATAATTTGAGAATAATAATAAAACACACTTTCCTAAGTGTGTGGCTTAAAAAGAGCTGCTCTTAAAAAAAAAAAAAAGAAAAGAAAAAATTATATAAAGATGAGTTCTGTATTCTAATATCTCTTCTCAGTTTGTGGTCTGAGAAAATATTTGAACTCTTTGTCACAAGTACAAACAATTCTGTTTAAACAACATTACCTTAGGATTTTGAAGAGTTCCTGTCCCAGCTGCAGTGAAATGTAAGTCATGAGGACTGAAAAAGTTTGCTTCTGATACATAGTGAAGACATCATGAATACATTGGGAGTAGTTGTGGTGTAAGGGTTCCCCAAAGCATAATGACATCATGGGTCAATTCTGACTTACACAGAGTGCTTTGAAATAGCAATTATTTCATAAATATTTTACAAGAACAACTAGCACCAAAAGGGGGGTGGAGGGAAATTGGGGTTTTGTTATGTTTTGTTTTGTTTTGTTTGTTTCATTATGATTTCTAATCCAGACACTCTCCAAAAGAAAGAGGACTGCAGTTTTCAAAGTCATTGTGTTTATGTATCAAGGTGGCTTCGGCGGCTCAGTGGGGGAGGCAGGGGTTGCCCCAGCCAGACACAGCTGGTTCCAGCTGAATCCAACTGAGCAGCCCACAGCTGAGGCAGGGGCAGCACTGGGTAAAAAGTGACAAAAAAAGGAGAGAGATAAAAAGAAAGTGAGAAAAACCTCTTTGCTGACACAGAGTTGAGAGATGAAGGAGGGGAGAAGGTCTTGCAGGTGTGGGAGCATAGACTCCCCTGCAGCTTATGCAGGAGCCCATGCAGGGCAGCAGCCATTATTGAATTAGGTGATCGTGCTTACAATCTTATGAAATTAAAGAAGAAAATCAAATTTCATGATTTTTGGTTAGAATCGTTGGTAGCTTTGCATATTTTTGAAGGACAGCATTAGAAAATGTTGTGTGAGTGAAGCTTGACATGATGCAGCGGCCAACTAGGCAGCATTTTCTTTGGCACTAGAGAGAAGCCATCCTGGGAAGGCTGGAATATATCCCACTGGAATAACGTTAGGATCCCAGTCCTAACACAAATTAAGGTTATGATCCTCTGGATTAATACTAGGATTTGGTTATTAAAAGATGTTTGCCTGAATTAAGAGACCTTATGCTAAAGTCAATAGTACGGATTACATTTAACAGTAAACATGAGAGAGAGAGGTTTAGGAATGGGGCAGAGAGAAAGAGAGAGAAAGAGAAAGATTACAATCACCACCATGTCTTGCCTGGTCCTTCTCATCTTCTCAGTGGGTAGGATCCCTAGAGTGATCTTCTGGAGAAACACTTCTATACAGTCCAAGTCACAGAATCACAGAATCAACTATGTTCGAAAAGACTTTTGAGATCATTGAGGCTTCATTAAGTCTAACCTGAGGCTTAATACTACCTTGTCAACTAAACCATGGCACTGAATGCTACATCCAATCTTTTCCTAAACACCTCCACAGATAGTTACTCCAGAGATATATATGCCATTCCCACAACTTGGGATGGCATGTGTGTAAGCAGTTGCTTCCTCTCCCACAGTTTTCCATGATGGGAACTTTCGTCTGAATAGATTACTCAGATCTGCTTTAACGGGTCTTGCATCTTCCTGTTGCTGCATACTTTTTCCACAGTCTTCAGAGTGTAATCTTGTCCGGTGTGCTAATTCCAAACATTTCACCTTCTTGTAGGCCTGAAATTATTGCCTTCCTGTTTGCCATCTGTGCCTGTTGTGGTGGCTTGTGAGGACTTCCTCCTACGACAGTGCTTTGAGACAAGTTCACTGCATTCTTTAAATCCTGACAGAAGGATACTATAGAAACTAATCTGAAGGGAAAGTCTGTATAAAGGAGAAGGAAAGAGTATGTAAACATCCAGCCACTGGGAGCTGCGAAAGCAGGAGAATGGATGGAAGCTTAATGCACTATAGCAATGTCTAAATTACTCGGACAACAGGTTTCTTTGTCTCCGTATGGAAGTCCTCCATTGTTTTATTTTTTGGCCATAGGAAAATTTCAAAACAAAGGAGTATCACTTTTGTTTACAGGGATTTTTTCTGAGTGATTCTGTACGTCCTCTGAGGTTCCTCTTTTCCACATTGCTACACAGTGTCATATATGAACCAGGACAGATCTTAAAAATTATTTATTCTTAGACAAAGACTTCTGTAAACCAAAACAACTGAAAACTGTGATGGAACTACACTTGACAGAAAACTTGATTTTATATAAGGGTAAGAGGAAGCAGGCCTTACTTTGCCCCAATTTCCCTGGTCTCTGGATCTTTTTGCTTTGCAATCTTATTCCTACAGGTATTGTGGAGATAATCTAGACAGCCAGTCTCCATGCCTGTGTGCTTGTCTTCATCATGATGCTCTGAAGTCTGCAAATATTAAGAAAGAGCTTAGGCTTGTTTTAGGGGAAAACAAGTTATAAGTCACAATTTTTATGCATGTCTGAAATTTCAGAACAGAGGTAATTGATTCCTATGTGACTATTACCAAAATGAACAATACTTGCATTAAGGGGTTTAAGTTTGGGGTTTATACTTGGCTTGTTTTGATTTTACTTGACAGTGAGTGTTGAAAAATTTTTCCTTTATTTTTCTTTTGTGTGTGTCTTTGGCCTTTTAATGAAATATAACTTTGTCTAAACTAGCCTTTGCCAACATTTGCTGTGTCACATGCCTCTCGCTGTCCCTCATTGAATCAATTCTAATTTGCATCTGCTCTATCATGTCCATAATTTGTCTTTCACAAGTCATGGCTCATAGCTTCATTAATCATGCCAAAATTTCTAACTTTCAAAGTCTCTGTGGATAGCTTGGGCGCTGATTGGGTGTATTTTAGTGTTCAGATTCATCACTTGTGTTGTAGTGGTTTTGAATTCTGGAGAGGCATGTTTGCTTTTCATCATGCAGACACTTATTCACTGACTTACTTGGAGAATGTCATGCATATTAACTGACAGGAATTTCTCATCTTAAGCTTGAATACATTATTTATAATTACTGTTATTATTGATTATGTCAATGTTATATTGTTGCTGTGGCTCTGAATATGGCTTTTATTTCCCCTTAAAACTGGAATAATAATTTGGGAATTAGAATTGCTTTTTTCTACACTTCCAGTGGGTGACTCTGGACATATTGCTTAGAACTTATGGCTCAGGTTTTTTCTGAGTTTAGACAGAGTGTCTAAAATCCATCTGGGCTAAGAAATGTGACTAGGCCGCTCAATTCAGAACAAACATCTATCTATCATAATGAAATGGTTAGAAATATATCTGGTTTGAATATGCAGAGCACAGTAGTTCTGTTTCCTAATTTCCTTGTACTTGACTTTGCATGCTTCCAGTACTCTTTGTACCTATCTCAGGAAGTCATTAAATTTATTTAATGAAATTTGATCATGCGTATCACATCTAAATACATGTAAACCCAAAGAAAATAGTTCTTCCTTTCTAGCTGTTTATTTCAACAGGAAAAGATCTTTGCTCTGTAACTTCAGTCAAAGAATACTAAGGAGTAACCTATCTTCTCTCATAAGTATTTAGGAACATTACATCAAGGGAAATACCTCTTACTAAAAAAATCCCTAATTTACATGTTCAAATGAGACTGCTCCTCAAGCTTCTTACTCACCCATCTGAAGGTAGAGGGAAAAATTCTATACAGTGGAATCTCAACTATTGCATTTACATACACAGGTGAACAGGAAATGGAAGAGTGAGAGTTTATCAATTTGATTATAGACCATGATTTCTCGATTTTATTTATAAGGCCAAATTGAAAACAATTATGAACATACCAGTGAGAAGTACTGTTGAAACCAAATGAGGTAGATAAAATTTCCAGAGACATTCCTTAAGTTTCTATTCTTTTTTAAGATCTATTTAATGCTTAAACTGTTATTTAAATTTCTAATCTAAGTTTATATTTCAGGCACATGATCTGAAATAAACCAATGTCCATTAAATGTGGTTTTCTGAAAATATGTTGTACTGCTCATATTGGAAATGGGGAAAGAATAACAAAACTGGGAAAGCTAATAGCAGGTTCTCACAATTTTTTGTATTATTTTCTCATCTGTAATGCAGACTAAAACCAGTATAGATCCCATGAGATATTATAATTGATATAATTTAATTCATGAAATAGGAGTTAGGACACAAACCCCAAATTTTGTTCTCTTTACTTTGCTCACTCGTATTGCATGAATTTATTCTTTATCACATCTGAAATCCATTAAAGTGCTCATAAATTGTATGTTCTATTTTGTCTTTCTGAAAGATATTAAATGTATATGTGAACTCATCCCAAATGGTAGGTTGAATACCAGCTTTTTTCACATTTTGAAAATTAAGTTTTCAAGGTACATCTTATATTTGCTATGGAGACACAGTTCACACAAACCACCTCAATAAATTAAAAAAAATCATTTTTTATTTCTCTGTAGTATAACAGGAAATAGAATGCAGTCCAGCCCTTAAGGATAATTTTAATGCAATGTAAAATGCAGTATGGCTATGTATGATTACAAATTTCTTCAATGAGTTTTGTTTATGGGAAGTGACCTTTCTGAACTACAGCACTATATTGAAAGTTATAAGATCTGCTAGATTTTATCAGAAAATAAAGGGTTTAATCCTTCTTAAGTGATAAAGATTTGCTGATCTTAGATTATCTTCATCTGTCTCACCCAAGAAAAGTTAGATAAAATAACATATTGGGTGGCAAGACTTACCAGGGGGAGTTCCAACATGGCATTTGGAAAATAATCATAACTAAACAATTCATTTTACATAGACTGCCAATACAATTTCAGAGACTGTATTACCCATTCTGATGATATGAAAAATTTCTTTGGCACAACTGTTTTTTAACATTTTTGAATTTTTTTTTTTTTTTTAAAGAAAACACATTTGATCTTCCTGGGCCAAAAAGAGACTAATCTGAAACAGGAGTTTCTCATCAATGGTATAATGAATAAGAAAAAACAGTGGATGTGTCAGCAAAATTAACAGCTTCTATTGTATTCAGAGAACTATAAGCAGTTATCAGCAGAGAAATCAGTCAAAAAGGGACAGACTGATGTATGAATAACAACTTTTGATTTAGCTGAGCACTACATAGCTAAAAATGTTTAGCATTTTTCTCAAAAAGAATGAAGAGTGTGATAAATGCTAAATGATTTGTAGAAATTTAAAACTCTTCAAGGAGATACTTTTAAGGGGCTGATTAAAACTCCTAGGAAAGAGATTTCCAAGAACAGTCTGAATGGATCACCTTAGAAACAATGGAAAATAAACTCAAGATTTATTCCAGTTAATCAGAAACTTCTTCTATCTTACTTCAGTTTTAACTAGAAGAGATTATCTAGAATAGAACAGAACAGATTTATTCTGTCATACTACTAGGGAATAAAAAGGAAAGACAGGGCCAAGTATTACTCTCAGTTTCCACCATTGCAACATGGTAGTATCTCAGCAGAAATTATTTAAATGTCATTGGTCTTATACCAAGGCAACTAAATGGGTTTAGCTAATTGGAAAGAATGACATCTGTGGGCTGATGCATGGGACTCATGTTTGTCAGTTTGGTGAACATCCACTAGTGGAATGCCATCAAAACAGCTTTTCTGAAGAGTAATCCCTTCATTGGAACTACTTGTTGAAAACCACTGACTTTAATTGTTGCATCCATCATTTTACTGATTATTGAATATTTGTTATAGCTGTCCAGTGTTTACCTTGGGAACACTTTATACATTCTGGACAAAATAATACATACTGTATTAATACTCTTTATGTACATTATTGTATGACCAGAGGCAGTTTATAACTCATGCAGGATTAAAGTCAATATCAGGCATATGCTTTGTCTGTTTGGACAAAGGACTGAAAGAGATGAAGTTCTTTGGATATAAATAAGAACCTAATTTCACAAACACAGGTCATCCAGTTAAATTCAAGATTCAAATTTATATCAACATAGAAACAAATCATGAAGCTGGCAATTTCTTCAAATAGGAAATAATCAGAGATATAAATAAAAGTAAATTGGGAAACCAACTTGAGACAAAATATCTCCAGTGTACAATTTTTCAGATAATCAAGGGACAGAACTGGTAAGTAAAATGGAAGGATAAAAAATTCTAGTTAGTAGAAATCTGAAAGCAACATAATATGTTGAGAATAACTTTAGAAGAGCACCGGCTGGCAAAATGTAGTATTGTTACAATTAACATCTAGGATTATAAAAGCAATTTTTAACATCTTCTTGGCTTCTATTGATCATGGAACTGAGCATGATAATACTAAGCAGAAAATACAAATATAACTTGTTAACAATTGTAAATGTTGATCAAACTATAAATTAATGTATGATAATGCCTGAAGTGTTTACATTCAAAGATGTTGGTATGGTAATATTTATCAAAGTTAATTAGCTTTGTCAGAGAAGAAGCAATATCCAACAAGTTTCTAGAACTAGTTAATAAAATGTCAGCCTTAGTGGGATTTATCTTCATAAAAATTCTTCACCCTTCATATATTAATATTACCCAAACGATCAGTCAAGACAGAGACAGCTCAAGTATAATTAGGAAGAAGTGCTGGATAAATTTGTTAGTACTAAATCATATTGAGAAACAAGAAATTACAGGTATCACACACACCACCAGCAGATATTTTCAGAATTGAACCCCCAAAACTAGTTCAGACATAAATATTTAAATACAAATATAATGTAATGTCAAATATGCATTTTTCTTCATAAAACTAGGCTTTTCATATGAAAGTAGCAACTAGATATTGAGGACACGTAAAGTCATTCAGTAAATTATTCAGTAAATCAAGATATAGCATTTGAAAGCAGCTGAGACTCTTGTATATGAAATACCATAAAATTATTACATTCAAATCTGTGTATATTTTTTTTTCTGATGCAGATAGGGATAATATTACACTGTTGCACAGAGTCAAACATGGTGAGTAGGATGTAAATGATGTCTTGTTAGTTAATACTCTGTTTAAACAAACTTAGCAATTTGATCATGGAATCATAGAATGGTTTGAGTTGGAAGGGACCTTAAATATAATCTAGTTCAAACCCTTTTGCCATGGCAGGTCTGTGTTTCACTGTATCAGAAATTTCTTCCTAATTCCTAATCTAAATCCATTCTCTTTTGGTTTAATCATTCCTCCTCATCCTGTCACGACATGCTCTTCTAACTCTTGTATCTCTGTCTTTCTTGCAGGTTTCCTTCAGGTACTAGAAGACGACTAGTCTTCAACATCACCCCTAAAAAGCCTTCTCCTTTCCAGCTGAACAATCCTAATTCTTTCAGCCTTTCCTGAGAGCTCCATCCCTCCAACCATTTTGATTGCCAGCCTTCCTGTGCTGGGACTCCCAGAGCTGGACTCAGTGCTCAAGGTGGGGGTCTACCAGAGTGGAGTCAAGGAGCAGAATGGCCTCCCTCATCCCTGTAGCCCACAAAGCTTTTGATGCAGTCCAGGACACCTTTGTTTATCTGGACTGAGTGCACATTTCTGAGTCGTGTTCATTGTCTTCACCCATCAGCACCCCCAAGTCCTTCTCAGCAGGGCTGCTCTTGATCTGTCATCCCCCAGCATGGATTGATATGGGGCCGACCCAGGTGCAGCACATTGCACTTTGTCTTGTCAGACCTCATGGGATTCCCATGGGGCCACTTCTCAAGTTTGTCCAGTCCCTCTGGATGGCATCCTGTCCTTCAGGTGTGTCATGTGCAATGCTCAGTCATGTACAAAGCCTCTTGCCTATTGTGAAGAGGCACCTGGAGGGGTGAGGTGGGCAAAGAAGGATTTTACTTTCTAACATGAGCATGAACTACCCTCCATTCACTCCCTTCTTTACAACTGCTTCCTCCTTCTTGCTAGGAATGGATAGAAGGTCTTGATATTGAATTGTTTCTGCTGGCTGCTGCTGTTCAGGGAGGCCAGAGCTTGGTTTCAATAGCCTATCTCCCTTTCTGAGCTTACCTGATCTTGCTCCCAAGAGAGTGATGAACTCTCCCAAGAGAAGTTGAACTCTAGAGCCCATAGGGTATCCTCACCATGCCTGCCTGAACTGCCACCATGCCCTGGGCTGCTCCTGCTCCCTGGGTGCAGCTTTTCTATGGACATGGTGGGTGTAATTCCTGCTGACTGACCGCACTGAGGCAGAGCCATCTCTGAGTCATGGCTCCATCACTAAAGATCTATTAAATGAGAGAAGTATTTGCTTCTTTTAATTATAGTTTTAGAACAAGTGGCAGTATTCTTCTGAAACTCTGAAAGTTTACAGAGCAGAATAGTTATGTAAGAGATCTCAGTGGCAAGAAATGATCTAAGACCAAAAGATACTGTTTGAAATGGTGACTCATATGTACATTTCATTCAGGGATCTGAATTAGTTTTTGTAGGCTATATATCTGAATTGCATATTGTCAATAGATGGTGAACCTCAGGGTTGACTAATTTCAAAAGAGTACTGAAATTCTAATGGTAGAGGTCACAGAAAATCTCAGAAATGAGAGGCAGTTGAAAAAACCTTAGCAGTTGTATATTTAGAAGTGAGCAAGGCTATGGACCCACTAATAAACATACTTTTTGCTTATGCATATGCATTTTTAAGTATATTAATAGTTTGTTCACTTCTTTAGAAACTACTTGCTGTAGTAATTAACACTTTATTAGTCGATAACCTTATTAAAAACCTTATTTGCCCTTTAATGGGGATGAGTAAAGTTCAGCTTTTACTTATGGAATAATTTTTATACTGTTATGCTAACATTAACTACCATAGTCCTGATTCAAACATTAAAGAAGCCCAGTGGGAGCCTAACCTTTAACACAAATGAAGGGTGAGTCCAGATGTAAAGGCAGAATTGTTCTCCATGGCTTGAGATATAATGAGTGTAAAAATACAGTATGTGATATTTACATAGGGTGTAATAAAGTATACTAACATGTCTCCAAGCAATAAGAGAAGAATACTGAGAAATTTATATTCTAATTTTGTCTCATGAAAAAGATGTGGGGAAATGAAAAACTCACCCAGAGGGAACTATTATTATAGTTCTGAGACTGAAATTACCAAAGAAGCAGTGGAAAGTAGTTGATGAAACAAATGAGAGAGAAAACAAAGGTGAACATTAGAATGGAAAAAAAATCATATGGATTTTGGTTTTACTTGCCGCTAGACCTTCAGTTTGCCATCAATTGAAAAGACAATATCTGTTTTGGCTATGTCTGTAATATATGATCATTATAGCATCTTAAATCTTTACCTAAGGTAGTTTCCTTTAAAGGTTAAACAAGAAGGAACACATTGTGCAGAACAAGCTGTAGTGTATACAGTGCCAAAAAAAGAGTTGAATGTGACTATGATAATAATATAGGAAGAGAAAAGCAGTACACTCATTTCCATTTTAAAAGATAGGACAGTAGAGTACTTCTTTTGTGATCTTTTCTTTTCCTGGAATCTGTACACTTTTTATTATTATATAACAACACCAGTGATGATGATGATGATGATGATGGTGATGATGAGGAGGAGGAGGAGGATGATGATGATGATAATGATAAGAAGAATATTAATAAATCATCAACACAAAAAAAGACCAACCTTCTTCTTCTCAAGTAGAGAAGTATTGACACTAATCCAAAGCAAGTATTTTAATTTTCAGATAAATATTTTCTCAGAAACAGTAAGTTCCGATAGACCGCAATAGTGAAGTGTGAATCCACAAAACATGTCAAAAGGAGAAAAGGATTTGAGTCTTTTATAATATTATTTCAGTGGACTACTCTGCAACTGAGTGAAGATCAGCAGAAAGTTTTTTTTATAAATTCCTAATGAGGAATAAAGTCGTCTAACGTAGGATAAGAGGGGAAAAGTGTATGTACAGTAGTGCCTCAGCATTCCCCTGATGAGCTTTTTTTCACCTTCATTTACATTTCCCCCCTACTACAAAAAACTTGATTTCAATTACTGAAGCTAAAATTCAAGTATAGACTAGTAACTACTGATGTTATCTGAGGAGAATTTGTATCATCATACAGGCAATTGACTAATTACATATGTCAAAGGAATCTTACAACCCATTAAAGAAAGTATTCAGCAAACACCGAGAGTTCAGTTAATCCTTCTTGCTACATAAATCTCATTAAAAAGATGGCTTCATCTGATCCTTGAAGTACAGAAGAAAGTAAATAAAATGTCCCTCTGAAAGTTAAAATAGATATCCTATCTTTCCAACTTAACCTTTTATGTAGAGTCCATCTATATATACAGTGTAAGATATTTCAGATATCAATCTTCTGTTATTGATAATGGGAATAATAGCAATCTTTTACACACACACTTTGGTTTTCATCCATGTTCACAAACTTGTGTAAGGAAAACTAAGGTCTTTCATCATATTTTACTTCTAAACCACAGAATATACTTACAGAAACACTAATTGTTCAGGTCGTATTACCAGGGAGAGATTGTCTGGAAGTGAGTTTTATACTCTCTACTGGTAAAAAAGTTACCTTGTCATGGCATGCATAGGCTCTCTGACACTGGAGAACTATGTTATAAGCTTTAACCTTGTTCTTTCTTTGCTACCTACTTTAAATCACATAGAATGATGTCATACAGATAAAAGTACGTCTCTGAGGACAAACTAAGAGTGTGATTCATGATGAAGGAATAGCTACCATAATTACTGCTGATGATTTAGGATTAAGTGAGGGATAAAACACATTCAACATAATGCTCATTGCCATATCTTACTAATATTGCACTCTTCAACAAAATAAGTTTGCCAGAGTTGATAAAATCTGACTAAGGTTATCAAGGCAAAGAATACATTAAACTAGCTTCTCATTGTCCAGTCTCAGTTCTAAACTGAGCTGCTAAGCCTCAAATCCCAGACCAATATGAGAGGGACGCTAGTTAACTTAGCACTCCTAGATCTACAGTTCTGTCACTATCACTAGTACATAAAGCATTAGCATATTGTAATGAAAAATCACTCCCACAGTCAAAGATTAAAATACTGCAGACAAACAAATAATACACCATAAATCCCAGATGGCAAGGACCATAAAAAAAAATCCTGTAAAGCTAGATTTTTTTAATGTATCTGACCATTTGCAATGCTCCCACCTTACTTCACAACTCAACAATATAAAGACTTGACACTCTTGCATGAATTTACCGTATATAATAAAAATGCGTAGTATATTCAATATACAATTATGATGAGCTGTGCCTTTTTCATATGCACAATACATGAGTTGCATTAACAAATTACACCCAACTGAACCATTACCTCTATTACTTCTTTCATATAATCTCAATAACTCAGAATCCTAGATTATTGCAATGATTCTTTAGATGGCCAAGTTGAACAAAAGAATATTGTGCCTCTCAGAGCTTTTACTGGGGCTTTTTTATTGCCTCCAAAGTCTTAGTGAAAAAAATACTAAGGTCAATAAGTCCAAAGTTTTACCAATCTTAATCACACAGGAATTTCAAAATGTAAAATTTATAAAATCAGTAATATCATTTTTTTTCCAAATTTCAATATATAAAGAAACTGCTATTTCCAAGCAACACAGAAAGCCTAAATGGTGTGGTCAATACTGAAATATTAATAGAGAGTAGAACCTATTTTTATATTTCATGTAATATTTTGGATAAAAATATATGTTCCTAATAGCTCTCACTAATATTTTCAAATTACTATGTCTGTCCTGTAATATTTAGCCCTGCAAAAATACATGAAATATATTTCTGATATGCTATGACTTCATGTTTTTTTTAATAAAGACTATCCTGTTGTTTTTTTTAATTAAACTATATCTTGGAATTTCATTACTGTTTTATAAAAAAATAATAAAGCTATTAATTTTGTAGGGACAACTTATAATTAAGTTATATAAATAACTTCTATTAAGTTATAGAAAATTCTGCCAGCTCAGGTTTTAATCACACCTTTTCTAGTAATAAGGAAGTAAATATTTGATGTATTTTCCCTTCAGCTCCGTAAAATTTCCAGAATTGAAATTGGTTTTGACAGAAATTGCTTTGCAATTTAATCCTGACTTTTCCCGTACAAGATCATAAAAATATAACAAATAGTCATTTCTAGGTATAGTAATTTATTTCTGTAGAAGTTTCAGAAAGCAAGCAGAATGTGCCGTATAGTAAAACCAACCCAAATCAGATCCATGTTGCTCAAGGTTGTTTTATGTTCTAACCATCTCCAAAGAGGTATATTTCTCCAACATTTCCAGGAAACTCGGACCAATTTCAGGCTAATAATGTTGGTTTTTTTCCTTACGTATAATCAAAATTTCCCATGTTGCAACTTGTGCCGGTTGCTTTTTTTGTCTTGTAACCATGTGCTCTCAAAACAGTCTGTGTCCACCTTCTCTATACTATTATATGCTATATATAATAAGGTCTCTCCTTAGGTTACTTTTTCTAAGGCTCAAGAAACTGAATTTCTTTAATGTCTCCTCACATGGCTCATGCACCAGAATCCTGATCATCTTGATCATACCCAGCTGGATCAGTTCAAGTTCATCCAGGACTTTCTGGCAATGAGGGGACCAAACTAGCTACAGCTCTTCAAGTACATTCTCACAAATACTCAATCGAGAGAGAGAATCACTCTCTGCAACAGTCTAGCTACTTCTCTCCTAAGTGAGTATGTGGTGAGCTTTCTTCTTTGCTTGCGGCTCTGATGCCTTGTGAAGGCTGACCTAGAAGAGAGACTAGATGGAGGTAACGAATAAAGTATTTATTAGGAGGCCTCAATAGATCCACTTAGGGCAGTACAAGAGTCTGGCCAGGGCTACACCTCAGATGAACCCAAAATGGACACAAAATGGATAACCAGTCACAGGCTCTCACACTTTTATAAATTTTGGTCCATTAGCATATTGGAGTTAATTGTCTAATTACAGCTTTAGCCCATTAAGTCCCATCCTTCTTGTTTTTCTCTATTCAGTCCGCTGTTGTTTATGCTCTTGGGCCTGAGAAATGGATTGGTTGTCCTTGGTCCCCAGCTAGAGAAGGAATTGTTTTGTGTACCTACTCTGTGAAGAGAGCTTACTATCCCCTAATACGAAGCCCAGAATCTGAAAAACATAAAAGCTAGAACCAGAGGCATCAGCTCACTCATCTTCAATTTGGAATTCAGATCCCTCTCTGTAATGTTTCTTGCTGTCCAGACAGCACCTAATCTGTCCTGTTGCACTGAATTACTTTATTCCAGATGAAAGACTGCATTTTCTTTTACTGACACTCATGAGCTTTCTTTTGCTATATCTTCTGCTAGGTTGAGTTCCTCTGAATTGCACTATGTTAATTGCTCCCCCTAGTTTGGTATTGGCTGCTAAATTTCTGTGTATTGCAATCTGTTACATCAACAGAGTTACGGAGCTCTATTGGTCTCAGCAGCAATCCCTGAGTAATGCCACAAGAAACCAGCCAAAAGCTGGAATCATTAATCACACCCCTTTACAACTTATGGCCCAACCAATTTTCCATCCAGCTCTCTGGCCACTTATCTGGTCCTTATGAAGCCAAGCTGACTACAAGCCTTGCTGTCAAAGAGCACATCCACTGCTCTCCTTTTACTCACAGTCATCTATCTCATCACAACACACAGCTGGGCCAGCCAGGCATATTTTGTGTTTGGAAAAACCTGTCCTCTCTGTTCTCAGTCAGCTTGTATGAGTCCTCATGTCCTTTAAGTTCTCAGTTAGGGATACCAGGTGGATAATTAAAACTACTAACCCAGATCCTCCTTCTTGATCTTGCAGAAGACATGTGTGACATTTGGTTTTCTTCCATCACACTATAATAAGAATTTTATAATTTATTTACATAATATAAAATATATTCAATCAGGTTTAGGAATATGTACTATTAAATAAATGATAATTTAGGAGGTTGTTTTCTTTAAATGTAGGGACTCTGAATTAAATAATTTGGGTTTTTTTTCCTTTCATCTTTAACTTCACATCATTAATCACAATTTGTCTTTTTGCCAGTGAAAACAAGGATCAATATGATTGTTCAGAGAAATAGACAACAAAATTTTAACACTAGAGTAAATTGCAACATCATGAGCAAGTCAGCAAATGCTGGTGAATAAAAGCTATTAATTATTTCATTTGTCCCTGATATGTTTAGATCATACTTTTCTTGGAATAATGTTAGTCAGTCATTGAAATGCTGTTGTGATTCAAGCAAGTTGCAGCTTCTTCTGCTTGTTTTGGTTTACATTATATATTCATGAAGAAAAAGAATATGCTAAATTACACTGAATAAGAAGATAGAACAGAAATTTATTCAGATTTAAGAGATTTATGTTAATTTGTTTTTTTTTCAAAAATACTGAAAAAAAACCCCAAAAAACCCCACAAAAAACCAACCAACAAACAAAACCTTGAACACCTTTTTTATTATAAGGACTTTGTTTTTATGCAACAACTACTTCCATTTCATATAACAGGGTTATGTTTTTCCAACTGTTTTATTTTAATTACTATTATTATCTACCAGACAGTATTTACAAAGTCTTAAATATTTGCTTTAACAATATTCAACAATTCTTTTACTGATCTAGTACATGCTATTGCTATTGTAAATTAAGAATTTCAGTTACTCAAAGTCATACATATTCTTCATGCTATAATTTCCAGGAAAGTCCTTTACAGAGACAACACAAAGGGAATGTCTTCCTACTTTTTACCCTTTGAACTCTGTTACTTTGACATTTGTATTTTCCTTTTCCCTGTTTGATACTAAAATACATTCACAGTTCATAGTCATAATTATTTTACTAGTACTTATTCCTGGAGTCCTGTAAAGCACAGCAAAGATCTTATTTACTAAAAATAATGAGAGCTATATCCTTGGATTGCTTTAAGGAATTATTTTTACTGAAATGTTGGTACTTTTTCTGTAGCAGTATTTGGAATGTGATAGTATGAAGCCGTCTTCAGTACCCCGAACAAAAGAATACAAAACTGTCTCTGAGATATTTAGCTTGTATTGGACTGTGTTTATGAAAATAATTTGGAGACACTTCAGCCATCTTTTCTTCTCTAAAATTAAAGTAAAGCATATTGAGAGGATTCTTTGCTTTAGCTTGATTCATAAAAATGGTTTATTTTCTTCTGTAAATATAAAATAGAGTAAAAATGAATTTATGAACATTTAGCTCAGGAATTTGCATCACACTATTGTAGAATTTACATTTTATTTTCTGAAAATCAACACAGTCCCAAAGATGTATTTTTAGAAGTGTTTTAGATAGTCAATCAGCTTCAGGTCATTTAAGAGCCTGATGACAGTGAAAATGGCCTTTACTCTTTGTCTAAAATTCCTAAAACAGAATTATGCCCTGTTCTACTCATTTTGATAGTGCACTGAATATTAAAAAAAAATTAAAAATTATAAAGAACATATTGTTTCCTAAATATGGACATTCATGTTTACATGAAGGAAAAGGAATAGAATTGGAAGTACAACGAAATTTAGGGCCAGAACTGAATTCACCTGACTGTGGTTCAGCTCTCAGGAGGGTAGTAAGATGTGAACCTTATATATATACATATGTTAGAGAACATTAATTGCTTTGAATTTCAGTGATCCTTGTGGGACCCTTCCAACTCAGGACATTCTATGAAAATTTTTGTGTGATACTTTTGCAAACAGAAATCCTGCATTCAAGTTGAACAGTTGTGGTTGTTTGCTGATACTTTAAAACTCTAAACTGTCTGTATTTATCTTGGCTGTTGTCCATTCTGTTTTGCACTCTGAAACATAATCTTATTACAGTAATAAATATTTTAATACTGAAGCACACCTACACTGGGTAGCATTATATGTATTGGTCATTGCATTGTAGACTTGCTTTTCATGTACGAACAAAGTACTGTAGTCTTATAAACAGGACAAATATTGCTTATAATGGTCACATTTATCAATATAGCAACAAGAATATTGCGTTGCTAAAGTGCCAGATATAATTAATATATTTATCTGTTGATTGCTTTACCAATTACTGTTTTTACATATTTTATTATACTATCCTATCATTATATATCATTATATAATATTTATATACTTTAATGTATTCTAGTAAATATTCCTAATGTGCTCTACATGCTTTCATTATAAGTGTTGCATAATATACAGCAAGAATATTGTAGCCTAAAAATACAGTAATCTGTGGGGGTTGCTCTAAATAAGGAATAACTATTTAATGAACATCAATGTTGTTTTCTATTATTTTTTTGGGCAGAGGATGGCAGTTCAGAAGCATAAGAGTATTTTTGTAGTAGAAATCATTATGTATACTTTGTGATAGTAAAAGACATTCAGAATGACATATTTTCCTTAAATATTAATATTTTGCTTATAGCCATAGCTGATTCAACTGTCAGAAGTTTTAATATATTTAAATTAAAAATGGAAGCAGGTGGCTTGATTGTTTACAACTGTAAATCATGGTTATCAATGACATGACATATTGTAAAGTCATCTTTGTTGTGCATGTATCACCAAGCACCAAAACACCAAAATTTTTGTTTTCTGAATTTCCCTTCATGTTTAGTGTTACAGTATCATATTTCCCTTAATCTTTCTTTATAGAGTAGTATCTGTAGAAGTTTCATAAGAAAGATAACTAATTCATCTGTCACATTAATAGTTTATATGTTTTTCTTCTATTATAGAGCTGAGAAGTCAGCTATTTATAGGAATGTTTTATACTAGAAACAGACAGTTTTTTTTTAAAGGAGGTTTTCTAGGGCAATGTCAGTGGGATTTACAAAACTGTTACTCTCTGACATACCTAGAACAATGCAAATGTAAAGCATAGGTTGGGGTCAGTAATCTGAACATATTCTAATTGTGGGAAGAGGACAATTTAATTCCTGTAGAAGGGATCTCATTGTTTAAGCCAAACTTTGCTTGTAGAAAGGGAGAACTTTTATGCTGTGCCTCTTTTATGTCACCGCTTTCTGCCTTGAATAGTTTGCCTATTGGTAACATAGCTCACAGGTGTAATTACTTCATGTCAGTTCACAGTGAGTCAGAAATACATTCATTTCCATGTAGACTTTCCATTTCTTTATCTAGCTGTATGCCCAAGACAGAAGATAGATAGACACATGAATCTGTGCAAATAGTTGGTCCAGACAGCTTAGTTTTCACAATTGAAAATGATCTAAAAGATTTAGTGTACAATGCTGAAATTTCACAGACAACAGATCAATTTAGTTGGGTGAGACATATTTTCTCACAAAGATATTTGGCTTAACACTAATCACAGCATTTCTTTGTCTATCTTAAGCAGTTAAACTCTCCACTAAACTTTACATGATTGTTCCTAGGACTGATGGTCAGATGGCAAGTGTCCACTTCCTCATAAAATAATCCATCTACTTTATGTATTTTATGGCTTTCATTTTCTTCTTCAATGTTGAAAAGATTTATTGGAAAATAACATATTCTGGACAGACTTCACCTTGTCGAGCACTTTCAAAGGTGTGGTAAAAATGATCCTGCAGATTTTAAAGGGTATGCTTTTAGAAATGTTAAATATTTTGCAGGGCTACTAAGAAATTAAGTATCCTCTTTCATTCTGTTTTTTGAATACACAATTGGATTATTAAAACCTAAAAAGTTTTTATTGAACAATTCTAACTTTAACATAATTATCAGTGATTTGAGGACTTCCATTTAAGTAGCAGAAACTGCTACGAGACAGTTTTCTTTAGGGAGAGTATCTCTGGGATTCCTTTGTTGTAAATAATTTCATAAGTTTATTCTTTTTTATATCAAGAAATTCCTGTGTCATCATTTCAAATGGTTTTATGCCACTGTTAGTGCAATGCCACTGTTATCTGCTTTCTTCTTCAAAACTTCACTATGCTAAAGGTAAAGGCTAACAGAATTTTCCTGCACAGTGTTGCCACACTCAAACCCAGTATTTCTTCTCAGCTCTTTAAATTGTTTCTAAATATTTTGATAGCAAAACTAACAATACCAGTCTTTGGTGACATCTGTGTAGAAGCTCCCATTTGCCTTTGATCTACCTAATAATAGTAGAAGATACCAGTTTACAAGTACTTAAGCAATTGCCACCAAAAAAAAAATCTACTTTTTTCTTCCTGTTTTGAGGCAAATACTGATTTTCAGTGTTGTGATAAGATTACCTCACATTTAGGCAAATCATTGTACACTTTAACCATTGGGCGTAATTATTATAAATCATAACTAACTTGCTCTTCACTACTGACAAGCAGTATTCAGGTGTTATTATAAAAAATACTCTATTTCCTAGAATAAGTTTTCTTTTCTCATGCATGCCCTAAACTGACCTAAACCTTGTTTTCTGTCAGTTTTGTCCACTGAGGCACTATAGCCTGACCAATGTTGGAAAAGTGAAAACTAGTTTACACTTAGACCACTTAAAAATAATCTTTTGCTCTTAAGAAATTCACCAATTCTGGAAGCTGCTGAGATGAAAAGGACCTTAGAGAATTAATCCATCACCAAATGGCTGTGGAAATCTTCTGCCATACTTACCTGTGATAAGGAAAAGTGGAGATCTTATAGGATAATGTGAAAGATTTTTCAAGGTATGCTGGTTTTAGCTAGAATAGTGTTAGTTCATTTTCTTCATTGTAGCTGGTATGCAGTTGTGTTTTCAAATTGTGCTAAAACTGTGCTGATAATTCAGGAATAGTTTTTTTTATTGCTGAGCAGTGCTTGCTTCTCTCATGCCATCCCACCAGCTAGTAGGCTAGGGGTGCCCAAAAAATGCTCCAGAGAGGGCTCTGGACAGGCTGAATTGATGGGCTGAGGCAAATTATTTGAGGTTTGACAAGAGCATGGTGTAGACCTGGTGCTTTGGGGCATGGTTTTATGGTAAATATCCCAGTGCTGGGTTAGCATGCGGACTTGATGATCTTGGAAGTGTTTTCCAGTTTTAATGACACTTTTTTTTCTAAGGTGGGATGAGACTGTGATAGATGATTCCAAATGACCAAGGGGATTTTCTGCACTATTATGACATCATGCTCAGAAATAAAGCTAGGAGGGAGGTTGGTGTGTGTTACTGCTTGGGGACTGGCTGGGCATCAGTTGCTTAGTAGTGAGAAAATGTTTTCCTTTCCATCACTTGTCTATCTTAGGTTTAATTTCTCTCTCTTTGGTATTTTATTTCTTATTAAAAATTATCACTACTACTATTAATTATTATTATTTTTATTATTACTATTATCATCATCATCATCATCATCACAGAATTACAGAATCTGTAATCTTCCGAGGTTGGAAGAGCTATTCAAGATCATCTGGTCCAACCTTTAATTTAGCACCATCATAATCACTGCTAAACCATACACACAAGTGGCACATCTAGACACCTCTTGAATGCTTCCAGAGGAGGTGAGCCTACCACTTCCCTGGGCACCTTAGTCAAATGTCTGATTATACTTTCAGTGATTTTTTTTTTTTTAATAGAAAAGCAAAACCTCCTATGGCACATCTTAAGTCTATTTCCTCTCATTCCTTGACTTGAGACATGTCAGAAGAGACTGACCCTCACCGCACCACAACCCCTTTCAGGTGATTGTAGAGATCAGTGAGCTTTCTCTTCTCCAGAAAATATAAGCCCCGTTCCCTCAGCTGCTCCTCATGGGACATGCTTCCTAGAACCTTCATCAACTTCATTGTTTTTCTTCACTGTTTTATTTTATTTTAATTATTAAACTGCTCATCTCCGCCTCTGAGTTTTCTTATTTTTACCTTTCTGTTTCTCCCCATTCCACCAGGGGAGAGTGAGCAGGTGGCTGTGTAGTGCTTATTTGTCAGCTGGGGTTAAGCTATGACACCAGGGAAAGAGAAAAATGTAAGAACCACTGTGTAATGACCTTTACAAGACCTTGTCTTGAAGTAATCGAAATTCTGTTCCATGTTTGCATTTCCTTCATGATCTGTGCTGAGAAAGGATACCACAGAAGTACCTGACATAGGAATAGATGTGCAGAAGAGCCATTAAAATGGATTTAAAAGTATTGTTTTATTGAAGACTGGTAACACAGTATCATGTTAAACAACAGAAGGTTGGTTTAATTTCTGCGATCATCTCACATACATGAAAATCCCTCCCTTTACTGCTATGTGTCAGCATCCATCTGGACCCAAGCTACAAGCAAATTCCATCTGGTTGAGGTTTAGCAATGACATTGGCAAGCATGAAATACTGGACATTTGCAGATATTCACAGAAAATATCTGCTACTCAGCTAGAATGCTTTAATTTTTAATGTCTGCTTCTGTGTTATTCAGCTATTTGCAATATCAAACCTTCAAACAGGAGGCCAATTAACATTTTCATCCTCTGAGCAGGTGCCTCAAGTTTTGCAACTGTGAGTTAAAATTGCAGGATATGATCTGAACCCTGGGCCCTCAAACTTTTACCTACGTTGGCCGGAGTAGGTTTTGGCTTTTTGTTTTAAGAGAATGACTGTCACAGGAGTTTTGTCAGAAATTATCTTACAACTGCAGTTATCTGTTTCTTTCATGTTGCCTAATATTTGACTCTTTTAGGTCCTGTTCAGGCAAAAAATCTTGGTGTAAGTTGTCATAACTTACTAAAAGAGGATTTACATTTTATTCAGAATATAGCCCACATATCTGCAACGGATTCAGCTGGGATGGAGTTAAATCATCTAAATAGAAGCTTGTATGCTGCTGTGTTTTATATTTTTAACCAAAACAATGCTGATAACACACCAATGTTTTAGCTCTTGTTGAACAGCTTTTGCACAGCATCAAGGCCATCTATCTGTTACTCTGTCCCCCCCAGTGGTTAAGACTGTGGATGTGCAAAAAGTTCGGAGGGAATAGAACCACGAGGATGATCCAAACTATGAAAAAATATATTCCCTGGCAAATAATATCATGCTTTGTAGTAAAATGCAGGAGAGCTTGTTTAGGGAGTTCAGCTATCTTTCGCATGGGAACTGGCTGGGTATCAGCCTATCTGTGGGAGGTGGTGATGGGGTTTGCATAATTTGTCTTGTTTTGTCTTCTCTCTTTTTCTTCTTCTACTTTTGCTTTTTAAACTATTTTTGTCACTATCCTAGCCATGGGTTTTCTGGCTCTTGCTCTTCCTTTTCTCCTCCCCTGTACCACCTGAGGCCAGGGTGGGGCAGAAGAAGCAAGCAGCTGTACAGAGCTGTCTACTGGGGTGAACCCACAAAAATGTGAAACAGAATGTGTTCAGAAAAGTACCATAAAGTGCCAAGGTGCCATAGGATCTATATTTTTATGTTGAATCCTCTGGATCTGGCTTTTTTTTTTGATCATCTAGCAGAATATATATTAATTTCAAGAATTTGAGATAGGCACAGAACATAAATTATCAGCACTGTTGCAGATAAAGCAGTGACAGGTGATGACATTAGAAGTTAAGCAATGAAGGTATGAATTTTTGATTTGAAAATATGAAATATTAGCCTTAACTTGTGTATCGAATAAACATACATTTGCATTTATGTTGAAACACCTGAAAATAAAATATTTTTTAATATCTACATTGGTGCTCAGTTAAGCTAAAATTACTTTCCATTTAAAAAGAGAATAAATATATGCATTAATTTAGACTAAAATATTCCAACTGATTGAATATTCTTTTCAGCAGTTATGAATACTTCATTTAATGGAATTCACTTTTCATGTACAAAAATTTAAAAAAACAAGGTAATGTTCAATAAAACCTTTTTCTTTTGCAAAATACTCTTGATTAACATTCCAGCCATGTAGTGTAAAATCTCCTAATTATAGTACTACTGTACATGACAGAGATTAACCACAAAATACTTAATAATAGAAAATCTATGAAAAGGATAGTTTATTCAAATTAGGAAACCTTGTTTTACTAAGCATGCTCAAATAACTGACAGAAAATTAGTTATGCTATTAGTCAAAGAAGCTGCACTTTATATGCTAATATTTGCTACAAGACATTTTGTGCAATTGTCACGTTTTATTGCATCACTTTTTATACCCTTTAGTAGCCAAAACACTTGTGATTCACTGTGAATGTATTAAGATCTGATGTCAGTGTACTCATCCATAGAATACAGTGAGAGTGGAGCACCTGACCAGGCTTAGATAGGCTCTCCATCTGTATGTTCTTGGTCTTGTGCTGCTTTCTAGCCATTTATTGATACTCATTAAAAAGGTATATTGAATTCTTAAATTAAATCAATTGAATGGTGTATATTTTTCCATAAAGATCTCTTGTTTATATAAATTGAAATAAAAACAAACTTCATTTGCATCTATTCAAACCTGTAGTTGTCAATGCCTATAGAAGTTTCACAATCTCTAGTTATATGTGCATCTTTTCTTTATTGTTCAACATGGAAAATCAAACAATGAGAATGACACCATCACAGATGAAGCTATGAGTTTAAAACTAGTGAATAAAACTTTTCCAGATAAAGGATTTCATGCCTTTCATAGATGGATGCAACTGGCCATCTGGCAAATAGAATAAATGTTCTGTGAAGTTCATTTTTATCAGTGTATAGGGAAAATATATTTAGAAGCTTTTAACTTTGTGCTATAAAGAGAAATTAAGGGTAATGAATTACTTTGCTCTACTTCAAAAACATAGGAAGCAGTAGTGTACTGGTCAGGCAGGAAAGTCTTCACCAAGTCAGCCAGGTTTATAAGGACAGCCTTAAACTAGACTTACTAGGAGAAGGGAATAGAGTTTTGAGTAAAGAACAAACCAGGGAATGCTGGTACATTAGAAATCACACTGAAAACACCTGTGAAGTGCCTCAAAGGAATTAGGTCACGTTCCTCTGAAATGGTGACACAGTCGATAGCCCAACTGAGATGACTACACCAATGAAGTAGAATAAGTAAAAAAATCAGGAGAAGATGAAAGCCACTGTGCATATTGAAAGCTGGAATATAATCACTAGTACTGAAATGTGGTGGGATTAATCACATGGCCTGGAGTACTGCAAGCAATCGTTATAAACAAGGAATTTATAGGGACAGGCAAAGAAGGAGAGATTGGAGTATGGACTACTTTCCATATTATAAAAAAAATTATTGATTGCACAGATCTATCTTTGAAAAACAATGATGAACAGGTTGTGGATGAAAATTAGAGGTCAAACCAACAAAGCCTTGTGGTTTGTGTTTACTACCAGCTGCCTGATGAAGAGGAAGATGTTGACTAATCCTTATTACTTCAACTATAGGAAGCTCTGCGTGCATACAACCTGCTGGGGCATTCACATCTGCTGGAAAAGCAGCACAGCCATTTGTAAGCAGCCCTTAAGACTCTTTACATGCATCAAGGATAACTTTTTAATCCATGTGATAGTTGGTCAACAAAGATGAACAAATAAGAGATGTCAAGATCATCGTCAGCCTGGGCTGCAATGACCATGCCCAGGTGATCATGTTCTTGATGGACATGTGAAAAGGAAGAGTAGAGTCAAGAGGCTGAATTTTAGGACTTCCATATCTTTGAGGAATTTTTGGATGAGAAACTGGCCTCAGGGACAAAGAAGGTGATCAAAACTGACAGTTCTTTAAGGAAATCTTAGAGTGCAAGAGCTCGATTGTCATGTGTGAGAGATCACACAAGGAAGGCAGAGGATTGATGCAGTTGGCTCTTGCAGTTGCCAAACCTCTCTCCATCGTATCTGAAAACTCATAGCCGCCAGGCAAAGATCCCAATGACTGCAGAAAAGGACTACATCCATTTTTGAAAATGGTAAAAAGGAGAATCTTTGGTGCTTCTGACCAGTCAACCTTTCAGTATACAGAAGGGGGCTTGAAAGAAAACCAGAGAAAGGCTTTTGAACAAGGATTGTAGTGATAGAACAAAGGGGAATGTTCTAGGGTATATTTAGGGTATAGAAAGAGGGCATATTTAGATTGGACATAAGAGGTTTTTTTATTATGAGGGTAGTGACATACTAGAACAGCTTGCCCAGAGAAGTTGTGAATGCCCTATACCTGGAAGCTTTCAAGGCCAGATTGGATAGGACTTGGATCAACCTGGCCTAGTGGAAGGTGTACCTGACCATGACAGGAACTAGATGATCTTTATGACCCCTTCCAACTCAAACCATTCTGTGACTATTATTCCATTATGCTGTACTTTTGAGGGTACATCATGCACAATCGCTTTCACTATGGAAGAAAAGATCAAGGAAATTAGCAATAAAAATGGTTAGTTCTTACTGTGCACATGTATAATTTGGCATATTGATTTTATAGCATTAAAAAGTCGGGGAAAAATTGCTTATTTCCATCTTAATAATTTTGAATCATTATATTAACTGCTTGAGTGAATTTTTCATACTACTTTTAAGCAATAAATAAATATTGGTTGTATGACTTTTATTTTAGAGTAATAAAAGGAAATAGCAGTCAGTGTTTATTTATCTAAGTAAATATTTTATGTTGCATATTCATGTTAAAAATTTCACAGCAATTACCAAAGTAGTTTTTTGGCAATCAGATGCTTTCAAGAACAAGTTCTACAACTAAATTTTTAACTACCACTAGAAAATGTATTCTATTTAAAATAGGGTACTTTAAATTGTTCATAGCTTTATAATTACATCTAGTTTAAAGAAAGCAAAATCAATGCATAAATATAATGCTTTTTAGAGATCTTTCAATACTAGTGGGGAAGTGTGGGATACTGGAAGAGCAGGGCCCTATTTTGCTTCATTATTGGTAGTTTTCAAGTAATTTTCAATAAATGTCTACTACCAAGAATGATGCTACAAGATTCTCCAAAAAGTTTTATAAAAGACACTTTACTGTTTTTGACCCCAAAGAAACCAATATGTTAGTATTTGGTTATTTCAACTGGCTTCTGTAAATTTTGGCTGCCATCAACTTCTCTGCATATAAACATACTCTTGTTCCTTCTTTAGGTTTCACTCCAAACACAAAACATTCATCCTCTATTCTGCAACTTATTTTACATATTCTACATTTGAAATCAAGGGTTCCTTATGTGTAGAGTTTTTTCTTTACTTGTCTGAGAATAACATCTGACTTCGTATCAAATCTAATATCGAATTATCACAATGATTTTTAGAATGTAAATTTATTACTCCTTCAAAGTTAAATTTTAAATGTGTTTTGATTGACTTCCTTTTCCATATTTAGCATCAAAATGATCAGTCACAAAGAAGTCATGGTTATTCTGTCTCATTCATTCAGGACTCCAAGACTTAGATCATTTCCCTACTGTGAATGTCTGACAATAACTAACAGAAGGTCATTTTGTGACATTATAAGCATCATATATTAATTTTTGGATTTTTTAAATTGCCTCGGTAAAAAAAAAAAAAAAAAATCACACTAGCATCCCTGATGTTTGAATGCAATTAGTATGCAAACTGATCATGTCTAGTTATGTGCCAATGTCAAATTAGGTATCTGAATAGTTGCCTATTGAAAATATAGGCATAAAAAGGAAAAAAGCAGCAAGACACTTTATGTAAGGGACTGTCCTGGTTTTGTCAATTAAAAATTAAATTAAGTAAATAGCAACGTTAAAAAGATTAACACTGGGTTACAAAGCATATCACTAAATTACTGTGCTGTAAGGGTACTTAATAGCCTAGTGGTAGGTCTCCAGTATTCATTCATATTCTGTATACAAAAAGACTGCAGAAGCAAATTCAATCCTTAGTTAATTCAGCGGAATCAATGCAGTGGTTTTAGGGGTAAATACTTGCAGTCTTTAGACATTAACGATGTATGTAGTTGTAGATCAAATGAATCTATGCTTAGAGAAGCCCTAGATACAGAAAATGCATAATTTTTAACTTAAATTCACTTACAATTCAAATTCCCATTGTACTACTGTATTGTTAAGCTACAAGAATATAGAAAAAATACCTGATGATGAAAGAAAAAAAATTCCATGTGAAATAGGATTGGCTTAAATTTTTAATGTTGCAATTATAAAATTCAGTTCTTGCTATCTATCTCATACATTGTCATTTTCCAATATGTTTTTTATAGTAAGTATTAGCCAAATATTGGAGTGATGATCTCATATTTTAATTAAATAATACTGCTTCTTTTTCCAATCCCAGCCATACTCTATCCAGTGGACATAAAAACACACACTGGGACTTACAGTGAACAAATCTACTAAAGACAAATCCTATTTCCTGCCTCAAGCAGGTAGCAATATCTGGGCTTCAACATACTATTCTAAACTATTAAGCTGTGGCTTATTCTATTATTGCTTTTGAAACATGCCAAATGAGCATTGTAGAAAGCAGAAAAAATGTCTCCGATTGTTTATTCAGTTTTATGTCACAAAAAGCAAAAGAAACACAAGTGAGGAGGTGAAAAACACTAACTGAAGGAGGTTTTCAAGTGAAGTAATCAGCATGAAAGACAGCTAGAAGTTAAGAGTTGGCAAATCAAATACAAACTGCATTAAGGTGACAAGCAAGATTGAGGTTGAGAAGATGAAAGAAGAAGGAATATAACTAATGGGGGATAAGGTTGAGTAATACCTAGTTTCTGAAGCTGATTTTTCTGATGATGTCAGTAGAAGTTGTGTTACAAATCCTGACAGGAGAGGGATAGAGCTTTCTTTGTACTGACTATAACCTTGACAATTTTATGCATGGCTCATAACATCTGCTTCAGTGAACAGCAGCTGGTTAATAACTTGCCAAAATACCAACTGAATTAGAAAGCTGTGAATCACTGAACTCTACCAATTACATGCTCAAAAGATTCTGTGAACTTCAAAGCTTTGTGTACACAAGTGAGCATTTGTACCACCGGTTTCCTACAGAAATGAAATGCTAGTAGTGCATTTAGCAGTCTATGTCATTATTCTCTGGCAAAAATGGTAAATGTAGAACTGTGTGCTTTGTGCCTGTGATTAGTTTTTGGTGGGTCAATTTGGGTAAACTATTGGAATATATTTAATTCCTGTACTTCATAGACTAGCAATGCAGCTTTTAATTTGTTGTAAAGTTGCCTAGAGCTTTGGTGGATGTTTACTAGTAATTCACAAAAAAAAAAAAAGTAAATAGATTTGCAAATCAGTGTGACCTTTTTTGGACTCTTTTATGACTCAGGTCTTTGAAGCTGGTGCTAGAAAGCCTTTGTTAAATATTAAGCAACAACTTTTGCAATTGGTTTTGTTTCCAATACAGAATCTTGAGAAATTTAAATAATCAGACTGTTTCTGAACACTTTTCACAGGAGCTTTTGGATTTAGCAGAGTACATAGTTGAATTCTTAGGGCTGTAATTTATGACTAAATGTTTGAATTAAGTATCGATATCAGATAGAGAAACTCTACTTTGACATTTATAATGTAGACACCAAAGTTTCTAAAAAAACTAGCTATCTGGTACCAGAAGTGTGATTCAGATACAAAATTTATGTACTTAGTCTTCTTATATGACATATGAGAAGGATGAAGTGATGAAGAGTGATTTTGAAAAATTACATGATAATCATACAGGAAAATTAATCTATCATTAGAATATTTTAATGTTTTTCTCAGAATATTTTAATGCTTTCAAGCCACAATGGCTGTAGCAGGATTTGCTGGAACAAAATTTTGCAATTGGCCCAAAGACACCAATGGAGTAGCAAACCAATACTGAAGTCAAATCTTAGCTTTAGAAAGCTGGAAGATATATTTATTCCTTTCTTCTCAGGTGACTGTTTTACTCACTTGACCACAAATTATCTCAACAAGTCTTGAGCCGAGATGGAGAATCACCCTTCAGGCAAGATGTAATTATTAATGATCCAAATAAAGTAAATGAAATGTAGACTCACTTTGATTGAGCAGTCAGTGCACTAAACTCTGGGACAAGCATGCAAAGATTCCTATGCAAAAGACTGCATCATATGTGACACACCTTGAAGTAAGAAGGGAATTGAACTCAGACTCTTTTTCAATTATGTTTTAGTCAAGTCACTCTTATGGAATGTAGGAATCCTGGCCCCTCACCTTTTCCGTTTATGCTTTTGAGCTAAATTGCAAAAACCTTCTGTGTTAGTTTACAGTTCCAAATTAGGTCAACCTTTTGGAAAAATGTTAATTTTTCCCTGAATATGATCATCCTTGCACAGGTACTGATTTATAGGAGAAAATAAGGAAATTATAACCTGCTCATTCCCAGTCACAAAGACATATTTTTGTACAATACTTTATCTAACAAGGTTAAGTAGTTAACTAGAGAATTTCTAGCTTTTGGTACCACAAAATGATGCCCATGCAAAAGCTCAACTCAGAATAAAAAATATCTGAACTTTATCTGCCCAATTTTATTTGATGCTAGAACAGGAAAGAAGAACAGGTTATATGGAAGATTCGTGCAAATTATGAGGACTGTATCTGTCAAACTATGTTGGGCACTATAACACTCAGGACAGCAAAGTTCAGAGGATGTACAGGACGTACTTTCATATCCTTGCAAATTTTTTGGGGTAGGAAGTCAGAAGATGATAGTAACCCAGGTAATGCCCAGCTGGGTTTAGATACAGAGGAAACCAGACTGGTCAGGGGTTGCTTTGGATGTCTGAGGCTGTTGACATTTGACAACGAAAATCAAATTTAAAATGCAATAAATGGATAAAGAGTGGGAATGCACTCATGGGTGTCCAACAGCCTGCAGAATATTGTTTGTGTTGTAGAACATAAGTCTTTGTCTAGAAATCACCATCTAGATGCTATATCCATGAATGTTGGATTTTATGTCACTGAGTGGTACTGCATGGTCTCTCAGCCACCTCATCCTAAGTTCACCATGACAATCACAGATGCATGATCTGTTTCATCATGTTCTGAGAGCACCTATCATGTTTCTGGCAAAATGAAATTTAATTTTCCAAAGTATTAACACTGTGAGAATGAACACATGAATAGATGCTCATCAGGTAAGGATCAGTAATGGTCTGTGAACGCAAAAGCATCATATACAACTGTGCATACATGTCGGAATGCAGAACACCCCTCTGGGTGTCCTGGATGGCCAGAGCTGCTGGCAGGGGGCTCTGAGACACTGGCATGCAGCCAAAGACACACGTGGGGTTTTGATCTTAGCCCGTGGAGCAAGTTACTAACTCTGTATGAAGAATTACAAGCCACACAAGTTTAGATAGCATAGTAGAGATAGTCACAAAGTGAAGGGAAGAGTTTTTGAGTGTTGTACAGGAGGGGTTTTAAGCCTTGTACGCAGGGGTCCAAGTTTTGTACAGGGGGTAAGGGGCTCTAAGATGGAGGGATTTGGGTGTGCCCTGTCCTCTTTCTTTCTCCTTCCTAGCCTCCATGTCTTTGGTGATGTTGGCACTCACAGATTGTTTTAGTGTAGAAAGTCATCATTCAATATAGATAGTAAGTATTGGGGAAAAGGTATAAACATGTAGTACGTAATATATGATATAAAAGATGGCACCAGCCCCCTGGGAGGGCAGTGTGCCCTTGTCTGACCTGCTGAACGGGCCACAGCAGTTCAGAGAGAAGAATCTTTTAGATAAACAACAATAAACAACCTAAAGAACAGACAACAGAAGACTACTGAGTCTTTCTTCGAAGGCACGGGTTGGAGGAGGGACTTTTCCATCTTTTGGGGTCACCTCAATCCGGGCAGGAGACCCCACACATACACAATCATGCTGAAGATTTTTTTCACTAATAATTTTATGCATATATTTTAAGCCTTGCAAATCAAATTTTTTTTTATCCTTTTTTTTTTTTTTTCCCCAGAAGACTGTTGTACATGTAGGAATAGCTTTTTGGGAGTATAATTTTCAAATCCAGTAATTTGAAAATTACAAAATATCTTAAGTCTGTTAAAAGGTTTCATTTAGGGTCAATCACTACCACTTGCAATTTAGCAGAATATGTTCCTGAAAGGTGAGAATGACCTTTCTTGATTGAACAACTCATGGTTATTCCTCTGCCAGTGGGATGAGGAATGCATTTTGTGATGCAACTGTTGAACATCAGAGAATAGAGTAATTTACTCTAACTACTCTCTTTGCCAGAGAGTCCAAGGGGTTTCTTTTAATATGTTGGGTTTTTTAAAATAAAGAATTACTGTTCAAACTGGCTGTGGTTGGAAATCTCCTGTTAGCAGCCTTAGAAAATGGAAGCTTCTGCACAGAATAGCTAGTATTAATGCAAGCAAATTCACTACAACTGAGTCTAAGCCAAGCCAAGGAAGGAGAAAAAGTTATTTAAATTCTGTCTTTGTTCAATTCTTGGCTTTTTTTTAGTGCTGTTAATTTGAAAACTGATAAGTCTGGATTGAAAATGTGCTACTACTACAATTAATTCTTACATGGACAGCGCTTTTAACAACAGGACTTTTCATTGCTGTTAGTGGTCCAGGCTGGAATTATTGAGACAAAATTTCCTTTAAATATTAACAAGATTTTAAATAATTTTGTCTCTGAAACAAAGACCCCAAATACATCCTTAAAGAAACAGTTGGAAGGAGTATATTGAAAAGATATAAATAAATAAAGAAGAATTTGAGCAGAACCTAAGTGCCCAATAACATCATTTGGTCCTTTCTTTTTGCCCTTTTTTCCTTGACATTTAGTTTTATGTGTGCTTCTGCTATTCAGATAGCACTTCACTTGGAACAAATTTGGAGAAGCCCTTTAAAAATTTCTTAGGACTAACTTTCTGCACAATTCCAGAAAAACAATGCTTGAACAGACTATTTACTGCCTTAAGAAGGAATAAGAATTAGGAGAAATAATCCTATGTGTTCTGAGGACCCTAGTTTCAGATTTTCCATGTTTCCCTCCAATTGGATCAGGTACCTTTCAAAATAAAGCCATATTCATGTTTTTTTTTTTTTTTTTTTTTTTTTAAACATTGGTGATGACATTAACGCCAAATAGAGAAGCCTTATCTAGAGGTTACAGAACCCTCTCATAAATATGTAGACATGGACTAAATTCTCTCCTCAGACTCAGGAGAGGTTAAAAGCTGTTTAGAAAATTAAAATTCTATGTAGAATTTCCTTAAACAGAGCTCATTTTTGGATTTCTATCAGTAATTTAAAAAAATTGTAATAGTTATATGACTAAGTGCTTATGTATGTCATCATCATCATCGTATTTATTTTTCTTGTAACTTATTCCCACCTCTTTTTTATCCTGTTCCTTAAGGTGGAAAGAAATCATTTCCAAAAATGTAGAAATGGTAGATTCTTCACTTGAAAAAGATTGCTGAAAGTGGGAATTTCAAAGGGGACTAAATTACCAGCTTCAGTAACTTTCAATGTAAAGTTTACTTTGTCCCTTAGGTACTTTTAAGAATCCTGTCTCTCATGATAATTTAAACACTTGCATTAAAGTGGTAGGCTTTTAGAAGCAGTGAGTAACACGAGTTTCCACTGAAGTCAGTCACTGCTTTGGAAAGTAAGGCCATTTTTAAATCAAATTGTTGGAATTCCAGCACTCAAATATGAAGATTTAAAAGTTGAGGACTGAGAAGTCTAAGTAACTTGCTAATTCAGAAAAAAAGACCACCATAAATAAATAAAAAGTTTTAAAATTACTCTTCAAAGCATTCTGCAGTGTGGTGTGGAATGAGCAGACAAGGGTTTGTCACATGCTTCTTATGGGGGAAGGAAAAACATGAAAGAACAAGTATTGTGGAGCTACTCTGAAAGCACTATTCTGGTTTTATGCCTAAAAGTTGATTCTGTTGATAGGAGGTGAATAACAGAGGTTGAGTAGCAATAAGAATGTCTCATTAAGTAATTTTATCTTGATTTTCTTAGGAGTTGAGACTTACGTGAGCATGTTATCTTGTCTGTTTGTGCATATTCAATCTCTTTTTTTTTCAGGTAATTTACCAAGTTTAGCTACATTTTTTTAGCAAATTGTCAGGCCTCTATAATTCATGAAAATATGCAGCCTAATGAAGGAGACTGATTGCATCATTGTTCCTATTTAGGTAAAATATGCCTCATGCAAGAAGGAGGAAGAAATCTTACAAATATTCTCACACTGTAACAATTTAAAACCAAAATCATACTTTACTATACACAGTAGTCAGTTACCGAGACTGATTAGTAGAATCACCTGTGAATTTCAAATCGGGGTTTATGATCACATATAATTAACTGGGAAAATCACTCCATTTAATCCATTGAAGAGAAGGCTTTAGTTAATAAAAATGGCTGGAGACATCTCAGCCTACGCGAGACACATTAGATTGTTTAGCAAACAAGATCTTAAAACTAGGACACGGAGACACTTAACAGTAACGCAGTCAAAACATGTCAATACTGACTCTGCTAGAGAAGGTTCTGCACAGACATGTCAAGGTGAGCACAGGTGCATCCCTCCTGCACTCTCCAGCAGCTAGCTGCAGACAATAGAATTATTCAGACTTTCAGACACTGCCCCACACAGCCACTAGCTCATTTTCCTCCGATAGAATGGAAAAAGAGAACTGAAAAGGTAAAAGTGAGAAAAGTGGGTTGAGATAAAACCATTTTAAGAGCTCAAGCAATTAAAAGCAAACAAATGAAAAATTTTAAAAGGTATGGCTACACATGCAAGCAAAGCAAAACAAGGAATTCCTTCAGAACTTCCTGTGGGCAGGCAGCTGTTCAGCCATCTCTAGGAAAGCAGGACTCTATGACCCATAGCAGTAACTTGGAAAGACCAACACCATCACTCCAAATGTCCTTTGCTTCCTCCTCCTTCCCCCAGCTTTATATGCTGAGCATGATGCCATGTGGTGTAGGATATCCCTTTTATCAGCTAGGGTCAGCTGTTTTGGCTGCGTTCCCTCCGGACTCCTTGTGTTTTCTCTCCCACCAGCCTTCTGACTGGTTGGGTGGTGTGAGGAGCAGAAAAAAGCTTTGGCTCAGTGCAAGCTCTGCTCAGCAATTACAAAAGAATCTTTGGGTTATCAACACTGTTTCTGGCACAAATCCAAATCCCAGCCCCATACCAGCTACTGTGAAGAAAATTAGTTCTGTCCCAGACAAAACTATCACATCCATTGAGGTCATGACTTCTCAGTCCAATTGCTGGCTCTAAGATTTGTTACCCTACTCACCTGCTGGTGAGCTTCACAAATATGAAGCTAGTCTGGCTTCACATTTGTGCTCGCACAGAGGCTCTGAGTAGAGAGAACACTTACACAGGCAACGTTATATACAGTATTGATTCAGACTATAGCACAGACTGCAGTGATCAAGCTGCCTAATGAACTGCAGCCACCATAGGCATACCTGATATGCTCCTACCCTCAGAACCAAAATCAACCTAAAAATCTATCCTGCCTGTTACCTACGAAGGACACAGCTAGTACAAAATAGAACTGTTTTAGATTCCACATCAGTCATGAGTAGATGTCTATAAAAAGCTGAGAAGCCGATGCAAAGGTGTTATTCCTTATTTCCCTTCATAAGACAGCATTAAAAGGCAGTTAAACATTCAATCAACTTTTTCATAATTTCACTTTAAGCAATTTCTGCATTTCTTTCAAGGACAATATCTGATTGCTTTCCTACCCATTTACAGTTTAAGCAATGGTTAGCAGGAAGAAATAAAACCTAACTAGAATAATTTTGAATGAGAATCTGGCCCAGATATTGACAAAGGACAAAGTTTTTACAGACAATCTAGAGCATTCATTTATTAATAACAAATTTTCTTAGGCATAATTTTTCTAAAAGAAACTGCATCAGCACTTCAGCTATAAATTCATATTTTAAAGCACATTTTCTGACTGATTATATCATAAAATACATCCATAATAAAAAAATTACACTTATGACCCAGTTCTATTGTGAAATAACCAGTTTTAAAATAAATCTGTCTTTCTCTATTATGTTAAATAGAGCACAACAATACCTACAGAAATTGAGGGCTGAAATATGTTCTCAAATAAATGAAGGACACATAGTTACCATCTGGCCTCGTAATGAAAAATACAACCAGTGTATGCCACAGGGCGAATGGTAAGTGTAGGACAATTTCTACCTTCTTTGAACTACATCCACTAAATGGATGTAGTTATGGATGCCAAAGAATTGGGACAATGCACTCAGGCTGAAGGATTGTTTTCTAAGGCTACATAAAGTCACAGAACTTTGCAAAGCAAAGCTGTGTTCCCCCATGCTCGTATTCACAGTGTTCTGCAGGACACCATAGACTGAAAAAAAATAGTAAATACACAGCTGCCTGAAGTTGTGGGCTCTGAGGATAAAAGGATGAAGTCTTTAAAAAACTCAGTCTTCAATGTCTTTAATGGATTTAGACTTCAATGGATTTAGACTTCCACTGCTGCTACAGGTCTATATACTCAAGTGTAGCCAAGGATTTGCCATTTTTTCGGAGCAATGTCATAATTACACAAAAATTGCCATTGTGTACATAACCTTTCCCTTTAACCTTGTGGAGAAGTTTACGTTTGAGCTTTGTAACCATCCCTAACATTCAGGAAGAGGAGCAATTCTATTAAAAAGTCATGCTTGATTTTGTCATTATATAAACCCAATGTAATGCATTTTTAAACGTATTTTTAATGAATAAAACATACTCTCTGTTTAAATGAGGAATACTCTGTACCAAAGCATTCTGTAAAGCAGTAGTTAGAAAATTCACAATATTTCTTCTCAGCTTCATTTAACTATTGATATATACAAATGACAACACCTTGTAAATAAGTTATTTCAGGATGAGACTGTCAAGAAAGTATTAGGCATTTTCAGTTCTTTTGAAAAACTGAATAAATATGTGATATATTTTTACTCTTTAAATCAATCACTTTATCAAAAAAGACTGCTTAACAAAGTGGTAATCAATATATTGCAGATTTTGAAAATTAATCTTTCATGGAGCATATCTTCCTAGTGATCAATCAGAAAGCTAGACCAGGATGAGAAAGCATTTCTCCCATGCCTCAGTGTCATAGCCTACCAATCATTAGTTTAGTACATCACAAACAAAAAAAAAAAAAAAATAAAAAAACTAAACCAACAACACCTTGTGGTGTTCAGATGTATTTTCTTCCTCGCAAAAAATTATCACACATTAACATTCTAATGAAAAATATCATTTAAAGGGGAAATCTTGGCGTGAAGCATGCATAACTCTGTTTCTGAAGAAAGACAACATATTGTAGGCACTTTACAGCACCTTTAGCCTTAGATCACCTTAATATATGTTTATTGTGACAGAAAAACAGGCCAGGATTAAAGATAAAGGAAAATAGCAAACAGAGATTGAGTGTTTCACCCAAGTTACACACAAAACAGATTAATCATATTGTAGTAAGCTGAAGTTATTTGGAACTTTTTATGGTGCCATCTAATCTGGTTCAGAACAATTTCAGGTGTTAGAAACAAGCTATAAATAATTTTCAGAAATATGTGGCTTTTTCTTTTTTTTTGTGTATTTTTCCAAAGTTTTAGGTCCATATATTTTGAAAAATAAACCTATTTTGCTTTATTAGAACTGAAATAATCTTAATTATTATTTTTATAATCTGATCTAGTAAGAGACAAATTTCTCATCAAAGGTATCAAAACCCATCTGTGGGAGGGAAGAGCTGCTTACTAGCCCATTAAATGCAGGAGATGATTTCTGATGAAAGAGTTTTATTTATGTATCCCTCAATTTAGCTAAGACTGTGTACATCTGTCCACATGCTTAAGAGATGCAGTAAGTGACTATAAATTTTACAACAGCCTAATTCCCTAGCAAGATCTTAGGAATGACATGGAATAAAACATGTTAAATATGTTTTAGACATGCTGGTCTGAAACTACCAAGCTGTAAGTTTTTTTCTCATTAAAAAATGAGAAATGAGTACTGTATTTGTACTATTTTGACATTGCAGGGTTGAAGTGGGTTTGTGCAGACAGGCTTTAGTAATGGAGGGGGCTACAGGGGTGGCTTCTGTGAGAAGCTGCCAAAAGCTTCCCCCATGTCCAGCAGAGCCAGGGCCAGAAGGCTCCAAGGCAGATGTGGCCCTGGTCAAGGCTGGGCCAATTAGAAATGGTGGCAGTGCCTCTGTGATAACAAGATGAAGGAGAAGGAGGAAAATAAAAAAATTATTGCACTTATATATTTGTGACCAGAGAGGAGCATGGTGAGAACATGTGAGAGGAACAGCTCTGCAGACACCAAGGTCAGTGCAGAAGGAGGAGCAAGAGGCACTTCAGGCACCAGAGCTGAGATTCCCCTGCAGCCCTTGGTTCAGCTCATGGTGAGGTAGATGTGCCCCTGAAGCCCATGGAGAACCACAGGGATGCAAAGATCCACCTGCAGCCCGTGGAGGAGACCCACACTGGAGCAGGAGGATGCTTGGGAGGAGATTGTGACCCCATGGAAGGCCTGTGGACAGAGGAGCCCACCCTTGAGCAGCCTGTCCTTGAAGAACTGCATCGTGTGGAAGAGTGATCCACACTGCAGCAGTTTATGAAGATGGACTCGTACTGGAGAAGTTCATGGAGAACTATCTCTGGCAGGAGGGACCCCAAGCTGGAGTAAGGGAAGACCTCTTCTCCCTGAGCAGCAACAGAAACAACCTGTGATGAACTGACCATAACCACCCATCTCCCTGCACTGCTGAGGAGGAGGTAGAACTGGGAAGGAGGCAGGGGTAGGAAGAAGGCGTTCTTAAGGTCTTATTTTACTTCTCATTATCCTGCTCTGATTCTGTTAGTAATAAATTCAATCAATATCCCTAACTCTAGGCTGCTTTGCCTGCGATGTTATTTGGTGAGTGATCTCTCCCAATCCTTATCTCAGCTCATGAACCATATTTTCTCTCCCCTGTCTAGCTGTGGAGAGGAGTGATAGGAAGGCTTTGGTGAGTGCCTGGCATGTAGCCATGGTCAACCCACTACAAGGGGTTTTTTTTCACCTTCAATGGCAGGGATCAGTTTTAATTTTAAGTTACCTCACAAAGTTGTTCCTTACATTAACATGACTTTTTCACATTTATATTTTAGGTTGTCACCTATTTTGTGTAATTTATCTACTTCAGGCCCTTAGTTAGCAAAAATTTCCTTAATGTTTGAATAAAAACAACTGATATCCTCAACTCATGTTTCACTTGTCAAGTAAAATTCCAGACGGTTTAATGAGTCAGAAATAATAGAATATCCTAATGTGGAAACTATTGCAAAATCGTCTCCAAAATTTAGAAATAAAACTTTTTATAATGGTGGGTCTACTTTAGCTTTTTTATAATGGTGGGTCAGTTATGAACAATGTCTGCCTTTGAGATAAGAAACTGACTGTAACACACATACATAATTAATAATTTATGGTATCTATAAGGAAAAGGTTTCATCAGTCCTAAGGTTGGTTCCCCCAGTACTTTCTTCTAACCATGCCGTTAGCAACACTTAAATAAAGGGTCGGAGAATTTCAGATATAGAACAATAATATCAGAATTTGTTCCTGACTGATCCTTATCACATGTGGATTCTTGTTAATGAAGCAAGAATTACTTTAAACTTCTAGTTTGAAATATAAATTGTCTATTGACATTGACTTGATTAAAATATTAGAGATGAAATGATAATATCTTACGACATTTCACTGAGATATTAGAATAAGGTATAATACTATTTATAAATAAATCACCAAAAGTATATCATGTCTGGAGGCAATAGTCTTTCTACCCTATTAAGAATTCTAATCTACTGAGCCATATACTTAATTATTTAGCCTTTCTCTGACTTGAAAGAATCCATCCACTCTGATGTTGCTTTCGCACCCATCTTTTTCTACCATTCTACCTTTCCAACATTTCTATATTATGAACTATTTGTCATCAAAGTAGATTTTCACACAAATATGATTTTTTTTTTCATTTGAAGCCAGGACAATCATATATGACAAGTAATCATCACAGCTCAGTTCTGCATTCTTTCTAGTAATCACATGTCTCCAGAGGAACCAAAATACATGTCAACTATGCTACTAAATTGGGTCAAGTAATGTTAAAAACATCAAAACTGGGCTTGTATCCCCCAAAAATAATTCCTAAGAAACTAATTTTATGATTCTGTATAATTATAGTTTAAAACCATACATAGAAATCTGCTATCTTTTCCCATGGGATGCCTGCAGGACTTTCCAATGATCTTTCAATCTTGAAGCAACTCCAATTTATATGAAGACAAAAATGATTCAACAGATTTACTGTAAAATTATTATAAATATATTTTTTTTTCCTTTTTCACTGTTTCAGAGCAACTTATGGATTCAGAATTTAGAAGAATTATTGTTAACATATTAAGGTAATCTGACTCACAGGAATGATCAAGATATATATTTCAGCATTTCTTCTACTGACATAATTCAATTTTCTGACTTGCACGATTTTTCATAACTTTTCACTTTATCATATTCTTTCAATATTATGTAACTGATTTGAAATTATAAAATAGCCATTTCAAGCACAGTTGCATTACTGCCTCACAAAACTGAACTTTTTCTGGTTTTATTTTCTATTTGTTTTCCCCCCAAATTAAACCAAGCATTCCACCCCCTCCCTGCCCCCGCAACAATGTCATAGAAGCATGAATGGCTTGGGTTGGAAAGGGACCTTGAAGACCATCGAGTTCCAGCCCCCCTGCCATGGGCAAGGGACACTTTTCACTAGACCAGATTGCTCAAAGCCCCATCCAACCTGGTCTTGAACATTTCCAGTGATGGGATATCCACAACATCTCTGGGCAACCTGCTCCAGTGCCTCACCACTCTCACAACAAAATTTCTTCCTAATACCTAAACCAAACCTACTCTCCTTCAGTTTAAAGCCATTGCCCTTGGTCCTGTCTCTACATGCTCTCATAAAAAGGATGGTCCTATCTTTCTTGCAGGCTCCCTTCAAGTTGTGAAGGGCCACAGGTCATCTTGAAGCATTCCGTTCTCCAAACTGAGCAAACCCAATTCTCTTAGTCTTTATAGCAGAGGAGCTCAAGCCTGTAACATCATTGATGTTCCTCCTCTGGACTCATCCAACAGGTCAACGTCCTTCTTGTGTTGGGGACCCCAGAGTACTCCTCGTGGGGTCACACAAGAGTGGAGAGGAGGTGCAAGACCCTCTTCCTCAACCTGATGGCTCTGTTGCTTTTGGTGAAGCCTAGGACAGGCTCTCCTCATTGCCTGTGCTGCATGCATTCATGTGAAGACACCTCAGCTAGGCTTTTGATTCTGTTGCCTTCCTACAGGAACACCCCTTAACTCCTTTGAGATATTTCCCTGGTGTTTCTCTGCTGACTTGTTACCTCAGGAGTCCCTGGCTCATCTCTGTAAAACTGCAAATGTCCTCTAGTGTGGCCAGCACATTTCAGAGTCAGCAGCAGAGGGTCTTCACTAGCACTTGTCCCTCTTACCCTTCCAGATCACCCCACAATTTGTCAGGGTCAGGCTCCCTGGGGGTGGCTTTTGTCCAGGCGGGGCTGGGCGTGGTCCCTTCTGGCTCCACCCATGCATTTCAGAACTGCCTTTGAGTCGCAACTCCACCACCTCCTGTGTGGGAGGTGAGTTTGGGATGGCTCCCTCTGCTCTGGTTCTGAGGTCTTGCTGGGTTCTGAGGCAGGAAACCTCACCTGCCTTCCAGAATCCTCAGCTCGAGAGCACTTCATCTTTGAAACATGCACTTTATTACACATATATTGTTTTATTCTCAACATAAAAGTGTTATCTTATTGCAAGAGTCCCATACCTTCTAGGTGATTTCTCATGGGTAGTTTGTCCCAACACTGCTCCTTCTTCTTCAAAGCCCAGACAGTAACTGACTCTAGGTCCCAGTTCTCCCTGTCTTATAGGACTGTTCTTCCTTGGTTACAGCTGTGAGTCAAGCCTGCTTCTGATCTTGGATAATTGTCCTGGCTGCAGCTCTTTGGGGATAAAACTGCTTTTTACACATTTCTTATACTCTATTCCCACCACAATATATGTATATAATGTATATATGTGTGTGTGCATATATATATATATATATGTATGTATATATATATGTGTGTGTGTGCACACACACACACACATACACACACAAACACAACCACACACGCATACTCACATATATATATATATATATATATATATATATATATATATATATATGTATGTATGTATGATGTATTTCTTCAAGAGATAGGAGGGTATTTAAAAAGTATTATTTTTTCAGGAAGGTATAGCAATACAGAAATTAAGGGACATGCCTGGGTTACAGTATTAGTTCTATAAATAGATTTAGATGGATTTCCACACTCTCTCAGGAAGAAAATTCACAAATGGCCTTTTCTAATTCTCATTCAAATCAATAGCAGCCTTTAGTAGGCTTTGAGACTAGTCTATTTAATCTTTCTTTATCTCAGTTATTCTGCTGTAAATGGAGGATATCTCCTTTAATCACAGAAGCGATGTGAGCATGAATGTTTAATAATTTATAAAGAGTCAAACAGAGCTCAGAGGTAGGCCGTAAAAGCAAGGTCCTTTCTATATCTATTACTGAAAATACTGCACAAGGTCCAGCTCATCTAAGTTTTTTGCCCCAGCTGGGGAAAAAGGAACATTGCTCAGATGACCCTGAAAACTCTTAACCTTCTTTGATGGGACAGGAAACTTAGGCGCATTACAGGCACTGCTTCAAAACAATGCCTAAAGGGAAGTTATTAGGTGACATGGTTCTCCTGCTTTATGTCTAACCATCCTTTCTAGTTATCTGTATATACTAGAGGCTTGAGTAATGCTCCTAAATACACCCTCTATTCAGCTAATACTCTTGTTTCATTGCCACTCTACTGCCACTCATGGGATGGGAAGCAGAAAAGGCATTAATAAGCACTGCCAGCAACTGTCTAATCTCTCTCTGCAAATACTGTGTGGTTTCATTCATTATTTTTATTCAGTGTGGCTCCTGGCTTTTGATACCCATTCATATGGCAGAGTATTATCTGGATGAGTATGAGCAGGCACAGACCAAAACCAACCCAGGCGTGTGCCAGCTGTGAAATGGAATTCTGGACCAAAGGACAGTGTTCAAGGATGTGCCTTGCTCCTATGCAAGGTAACCCACACAGCTGTGCCCAGACTGCTCTCAAAGCAAGAGAATGAGCAATTTCTGGTCTAAAACTGGGTATTAGAACTGCTTAAGACATGGGAAGAAATTGACATACAGTTCACAATTCTCACAAAACTTTGTTTCGGGCCTCTTGATATGTTCACGTTATAGAACAGATTCAGTACATCTCAGTGGTGACTTAGACTTTTCATTTCCCTCTTGATCTTGTACAGGATTGTACACTGGACTTTTTATTGAATCATGGAAAAAAAAAACAAACATGCTTTTTTATCCACTTGGGTAAAAGCAGATAAAGGTAGTACAATCAAAAGTTCAATGTTAAGCTAAGCAATCTACCAAGACAGTTAAAATAAAACTGCTGTTGAAAAATACAGTTTTAATTGTATTAAGATTTGCAGCTAACAGAGTAATTCAGTGTAGAACATCTCATTATAAAATAATAAGGTAAATTGATAACATCTTTGCACTTTGATAGCAGATGCAATTCGACACTAAATTAGACTGCTTTCATGAAATCCAGGTATCCCACAGTGCTTAGGGTCTGTTTAACATTTAAAACAGCTATGTATCTGTAGATCTCTATCATCCATTTTTGTCCCGGTTATTTCATTATTAGTTTTACTGCTTCTTTTTCAAGTACGCTCATGAGTCTAGTACCAGATTGAGAAATCTACAAATACCACAATGCATCACTGAAAATAACAGAACCTGATAAAGAACATTTTAGAAGCCTGTTTTATTTTTTTAAATTCAAATAAAACAAGGGTAAGTTGATAACAGTGTACTTAAAATGACTAATTAAGCTGGCTGAATATAAATACTAAGTTGGCAAAAATTATTTAATCATCATATGTTTCAATGATGGAGGTTGTTATAATTAGTAGATGTTGCTTTCACAAAAAGAAACCTGCACTTACAAGAAGAAAATAAAATTAAAAACTCTTCAGACTACAAGGTCAAGCTTTGACAAAAAGACATTTATCTTGAGAGCTTTTGGGTAAAAATAAAAGAAAATACTTCAGCATTATTATTATTAAACATAAATTTGCCAATTACTGGTTTGCAATCAAATTTTCTATCTAGAAGAGGTTTTCTTTTTACATTTATGTGGACTTGAAAATGTACCATTTCAGAAATAATAAAATGTTTTGTTAGGTATATTTTACAGCTTGAGCTGCCAGAGTGAAAAAGTGTTCTAGAAATTTTAATTACTTGCTTTATTGCTCCAATAGTCCAGTATATATGTTTATTGTTATATTCCATTGATATATTGCCTTATTTCCTGAGTTCTAGAGCAGCTGGAGCCTATACTGGTATCTGAAAATTAAGACTTCTCTCAGCATCAATAAAGAAGGGTCATTTCATTTAAAAAATAACCATCATTTAATTAACATTATGTGGTTTCCTTTAAATAAGCAACAAAGGTATCATTAGGGCTTTTTAGGGAATAAGTCCAATCCTGATAATTGTGAAGTTAATTTAACTGTGAAATGGAGGTATCTGCATGCCAGAAAATGTTCTCTAGTTGTCTGTGCCCAATAAGCTCAAAGAGTATAAATTTGCATCAATCTATTGAGTTGTGGATTTATACCATCAAAGATCCTAGCTTCATATTAAAACCTGCTGTTCTTCATAGTAACATGTATATAGAATAGTGAATTATGGGACTAGAGCTATCACTGAAATTTCCATTTATTTGCTGCAATCTTAGTTTTTATCATAAATGACCAAGTATTTCTCAGACAGAAAGAAAAAGGCAAAGAATTAATAAGAATACATATCCTAAGCCAAACCAAAGCTCATACAGACCTTTTCTGAATCCTTAGGGATAACAGAACCCTTTATTTAGAGCTGAAGGGAAGGGATGCCATCCAGAGAGACCTTACCACATTTGAGAGGTGGGCAAATGAAAACCTCATGTAGTTTAACAAAGCAAAGTGCAAGGTTCTACACCTGGGGTATGGCAATCTCAGACACACAAACAGACTGGTCAGAGAAAGGATTGAGAGCGGCCCTGTGGAGAAAGACTTGGCGGTGATGTCTGATGAAAAATCTGAGATGAGCAGGCCGTGTGTGCTTGCAGCTCAAAGACCAATTTTATCCTGGGCTGCATCCAAAGGAATGTGGCTGTCAGGTTGAAGGAGGTGATTCTCCCACTCTGCTCTTGTGAGACCCCTCCTGGAGCACTGCATCCAGCTCTTGTGTCCCCACCATAAGAAGAACATGAAACTGTGGCAGCAAGTCCAGAGGAAGGTCATGAAGTTCAGGCTGTTCAGTCTGGAGAAGGGAGGGTTGTGTGGAGACCTCACAACAAGTGTCTTTCAGTGTCTGAATCAGCCAACAGGGAAGCTGGAGAGGGACTGTGTCAGAAGCTCTAGTAATAGGAGAAGGAGTAATGGGTACAAATTGATATTTAAGGTCCACTCCAACCCCTTACCATTCTATGATTCTGTGGTAAATCTCATCCTTGAAGAGAGCCATTCCTACAAAAAGATTGCATGAACAGCCACTTTGTTCACAGACACTGAGTTTATCAAATAAGCAGCAAACTCTTCTAGCAGCCCAAGGAGGCATCTTGCATTGAGGTTGGCACCAAAATACTCTAGTCTCAGTAATTCCTCTTCCACCTTCTTATAAGAGAACTTATATGGTTTAATGCCTCATTTTGGATTTTTTTTTCCCTTTACAAGTGGAGCTTATTTGGAAGACAAGTGTATCTGTCTTCATGCCGCTTTCATACAGGACATTTTTCTCAGGTCCAGGATAGCATTATGTAAAGAAAAGGACTAGTAACTCAAAGGCAAAGACATTTTTCTGTGACTTCTTCCAATCCTTGAACTTTTTTTAATATGAAATTCATTAATTTTCTATTCAATTTGTTTTGCTTAGTTCTGAAGGTCTTTCCTTGATAGAAAAGAGCTCTTTTAGGAGCTCCTTTATAAGACTAGGAAAAAGCCATATAGTTAGAGTACACTCAACCAGGAATACTAAGTATGACTTAGAGGAATATCATATCAAGTTGTATCTTAGATACCTGCATGCTTTTCATGACCCAAGTTTTCATTACTGGTTATGGGAGTTCTAGATTTATTCAAATTTTCTGCTTTTCAGAACACATCAGAAATAATGCAAGGAATCCAGACATTGCTAAACTGTTTAATGATAACTAAACTATCCTGTCTGGAGAACTGCTTTGCTTACTCTAGATTAGAGCCTGGCTGTGACAAACACATAAAATGTGGACAGTTAAAAAGTAAGAGAATAGTTCAGAAAAAAAGAAAAGCCAAAATGATAGCAGAGATATATTTTAAGTCTTCTATGGACAAGCTTTTCTTCATCCTTCTAATCAAAGAGGTAGACTAACAGATTAAATTATATCAGCCAATATCACATACATAGTACTTCTCTCCGCTTGGTAATTTTGGTATGCATTACAAGTCAAAAATATGCTGTGGAGAAACTTTTTTATGTTTTGTCTTAACTATGATCTGCTCTGTACTGCTTTTATCTGATAAAATCAGACAGCAGTTCGATAACCAGTTTAAATCTGGTTTTCTATGAATTATTTTATGTCTGATAAAACAGTGGTAAGTTACAATTCACAAGTAACCTTCTATTATGCTCCTATGTAAGTATTGTTTCTTAGATTATAAAATAATGTCATCTGTCATCTAAATGAAAAAAATATTATAGTATATCACTCTCAGTTTGATCCATTCTTAATTTTCAAACTCATGAATTTACATATACAGTTCTTTAGTCTTGTAAATTGCTTTTTGAAATTGGCTTTTGAAATAATCATCTTTTTTTTTTCTGTCTTACATTACTGTACTGACTGAAAATTACTTGCATCATGAGATGACAAAGGAAACTCTTAACATCTGATCATACTGGTCTTGTACTGCTTCCTTGTACTGCTGCCTTCTTTTAGCACAGATTTTATAATATAGATGCATCTTGCTGGCATCGTTAGTAGCTGTCTTCATTGATACAGAAATTCTAGGATATGTGGTAGGGTTAAATTACTCTCACTTAATAACCACTTCTAGGTTGTTTCTTTTTTTCACATACACACATTAACTGGTCCCTTAATGCATCATTTAAGATCTCTGAACTGGCAATGCTCTGTTAATTTTCTTAATTCAGCCACTTTAAAAAAATTATAAATTTGAAAGCAGTCTGAAGTCACCAGCAACTGAGGGAATAAGTGATGTTGTATAGTTTCCACAATCTATGTAAATGTTTTTTCCACTGGTTTAATAGGAGCACTTACCTTATGCAATAGCTTATAAAAGTTAACCACCATTACACTCACTAAAACCATGAGGTAGGGTTTGATGTTTTTTTGCAATTTGGGATGTTAGGTAGTTCATATTATTCGAAGCCTGAGATAAAGGTGGGACAGTTCTTCACTGAGCAATGAAACAATTCCATTTTCCCCAAGTTAGACATTAACCTTTTTTCTGTTTTAAACAAGTGATTCACTCACAGTTTCAGTAACTACGTTTCTTTCTTCCTTATTTTTTTGATAGTCTTTAATCCTTTTTCTTTTACAATTTTTATGGGAGGTAATTCTGTTCTCTGTGTTATGTTCTTCGCAATTTTCTTAATAATGGTATTTTGGAGAAATGAATTTCATGGAGTTAGTGATATCTGCAAGTTTTGACTATTCAGCTAAATGTATTTTGGATCTAAGAAATAGTGAAATAATAAGAAGAATTTTTCAATAATTTATGGACATATTATCAACTGCTTTTGCACTCTGTATATAAAGAACATTTAATTTGCATACTTTTCAACAATTCCTGAATGCAGTTTTATAGATTTCACACATGAAAATATGAGGGTTTGTAGCATATATCTTTCTTATCTTTCATATATCTTTCATATATCTTTCCCTGCTTATTGTCTGCTTTACAGTGCAACATTTGGCCATGTGTAGCATAAAAACAAAATCTTTCTTCTTAACAGGAGTTGATGCCATGTGGCAAAAAAAGGAACACCTACTCATGGACACCGCTGAGATTAATTTATGAAGTAAATAAAGGAGGGCTGTGTCAGGAATAGCTCAGCATTCACACACACACACAGAGGTACACACATGCATGTCCTGTAGTAGGGCACCAAGAAAGACATTTCCACAAGTGGATTGTGATTTCAGTCCACATATCGGCAGAGTGTAATCATAGGCCTTGGTTGTAGAGACCTATATGTTAGTACCTGAGTGACTGCTCTGCAAGCTGAACACGTACTGTGATGTCAGCATGCATTGCCTTTAATTGTGTCCTGTACCAGCTCATTCTTAAGGAGAGGTGTAAGAACACAGTGTCCAAAGTGAGTCTCCATGTACAACATGGAAAGTTGGGTATTGTACAGGTAAAAGATTGATAGCTTTTCTCACTTGGAAAATATTTTTAAAATGGGAGAAACACTGAGGCTGAGCACCTTGGCCACAGGTGGACAGGTGGGAACTCTGAGCAGCATGCCATAGTTAAAAAACAGATTCTCATCCAGCAGTGCAACAGACACCACTTCCAGCATTGGGTGGGACATAAGATTGTTGTGATATTTTCTATATTTCTATCCTTTACACAATAAAATAGATAAACTTGTGTTTTTCTAATTGAGATCCCAAAAGAACTGGTACTGAGAGGGAGTTAGCTGATACAGCTGTGGCACCATTTCAGTAAGTTGGCATAGAGGAGCCTGAGGAAACACAGTGACCACCCCAGCCATGCTCGGTGTCAAACTGCCCAGCAGCTCAGCCCTGACATGGACTCTCTACTTAAATGCATTTTTTTCCCCATATGCTGTCCTTGAGGAGTGGGGGGTTGTTGCACATGTCATCAGTCGAGTCAGACAATGGTGATATCACACTAAACTTTCCATCAATCTCAGGTAGTGTTGCTCTGTCACTGCTTGGCTCAGGGTCCCGGCCATGGCTCATCCCACTCAGTTAATTTTTATGTTGCCTTGTATGCTGCATCTTATGCTGTTAGGTCGTAACTCGTGGTCAAGGCAAGGTTGTAATTTTCTTGTGATAATCACCTGGAGGCCCTTTTCTATTAATTTTTAAGACTTCTTTGCAAAGTCTAAAAAATACTTTGAAGTAACCTGATTTCATTATAATCAAGTAATAATTTCAATAAATGATTGTTCACTTGGCAATGAAAGTAAGTCAATGCAATGCCTGGTAACTGTCAGTCAGGTTTGATTGCAGCACCAATTTGATCAAATTGCAGTTGATGAGTATCTCCAGTTTAAGTCACTTTGCATGCCTGTTTCCAGTTTTAGAAAACTATTTGAATGAGTGGTGGAATATTAACACTAAAAGTAAACAAGAAGATGATTAGATGGGCAACAGATTTTATTCTCCTGCTATAGATACATTGATATATCTTTTTAAGAACTTGTAGTAGAGAGCAAATTGACAGCTTTATTGGTTTTATGTTGGACTACTTAAGTAGTATTTCTGACAAGAAAAAATAAAAAAAACCAAATTAAATGATTCATCCATTCTCAAGAACTTGTTAAACATACTTGCAAAGCTGATCTTCCCAAATCAAGAGAAAAAAAGTGTTGTCTATCAGTCACATGAATATTGTCTAAAAAGTGAAACAAATCTGCAGCTTGAAAATTGACAGCTGAGCAAACAAGCACTGTTATAAAATCAACAGTTTTATTTATATACTTGTAAAGGTTTGCAGTTGTGTGGGCTGCAGAGATTGTTCTTTCTCAGTGCTGAAATCTACTTTAAAAAACCCCAACACACAAAACAAACAGAACACACACACCTCTCAATAAACCCTGAAGTTTGTCTAGCCTACAAATTCAGCCATAATTCTACACTTATATAAGGAAAAAAAATCAAAGAGCATGTATGCCTTCAGGTATTGAAGCAATTTTCTTGCCTATAGATGCTTGATGTCAGTCCACCTCATTTGTCCTTCACTCCTACCCCTTCTCTCATTACAATTGCACCGATTACTGTTTGACACCAGTCAGGACAAGAAATGCTTTTCGAGTGCTGGCAGCATGGAACGTACACCAGGGGACATCTCTGATGCTGAGGTCCAATAGCTGAGAGCTATTGGACCTCAGCAATAGAGGTCCTCTCCTTTCTGGGAGGGGAGATCAATATAGGAATCTGTGCTCATAGCCATCAATTCACACTAAACTTTCAGGTATATTTCCCTTTAAGACTTGTATGTCTTTGAGAAAATTAGGAATTTTGACAATGAATCACAAGTTTTTAGGCATAGATGTGGTTACAGATGAACTACTTGACTTCAAGTGGATTATTTTAGCATGATTTTGTTTTTCATTTTCATTGAAATACTAGCATAAAGTTATAACAGTAAATCTCGGTCACCAAATTCTATCAGCAAAGAACTTGAGACAGAAATTAAATTCTCAAACTGCCTAACAGTTTGGAAACACAGCAATTGGATTAAATAATTTCTTCCCTCCCTAAGAACATTCAGAATAATTTCACAACTAAATATTGAAAGTTTCTTTGTCATGTTTCTTTGGAAACCATTGCTAATGATGGAACAGTATGGATGCTTTTTTCCACCATTGAGTATAATTGCAGTTAAAAAACACCAAACCAAGTTTCTTTCATTTGTAAAACTTTTGGCAATTACTTATGTGAAAGACTATTTCTTATTTATAATATAACCCCTCAAAGATTCTATGCTACAGTTAGTATTATTATTTCAGGTCCATTAGTGCTAAGTTTCATTTTTAAAAGTCTCTCAGGGCAGCTAAAATAATAGCAAAAAATTGAAGACATATGCCACTAATGAAGTCTGTTTCATAACTTCAGAGCTATGTTCTTTCACCATTTTGACAAAAAGTAATTACTTTCTTTATTTTACCCAAAGGCTAAACTTCTAATGTAAGAAAAAAGAGAGTGGTAAAAAATACACATTGAATTAAATGTGCAGAATAGGTAAAACTAGAATGACATAATGCTTAATAGTAAGCTTATAAGTGCTAACTGGAATGATTCATATAACCACCAAAAAGAAGCTAAGAGTAGAATTGTTTGCTAGTTTTCCAGTAAACACTATTTTCAAGAGAGAGAAAATGCGCACACACACACACACATACATATATGTTTATATGCTCATTTTTATTTTAATCAGAGTGAATTATTCATGTCACTAATAATGACTGTAGTTTTAGAGCAAACTAGGCTTGAGTTCTGGTTAGTAATGTATATTTTTTTTCATTACAGGTGTTACAGTCTGATATAAAATTTCCCATGTTGATTTTCATCAACATCATATTGAGGTTTTTTTTTAAACTAATTACAAGAAGATGTGATTTTTATTTTGTTTTTCCTCCTTACCTCAAAAGCAATTCAAAGGTTTTGCAGTTTTTAAGAGGAGTGGCTACAAGAACGAACCACAATAATCAGTGTTCTCTAACCAAAATTGTATTTTGCTAAGCAGAATTGATATAACATAAGATTATTGATGTTTATTTTTAGATTTCTGCTCTGTGGCATGCACAAAACATCTCCTTTGGTCCAGAGTAGAGCAGCAACATAGGCCAGAGGAGCAAGACTCTCACCCAGGGTTGACATGACAAGGCCTGGCTGATGGTTGGGCTCCTGTGCCAAACAGGAGTCTCCACCTTGGGCTCAGCCTTCACCACAATGCCAAGCAGACCTGTATGTTTGCTCCTGTGCTCCTGCATTCAACTGCTTTATAGTTCTTTTATTTATATCAGCTCACTGGCTCAAATCACCACTGGCACTTCCCAATAGCCATCACTAGATTTTTGTTACCTCCTGCCCCAAACGTGTTAGAAAAGTCTACAATTGTTTATTTTTTTCTTTTCCAGCCTGTTCCAGGTTAATCTAGTCATTTAGAGATGGGCAGATCTAGTTGAAGGCTCATTATTTTGGGTTGTTCTTTCAGGTAGGCTTCATTGTCTGAAATTAGTACTAAAAGTTTTCAGAATACTAAAAGTATTCTGCACAGTTTGTGGAGACTGCAGAGCATATTAGTTAGATGAGAGGCATGTTATTAAGCCACTGTCAGACCTTTATGTACCCAACAAGGTCATGTTTTTGTTCAGGGTGACAAAAATACTCCAAAGAAGCTGTGAGTTCAACTGATTTAATTAAGAAAATATTAAAACCTTTTTGTGAAATTAATTCCAAACTGTATTTATGTGCTGAGCTTTAAATCAATTTTAAATCATCTAGAGCTATCCTGAATAAATAGGGCCTGAATCTAGCTGTGTTACTTCCACAGTATTCCCAGAGCTCAGATTACATTTTGAAACATGGTCCATGAGGATCTTTATTAATCCTATTAATTAGTATCTTTATTAATAAAAAGATCTAGACATCTTCTAAGGGAAACAAGTCCTTCAACAATTCGGATAGAATACTAGCCCTTGATAGACAGGTCAATTCTTTTACTGTTTTTAAAATATGGTTTCATCATTGCATAGTATCTACCAGGGTATTCCAAAATAAGAGAAGAAAGAAATCAGAAGCCTTTTTAATTTGCTCTTTTCAACCTCTATACAAAACATTTCATATGATCATGGCTTACTGTCATCAGGTATCCCACCTCTTACTTAGCCACATTACACTACGTACTGGATTAACAAAAGAGCCTTACCACAAACCTGGACAACCAGCTCAATATCTTTTGATTTCTGATCTCTATGTTGAAGAACCAGGTGTGTTATTCACAGACAAGAGAGGAAAATTAAGTAAAAACTTTTGCATTGAAACATAGCTATACATCTATTCAACAATTTTTTTCACACTTCTACTTAAATCTCTGCTGTGTCTTCTCTGAAGGAGGCTACAAAATGTCAGAAAGTAGACACCATGAAGGAAATTCTAGGAAAACAAAAATATTTGAGGAAAATATCTTCATTCAAGGATGGGAGAAAGCAAAGAAGCAGAATTCTCTAAAGTTTAATTATGGACTCATTTTGACATAAGTAAAATATCCCAGTTACAAAGATTGAAAAATAAAGAGGTACACTTTGTTGATGTCTGATAACCTGGAAATCTGTGAAAACCATAAATACATTCCTGTTGATTTTTAGTTTTGGGGATTTTTGGGGGTTTTTTTGGGGTTTTTTTGGGTTTTTTTTGGGGTTTTTTTTTGGGTTTTTTTTGGTTTTTTTTTTTTTTTGTTGTTGTTCTTTTTGGATTTTTTGGTTTTTTTGGTTTTGTTTTGTTTTGTTTTGTTTTTGAGTGAGTGCATCACACTTAAGTGAATCTTCCAAACTGAAGTGGACATTTATGTAAGAAGTAAAAATTTACTTCAACTCTATTTCCTGAAAGGTTAGCTTGAAAGAAGTGGGTTTTCACATACTGTGTTAAGGACAGGTCTCCTTTCATTGAACTCATGGGAAAGGAGAAACATGTTCCAGAGTTCCAGAGTCAGAAAATAGATAGAGAACTCATGACGATTAGTAATAAACTGTTCTGCAGTCACAGTGTTTCAGACAATGCTACTACTAATTAGTATGGTAAAAAATATTAATAAAAATACCATACTACAAAAAATGGGCTATAGAAAAGCAACATAGAATTAAATATAAATACTTTTTCTGATTGTTATGTAATCTAATGTTTGGAACTACAATTTTTTTTTACCTTTTCAAAACTAGATTCCTATGAAGATTATAGATTTTATGCGTACTTGCCATATTAGTAATTCTGAAGTTGCAACAATATTGAGAAAATTAAGTCTGATACCTTCATATCATGATTTTAATTCCATAATCAACCCTTAACAGAAAATAGGTGAATTAAGGTGATAAACATATAGGAATGAAACAAAACAGATTTTTAAACTCTGGGAATCTGGATAAAATATTTTCAGATTTCTCAAGAGGCTGGACTGCAGTTTTTAAATTACATCTGCACCCTAGTTCCTAACCAATGAAATTTTAAGAAAAGCTAAAAGAAAGCAAACTTCTCTAAAACCAAATGCTAATTAAGCATAGTTATTAATTATTTTACTAACAAGCTCAAAGATCATCTGAGAAATGGCTCTAATAAGATCTTTTGTATCTCAAGAAGAGTCTGTAGATAAGTGTATTAAATCAGAAAAGCACAGTAAAATTTACTGCACTTGGGAAGGAGTATATGTCAGTATGAATGAAGATCAGGCAATATCCATGCAAAGGTCAGATGTTTTTGAAATATTTAGGGAAGTAGCTACAGGGTAGGCTAAGGGTGAATATTTAAATTGGATGAACCACAAAAAAATAATCCAGTATGAATTTCCCAAACTATTAGTAGCCATAGGATTTTCTGCTATGTGACATTTTAAACTTTATCACTTTTCCTTCCTTTACAGAAACAGTAGCCATAGTATTGTCATATATAAGCAAGCAAAAAGCAGACAAAAAACCAAATAATTCTTCTCTACCAACTCTTTATGTGGACACTAGTGACTGTTGAAAGCTTTGCATTTCAACAATTCTGGAGAAAGTAAGCACACTTGTTTTCAGGGCAGCCTTTAAATTTCCTTGGCCTTAAGTGATGTGGCATTAAATCAAGTTACACTGAGGAAACAGCACTGACCATTCTGACAGCTGATTTCTCACTTGTGATGGATGAAGACATCTATATACTAATTCTCTTAGATTTACAGCTGTTGTTAGGAACAGGAACCATGATCTTCTTGAATCTGAACAGTCTTATATGAAGTGAAGAGATTGCCCAAGTGAGCTGTTTTTATTTTATTTTTTTGTCCTTTGAAGACCACAAAGCAATTGTTTATCATTTCCAGAGACCTTTTGTCTGGATAAGGGACGTAGAAGCTTATGATGAGTGAGTAGTAGGAAAACTTGGAAACGTTACTGGAAAAAATTATTGAGAAAATTTATTAGCAAGTCAATGTAAGTGGTGAAAATTGCTTTTAAAGAAATTGATTTTCATTAGATTTGGTGAAATAAAGAGAGATGGATTAAAAAATTAAACTTTACTAAACATCAAAAATGTTTCCAACCTCTGTAAAATGGAATCAATGTAACCTTCATTATTCCTCTAGACACTTTAATTTTTAACCAGGCTGTATTAACTATTCCTGTCTTAGAAATGTGTGTGGCTGAATACATGTCTGTTACCAAGCAGTTAATATAGATATAAATGTCAATGAATATACTTTTTGAATACACTAGAGTAAGTTAACTGAAATATAGTACTTATCCTTTTGATTTTCACTATACTCCTTGGAAATTATGTAATTTTTTTGCATTTTCCCAAGATGAAAGTTATTTTAAATACCACAGTGTTGATACTAATCCATCAAATATTGGTTTATGCAAGCTGTTCCCCAGGACCTAGTAGATACCAAAGGACTTGCAGGTGAAGTTCACCTGCACGTTTACAGATTATTAAAGTTTTAATCTTTGGTGTTCATGGTGGTTATCTCTCTGTCCCTGTATTTATCATTCAAAATAAATAATAAAAAGATGAATTTTCATGGACAGTTCTATGACTTGATGCAGTAAGCCACTGAGATTAGCTCAGTTGGTTAGAGCATGAGGCTAATAATGCCAAGATTGTAGATTTGATTGCTGGATGGGCCATTCATATAGGTGTTGGACTCGATGATCCTTGTGGGTGGGTTCCAGCTCAGAATATTCTGTGATTCTGTTAACATTAGTCACTATGAATTTCCAGGAAAATTCTAGGAATTCACTACTTCCTGGGTAATTTGAGACTGGCTTACTTAGCCTGCATATCAATTCTCCCAGGGTTCTCTTTGAGCAAGAGCAGACAACATTGGGACAAAGCTTTGTCTCAGAAAGATTATTGGAAATATCCAACCTCGTTTTGGGTTAATCTGATTTTAAAAATGTTAGAGGAGCAGATATTTAGCATGCTAGCTGTATTTAGGTACCTCAGAATGTAGAATCATAGATTATCAAGTCCTGGCTACTAAATTCTTGGTTTATGCTTTAAAAATTTTTGTGTTACATTTGCAGGTTTTGTTAAATGACCTTAGCAAACATTAAGAAATGTGGTTGTTACCCTCCCAGGATCCTTTTCAAAAGACATTGTTCCTTAAATTTAGAACTGCTGACTTTCTCTTCATGGACTATTCAGATCAGTTTTAAGTTTTCAAACCTCCAAATTTTATTGGAATTGTTGCTACTGTGCAAAGCACATCTAATGTCTGGTATTTATTGCTATCCTGCATTATTTCTTTATTATTTGAGCAATAAACCAGCACACTATTGCTTTGCCCGTTGTAATTATCCACAACCCAGGAGATTTTTTTTTTTTACCTTCAGGAAAGAAATGAGATGAAGCAATATTGATTAGTAAGAAAGTAAAAATAGAATTAGTCCTTCAGCATGATTCCTTCTATAAAGAACTGTTTCAAAGGGAGGTTTTAGCACCTGAACAAGGATATCTTATGTCCCTGGGATCAGCACTAACTGCTGTTAGCTACATTGCTATCATAAAATTGTATCATGCATTTGATATTCCTCCCACAAAATTGGATTCCAAGTGTTTTACAGCATATAAAGAATTTTTATTACATTCACAGTTTTAATACAATTTTTGCAATTAAATATAGAAGTAGTAAAGTTATATATAGAGGTATTGTATCTGGTTTTACTGTCATGTGCTATTAGTAAAAGCCATTTTCTTGCAGTTATTTAAAGAAATATCTATAGATTCCATGCACATGTATTTATTCCAATTTAAGCATACCAGGTTTATACGCCCAGAAAAGTTCAATTTTCTAATCTATTTCCAAATATTTTGTCTTGATTCCTCAGCACTGATTGCTTCTTGTTGTCTTAGACCTACTGTCCTCTACTTCATTCTCTATTCTATTGCCATCACATAACATTTTATAAAAGAAGCAAATTAAAAGTCTCATCAGCTTATGTTTTTGCTATTATACTAATACTTCCAACACCCTTGATCTGTTGTCACTGAGCACTGTGCTCTGTAGCAATTTAGATAAACACTACAGAATTATAAACTGTTATGTATTTCATTCACTCCTCAAGTTAACAACGAGATATGGTAATACCATTTCCGGCTTGTGCTTTTAACTCAAAAAATTGAAAAAAATTGCTTACACTGCTTACATAATGTCCGTGCCAGAGTTTTTCTATGCCTTCATATGGATAATTCTATTTCTTTTATGATACACTTTTACAGGAGTTACTTTTCATTTTAAAATGGTGACATAGTTCCAGTTCCTAGTGTTGCAAACTTCAGAGGAGGTATAATAAAAGAGGTTTGAATATGGATTTTCCTACCTTCTCTGGGTACTTTTGTCAATACTCGTTACTCTTGAACACATTTTAGTCCCTTGATTACCCATTTTACCTTCCCAATAATTTATATGCTTTCCTGAAGGTACCTGACTGGAAAGGTTTCTGGCAGAGAATTCAATCACAACCTTGGAATAACTTGAATTAAAGATCACACTTGTAAATAGCATGACCACTCTGAGGCTGGAAGACTGGGCTAATTCAGGGAAGAATGCCTTTTCCATTAAGCTAATGGAATACTTAACAAGAGCTTACATGTAACCTTATCTTTTACCAGCTTAAAAGCTATAAACTTTACAAAACTTTTGTGAATCATGTTCAAAATATTTTTGGAGCAATATATACCTGTCATACTATAGGGCTGCTGCAGTTCTGGAGGAAAACTAGGAGTTTATGGACATTTGTAAGGCTCTTGTCAGAGTACAAAATTTTGTGTTAATTTTATGCATTACACGTTGAATTTTGTTTGGTTTTTTTTTATTTGTCATAAAGTCTGGTTATAGTTGGCATTAATAAATCAGATGACCAATGGAAAAAAAACCCCAACAAAACTAATAAACTGAAGCAGCTACTTTGAGCAACAACCAGCCTTGTAGCCATGTAAAAAAATGTAGAGAGATTCTTGTGCCATTTACTGGAGTGGCTCATCACCATTTGCTGTGAGAAAGACCTAAGCATTTGGGTATTATAACCCCAGGACCTGTGATAATATTCTGTAGTTTGGGGGTCGTGAGAACCTTCCACCTGACCTCATCTGCAGGTTACTCCAAAATTTATACTAATGAGTCTTTCTGTTGGTGTTACCCAATCTAAGGAGCTTTGCAACCCACAGTCTCCTCAGGGAATTTATTTGCTTCTGCAACAGTCCAGTGGCCAAACTCTTCTGTACAAATCTATGTATATGTTTCTTTCAGACTATACCACAAGAAAAGACATTTACTGTTTGAAGCTGAAAAATTGCTAAAAATGTGTCATTAAGAGCAGGAAAAAAAGGAACCATTGCTGTTTGAAGGACTGAAGAGGAGCAATAGATAGGAGCATACTGATAGAACTTTTTTATTTAAGGGCATGATTTTTTACCCAGTTAGTAATGCAGGCATTAGTAAAGTAACCTCAAATATTCTGTCCTGCTGTAACCATGACCTGACAGCAGTGATTTGAACCTGGGTAAAGATGACCTTAAGGAGCTTGTCAACCTAAATCTATGCAGGGAGAACCTTGGAGAAACTCTTGGGAATTGTGACGAGCTCAGAGTCCTTGTAATATACGGAGTATTTAGATACGGGCATCCAGGCAGTCACGCAAACCTCATTTTGGTACAAGTTTTAAAATGTAACAAATATCCCTTACAATTAAAATAATGATTTATTACAAATATTTATTATTTATGAGTAGTAACTGATAAGCAGTATATATGTAATTTAGCAGAAGTGATTTGTTTAACTATAAAATCAATTGAAGAAAGTAAGACAATTGAAAGACTTTAGCATTCCCTTATCATTTGCCCTTTCTCTTTTTCCTCCAGTTTTTTCTGGTGATTTTCAACTGACAAAAGCAATGCCACTGAGATATAAATGTAAAGCATATTAATTTTAGAGCATTCAGTTTCAACCAGATCTGTTTTTTTTTTTTTAATAATAGATCCTGCTTGCTTTCATCTGGCAAATACATGCCAAATCTTGTCTTTGGATGGTATGTGGGCCTTTTTTTTTTTTTTTTTTTTTTTTTTTAATGTTCCTTATCTTCTGAAAAGTCTGGGCTGCGAGGCCTTTATCCAAATAAATGCAAAGTTTGCAGGCATAAAAAACATTATTTGAGCAATGAGCATGACATCACTTCTTTTAGACTGTCCAGAAATGCAAACTTCTAACTCAAATCTGTTTGCAGTTTTCATTCTAGAGAACCCTTTGAGAACTTCAGGGAGATTAATAAAAACACATGTTTAGATGAGGATTAAAAGCCACCCTGAAGGTTAAGATAAACTTCAAGGAGCTCTAATTCTGTCGTAGTTTTTGGGTTTTTTGCAGCTTTTCTTAATGCACTTTTCTGTTGCCACTTCTAAACTTTGAACTCGGAAACTTTTATTAAGAACTGAGCATGTTGAAGTGTCTTCCAAGCATGACTGAATGTTGTTGAAGCAGCTGAAACATTGTCTCGTTTCAAGTCTCTTCACCCAACACTAAGAGAAGACTAAGCTGGGGACAAAATAGATCTGTTCCTCAAAAGACCTTGCTCACAGAACTCTGCTCTCTGAACAAAAAACATCCATTACAGGTTAATCAGTTCTGTAACAGAAAAGACCACTTTGAAAGAAGCACGAGCTGATTAAGTAGTTTTGATTAAGTAGTTTTCCAGTTTTTATCAGCTACGAAGGAAACTAAAAAAGATCAGAACACATGGTTTTTCAGTAAACTTTTCAGTAGCAATACTGAACTCAGTCCTTTCCACCATTTCTCTTTCATCATTTTCTTTAGAATTCCTTAGTAGAGCAACTTCTTCCCAATAATCTAGTTGAGTTTTTATTGATTAAATGGAGTAATAGTTGATGAAATAGAGTAATGTATATAAAGAGTGATTTCTGAGATATTTTTCAGCTATGAAGGAGGAGCCTTGACTAGTATTCCTAGATTTAACAGTTAGACATGCATTATTCCTGTACCACAGACTTTCCTGAGCGGTTTTTTTTGATATGAGACAAAAAACACAAGCACAGAGATTTTGGTGAAAGAACTCTGAATTTCTCATTGCCTTCTGGTACTGCATTTATTTTACTTTTTCTCTTGATTATGGGATCACTTAAAATTTTTCTCTGCTCAAAAGCTTTTCTCAATTCTCTTCTAAGTCTGTTGATGTAATCCAGTTGATTTTTTGCAAGGAAACTCACATTTATGTTTGGAATGGTAAAAAATGAAGTGCCTTAACCTGCAAGAAACTAAATGTGATGACCATCATATTACTGGAAAGTTGTCACTGTAATGATATTTCCAATGATTACTCATTCATATTCTTAATGTTTCCATTGTTATCTCAAAAAAGGTGTTTTTAAAAGATGTAGTAAAGAAAGCCTAAGAATACTGAAGAAGTGACTGACCTAACAACAGCTGTCAAAAAAGTAGGATGTAGAAATTTAAACTATTTGCAAATGGTTTTCCTGCATGTAATGTTTTCAGTTTTTTTCCTCTCTATTCCATGGCTTTTGGTACTTAATAGAAAACATGATGGGTGTCAAAAGGAAATAGGCTACTCTAGAGGTGATAAAGAAAACCTTTAAGACTATCCTAGACTATCTGTCTAACTAGGAATAGCTGTGATTTGATCAGATAAATCTGAGACTTATGTTATAGATTTACTGAAAATCAAGACTATTAACTGGTTAGTACAGAACAGAGTGTCACGATTCTTTTATATTCCTGATATAATAATGTGAATGAGAATTTTGAGTCCACACAAAATGTCTTACAGCAGTCTGGACACTTTGGTGTTTCAGAAGACATGATTTCACTTCAAGTGAATGAGCTGTCTGAACCATACTGTTATATTGCTTTTAAATAAAAAATACTATGCAATTTTGTTAAATATTTTCAGTTTTGCTGTTTAGGCAATTACAACTCGATAACTCCTCCTTTTTTGTCTTCTATCCTCTAAGGCTAGGCTGATCATGATCTTAAGTGTTCAAGGAAGTACAGAGTATTTCTAAAGACAATGGTGTCCTTTAAGAAACATCTCATATCTCCATTCTACAAATTAATCATATTGGCCTTTAATTCAAGTGCTTTACTATTAATAAAACTATAGTGTACTCATGACTCAGGACTTTTTATAAAATTTCAACTGTATAAAATTTATGTATTTATTTAGATATTCATATGTGCCACTTAATATTTAAAGATAGAATTATTTAAAGAACTAAAATGGCTGTGTCCACTAATGTTTTTGAAAATGTGGAGTATGTCAGACAATGGATTGAAAATCATTTGATTTGGCTTTTTAACCAAATTCTACACTTTTTAAAAAGGCTATTTAAAATAATAACTTCAGAACTATTTTGTAAAGAGAAATGAGGCCTTTCAAAACAAGGGACAGAAAATAGGGGAACCGCTTTTTATATTTTCTATTGCCAGAGAGAGAAAAAGAGAGAGCAAAAAATGGTCTAGTAAGTAGACTATTCATATTATAATTAAACAGTAAGTTCTAATACATGGTTTTGCAGCTCAGATGTATTCTGTCTACATTCTTTAATTATAGATGGATCTTAGTTTTCTCCATAACACAAAATTATGCTTTGTTGTGCAGCAGAATTTAAAATACAAATTTTTCACTAAGCACTTTTACATTTTTATATGTTTTACATATCTAAAAGGTTACTACTGTTCTGTGGCTTTCTCTTAACTCCTAGAATTTTTTTTGAGTAATTCAATTGTGTGAATGTAGTCTGACATTCTATTCCAAATGACACTCTGTCGGTTTCATTAAACATTGTTAGGATGATACAAACGTTATTCAGGAAGATTGAAGAGGAAAGAAATGATGAAGAAAGCAAGACAGTAAAGCTACAGAGGTTGCAATGTTTTAAATGACTGATAGTAACAGCGTTTAGTCTTGGTTTGTTGTTGGGATTTTTTTCTGTAAAGAAAGGTGAGAAAACAGACCTTACCTACACTCTCCCTAAACTCAATGGCATTCAAGTAGCAAATTATTTTCTCTTACTGCCTTTGTCTTGTCTTGGACTATCTTTACCTCGGGAGATCAACAGACTGTGAACTGCATGGTCTCTAGAGCTGTGTCCAGCTTTTCTCTCAGCAAACCGTAGAAGGATCAATTGTATCCTTATGTTTGGGGTTTCAATCCCATCTTTTACCTTTTTTTTTTTTTAATTAAATCAGTTCTCTGGAGGTATCCTAAAGAATGCAGATGTGTTTTCCATGTTTTATGCTGTCCTTGCTCAAAGTTCCCTTAATATGATTACCCTGTCCTTCCCTCTTCCAAGATCACTGGTGGTCAGAATCAATTTAGACATTATTCAGACTTTAGGGATTTCTCAGAGATTTTTCAGTAAAAAACTCTTTGACAGCACATATAAATGATACTGATGCTTCTGTAGAGAGGTGACTTATTTTAGCTTTCATCCTCCCAGAGATGTTTGAGTCTTTGTAGAAATGTCTGTTATTTCTATCTCCTCTATGCTGTGCAGAGCTGGGAATAGTTCTGCTCTACATGTCTCATCTCATTTTAAATGCATTCCCCAGTACAAGAAGGGATATTTGTAGGATGTATTTATGAAAGCAGCATTTAGAATTTAAAAAATTATTTGCTTTCATATATATTTCCACTCTTGGAGTCTGCACTATTTACAAAATCAGGACAAATAGAAAAGAGACATCTTACAAATAAAACATGTAAGAAAATACAGTAGGAGAGAAAGGAAAGTTATAATATTGTATTAGAGGTCAAGTGGCTGAATAAAAACTAATCCTTTTCCAGTGGCTGCTCCTTAAGATCCTTTGAATATTATTGTACAAATTCTCAACAGCTTAGAAATATCAGAGATCTCCTCAAGCCAAAAGTTTTACCTTCTTTAAAGATCTCTCCTTACCTGTCATGTACAAAACCCACTGTGCCTTGTGAGACTTTTCTCATTTACTTTCACAGATTTTGAGTATTCATGCTCATTGCATATATATCTCCTACAGAGCTCCCCAGAGATGATCATCATTTCTTAAAGATAAGATTTTGCCACCTGTTATCACTTATAGGGTATGAGCTTTGGGAATCTTTAGATGAGAGCTATCCATGCTTTTAAACTGAGTATACCCACTACTACGGGAAGTTTATATGAAGTTTATTTTTTCAGTATTGGAAAAAATTACTTAGCCTGTTGCCAAGAGCAGTGGAGAAGAAAAAAAAAACCACTAAACCAAGAAAACCCCAAAAGCTAAAAACCTTACAGCCCTAAAGCCCTAAAATCCCTTTAGGCATTTTCACATCTGAATTGTTACTGCCCTTTAAGGAAGGGGTCAGACATTACTGGAGCTTTCCATTGTCTGATACTTTATATGAACCAGATCTGAAGCTGTTATATCTCCCCTGTTAAGGTTAACAGACAGTAGTACAAATAGATTTCAACAACTCTGCAGAATGTTTGGAAGTGGGCCAATTTTAGATGTTTCCAGAAACACAATTTTCCTAAGTAGTACCAGTATATTTCTATACAAGAACAGGTTTTTAACGTGAGCTTTCTGTGAAGAAAAAAAAATATGCTTAAGCTCTAGGTAAACAGAAAATAAATTAAAAGTTAGGTCATTTGGTTATGGTGACATCAGAATGAAATAATTTCCTATAAATATGCTTGGAAATGTGAAATATCTAGATGGAAGAACAAGCTCTGAGCTAAAGTATATTCTGTAACCCCAAAAGGTTCTGTGGGCAGAGACAATTAAAGTAAATTTTTTGTACCTTTTGGCCCAAATACTCTATCAATCTCAGTAAGACCTCAGAAATTATATTTGAAGACTGTGTTTTCATCACACTTTGCTTTAGTGTATCATTTTAGTGACTGAAATAAATTAGAAAGTTATTTGTATATTTTTTTCAATATCAGATAGGGTACAGCTTCTAATAAATGTATTATTTATTTTCACTTTCAAATGTAAATGCCAAATCAAGTTTTACATGACTTGACACCTACCTTCTGCATGGCTGTTTTTCAGGGCAGCACAAAACCCTTCTAGGAAATAAAATTCCTCAGATAGATTTAACTGAAAATTATCAAGTTGTTTGTTCTTTAATAAATCAGATGTTTATAAAGTGAGAATAAATTAAAATATTTGCATTAATTTAAATACCTCTGTTTGACTAACAGTCAGATCTGAATTACTAATGATTCACTAAGGGGAAATTTATTATTGGTGATAAGAGGATCACTTTTCAATAATCTTTTAAATTATTCAGAAAAACAATACTCTGAGCATTTTAATATAACATGTTTTGCAAAAGCATTTATCTCAACTATTTCTTTCAAGTGAATAGAAAATTTCCTAAGCAACAAGCAGAAAAGCATTGTTACATACACATATGAATACAAGTATAATCAAACACAAAGCTAGATTCATAAACTTATGATTTTACACAAGAGGAGTTTTGCTTTTCAGAAAATTCATCTTCAGCATCTGACGGAAATAAACAAGCATTTTCCACATTTTGGAATCACCTCATTATAATGAAAAGTAAGTGCAGAGACTTTATGTCATAAATTTTTTTATTATTAGACTTCAAATAGGACTTATTTTCCCTCATTAAAACTGGTTACAAACCAGATGAAAGAGTATGATAGCTATAAAAAGTAAAAAAAAAACTTAATATGCCTATCAGGCAAAAAAAATATTAGTTGGAGAATGTCATGAATAAATATAGGCATGTTTATAGAAGAAGGCAAAAATTACATTTTCATTCTGCAAAAAAGTGTCAAATATTCAGATGTAATCATGTTCCACAGTAATTTGGGAGCTTATAGTGAATCTGTGGCTGAGTTAAATTCTAGTCACAACTGACTAAGTGCAAGTATAGCATTTCTGCTATATATTCAAATATGGCATTTCTGCACATTGGTGTTAAAGGGCTATTTTTCCCTTCTCCCCTGAAGTTCTGATATTTAAAATCTCAGAAGAAATAATTTAAGTTTTATGAGAATGTTTTCATATATATAGTAGAGTAAGTAAAAGCAGAACATACCTCTTTGTGCTTCAACTAGAACTGAATGGAAAGCAAAACTTCTAGGTAGAAGAAAATGCATAGTCTTTTATTGTGTCATGACCAGAGGCATGATAAGACTAGAGCAAATTAATCATAGTTAGGTGTGCATCTATATACATTTGATCAGAATTAGTTCAGGTTTTCCTATTTTCTTATTTGCTCGATGACTTAAAAGATTTTCTGAAGTGAAAATTAAATTTGCATTGGTACATGCCAAGACTTACAACATGTTTTTATTAACAAGGGTGTCCCCACTATAGGTCAGACAGAGAAGAATTAAAGGATTGAGCAGTTTGTACAAATAATTGTGAGCAAAAGAAACAGAAACCAGATAAGCTGGATACTAACCTAACCCACAATCAAACATGCAAATGTTCTTTTTATGCCTTTGTTCCTGTGAAATTAGACTTTTGCCTTGGTAAATGTTTGTAAATACACCATCAGACTTTTATTCTGCCTCCTCTCCTCCCCACATCCCCCTGCCTTTAGATGTCTTTGCAGTCAGAACACCAAGTGGGTCAAAAGCAGAAGATGCATGGTGCTCCTCTCTTCTGCTCCTCCTTTCCCTCACCAGGAAGGAAATATTTTGTCACAATTTTAGAGATACCAAAGACAAGTACCATGAATTACATAAACAGATTTCCCCCAAATGTTGTCTGCTCTGGCCTTCCACTTGAAGTAAGATCAAAGAACAGGGTGAAACTAATTTTTTTTCTGGAAAAGATGGTGTGCACAGGGTTGGATTCCTCCGGGGGTCTGTGCAAGGAGTCTGAAAACCAGCTCTTCAGCTTAAGTAGAAATTAAAATAACAGAGTCTTAACACACTTTTTGCAAACATTTAATTTGCAGTGTATTATAAGGATCACTTTCTTTAATTGGAAGCTTAACAAAAGACTTCATAATAATGTGCTGCTGCCAAATAATATCCAGATTGCTGGTCAAGGAAGTGCAACTCTTGAAAATTAAGAGATGACTTTAGAGCATTCTTTAGATTCTTTATGTGTTTGTGTTCATAAATTCTTGGTTACTGATGACCACAAATACTCACTGCTGTTCAATTGAATTACTTAATTTTGTTTTTATACAGATTGATGGATTAGCTACAAGCCACATGATAATTCACACAGCTAAAACTATTTAAAAGGATATAAATTATGTGATTCATCTCCAAAAACAAGACAGTGGAAAATGAGGTTCAAATCTTTTATACTCAGTGAAGTACTACTGTGAAGTTGCAGTGCCTCATGTGATGATATTTTTAATGTATGATATTTTAATCTTATATTTTCAATTTAATCTGTGTTGATATCTATTGTTTTAGAATATAATTTTTAATTTGTATAAGAAATACTATGTAGATCTCTACTCATGGTAATGTCATCCTTTTCCTGCAGGATGTGCTGTAAGGGAGAATATCTTTTCTTGGGCTGATGGCTTTCTTCAAGAGTCTCTTTGGTTTGTGTTTGAGTTTTTGCGGATATGTTTTCTCTACATTTCAAACTATCACCTTGTCTCTGACTTGAGGAAACTTAGGGATAATCATCCTTTTCAAGCAAGTAAATATTTTTGGTGTGCAGTTTTTGGGTTTAATGCAAATATTTGTTAAATGGACTGGAAAACAACTTTTCCTACAATTTTGAAGATTGAATTTATTCTGATATCAATGTCATTAATAACTACAAGTATATATAAAATTAGAATCTGTTTTCCATGTTCTCTTAAGGTTGTGCTGTTTGACTGAAGCTAGCTAGAGCACAGTTTCCACTGGGTAGATAAATAAGTAATAAAATTTGTGTATCTGAGTCAGTTCTGTTTATTGACAGTGAATTGATTTTCTCTCCTCTAGTACTCTCACCTCTCTCTCTCTCTCTTATTGACAGTTTGCTCTTCCCTCCAGGTCTCCATTTCATGTATTCTGTCAGCTGGTCAATATAAAGCTATAGTTGATTGAGAGGAATACATTCACTTTTAGGATCTGATGGATTGACCCTGGTGAGTCAAACTCCCAAACTTCTTTTTGCTCACTTCCCTCTTACTGGTGAGTGAGAGAAAAATAGAAGTTGAAATTTGTGGATCAAGTTAATAACAATTTCATAATAAAAGCAAAAGCTGAGCTTGCAAGTAAAACAGAAAGAGAAATTAATTCAGTTCTGCCCATCAGCAGGGTGAAATACAACCCCTAGAAAGTGGGGCTTTCAAATGCATAGCAGGTGCTTGGTAAGATAAATGCCAAACCTGTGAATGTCCCCCCTTCAACCCTCTTCCCCTGAGTTTTTGTTGCTGAGTGCAACATCATATGATATTGCACATCTCTTTTGTCAGTTTGGGTGAGCTGCCTTGACCTTGTTCACTTCCAGTCTCTTGGCCACCTGCCTTTGGGAACCAGTTAGTGGGAGGGAAGAGAAGGTCTTGATACTGTGCAAGCACTGCTCATCAGTCGCCAAAATACTGATATGTGTTATCAGCCCTAGTTTACCCACACAGCATCACACAGGCTAACCTGAAGAAATTTAACTCAAAACTTTATCCCATCCAAACCCAGTACATAGAAATGCAATGAGCAATATATATTGAAAACATTGAGGTTATCTTACAAAATAGATGAGAGGTAGTGTTACATTTACTTTCTCACTAAAGACACTGATTTGGTTTTTTTATCTCTTGTCTTATCATATCTGGTTTTCCTAATATTCATAGAAATTTCAAATCTTCAGAAATTTTGTCCCTTGTCTGAATTACTGAATGGACAAACTAGTTACTAGAAAGGGAAGATAAGAATGAAGTCAAGTATACAGCCCAATCAAGCCAGTCCCGCTTTCTATTATGCCAGGCAGCCCTTCCATCTCTTCTACCTTTTTCAGGATTATACTACATGACCAATTAAAAGGATTGTGAAGAAAAAAATTACTATGGGATTAAACTTAGTGATAGTACAAAATCAAAAAACATGACCAATACACAGCAAAGTGCTACAGACATTCCAATGCTCTACTTTTCTGCTTTTATTAGAACACCAGAGACTTGCTCAATATTGTACTCCTCCATAGTCTCTTACACCATGCTACCCGAGCTAATACTCAGGTTCTTTCTCTCTTCTGAAACAAAGGGTGTGATACTGTTCTATTGCTTAGTAATGCAGAGCAATAGCTGTGGAAAGAACCTCCTGGGTTCTCCAGCCCTATTCTGATATTTCAAGCACAAAATAATAAAAGAAGACCCTCTCTGCTCAAAATATCTAGAAGGTGGCTATGATAAATTGTATAAAAAGTTGTCTGGAAGTTCCTGTTTCTTTCTATTGAGTAAAAGATAGTCAAGATTTCAAGATTTATTTGCTCAGGCATATAGATTCTTAAAATCAGGTAAAACTAATATACTTTGCACCATAAAGCAACACCGCCACCACCCCAAATCCATAAATACAAAATGTATATAGTAGAAGACCAAAAAAATCCTACATCTCTAATAAGATACAGAAAGGGGAAAGATCAAGGCTAAACTAGAACTAGGTCAATTCAAGTTTTTATGAATATAATCCATACTTCTTATACCTAAACTGTTACTTAAACTAAATCTTTCTCAACAATCAAGAATAAACAAAGGAATCCTTACCAGTCATTGACTATCCAATCTTGAAAAAAAAGCATAGTGACTCCAAGTTGGAGAATCAATTTAATCCACAGTGTAAACTGGCAGCTGATTCAGGCAGTGAACTCTACCTAATTCAATGAAACACAAATGGCTTGCAAAAACATTCTCAAAAATAACAATAAAAAATCCCAACATTCCATTATATTTTCAAACTGCACAGAGGGAGTAAACTACGATTTTACAAAGCATTCTTGTCTCTGGGAATTTTTATCCCAATGCCACTACAAGCTTAACAAACAAACTGCACTTCAAAGCCGTTTTGATTGTGTGCCTCACCAAGAGATTCAGGTGATAATTTCAGAAGTTCACTTGCCAAATGGTCTGAAACCTTATATAATATCCAGTCTAAAATTATTCATAGACATTTATCATATACTGATATTATTGTTAAAATTAAAGGATTTTTCTTTCCTTGATATATCCCCTCTCAATGTAGTCATAAAAAGTCATTATATCCCCTCTTAACCTTCCCCAGCTAGGCTAGGCAAACAGATCTCTTCTTAATCTTTTCAATGTAAGGTAAATATTCCATTACTTCATTCATACCTCTTCTCTAAATCTGATCCAATTTAAATTAATCACTCTTGAGAGAGATGATTAGAGATGTACACAATGTTCCAGACGAGGCCTTGCTGATACCTTGTGTAGTGTTATTTACATTCCACTTTCACTTAGAAGAATGTGTCTTTCAAGGCATTCTACCACAGCAGTAGCCTTGTTTCAAGGCTATATCATTCTGGCAGTTCATACTCCACTTCAACAAATATCACCAGGTATTTTACCCATTTCCTCACATCAGATTGACAGTTTTCCTTTTTTGTCAAGTTTTTATTAATAATTCTTGAAAATATATATTTGAACTTTGTGGTGTTAAATTGCATTACATTTGTTTGATTCCTTTCCTTGGAATGAACAGATCCTCTTGATGCTGACTTAGAACCTTGTAGTTTGTTTCTCAGCTGTATAACTGGTTTTCATTTCAATGTCATAAACAAATACAATATATCTGTTCAGTTCCAACATTGATGCTTGAGAGCTGTCTGTGCTTATTTTCCTTCAGCCTGTCTTGATATTTGAGTATAGCTGTGGATAGTGTCCCTTCTACAAACTTCTTTCACTTCCTGTGTTAATCACTGCAATCACGTTTAGTGCTAATTTTCCTTCAAGAAATTTTATCAAACATTATCTTAAGTCTGAGTAGAGTAGCTTTACTTTATTAGCCTCTCTAGGAAGTCAGTTATCTAAAAAGATATTAAGTTAGTCTGTCACAATCTGTATGAGATAAAATCAACTTGCACTGTAATTTCGATTTACCCCTATGACCCGAATTAGTTCTTGTTCAGAATCTGCTCTAATGTTTTGCATAGCATTATAATCAAATTATCTGCTTGGATCATGAGCTTTCTTCACTGCTTTTTATCTTTATACTAGATTTGTTCTCCAAAGTTACCACCACCAGATTTACAGGTTACTTTTAAATGGCTTCTACTTGATTTGCAAAACCATGTCCTAATTCATTCAGTTGACTTGAACATGTTATCAAAGCCTAAACCTTTCTCACTTAGAAATAACAATTTTTCTTCAAACTTCCATACCAGAATTTGTTATCACATTTGAAGCAGATAAAATATCTTGTCATAACAATGTTGCTCATATTAAAAAAAAAAAAAACAAAACAGCTAAAACTAGCAACAAAAAGCCAAAACCTAACAACACAAACCCAAAACAAAATCCATCAATGATAGGATTATTGAAAATTGTGGCCATTTCTAGATCTTCTTTGCTGGTTTCTAATTCCAAGTATAGAGAAGCCTCTTTATCTTGTTTCTCCTCTTTGCCTATTAAAAGAATAATGTATAAAGATTAGCATGTAAAAAAAAACAGTTTATATTTAGGTTTCTGATACTAGGGTAAAGCCTTTAAAATATTTACTCTTAGTATCTTCAAACTCTGAAATATTATTATTCTCCTAATGAATCCCTTTTCCCTATTCTTTTTGCCTCTGTTCTTCTTAATGAATCCCTTTTACACTTCTTTTTAACCTCTTATTAATCTTCTTAATCTTCTTATTAAATCCTTCTTTGCATGATTATTCATACTGAAAAGCCCTTTTACACAAGTATTTAGTTTTCCTCTTTGAATATATGCTCTAATCGTGTTGACACATTTTACTTAAAAATAGAGTTCTTTCAGATCCATTGGAAGTCTTCATTCTGGGGATGGCGAGACACTGGAAAAGGTTTCCCACTGAAATTGTGGATGTCCATTCCCTGGCCGTGTTCAAGGCCGGGTTGGATGGAGCTCTGAGCAACCTCAACCTGGTTTATTGAAAGGTGTCCCTTCCCACAGCAGGGGCGCTGGAACCAGATGATCTCTAAGGTTCCTTCTAACCCAAACCATTTTCTGAATTCAAATCTTTAATTTTCCCAAGTAAGCAGCCTAATTAATTTATTTCCTGATCATGCAAAAAGCTTGACTTTTTAAAATGCCAAGGATTATTTATAGCTTTGTCTTTGTCTGTCTTGCAGATTGGCTTCAAATGAGCTCCCTCCACTTCTCACAGGAGAGCCACCACTATTTCAGTGGCATTCCATGAACTCACTCTAGTTTATTCAAATCCTTATCCTTCCACTGATGGAAGTCCAAAACTGAATGCAATAGTCCAGGTGTGGTCTAACAAATGAAACCATTCAATGTGATTAATGAATTCAAATTTGCTAAGTGTTAATTCTTTGTACCTGAATAAAGTACACTTTTCCATCTTGAAGGTATTGTTGAGACTTCATTCAGGGAAAAACACAGAGTTATAATTTTTTTTATAACTGTACTTTTCATTTTTTTGAATTGTGGTTCTTCCATTTTAAAGGGGGGAAAATCAAAACAACTTCCTAATAACTATAGGAAATCAAACTCTTCAATGAAAAATCAGGCATGGCTAAAAAGCCTCACACCAGTAATAGTGAATACATCAGCAAATAGGAAAACAATTTTTTCTGAAGCATTCCAGAAATATACACCTATTCCATATAGGTGTATACCAATGATTCCAAAATTTCAGCATGCATTTCGCAGAAAAATCAGTTTGGAATATTTGTTTCAAAAATAAAAATTCTGGTGAGCTTATGCAGAATTTTTAAGAACTGTTTTTGTCTTTGTAACCTAAGAATGAAAGTTCAAGTGAATTTGAATGATTTTGAGGAAGAATGACGCAGTATTTGGAAACCCAGATATTATGCACCGAACTTTGAAATTCCATATATAAAATTAAAATCTCAAAAAGTCAAGAAAAGAATGGTTTACTCTCTTTACAGTGTACACAATTCATGTTTGGAATCCTAAGCAGCAAATTTTAAGTGAATGCAACTGTACTTTATTGGGGTAGTATCTCTCTATTGATTTGGCACTTGCCTGCAGATTAGGCCTCTTTATTCTGTGCCTATTGATTTGTTTAGAAATACATAATATTTTTAAAATTAACAATAAACTATAGAATTGGATTTAATATCTAGCCTGGAAGTTATTACTATTTTTTTGAACTGTAAAACTAATCTGTTTGCAAAACCACCTAGAATACATGGAAAAAAAAAACCAAAATATGTGGTCCTTCCTCAGTTAAAAAATTAACCTGTTTACTGGGCAAAATTTGTATCAAATGGAAGGCTAACACTGCAAAAATTTAGAAAAGTATAAAACTAGTGATTCAGCAATATAGATATAACAGGTTAAATAGCCACTCTAACATTTTTAGGGCAGTCCATTGCCTTGATTTCCAAAGATGTCAGTATTGTCCACCTTGAAATAATGTCTTTGAACCTTAATATACCTTTCCTGTCTGTTTTAGCTCCCGTTTACTTTCCAAAGCCAAGAAATGCCTAGAATTACAAACGGATGTCCATCGCCTTTTCCTCTTTCACACTACCACAACCCTCCATATACTACTGAGATTCTTTATGCAATACTATTTTCAAGTAAAAGAAACATGGCTAACATTGATGCTTTTCCTGGATTAATAAGCTTGCTCTTGATTTTGACTACCATTGCCATCTCTGGTCTCTCCAGTTCCGTTGTGTTTTGTGCTGCAATGTGTTATGTAAAACCTTCACAGTTCATTCACTTTTTGTGATATTTCATATTTTCAGTGGAAAACTTCCACAAGTTCCATCCAACAATTCAGATCTGAAATTTTATTTTGTTATTTTCATGCCATACACATGACAAGCACATATTATTTCTGAAATATAAGTATACATTTTTATCCAGAATTGTTTGCCTATAATCTGGCTACACAAGCAAAGAACTTTGTGAACAGGCCACTCAGTGGACATTAATTATATTTTTAATTTTTCATAGCTGCACTATTACTTTATAATCTCAAAATCTGCATAAAATTTAGAAAGACTGACTGAAAAATATTCCAAAGTCCTAAATTGTACAATTGCCTGTGATACCAGTAGCTGATCATTTTGGTTTTTTCTGCCACTTTTTAGGACAGAATAGGAGATTTTCTTACCTTAGCCCCCAAACCATGTTTGCAAGTCCCTTCAAGGCCATTATAAAACACAAAGGAATTTTGAGTGGTTTTATGTTTCAGGTAGTAGTCATACAATCACATATATATATATATATATATATATATATATATATATATATATATATATATATATATATATAAAATATATATTGGTCTGCTTTCTTTTCTAGTTAAGGTCACCATTAAAAACCAGTGTAATTTTCTTAGAGATGTAGAATATGAATTCATTAAAGTATTTTAAACACTCAGTGTTCAAGAAAGGCTTTTGTTTTGCATGATCATTTTTCTCATTTTACCTTAGCTGCTAAGAGTTTTTTGAAAGAAAACTTCTTGTTTGAAAGTCTTTCAAATGGTAATAAAGATGGTAATAACTTCTTTTTTTTGTAAAAATTTTAAAATGTTATAGCAGAAAAGGTCTGGAAAGGTCATCTGGTTCCTGCCCTGAGGCAGAATCAGTTATATCCAATGGTTAACTGAGAGGGTCAAAAGTAGGTTTTCCTGCTGTCCTTGCTGAAGTCAGATCTTCCCTTCACTCAAGATTGAACAAGCCAAAGTACACAAAAGGCTAGGGAAGAAAACAGCATGCACAGCAGGCAGTCTCGGCTGCTCCTTTAAGACCCTGCAAACTTGTAGAGGGTTGGGTGATTTAAGAGATTGCTTTTAGCTGTTCTTGTCCTGTGGCTCACAGCAGCACTGTGATAAAGATAGTCTTCGTTCACTAAACTGACTTTCTTTATTGAAAGACAAAAGCAAAAAAGACAGACAGAGAAGAAAACTAAAGTAGACACAGAAAGCAGGTAAAAAGGTTTCTAACATTATGCAACCAATTTTAATACTATAGATTATGACCAAGATCTTGCCAAAGATAGTGAAGAGAGAAATACAGTATGAATAGTGCACCTTTGCTTTCATTCAGAATGTTTGATGCTAAAGATCAAACAGCTGAGATGGCTGAGTGAATGGAGATTGAAAGGACAGGTTTGTTGCCAGATTTGCCCATGAAGACACTTTTAATACTTCATAAAAGATGAATAGATGAAAAAGCTCTGCTGCTCTGTATTTTATTGAAAGTGCATTCTGGGGAAACTTTTAACATTTTACTTTAGGTGCTTTGATTTTGGTTCCCTCATTCTCTTCTTTATGATACATTTTTTTGCTTACCTCTTTTTAATTTCATCAGGTTTTTAAATTATTCTTAATGACATTAATTCAGTCTTTCTCTTTGACTCTTATAATTTCTGTCAATATGCAAAATTAGGTTTTTGTTACTATGGGTTTTGTAAATTTCAAATATAAAATGCCTATGTGAAAGGGATAGTCACTTCTTTTGTCTAGCTGGTTGTATGAATCATGTTTGGTGCACGTCAGGATGGAGTTTGCCCTCTTGGCTGCCAGGGCACACCACTGGCTCATATTTTGCCTGGTGTTATCCAGCAGCCCCAGATTCCTTCTTGCAGAACTGCTCTCCAGCCACTCTTTTCCCTGTATATACTTGTACCTGCATAATTACATCCCAGGTCCAGGATCCAGCATTTGGACTAGCTAAATTTCATCCCATTAATCATAGCTCAATGCCCCAATCTATCTAGATATCTCAGCAAGGCATCTTGTCCTTTGAGAGAATCAACAGTGCTCCCAGTTTGGTGTCATCAGCAGATTTACTAGCAGCACATTCAACTCCTGCTTTTATATCATTGATAAATATATTAAACAGAACTGGTCCCAGAGATGATCCCTGAGGAACATCACTGGTGACTTGTCAAAAGTCAGATGTAGCTCCATTCTCTATAACACTTTGAGCTCTGCCACTTGGCTAGTTCCTCACCCAGTACACTGTGTACCTGCACATCTCAGGGTTGGTCAATTGTCCTGAAGGATATGGTAAGGAATAGTATCAAAACCTTACTAAAATTGAGGAAAAATTATATCCACTTACTTTCTTTTACCCACTAGGCAGATAACCTCAATGTAGAAGGACAGCATATTACCTATACAGGATTTCCCCTCTGTGAGCACGTGTTGCTTGTGCCTAATGTTTGCATTGTTCTTTAAATGCCTTTCAATAGCACTTCTCAAAGCCAAGACAAATTTCAAGGAAAATTTGCTAGAAGGAGAAATGCAAATAGAAAAACATTTGAATGTAAATGGGTAGCACTTGAAGAAGAAAAACAGGATTACAGAATTCAGGAGTAGAGTTTATCTAAATATTCATTTAGGTTCATTGTGAGATAAAAGCAACAAAGAAAAGTTCACATCAAATGGTTAAAGGGAAAGAAAGAAAAGTTATGTAGTAAAAAAAAAATGTGGGCAATCATAAGAATCCCATTACCTCTTTAACTATAATGGGCATACAATATTTTAGTACTGGTGGTAGCGTGTTATTTCTATCCTTTTCCATGCCCTCTTAAACAGGAAGAACATAAACAGAAAAAACAGTGCATGCACTGCTATAATGTCAGAGCTATGGAAAACTCTCAGAAGGGATGGAAGTGTTGTGTTTGCTTGCTTAGAACAACCCTAGAAATAACTTTTTATGCTTTTTTTTCTCATTTTAAATGGTAACATAATTGCATGTCTTCCTTTCTCAAGTTAGAGATCTGAGATTCTACCTGCCCAGAGTCCCACAGTGTGATACACACCAGGGGTGTTTTCTGCACTCCTCCATCATGTAGTGTAATGCAAGAATTTATCATCGGTGTGTGGTCAGAGGTATAAGTCAATACCATGATTTTGCATTAAAAGACCAACAAAAATCCTCCCACAAGTTGCAAATCATTCACTAAGTCAGTGAAAAAGCTAAAAAGATTCACTAATTATTTTTTTAATTAGTTGTCTCAAAAAACATTAATGATACAATTCCTAAGAAAACTGTGACTCACTAGTTTTAGCAGAAGACAGAAAACTGTGTCAGTACTTTGAAAAGGTAAAGAACGATGACTAGGTAGAAGTTGACTAGTTTGACTTAAATCCTCAAAGAGATACAGGAAAATTCTTGGAGGATTGGATTACTAAAAAACTGAGAGTACAATTTAAATGGTTTTTTTTATGTAAAACACAACTGATTTTATTATACAAGAAGGTGAAAAATTGGTAACTGAAAAGATATGATACGCTAAAACTTTTGGAATACACTCAGTATTATATCTACATTTTATTTTTATTAAGAATTAATGTAAATATGTTCAAAGAGTTCAAAAATCTGTTAGTGGACAGTTCACACAGTACCTTACCACTTCTGATAAGGCCTTACTAATATTGTCATTGCACCTGATAATGTTCAGTGGTTGTATCAATTATCTAGACATCAGACTACTATCTGATGATGTTTTCACATAAAGTAAACTGTATTGGAAAGCTAAATAATGGCTAAGGACAGCCAAAAGATATCCTGCATTAGAAAGATCAGGAAAACTTTCTGACTACCCAGTGGCTCAAAAATGCACCGTGGGTATGCAATTAACCTTCCAAATTCCCAGTGAATTAACACATTCTAAATAAAGAAATATGTAGCAAGTAAGATGTGTAGATATGTAGCAAGTAAGACTATTGAAGTGATTTCTCTCTTCACAAGTTGTGGTGAAACTGATCCTGGAACAAACATGCAAAACCAGCGACTGCATTTCTGATCTTCATTTATTACAGCTGAAATATCAGCCAATGTTTAGAAAAAACTGAAGCCGCTGCACTACTGTAACACTGTAAGGTATGAAAAAAAGTCTCTCCTATGTACACTGGTGATGCTTAAAAATATATTTATATGATATACATAAACACTTCAAGCTTCCATGCTGCCTGGTTGCGTGACTGCTGATCCTAGTGGGCTGCTATCATTGATACTAATAATAGAAACTAAAAACCAAACTGATAATACAAACTAAAATATGAACTAATAATATAAAATTGTTAATTCCTAAAAGAATATAGAAATTCTGATGATATATCTTAGAGTATTTTCCTGCTGCATGACCTCTTTTCCAAGAGAAAGGAGTGTTGCAGATGGTCATAGGCAATCAAATATTAGCATTCTTGCCACATGATGTTACACATGAAGAGACAACAGTCCAGCTGGAAGGCATTAGAGCACATGCAAAAGTATAGTCAAGTCACAATATCACTTCAAACTAGTTGTGTCTGAATTACTAAGTATCATGCTAATAAAATTGAACAGGTATGAAGTAAAACAGAAAGGATAAAGTATTACCATATTATCAGGGATAAAACTGCAATGTGCAGCATAATTTTGATACGAATGATAAAACACAAAATTACCATTTGGTATTTTATAATTTATTATGCAACGCTGAACAACAGAAAATATATTCAGATAATGGATTAATTAAAAAATAACATCTTCCACCTACTATGCTATCAGATTATTGATAAATGAATAAAACAAATCTTCTCCTCGAAGCCGTATCTTTTGTAACATAAAAATGTCTTAGTCATTGCATGTTTTTGGAAATAACAATGATGTTGTGGAAACAGAAGAAGTATTTGTTTATGTTAGTTACAGTTGGAAGACATTCATAACATAAAACCATAGGAGAACAGGGTTCAGCCATTCTGCAATGTCAGGCAGAGTTCATCAAGTAACCTTTACATGAGATCAAACAACTTCGTACTTTTAAACTATTATATTTATCCCAGATTTTTAGGCGAGCAAGGGCTCTCTCTGTGAAATGCCAGCTGCCTTGATATGTAAATGAGTCTTTGGCCTAGAGTCTTAAGAGTTTAAAATGATGAGGCTAAGGTGCTTTCCTATAGTGTCGCATTCAGGTGCTCAGCTCTGCCAGGAAGGCAAAATGTTTTGTCATGTTCTGTACATGCAGAGCAGACACAAAGAAAACATCTCAAAGAACTGTGCTACATAAAGTCCTTTAAGCCTTTTTACAGAAAGCAATTCCCACTTCTTCAGTGTTGGTTGTCACATCCCAGCTGGAGCAGTGCCTGATCCAGAGGGGAAAAATGGAACTTTTTCCTTTACTAACCTGAGTACTCATATAGTAAGGAGTCTGTGGAGCACTGGTATGTCAGTAGCCAAAATTTTAGCCACAATACTTAAGCAGGCTCAGCATATGTATTCCTGTTAGCTAAGAATGGAATCTGCATTTGTTATGCTATACAGACATGAATAAAATTCATTATTAAAATTCACTTTTTAAGTGTTCATTCAGACCAGGTCAGAAACTCAACCTTCATCACTAGGAGTAGTTGAGGTATACACAGAGTGTTCTATCAATCTAAGCAGCTGAAAGAGATAAGGGAAGTGTAAGGCCAAGAATGTAATAGCCCAGCCCACAATGTTTTTATCCCAGTGTAGGTTCTTTAAGCCTGTTGGAGACAGGCTGAGCTGCAACCAGGTTCAAAGCACATCATGAGCAGAAAACATGTAGCCCATGAAATGTGATACATGTTCCCATTCTCACTGTCTCTTGTGTCATAGTATGCCATGATATGGTACCATCAAGATCTTCCTAACCATTATCAAACATGTCTTGCCTCACAAAAAAAAAAGAAATTGCAAGCTAAAGCAAACAAAAATCCCACCAACTGTAAATCTTCTTGCCCAAATATGAGCTAGTCCTCTCACCCAAAACATAATTTCTTCAGTTGCAGGAGGAATCTGATTGTGAGGTACACATTGCTTACAGAAGGCAGAAAAATTAAGAGTGAAGATTAATAATGAATGAATGAAGATGAATAGTGAAAAGAAAAAAATAAAGAGAAAGGAAAACAAAAAGGAAAGAGGGAATTAAAATAGTATGGTTTTCCCAACAATAAGTTAATTTCAATTTGTCATTCAGAATTTGATGGCGACATAAAGTTCCAACTCAGACATTACTTTGGAGTTCTGGAGTAGAGCTGATGGACACAGTTTTCAGCTGGATTTAAGCACAGGGCAAACAAAAGGCAAATTAACTGTACTTTTTATAGAGGACTGTGCTCCTATAAAGGACAGGAGTAAATATCATTTTCATCATCATGTGCATTGAGAAAAGGGAATATAAATTTACAATGAGATGAACATGGTTCCAGTAATTATTCCCTATTTTATCCTGGAGAATTTTTTTCCAAAGTGTCCTGTAGGAAGAGTTTCTGGTTTAAATAGTGAATTTTACAATGGAAAAAAAGTGTTTTAAGATTGCATATGTTGCACTGATTTCCATTACAATTTGTAGCACAATTTAGGCTGTATCTTATTTAAAGGAGTGAATATAGATTAACAGATTCATAGTCCTGACAGAATTAAAGATTAAAAATATATTTTAAATAGTTTTTGCAAATTATTTACACTTTTTGGAGGGCTCCTTATCTGCTTCTTGACTGTTATGTAATCTATGCCCCTTGGCATAGAAATTGAAAGACCTTTTCTTGTTTGGATAAAGCATTTTCCATGCAAAAAAATAATTTGTTGATTTAAATAAAGGGACGGCAGAAGAGAAAGATACTGAATGTTAAATAATTTCAAAAATAGGCTAAATTAATGAATCAAAAGATTAAAATGCTCTGGATGCATTTCAAAGAAAGAAAAAATCAAAGGCAATGTAATTTGGCTAATTTTCTAGCAAATCAGAGCTTCACACATAAAATAACATTTGCAAAGAAATGCAGACTTGATGCTAGTCACAGTGGATTAAAATCTGTAGTTTATGCAGTACGGAGCATACTGCATTTCACAAGTGTCTCTCTCTAAGCAAAAATCTGTCTGTAGAAAGATAGATTGTAAACTGAACATATTAATGCTTCCAGACAGAGCAATAAACATGCCACCCTGTTTATTATGTCAGGCAAGGTCAGATCACTTTTATTACTTACTTTGTGAAATGGGATTTTAAGAAAATTCCTTTCTCAAACATTGTAATGCTGAAATGTGTGCTGTAAAATGCAAGTCCAAAAGTTTCAAAGACCATGAATGTGCACATGAACAGATCTAGGTTTGTTTGAGAGGAAAATTTGTCAAATTTACATTACATTAGTTTGATTTTACTTATATAAAACTGCAAGTCTTGTGCATTTACAGTTGAAATACTGAATTAGGTCTTTGTATTAAAAATGATCAAACAGCAACAGTTTTGGTTTTTTTAAGGAAGTGCTAATTTATCAAGCAAGGCTAAAAAAGCTCTCTAGAGACAGCAGTGAGAGACAGATAATCTAATATGGCAAAGGAAGAATGTATGTAATTTCTGTTATAGGATAGTTCCTAATTTCCCTTGCAAGTTCTGAGATTCTGTATCAGTAGGGAAGACAGAGAGAAAGACTTCCACAAGTTTAAAAAAAACATAAAAGCTTCTTTTCTGTTTGGAGAGTGATTTACAATCTGTATAAAACCAGCTAACGTGACCCTGATTCAGAAAATTATTCTCAATATTTTTCTTTATAATCTCGAACTTCATATTATCCAAGGCAGGAATATTCGCAGCTATCTGACAATTAAATGAACCACATATTTTTAAACTACTGTAAATTTTTGTTCCATTGTTTTTGTGGAGAAAAAAAAAGTTATTTGGAAAAGCATATAATTTATTTCTTAAATGGCATTTCTAGGAAGTACTAAGTTCACATGAAGAAAATAGGGAAAAGAAGTGAGCTAAAAATTGAATAAGGGGGATAAAAAATAAAGCAAATGGTAAGAAATCTTATTTATAAGAATTAACCTACACATTTTGGAAGGGAGGCAAGAACCAAAATGTAGGGTTCATGGACAGAATGCATTAAACACCCTGCATGCGGTGAAAACAGAGAGGAGAACAAGAAAGCATAAAGATGCTTAAAAGATAAGCATAAAGATGCATCCTACTTGAATGGGATTAGGAACAATCCCTTCCATATTGCTTCTCTCAGTTATGGATGTTGGGCTGATAAAAGCTCTTACTTAAAAGACAGGAGTTCCATCATCACCTTTGTAATGTTCCCTATCACCTTTCCTAGAGAAGAGAAAGCACCTTTCCTGCTTTTTTTGTTTGCAATTCACTGTATTTTGCTTCTACAATTTAGCCATTACATGTAAAGTATTGTCTTTTACTCTATTTTTGAGCTGAACAAATTACAGTTTTAAAGAGCCGTATATGGCATTGGCAAGTAAGTGGTAGGTAGGTTTATTTATATGTGTTTTTCTACTCTAACCTTCTCAGATGACAGTGATGGATAGTGGGGTGCTGGCACACAATAAAATTGAATTAAACACTGAAGTCTTGAAATCTCTAAAGCCAGATTTTATCAGGGGAAAATAATGTTTCAGAGCATGATCTACAAATACTGAAAATTGAAATATTTTTATTAGACTTACAAATAAATATTTACAAATAAATCTAGTATGATTCTGCTCTCTGTTGCAGAAGGAGTCTCTATAATGATTGCACCTGCTCAGGTCAGACTCCCTGAAGCCTGCTGTTACCCTTCTGCTCCCTTTACTCCATGCCCATGGGACCCTGACTGCATAATTTCAGTAAAGAACCATGAACCTTGCCCCCTCTGGCAGAAGAGCCCATCTGATTCACAGTTCAGCTGCCACAGATATATAAACAAGATAACAATCTGCTCAGATACCCAACCACATTCTCTTAAAATATATATGCAATCCATTGTCTTTTCAATAAGGTGTGAATATGTGAATTACACCAATTTTCACAGCTGATGAAGCTGATTCTTCTCTGTGTTGCTTAGAGAACTTCACATATTCATATTAAACTAGACAAAGCTAGTAGCTTTGTGATTGTCTAGAAAAACAATTACACCACAAACTGTAAGGCATCTGATATTAGGCTAATCCTCAAAATGCTTGGAATCAGCATTATTGCTCATAGTGAAGAACAGGCTGTGTTCATTTATGATGCACTTTCTTCAGTTCTTGAATTCCCAGGCTGGCTAACTCTGGTTACAGAGCTTTTTGCATGGTATTTTTGGTAGTAATAATCAGGCCCATATAATCAGCAGTTTCAAAATTCATAGATTTTCTCATTTTTACTTTTTAGGTCTTGTGTATTTCAAAAAGATAAATATATGTTTCATATGTGAGCTGGTTTTAAGTTAAGTCTGTTTTCAACGCTTCTCAAAGCAGTAAAAGATGAAAATCTACAGAATTTAACTCAAGGATCACTCTAAACCTGCAGTTAAAACAATAACTTCTGTTTCCCAGGGCATTTGCAAGTGCCACTGTTATACTAAATTCTGTAATTTGCAGTCGTAGGTCATTACTTCCACTTAAAGTTGAAATGACAAAAACAATATATAAAAAGAGCATTTATAATATTATGAAACTTTTTCATATTTATAACTACCTATATCTATGAATATTTTTTCCAGAACATTATTTTTGATGATACTGTAGCTATATAGGTGTCATTTATATTTAAAAATACAGTATAGTACAAAATCTGAGGCATTAAGGCATTATCTTCTGCTATATAGTCTCTGCAAGACTATTAGATTTTAGAAGAGTCGTGATTTGTGAAAGAACATTTAGCATAAATAGGACTGAACATGTACACAACTGAGTTGGGAACTGCTATGAAAAACTGATCTTTGTAAATGTCCCTATACCTTAAACTTTGATGGCTTTGCCCAATGAAGTCCCTTTATCACCTTAGTTCTTTTTTCCAGAGGAGATACATTGGATACCCAGAGCTGGATGCCTTAAAATTTCAGCATCAGCCGAAGTTCTCCTTTATCTGCCACAGCTGCCACCTTTGCCAGTCCAAAACCATAGAACTGTAGAATGGTTTGGGTAGAAAAGGACCTTGAAGACCATCTAGTTCTACCCCCCTGCTATGGACAGGGACACTTTTCACCAGACCAGGTTGCTCAAAGCCCCATCCAATCTGATCTTAAGCACCTCCAGAAATAGGATATCCACAACTTTCCTGGGCAACCTGTTCTAGTGCTTTACCACCCCCGCAGTAACATCTCATCTACATCTCTTCTCTTGCTTTGAAGCCATTCTGCCTTGTCCTTTCACTACACGCCCTTGTAAAAAGTTCCTCTCCATCTTTCTCATAGGCTCCCTTCAGTTACTGGAAGGCTGCCATTAGGTCATTCCAAAGCCTTTTCATTTACAATCTGAATAATCTCAGTTCTTTCAGCCTTTCCTTATATGAGAGGTGCTTCATCCCTCTGGCCTGCTCTGGTTTCACTCCAATAGGTCCTTGTCCTTCCTGTGCTGGGGACCTCAGAGCTGGATGCAGTGGTCAAGTTGGGATCTCACCAGAGTGGAGTGGAGGGGCAGAATCCCCTCCCTTGCTCTGCTGCCCACACTGCTTTGGACGCAGACCAGGATACAACCGGCTTTCTGGGCTGCAAAAACACATTCCTGAGGCATGTTCAGCATCTCATCCACCAGCACATCCATGTCCTTCTTGCTACAGCTTGTTGGAGACTGAAATGTTATACTTTATGGCTTAAACATCTCCACGAAGGACTTTTACCTATTATAGCAGAACTGTATAACAGAGGCTGCATGAAATACCTCCATGCCCTGACTGAGGACCTGCACAGCATGTTGGAGATAAAAAAAAGTGACTCAGGTCTGGGGCAGAGAAAAAGAGTATATTCACAGGATTAAGCCTAACACCTTCAAGGTGGAGACCACAGCCATGGGTTTATCAGCTGCTAAGCTCCAACAGATCCTCACACCTTAGGGTGGGGGGAATAGGAGAGGTTTTGAATGTGTAATGAAAAAATCTGGGTGTTCCCACCTGGCTGAAATGTATATTAATTGGATTGTACAATTTGGTGGCTCAGGCCTATGGGACACCCTCACCACCAAGAAGACCAGATGGAGAGGAGCAATGAAACGTTGTTGGTACCCTCAAAAAAGGTGATATGCCTCTACTTAACTCTGGTCACTCTCCCTGTCCAGCCCTGTCCAGCCCTCTCAACCCCTACCCCTTTTCTTTCTTTCTTTCTCTTTCTTTCTTTCTTTTCTTTTCTTTCTTTCTTTCTTTCTTTCTTTCTTTCTTTCTTTCTTTCTTTCTTTCTTTCTTTCTTTCTTTCTTTCTTTCTTTCTTTCTTTCTTTCTTTCTTTCTCTTTTTTTCTTTCTTTCTTTCTTTCTTTCTTTCTTTCTTTCTTTCTTTCTTTCTTTCTTTCTCTTTCTTTCTCTCTTTCTTTCTTTCTTTCTTTCTTTCTTTCTTTCTTTCTTTCTTTCTTTCTTTCTTTCTTTCTTTCTTCCTTCCTTCCTTCCTTCCTTCCTTCCTTCCTTCCTTCCTTCCTTCCTTCCTTCCTTCCTTCCTTCCTTCCTTCCTTCCTTCCTTCCTTCCTTCCTTCCTTCCTTCCTTCCTTCCTTCCTTCCTTCCTTCCTTCCTTCCTTCCTTCCTTCCTTCCTTCCTTCCTTCCTTCCTTCCTTCCTTCCTTCCTTCCTTCCTTCCTTCCTTCCTTCCTTCCTTCCTTCCTTCCTTCCTTCCTTCCTTCCTTCCTTCCTTCCTTCCTTCCTTCCTTCCTTCCTTCCTTCCTTCCTTCCTTCCTTCCTTCCTTCCTTCCTTCCTTCCTTCCTTCCTTCCTTCCTTCCTTCCTTCCTTCCTCCTTCCTTCCTTCCTTCCTTCCTTCCTTCCTTCCTTCCTTCCTTCCTTCCTTCCTTCCTTCCTTCCTTCCTTCCTTCCTTCCTTCCTTCCTTCCTTCCTTCCTTCCTTCCTTCCTTCCTTCCTTCCTTCCTTCCTTCCTTCCTTCCTTCCTTCCTTCCTTCCTTTCTTCCTTCCTTTCTTTCTTCCTTTCTTCCTTTCTTTCTCAGCCTCTGTTACTATTAAATGAAATATATCAATTTTTTTGGCACCAACATCTAATCTTGTTTTGTTTTAATTAAATTTTGGGGTATATTTCAAACCTTTCTGGGTTCAGTCTTTTTTTTTCACAGAGACTCAGTTTTCTTTGCTCTTCTGTGTTAAGAACGGATCATAACCAAGCTGCTCTTGATCTATTCATCCCCCAGCCTTGACCAATACTGAGGGTTGCCCCCAACCCATGGTGATGACCATGGTAAACAGCTGTCCCCCTGCAGCTCACGCAGGTCCACAGTGAAGCAGAGATCTACCTGCAAGCCATGGACAACCCCATGCTGGAGCAGGTGGAAGCTTGAAAGAATGTTTGACCCTGTAGGAAGCTGGCATAGGAGCAGACTCATGGCAAGACCTGTGGACATGCCTTAGGATATGGTCATGGTTTAGTGATAGACTTAGTTCTGGATTAACAGTTGGACTCAATGATCTTAAAGGTGTTTTCCAATCTAAATGATTCTCTACAGGAGGAGCAGAGCCATACCATCTGTTCCACTTTTCTAAATACAGTAGCTCAAGGGAACTGTACAGCTGCTCATTTATCAAATTTTACAAATACCTGTAAAACAAAATATTTTGTCTGGATGAAATCTCTGTTTCCAGCTCTCAATTTTTATTTTTTTTTCTCAAACAGCATTGACTAGTGTAAATAGCTGATCCCAGCAAGTCACACTCAATCCACTGAGACTTTAGGGACTTAATAGTGAAAGTAGAATTAATCAACTAACAAATTCCTAGTGTGTACACTCAAGCCAAGAACAGTACTATCTATCCCTATGACATATTTCTTTTTCAGCTGGAAAATATACTCAGCAACTCCCCAACCTGCAAGAAATACTTACAATTTTTTTTTTGACAGGAAGCAGTATTGTCTCATTTTGTCTCATCATCTCTCATCCAAATGGCATGATGATAATGAATGACATTATTTGCACTGCAATCATTTGACTCAAATAATGGAAGTACAGTCCTTCTAAAGAAAGCTGACAGCAGTGAATCTTAGATGTTACTGGGAAAACAAACAGGAAATTACTGGCATTTGACAGCTGAACTTCCCAGCTGAACAGGAAGTATGAAAGAGGAATGCCTAAATGAGAGTCTCCAAATTATTTCTTAAGAAATCCCAAATACCACCATAAAACCAACAAAAACTTCCCAAGCATATTAAACATTTATATTTATAGTGTAGGAGGAAACATTATAGAAACCAAAAGGAGAAAACCAAGCTTGACATGTGTGTAAATAGAGTGGGCACTGGAAACTTACAGTGAGAGGGTTCCCTGAATAAGGACATCATCCTGTTGGAGTGAGTACAGAGGAGGCCACCAAGTGGATCAGAGGAATGGAGCACCACTCCTATGAGGAAAGGCTGAGAGAGTTGGGATTGTTCAGAATGGAAAAGAAAACGCTTTGGAGTGACCTAATGGCAGCCTTCCAGTACTTAAAGGGATAGGGTACAGGAACGATGGGGCAAGATTTTTACCAGGGCATAATAGGGACAGGACAAGAGGTAATAGCTTCAAACTGAAAGAGTGTAGGTTTAGATTGGATATTAGGAAAAAGTAAGGGTGATGAGGCACTGGAACAGGTTGTGTGAGGAAGCCGTGGCTATCCCATCCATGTCTTATCTTAGTTCAAGACCAGATTGGATGGGGCTCTGAGCAACCTGGTCTAGAGAAGGGTGTCCTTGTCCAGCAGGGGCATTGGAAGTGGACTTCAAGGTCCCTTCCAACTCAAACCATTCTATGATTCTATGGTTCTATGCCACCATGAGCTACGGGCAAACCTCTGCTCCCATGTCTGAAGCACGTCCTCTCTCCCTCTTCACTGACCTCGGTGCATAGCTGCTCCTTTCACATATTCGCATTCCTCTCTTCTCTGTCCAAAATTACTTCTCAACAACAGGACATTGTTTTTGTCTTTTAAAATACATTATTACAGAGGTGTTACTACTATCTGTGCTCAGCCTTGGCCACTGGCAGGTCCATCTTGGACCCAGCTGCCATTGGCTCTGTTGGACATGAAGGAAGTTTACAGCAGCTTCTGAGAGAAGCCAGCCTTGTACTCATCCCCACCCCATTACCCTAATCTTGCTGTGCAAACCCAATACAACCTATTCCCATGAGTTATCCTCACATTTTGAGCAATACAGGAAGTTGGTACAATGTGTATTTCTGATGTGTCAGGCAGTAAATTTCAAGAGCAGTCCTTGACACTGGAGTGAAGAGGATATCGTGTTGGCACATAGGAGATTTCACAGATTAGTTGTTCCATTCAAAGCGTTTTTACTGACACATCCTTATTTCTGTTTTTGTCCTTTAGGTTCAAGAACAAACAGGTATTGAGAAAATGCAAATATCTTGAGGAAGGTGGATTGGTAGGATCACGTGGCTATGGAACCCTGAATCTCATAAAAAAATTTCTATGTAATGATTCATATAAAGAAAAAGAGTTGGACATTTAGAATAAATGTTTATGGCCTTTCAACTTTCTTTTGGGGATTTAAATAAGACTATTCTGTTATGTCTGGTTAATCAGACCTTTTGAAATACAGTGCTCTATAATGGAACCCAGGTATATATCTTTAGAATGTTTAATGAAAAATAAAGGAAACTTTTATCCCACTAAAGGATAATGATTTTTCAGACATCAAATGACAGTTCATAGTGATTATTTTGAATTGGTTAAAAAACCCACATAAAATACAAGTTTAAATAGAGGAAAGCACTGAAATGTATACAGAAAATCAAACAAAGTCGCTGTTATCCCTCTTGCTGTCACTTTTCTTAGCAGACACAATCACAACCATTCTCCTCCCATCTTTAGAGCTGAAAAATTCACTGCAGTGTCATTTCCATTTTCTAAAAATGCTTTTTCTGGTCCTATCAGTCTTTAGGGATAAATTTATATGGTAGAGTCCAGAGCTAGTTTGGGTCCTGATTGCAGGATAACTGTGAAAGGCCAGACTAGCAAATAGAACACATGGCAGAAAATATATTTGTTGTTCTACATGGATATAATCCAAACTTCACACTTCTTTCTGAAATAGGACCCAGCTGAAAACCCAAAGCAAAATTTGTGAGAAAAAGTCTAACGGCAATGACGCTTCCACAGTGATGAATTTTTTATTGATTTTAGTCTATAGATATGATTTTTAAGTTTGTGTAGAAGTGAAGCCAAATTCATCCCCAAAGAATTTCAGATTTCTTGATAGGATTTTTCTCCCTTTTAAGTTTCAATTTTGTACCAAGCTTCAAAATGAGCAATTGTAATATATGGGATATGGTACAATTGTCTAGATTTTGTTTTGTTCTGTTCTAATGTGCATATGTGCATTTGTTAAACATGAACATAGTTTGTGAGATTTTAAATAGCAGACTGAACTGTACAAATACTTTATGGTCTGCATGACAGGTTGTAACTTTGTGCTTGTACAGTGAAAATTCAAATAAGTTTTAATACTTATGAAGGGTTACAAAATACTCAACTATTTAATATATTAAACTTCTAGTAAATTCAGTATCAATGTTCCATAAACAAAAGACGTAAAAATACTTTCTGTAGTAAGTGGAAAAAATATTACCTGCATTTCATGTGTATTCAGCTCAATGGATAAAAAATAATCCATATTCCCTTTATAATGATAAGCTTATTTGAACTGTCAGGTGAGAAAGAGACCAGGGAAAGCAAAAGTAAGGGAATGCTACATATTGAATGCGGGCACTTTCTTTAGAAAAAATATATAACAAAAAGGGAATAGCTGAAAATGGGAAAAGAATTCCTGGGTAGCAGCTGATAAAGCAGAAAGAACAAAATATGATGTACCACAAATACACCTAATTGTGGAGAGTTTTGTGGACAGTTGGCTAGCTGAGAGAGGCCATATAGACATAATACCGTTGTTCAAGCGAGAAGGAGACAAGTATAGGAGTCAGTAGTCAGTTCCCGTATAAGGCAAGGACGCTGTGCCCTTGGTGCAACAGCAGGATAAGGAGGAAGATTTTTAGTTAGAAATATGAAGAAAAGCAGAAAAGTTGCAACAGTATTACTACAAGAATGCAGAAGTAGGTGTAGCTGGCTGATAAGTAACTAACCAATTGCTTGCCTTTTGCAATATGTATTAGCCTCATTAACACCAATATAAATATGCATGCCCATCAATAAAGTTTGAGACTTGTTGATCATCATAGGGTGTGCAAGTCTTCCTTCTCCGTCACCTAATCTCATCCATGATTTGTATTACCCTAACTGCAAAAGTTTGCGATACTGAAGATTTTTTCAATAAGAACTAACCATGAAATATACTACTTTGATTCAAAACTGAAAGAAAACTAAAGAAATGCTTATTTTTCTTTTATTCAAAATCTAGTGTATTTTTTTCCTTTAGGTCATGCCCTGGTTTTCAGCTTAATGCTGTGACTCCACAAGAATTCTAAAAGCCTAGGGAAAAACTGAGACATTGAAACATGTACTTTCCATCTTAATTATTAATTTTTTACTACTGAGGGCTTTCATACTTTACGTTTCAAAGTACTTTCCAGAGCAGAAGTAATTATTTGTAAAATAATCAATTAAATAGATTATTTGATAAATTCAGCCTTACGGTCTCCACGTAGAAAACATATACGTGGACTTCATTTGCCCAAATTTTGCTTTTTAAAATAAATGCAAAGATTTTTCAAATATCTTTTCTTTATTTCCTTGTTCTGAGACTGGTCCTGCATTTGTCTGAAAACGTGTAAGAGGGGATATTTCAGATTCCTATGGTTGCATTTCCATACACTGCCCAATTTTTCTCCCCATCTCTAATCCAATAGCATAATCAAATTATACTTCAGAAGAAAGCAGGGAGCAGAGATGAGAGACTGAAAAGATCTATGTAACAGCCAGGACAACATTATTACTAATAATGTGAAGTTTAAGTTATATGTGGAACATGAGGGAGATTGCTGATGTGACTGCAATGCCACTGTCAATTACATTTTAAAGGGCATTGGGACTAGGAGAAGTTTCCAATAAGTGAGAGAGAGCAAAAATTACTCATATTTTCAAGAAGGACTAAAAGAAGGATCTGGGCAACTGTGGACTACTCAACCATACCTCAGTCATTGCGTAGATGATGGAGCAATTATTCATTGAAAATATTTCTAGACATATAAAGGACAAGAAAGTGATTAGGAATAATTAGCATGGAAGGGAAATCATGCTTAACCACCATTACAGCCTTCTACATTGAGGTGGTTGGTAGGTGATGGAAGAGCAGTGAATGTGTTTACCTCAACTTTAATAAGGCTTTGGACGTGTTGTCCCATAATATCTTCATAGACAAGTTGACAAAGTACAGATTAGATGAGTGCAGAGTGAGGTGAATCAAAAACTGAATGAACTACAAGACCTGGAAGGTTATCAGTGGCTATCAGGAAGTTATCAGGAATTCAGTTGGTGACAAGTCATTAGTTTTTCTCATGGGGCCAGTACTGCATAACATTTTCATCAAGAACCTGTACTCTAGGACACAGTGCACCTTCAGCAAGTTAATAGATGATACAAAACCGTGAGGAGTGACTGATACTTCAGATAGGTGTGCTGCCACTCTGAGAGGCCTCAACAGACTGGAGAATCAAGCCAAGAAGGATCTCATGAAGTTCAACAAGGAGAAATGTTAAGTCCTGCATCAGAGGATGGAAAAACCCAGGCATCTCTGCCCACTGGGAAGCAAGTGGCTAGAAAGATATACCTCAGAGAAGAACCTTCAGAGTCCTGGTGGACAGCGTGCTGTATCAGCCAGCAGTGCATCCTGGTGGCGAAGAAGGCAGTAGCATCCTGGTCTGCATTAGGAGAAGCATCACCATTGCCAACAAGTGAGTCGATCTTAATATTCTGCTCAGTTCTGGACCAAATGGTCTCAAGAGACAGTTTGTTACCTCAGCCATCCTGGTATTCTGTGATTTCAGGTATCTGCTGTGTGTCTACTGTGGCTGGATAGAGCTGACTGGGAGTTGGTATTCACTGTTTCTATAAAATCTGCAAAGCAGTTTGATAAGCAAACCTTTTTTCACTCTCTCATTGGAAGTTTTGAGATGCAGGATTTTGAATGAAAAGCTATACAAAACCTTTCACAAAATTGACAGGAGGAATAAATGCTCCCAAAATCAGCTAATTAAAAGCAATTCCCTAAAAAAAAATTTTTTCCAAAATTTTCAAAGTAACACTGTGCACATATATAGGAAACAGCAAACTGCATTACTGGTTTAATTCAGAAGACTTTTACAGGGAAAAAAAACTAAAACACATACATTAACACCTTTTGCATCTCATGGCTGAAAAAACAACTGCAAGCTAACATTTCATTGGTGCTATAAATTTTAAAAAGGAATAAAAAATTCATTATGCATAAATTGTCTCTGTAATTAAATGTTTTAAGAAAGATTTTTCTGACCTTCTAACCTTATGTCTGCCATCCAAATATTTCAATTACAATATTTTGGAATTTGCCTTCTGTAAAAAATGCAAAACCAAAATCAAAACCAAGCTAACCAACATAATAACAAAATAACTTTTAAGTACTCATCAGAAGAGGACGGAAAAGAATAACTCTTGAAATTCACATTGTAAACTTCTTGGGAGAAGAAAATCACTGCAGTCCTTTTTTCACCCTTTTGCTCATTTTCCCATGCAGTGATCTGGAGAAAGGAGACCCCTGTTATCCTGTTTTCTCCTCTGTCTTCTCCGAGAGTTGCTATGGTTACAAACTATCCAAGCAGACTGGCATTTCTGTGCACACAATCACTGTGCTTTGCAAAAAGGGAACTGAGGTCTCCGATATATTCTATTCCTCCCCATCTTCTGTACCTCCTACCCCCTGCTTCTTTCAGAACTGTACCCTTTGAAAACTCTTAGGGAGGTTTGCTTAATTAGGGATGTGAAACATTTTCCAGTACAAGGCTCAATATGATGACATTTCTGTCATGTCTAAAGACAGGATTTTGTAACTGCAAATCCATGCACATAATTACGTATGAATATTAGTCCTTTGGGGTTCAAAAGACCTACTCACATAAGGAAAGTTATGTGTGAATTTTTGTTTTATTTGTTACTTTCTCTTTTCCAGCAGAGATCACTGAAGGATGATTCTAAGAGAGTATCTAAGACAATGTTTGATGTAGAAATTCTTGGCTTCATTTTAGTAACCATACTAATTCTTATAAGATATATGCAAATCTGTTTATCCATTTTAAAATGTATTTGTTCATATGAAAGAAAAGCATTAACATTATATATATATATATATATATATATTGTTTTGAATACTTTTTGCTTCAACAAAATTAACTTTTAATGTAATCAAAAACTTGAAACCAGAACAGTCAAAACTGGAAACTCTTTTGTGAAATATATAACTAGTTTCAATATCCCTTTAGGCCTAAAAACCTATTTGCACACCACTGGTTAAAGTTACAAAATCTTGTGCAATTTATTTGCAGTCAGTGCAGAATTTAAAAAAAGTTTCTTTGCCTCAATGGCTTTCAATGATATTTAAATAATTATGATTTGAATTTCATAGTTCATGCCATTTGGATACTGCTGAGCTGGGTAATCTTTATAAAAAGTCATTGCAATACCATGTCCTATACTATGGTTAATTTTGGCATTAATTTAGAATTTTTGCTGCTTAGGTTTTTCTTTATCCCTGTGGCATTTGCCATCTTTTCAGTGCAGCAGCTGTTACCAGCTCTGATCAGCTGGAGAGATGGGTTACTTTGACACAACTCCTGTGGCAAATTTGTTTGAGTTTTTCATTGCTGACTTTTAGAGGGACCTTGTTTGAGCAGTTCTACAATAACTTTTGTATCTTTAAACCTGATATCAATGTAACCTTCTTTCACATCAAAAAAAAGTCATCTGTAGACTACACTAGCAATTGTATGTTGCATCCACCCTCAGTGGACATTGTTATCTCATGGACAGCAAAAAAAAACTACATATTGATTTCTTTTACTTATCTATAATTGTTCTTTCCTCCTATGTCATTCTGAGCTTTGGCTCTTACAGTCATCATGCAGTTAAATAAGGTTGGTTTTTCTCCCCAAGCTTCTGTGAAAACTCTCTTAGTGATTCTGTCTATTAACAGGACAATTATAGAAACCCATCATCCAAGCTCAGATCAGTAAAAGGCAGTCTACATTATCAGATCATCACATGAGTGCTAAATCTGGCTGTTACTGAAGAAATGAGGGATTTTCAAAACAAGAAGTTTGATAAAACTCTCTAGACTAAATTTTTTATTGAGTAAATTTTACCGGTGTTTCTCAAGGTGGAGATGTTCCCTATTTCTTGTTGATTTTTTGCCTTGTTTTCAGAAAATCTTTTGTGTACTGTTGTGTAGCATATGCACAGAAGAGACAAGAATTTCAGTCAGAACTAGATAACTGTGAAACAGTGAAAAACACATTAATGTATCCATATGCTGTTCGCAAGAGAGATTTTTCTGATTATTTTTATTTTTTTCTGTCAAGAGTGTGGTATCTCTGTATGTATGTATGCACGTTCTGTACATTTATGAACAAAAAGAATCTCCAGATATTCAAGGCCTGATTTAGAGGCAGCACTTGAAGACTGAACTGCAAAATCTTGTAGATAGAATCAGATCCTTGTTTTATAAGCCACTTTTCTTTCACCTTTCTTGGAAATATGAGTTCAAGAATCTGATAACCGTTTTACATCTGTTGACTGAAAATTCAATTCAGGCAACAAGGCTGCTGATATGTGGAAATCTGGGAACTAATGAGACAACAGAAATTTGACTAGTCCCTTTAGAAACTTATAGTAGTTTTGAAAATAAAAGATGCCATTTTGCACAGAAAAATGTCTTTATAGTTCTTTGCAGAACAAGAAGGATTTATTGCTCAATATTTGAAAAGTGTTCTCAGCCAAAAGAGGAAGTAATAGATATAGACACATATAGATAATAGACACATATATAGATAATAGACACATATATAGATAATAGACACATATATATATCTTATAGTTTTTATAGTCATGTGTCTTAGTTTAAGAAAATTCTGTGTGGCATAGACTCCAAAATGAGTTACCTCCCCTTTAGTTTTAACCACTCCCCTTTCATCAATAAGGAGAGACAAATGAGAAAAGATGTAAGTGAAAAAATAACAGTTTACTGAAAAGAAAAGCAGCAACAACCACGATAACATCAATAAGCCCTACATACAAAGGTGTTGACTCACGTGTTCCCCAGGTACAAAGAAAACAAATTGGCAGAGAAGCCCCTCCTCCCAAGATGGCAGCCACCATGGCAAACCACATGCACTGGAAGACAAAGACAGTAAGATGGAGAAGCCATGTTCTCCAATGCTCAGGGATAAAAAAAGAGAGCTTTTTCCTTACACTGTTTCAGTTTCTTGAGTTGCGACTCAGAGACCTTCCCCAGGCAACCCTCTTGGGAGCCCAGAGAGAAACAAAAGAGAGTTCTGTGTGTCCATTTCCCATTTGTAAAGTGACCCTGTACCCTCTCCTTTCTGTGAATATAGGGAAAAACACACAAATCCTGTTTCCAGGGTTGCTGAATCTTAAGGTGAAAGTAAAGCAGACTGTATGGATTCATGGAGTAATATGGAATATGCAGGTTTGGTTTTTTGGGCTGGTTTTTTATTTATTTTTTTGTTGTTGTTGGGTTTTTTTGGTTTTTGGTTTTGTTGGGTTTTTTTTTTGTAGGGGGGAGGGAACACTTAGGACACCATGACTTCCTGGTTGTCTAGTTCATGTGAATTTCTGAGATGTTCTAGGGTGTCTCAAATTGCTAAGCAGTTGAAATCTGTCCTGAAACAGAAAAAAAGAATGGTTGGAAAGGTATCTGGAGACTAACTGACCTCTGAATCAACCACTGAATGCCATTAGATTAAGAACTTGTGTTCTTAAAAATGACTGAGTACAACTCAAGTCAACAATTCGGGAGTGCTAGGAATTAGTTTGGATGAGTCTGGAAATCTGGCAACCATAAACATTTTTAGCGGAGCCTAAGAAAAGTATAAAATCATAGAATCACAGAATAAAAACATCAAGGTAGAGGAAGATCTCTCAGATCATTGAGGCACACCTTTCACTGAACACCACCATGCCAGCTAAAATGTAGCACTTACTGCCACATCCAGTCATTTCTTGAAGACTTCCAACTCTACTACCTCTCTGGACAGCCTGTTCCAATGTTTAACCAACCTCTGACTGAAGAAATTCTTCCTGAACCTCCCCTGGTGCAGCTTGAGGCCATTTCCTCTTGTCATGTCACTGGTTGCCTGCGAGAAGATGCCAACTACCACCTAATTGCAGCTACTTTTCAGGTAGTTGTAGAGAGTGATAATGTTTATCCTACGCCTCCTCTTCCCCAGAATAAACAATCACAGCTATCTAAGCTGCTCCTCATAGGATTTGTGTTTCAAATCCCTAATCAGCTTCATATGTTTCTTTAGACGCATTCCACGATCTCAAAGTCTTTCCTGAACGGAGAGGCTCAGAACTGAATACAGGACTTCAAGTGTGGCCTCACCAGTGCTGAGTACAGAGGGACAATCTCTTCCCTAGTTCTGGACATATCGTTTTTGATACAAGCCAGGTTTCTGTTGACCTCCTTGGCCAGCAGGGCACATGCTGTCTCATGCTCAGCTGGCTGTCAAACAGCACCCCCAGGGCCTTTCTTGCTGGGCAGTTTTCTGGCCATTCTGTCCCCAAGCTGTGTGGGGTTACTGTGACACAAGTGTAGGACTCAGCACTTCGCCCTGTTGAACCTTATACAATTGGCCTCACCCATCAATCCAGCCTGTCGAGATCCTTTGCACAGTTTTCTAGCAGATCAATACTCCCACCCAAGTTAGTGTTATCTGTCTGTTTACTGAGGGTGCTCTTGATGCTCTTGTCCAGATCATTGATAAAGGTGTTAAGCAGGACTGGCTCCAATACTGAGCCTTGGGGAGCCCAACTAGTTACTGACTGCCAACTGAATCTAGCACCATTCATCAACACTCTCTGGGCCCAGCCAGTTTTTAAGCCAGAAAAGAGGATACCTGTCCAAGCCATGGCTGCCAGCTTCTCCAGTTCTCCATTTTTTTCCAGTTCTTGCATTAGTAATCTGTGAAAGTGTAATAGAGTAGCAGAGTAAGGACATATCAGACCTTAGTACCTATATAATTTTTCATAGCACTTCATTTTTTATGTTCTATAAAATTGTTTACATTTGTGTTGCACAGCAAATATTTCAGTAGGAAATAGTGGGCATAAATAAAGGACCTCTACTAAAGAGGCACCAAACTAATGTATATTTTGTGGCATCAATTTACTAAAAGAAAACTGGTTTAGGTTTATCTTCACTTCATAAAAAATCAACAGTAGAAGATGAATAAAAGATTTCTGGCAGTCATTATGGAGACGAAATACCTGATAATAAGGTAAGTAATGCATATTGAACCCAATGAAAAAGCTAAAAATTCTTTTTTTGGTCTAATCAATACATAGGTCCATCCAGATTTGATTTTTGTACTATATAGATATAGATATAGATATAGATATAGATATAGATATAGATATAGATACACACACAGTTATATATCACTGTAATATCATCAGGTTCTTCAGATTTCCATTCATATAAATTAAAATTTGCTTTCTGAAGATATGAACTCCTACTGACTTCAATGTATGTAATACTGTTTCTTTGAGGATCTGAAGCAAAGCATAAAACTAACTGTAGCTTGGCATGGGGTAGGGAGGCACAGAGTTCTTCCAGACTGTTGTTTCTCTGTATAGCTAAATAGAAAAAGAAAAATTAGAATGGTACTTCGTAGGGTTAAAAAACTGCTTAGACTATCTCCATAAAACCTGAGACAGTATTTATATTTTTTTTTCTTTAGTCCATACATTTGGTGTATTATATGATTTCTAGAAAGCCAAGGTGTTGGTGTGGTAGATCAATAACTTTTTTTTTAGCATAAAGGGACCTAGTTGGGCATGGATTCTTCCTGCCAGTTTAAGTCATCAAAGCATCTAACTCACAGTTTTTCTATAGTCATCAGAGACACTATGAATCATCACATGGTTTTGAACAGCGATTAAATATTCAGCTACTCCAATTATAAGCAAGTAGACTTGCCCTTTGAAGACCTTGTCCTTCTCCCCCTGCCCCTTTCCTCTTCCCTTCTTATTGATAAGGAAAATACCTAAAAATGGTCTGATATCTTAACTGAGCATCTCAATTCAGCACTAATAGGTACTGTATGCTTGACTGTGGTTAAAGAAGTAAATGGAGACTGGGCACAATGGCCAGGAGTCCTCCATTTTCTGCTGCAGTTTGTACAATGAGCGGTTCTTAAATACTTCTAAGCACAAACCTCAGCATTTCTATGTCATACACATTCTTAAGGGACATACACATAAAGGCATAAATTTAAAAGACATGCCAGCTGTCTTCCATGACAGCCATCGTAAGAGCTGATTTTGCTATTCACCCTAGGTAGCCATTTACTTTGTCTTGTTTGAAGTAAAATCAGGCTGGTGCTTTTGGTCTTCACAATTTATTTTTATGTGTGTGTGACCAGCCTGACGATTCTGACATTAGAGTCATTGCCAACTCTCATGCAAGGGATAATCCTCCTCCTTAATTGGAACAGTTCAGTGTGACCAGCAGAGTAAGAAACTGTTGCCGCTGCAAGATCACCTGCTGGCTGAAGAGGCATTTCAGGCAGCCACAGGGAGCTGGGATCTAGCCGGTTTCACTTACTAAATCTGCTCCTGCAGTAAATTATTATCTTGTCATGTACTCGACACAGAGTCTACTGAAGACCTTCAGAAGGAAATTTTATCCCTTTCAGACTTTTAGTTCTCAGATAGAATGCTATGCAGAAAGAATATTTTTTTTTTAATGTAAGAAAAAAAGAATCCCTTTCTGCATTAACTTTGGTAAAATTATTAGTTAGTAGATCAATTACTAGGTTGTTCCTTTTATGTAGTCAAGCTTATGAGATATATTGTAGAGAGTTTACACATGGCCTAACTGAAATAAAAACAGTTGAAAAATTACTTCATTTTGATCAAAAACTAAACCAAAACTTGGAAATAATTAATGCCACATTATGTTTAAGTACAAAGGAATAAAGGTATGTAAATAGATTTACACATATGACCAGGGAAAATCAGACATAAACCACTTAAAAATTTAAGCCAACATGCCTAAAAACCATTTTCTTGTCTTCAGAAGACATGTGTGTAAAAAACCTGCATGCATGTGTAGTGGAGAATTTCAAGAATCAAGAGCAAAGTTCTGCTGAGGAAAAGATTTACATAATGATCTCATGAATAACAATCTTGTTGGTTAAAACATTCCTTTCCTATCCTTTCTAGCATTGACCTGCACATATTATGCAGGTTTTAAACAGCTGTTTTAGCTATTTTGCTGAATAGATCAGCCTGCAACACAGCTAAAGCACAGGACCTTCAGATGATATTTCAGAACAGCATCAGTCTGTCAGAGAGACTGCCAGTAAAAAAAAAAAAAAAAAAAAAAAGCGCAAACTACCCACACAATAATAGAACACTTTTTTTTCCATTTCAGTGGGAATCTTTTTTTATTGTTGCTGTTTCCAGCAACAATATGAATGAAGTGAACCTGATCTGTAAAGCGACTTTCTAAACAGAATAGGAAATACAGCAAGATGAAGATTTTCAGTTGTAGTGATAAAATGTAATGGTTTTGATTACCATTTCCTGCCTGAAGTTATGCGTTCTTGGCTTACTGTAGTATTTAAAGATCTTCCTTCTCAGCACCCTTTAGGGAAAATTGCTAAAGTTTCATAAATGTTATCTTAGAATTTTTATGATCCATTTTAATTATAATCCATATGTGGAGGTATTAGAGACTAAATAAGATTCCTACACCTATCTAACAATGAATCTAAAGAGAAATATCAGTATTTGATAACACTTCTGTGTTTTGTGTTTATTACAGACTATACAGGGTAGTAGTATAACTGTTTCTGATAACAGGGTTGTACTCAGGAATTCTAAAAGTACACTTTCCTCAAGAATTCAATAATCTTTATCCTACTGCACCATATTAGACTAAATTATATTGGCTACCAGTGTGATGCAGTTTCATGTGTTTATCTTAGAGTCTAGTACATCCAGTCTTAAATACAGATCCTATTACCTGTAAAACTGTGGAATGAAAATGACATCCCTTACCCCCTAAAAATTCACAACCTGATATAAGACATTGATACAAGATTTGCCCATGGTTTAGCATCTGGTAAAATTTGAATGTAAAACTGGAAGAATGATGGACATACCAAATGTTTAAGTTTCTGCTATAAATATAGTCCAGGTTTCTGCCAAAAATTATGGCTAGAAATTGACCATTTCATTCCTCAAAGAAAAGATCAGTGCTGGTTTTCAATTCTCACATACTCACATTGACCTACTACTGATGGTTCCCTTATGAACCAGAACTTGTGTCAAATTCCGATTTAGTGGAACTCAAAACAGAAGGGAGTCATCTGAGTACAGTGCAACTGCTGCAACTGCAGGCATTCATAAGTGTCCTGTTTGGCAGGATACTTGAGAAATTTTATTTGTACTCGGCTTAACAAAGCATTCCTCTCTACATCCTCTCAGAGTGTAGCAATCTTCCAACCGGTAAAAGAGAGGAAAGAAATTTTCTTTTTCCTTCCCTTTTTTGTGGAATTACAACATTTGTATGAAGGTGAAAAATCTCTGGTTTGAAAAAAATTTCCTAGGTCTTCAGAAGAATCTTGGGGAAAAAAGTGCTTTTATTTTAAGTAAATAGTTTAAACAAATATCAGTCCACTTCCCTTTAACTCTTTAATTCTTATTGCACATATGAATTGCCATATGCCAACACATAGCACATAGCTATGTGAATATAGAATTATATATATATATATATATATATATATATATGATATAGAATGAATGAGGTCAAAACAATGGTTTAGTTTTTGCACGAAATTTCTATTTATGTGAATTTACTTTTACATACATCTGATATACTCTTCCTCATATTCAATTGATGCCCAGGAAGTTCCACCTAAACATGAGGAAGTACTTCTTTACTGTGCAAGTGACTGAGCACTGGAATAGATTGCCCACAGAGGTTGTGGAGTCTCCTTCACTTGAGATATTCAAGAACCATCTGAACACAGTCCTGTTGTATGTGCTCTGGGATAACCCTGGCTGAGCAATGAGGTGGGACCAGATGACCCACTGTCCTAGGGTGACGTTATGATGCTTGTATCCCCATTTGTGTGTTCTGTTTATGCTGGATATTATGTTCTGTGCCTTCAAGACTGGCTCTGTAGAGTGAATGTTTTGTTTTGGGTTTTGTTATCAGCCCGCTCCCCCACGGCTGGCGGGACATAGAGACAGGGAGTACATAGTGCGGCTTTTGCTTTTTGCTGGGCTTTTTGCTTTGCTCTTGCTCTGGCTTCTGCTTGCTCCTGCTTTGCTCTTGCTTTTGCTTCTGCTTCTGCTCATTAGCTAGTTTAGCTAAGCAGTCCATTTTTTTTTTCCCCTGGACTGTTTTTTTTTCCTTTTTTCTTTTTTTTTCTTTTTTTTTCCCTTTTTTTTTCCTCCCCTTTTTGGAACTACTTGAACCTGCTCTGGACTGGGACCTGGAAACACCGAGAGCTTGCACCTCGTGGCTTGTAGCAGCCATCTCCAGCGCCGGAGGGACTGACAACAGAGCAACCACCCCCCAAGAGAGACTTTCTGAATTTGTCATCCTTTTCAGAGTGGTGAAGGAGTGTTATCATCTGGTATTGTTCATTCTGTGTGCTGGGGGGTGCTGTGCCTGTTAAATAAACAGGTTCTTTCCACTTCTCTCCGAGGAATCCTTCCCGAACCGGTTGGAGGGAGGGGCTGTGTGGGTTTGCTTTCTGGAGGGGCCTCCTTTTGCAGATTTTCTCCCAAATTTGCCCTAAACTAGGACACCCACTGTGGTCTCTTCCACTCTGACCCATTTTGTGATTCTGTAGTATAAATAATTTTATAGTGTTCTGATCAAGATCTTTAGCATCTAGATCTGCATGTAAATTTTGGGAGCATAAAAAATCTAAAGAATAGTTCTAAAACAAGCACTTAGGGACCAATTGTTTCAGTTTGAATCTGGAGTTCTAAAGTGTATTATTTCATTTCATATCCTCTTTCATCTTCCCTCACCTTTGAAGATAGCTAAATATCTTGATTTTCTGAATTTTACACTTCAGTCCTGGAATGACTTGCAAAAACCCAATAGTTTAGTAGGACCTCTGGATGTCTGAAGTAGTCTAAGTTGAACCAGGTTTCTCAGACTTTAAAGCAAAAAAAAATTAAAATCTCCAAGTGCAGACATTTCAGAACATCTTAGTTAAGCCCATTCTAATATTTGATATCATTATTAAGATTTTTTTTTAATTATAGCTGGAAGAAATATCTCTTACTTCACCTTTGACCATAGCATGCTAATTAGGCTGTGTTGACAGCCTTTCAAAGCTAAGGTGGGAAGCAATCCACTACTTTCCTTTCATAGAGGTTTTACCAAGTTAGTCAGTCATGATTTTCCACTCCCAGAACTGTCATCTCCAAACCCTTGCTTGTGCTTCAGGTGATTGAAAATGGCTTTGTCAGGAATTTTACATTTTACCCCCTAATCTTCTAGAGGACTGAGGTGAGACTGAACATCCTGCAGTTTCCTGGACCGTCTCTCTTGTCCTTCTTAAAGGTGTGCAGTGCAATTTCTCTTTCAGGTTAGGCTGTCTATAGTCTATAGTAGCAAATGCTTAATGCAACACTTCCCAGGGCTGGCCACCCCAACCAGTGCAGCATGTCACCAGTGCATAGCACTGAAGAGAAATTGCATACAGCCTCTAACACCACCTCAATCTTCCCTGTACTTCACAGATGTCTGTATCTTCACCAATTTCTTCATTGAATTTCTAGCTCTTGTCTCCATCAACTTTCTACCTCTTGTCTCCATCTCACAGCTGCTGGCACTCCATTGGTTCTAGCTCAGTAGGAGGCCAGACAGAAACCTTCTTTGCACCTCTACCTCCCCTGCACAAGATTTTGCCTGTCAGGAAAATCTTTTGCTTGATATTTTTAGCTCTTGGAAACACCTCTATGACCTGAAGAACACCATTCTGGAGGCCCATTCTGCCTCCCATGCTGAGCTCTAAATCACTCTTAATAGGTTTGTCAATGAAGTCTCTGTTTTCCCACATCTGAAGAGATCTAGAGAACTGGAAGGACTCTGACAAGTTCCCTATGAGATCTGTCGGGAAAGATTTCTCAGAGACCACCTGACACACTCAGCTGAACCATGCTGCATAAATATAATGGTTACCAATCATTTTTTCTTAAGTCAGGTGTTCACCAGACCATGCTGAATCTGCTGGCACAGAACAGCTTCATGGAGATCTAGTTCTGTTTCTGATAACAGTTTCCCTCTCTGATACATTAGCATGGAATCATATGCAGTCTAATAGCTGGGTCAACAGAATATGTAATGTAGCCATATAGTTTCCAGTCCCAAAGCTCACTAATTCAGGTTTAAGATGTAGTTGCAGGTGTGTATGCTCTGCATCCCATGAATAGGCAGAGATGCCATGGATAGTTTCTTCCTTTTTTTCATTTAATGGACATAGAAGCTATAGACAAACTATAGAAGTTTGTGAACAACCAAGACAAAACCTCCTAAAATACACAGATCACAGACAAAAGGAATTCAACAGTGGAGCTGAAAATTATTTCCGCTAGACCAGAAGTGTTTATTTCTTCTTTATGCTAAGCATCATGGTAGGGAATCACTTTGAATACAGATGCCTTTTAGAAACTTTCAAATCCTAAGAGTGGCTAGCTTAGGCTGTTGTGCTGTTTCTTGCAGTTAAAAACTATTTCATATATTCCACAAGCATTCTTCCTATGTGATAATGTTTGTTTTCTGAAAGTATGGAGAAAATATTTGCTGTTAAACTGAGTTATCCTTTGCGGTGCTGCCAGATTCTGCAAATTATTTTTAAAAAACATCAATACTTTTTTTTTTTTTTTCATGTTGGAAAGCTGCAGAAGCAAGGACAAGGCTTTCCTTCAAAAATAAGAACAAAACAAGGTATCTGGTACTTCTGAGAAACACTCAGAAAGGTGTATTCCTCCACTGGTGTTTTCAGAATTTCTTTAAAAGAACATTTTATGTTTAACTGCCCTATTTACCTGAATTGCTTTCATTTGGTGTTAAGTATGTTGTTTCCCAGTGTCTCAGTGTTGGCCTGATTTCTCTTGAGTTCAAAGACATAGTTTGTGTTACTCTTTTTGTACACAGCCATTTGCTGTAAAAACTAAGCTGTGGGAAAAGAACAAACAAAGCAATCCCTAGTAAAATATTTGGTGGTATGGTGTATCAATCACTTTGGCAGGAAAATATCTTATGAACATACATTTTCAGTTTTAATTTTTAAGATATAGCAGTCTGAATTCTGGCTTAGGACATGGCAATGTGAGTAGAAAGTGACTCAACTGAAGCCAATCAACTAAAAGAAAAGCAAAACTACATTAGGAGAAAATTAGGCAATTCCACTGTATTTCTTTGAATTTTTATAGAGATTTTACTGGGATACACTGGAGACAGTTTGCTCTAGACAAAGCTAAGTAGACCTGAATTGTGAAAGTGCTAAATGACTTTGGTATCTCAAAATTTATTTTTTAAAAATATCAGTCTTTTTCCATGGTGACATCAAGGCTGAATTATTATCACAGAGATTTTACTGATTGCTGCTTCCAGTAATGCTTAGAACACACAGAACATACAATATAGGCTATTTAATTATTTTTGAAAATAGCTGACACTTTGTAAACACAGGCCCAGCAAAACTCAGATATCTCAATTACTTTAAAATATATATTGGATCTCAATTACTTTAAAATATATATACACCTTGTTTTAGTTACGGTGGATAAATAGAATATAAGCATAGTTAGAGTACCAGATAAGTATCCATAAAATGGAAGGATTCTCAACGAAAAGTTGTTAAAATTAAAAGCTCATGGAATATGTCTTTAATAAAACACTAGTCTATCTGAGTCTTCAGGTTGCCTTTTAAACACAGTCTCATACAACACACTGGATTACATGAATGGCCCATAATGGATAACAACATAGGTCCTTACTGTCTGATCTCATGCCTCAGACAGCCACTACTGGGTCAAGAGATAAATGCATCACAGTGTGGTAAAAACTGAAAGAGGCTGTCTCATCTCTGCATCCTTTCCTGTTTGTTCTGTCGTCTTACTCCCAAACCACACGTGTACCAGAATGCATATTCACAGAACTGCACAATAACATATAACAGAGGAATCAAGTTTGATTTAGTCCAGGTCAGTGCTGTGGATAAACATGACTAATTGTTGAATTGTAATTCATAGAAATATTTTACTTTCTTCAATATTAAATATGTTTGAAAAAAAATTGTTGGGGAATGGTTTCATTGGAAGATTCTATTTTCTTATAATATTAAAATATACTTATGGAAAAATTAATAATCAATCCCCCCCCCTTTTTTTTTTTCTGTGGCACATGGTCTTACCACGATTACTGCTTGTGGAAATGTCATTGTCCTAAGAGCTTAACTATTCTAGTCAGGTATTGTCGGAACCCAGGACACCCCTCTGGGTGCCCTGGATGGCCTGAGCCACTGGCAGGGGGCTCTGAGACACTGGCATGCAGCCAAAGACACGTGGGGTTTTGATCTTAGCCCGTGGAGCAAATTACCAACTCTGTATGAAGAATTACAAGCCACACAAGTTTAGATAGCATAGTAGAGATAGACACAAAGTGAAGGGAATAGTTTTTGAGTGTTGTACAGGAGGGGTTTTGACCTCTGTACAGTGGGGTTTGGATTTTGTACATGGGGGTCTGAGGCTCCAAGATGGAGGAATCAGGGCATTCCTTGTCTTTCTTCCTTCTTCTTCCTAGCCTCCATGATTTGGGTGATGTTGGCACTTTTAGATTGGTTCAGAATAGAAGCTGACTGTCTAACATAGGTGATAGCTATTGAAACGAAATTGTAAATACAGCACACGTAGCTTTTAGTATAAAAGACAGCACCAGCCTCAGGGGCAGGGAGTGTGCCTCTGGCTGACCTGCTGAGCAGACCGCAGCAGCTCAGGAAGAAGATCTTTTAAATAACTTACAATAAACAACCTTGAGACTGGACAACAGAAGACTACTGAGTCTTTCTTTGAAGGCATGGGTTGGAGCAGAGACTTTTCCACCTTTCAGGGTCACCCTGACCTGGGGGAGACTTCGACAAGGTATATTTTATACTTAACTGATTTTCCAAAGAAGGAAGAAAGGGGACATAGAATAGTATCCATTGAATACTGACTCTGCTTATGAGATTGGAGAAAATACACATTTTAATAAAGTCTCTATCAAGTAATTAGAACTGGAAGGGACTTAAACATCATAGAGTTCCAACCTACTTGCCATGGTCAGGGACACTTTCCACTAGACCAGGTTGCTCAAAGCCCCTTCTAGCCTGGCCTTGAACATTTCCAGTGAGGGAATATTCACATCTTCTCTGGGCAACCTGTTCCAGTGCCTTACTGCCCTCACAGTAAATAATTTCTTCCTAGTATCTGATCTAAAACAGCTCTATTTCAGTTTTAAGACATTCCCCCTTGTCCTATCATGTCCTTATAAAAAGTCCCTTTTCCATCTCTCTTCTAAGCCCCTTTTAGGTACTGGAAGGTGCTGTGATGCCTCCCCAGACCCTTCTCTTCACCAGGCTGAACAACCCGAGCTGCCTTAGCCTGTCTTCCCAGGAGAGGAGCTCCAGATTATCCTTTTAGCCTTCCTCTGGTCTGCCTCCAATAGGTTCTAATCAAAACAGAGTTTTAGTACCAAATCTGTGTGTTCCAGTGTTTCTGTATACTTGTCATGACTACTTCTCTCTAAAACATTTACATTCATGACTTTATTTTGTTGTTTCAGTTCCCTAATTGAGATAATGTTCAAGGGCAGCACAAAATTCATTTCTGACATGTCAAATTGAGTGGAAAAAAACCTAGATCCAGAAAGATAGAAATATTAACCAACACAGAAGTTAATTGTGTATTCTAGTCATCAAGACACTAAAAGGGGCAGAAATACTTGTAGTGTTACTTAAATCTCAAGGTGGGATGCCTTTTTCAAATGTGGGGATGATTTTTTTTTGTGTGAAATCCACACTGTTATACACTCTTTAATGTGATGACAATGGGGATTGACTGTTAGATAATTGATTTTCAGTAGGTGCTGTTATACATTTTGAGTAAATGCATCCAGAACTAATTATCCCCGAATGGACTTTCTCCAAGTTTTTCAGGTTAGTTGATTAAGAATTAAAACAGAGTAGCCAGAACAAATCCCCTTCTAGGGTATAATGGAATAAAATGCATTTTCCATATTGACTAAAAAAATAAATCTTGAGAGTCTACAGAACCTTTTCCGAATAAAAGACAGAATTTAATAATTTAGGATAAGAAAAATGTGACAAAAATTGCAAACTTCAGTTCTCTCAGAGGAATGCAGGGACAGCCATTTTCTTAATGTTTGTCAGATCCAAAGATCTGAGTAGACCAAAATGAACTTTATGAGACTTATTTCATACCACTGTATTTCAACCACCAGTAATGCAATTGATTTTGAAGGTTCTATAATTGTGAACTGTTTGCAGCAATGCAATTTTTTAATTTATCTGCTCATGCCTTTAAATTACTGTATGGCAGTTCAATTCAAACAACACTCCTATCAATAAAATTTTAGGCACTTTGTACTCACCATCAGATATGTCATCTTTTATCATCTGGTAGCATCTATTTGCATTCTGCATAAATGAAACACCTAAGGGGAAGAAAAACTTGAAAAAAATTGGAAGGAAAATGGGAGCAGCTCTGAAGATAGGTTGAGATTTTACTGCTTTTTTTCCCTTTTTGTATCCCCCCGCCCAGAATACATACATGTTTGACTTGTCTTCTGTGTCCTTATTCAATTATAGAAAGAGTTGTGTGGGCTTTTTTAGCACTTGACTTTTTTTAAGTTTTTTTTTTAACAATTTCATAAGATTTAGGACCATCTTTTATTTTTCAAACAATAGCTTAAAGATCTCTGTGTAGTTCTTGTAGCAAAAGCTGAGGTCAGTGATAGGAGAATCAAAGACATGGACTTGACCTTATGTGAACAAAAAGAGTAGCAGATAAAATTCATAGGCTTCATAAAATTCATTGCAGTAATGGCCAAAATGTATGTTTGCGATACTGCTTGGGGACTGAAAGTGAGTTTTAATATAAACCAAACTGTTAAATCTTTCAGAAGAAATATCTGAATGGAAAATAATTCTTGGTATTGTTTTAAGTAAGCATATTCACCATTATATATTTCTTCTGAATTTCTTTATGGTGCTCCTTATATTATTATCAGAGTGCTTTGGATATTTTAACTAACTTTAACTGAATTCTGACAACAAGGTGAAATATTTACAAGACAAATTATGAAGATCAATGCAGTTTTATGAATGAGGACTGCTGCATAAAAGTAAGGTTAAGAATGTCCAAGAATTTTAGGGATTCAATTTGATACAACAAAGATCTGAGGTTTGTGCTGGGCTTCGGTGTGCATTTATTGCTTGTTTTCAGTGTTGTTTTGTTTGTTTATGTGCATTTTTGCCCTCCAAAGGATGCAAATACAATCACCTTAAAATCACATCTTATTTTAAAACTATTAGCTTTAGCTACTTTCAGCAGCAGTGGGCACACGTCAAATTTCTGTCTTCAGATTTCTGCTCTAGCACTTCTTAACTTAGAAGTTTGCTATTCTCTTCTAAGCTAACAAACTTAAACATCATGTCCCATGGTTTCCAAAAGTGCGTCAACGACGACATAATTTTACTGTTTATAACTGCTTTACTCTTTTCATTAACTTCATATTTGCCAGCAAAAATTAGTTCCAATAAACTCAGTCAGTTACTAGTGAGACCAAATCAAATTGCAGATGTTTCTGAGTGCAAGCATGTGTCAAATTCAAATTAGAAAAAGCAGAAATTTGGTAAAAATATCTGCTTTCAAATAGACTTTTCTCTTGCAACTCTTGTAGAGTGCATGAGATATACATGCTCTAGATGTGCATGTACATCTAAGAATCACTTCATCATCCATCAGCTGCCAATAAGATGTAATTAACATGAATGAAAAGCAATTTTGCAAATCCCTTTTCTGGACTTACTAACTTTTCCCCACAAAAGACCAGGTAATTTTTCAGTATAACTCAACAACATTATAGAACTGAAGTAAAATTTCTGTATCTTTATCATCACTGGAATTAAATGCCGTTTTTCAGCCCCTCAGAGTATTATAGCATCCATTAGACTTCTGAGAAATAAGAAAGAATATTTCTACTCATCGCAAAGTTTTAAAATATTGTGGGGGGTTAGGTTTCTTTCCTTTTGTTCCTTTTTACTTACAGAATCTTTGCCGGTATGTTGCGAGGAAACACTACCGACTGGGCATGTAAGAAAAAACAAAAGAAGTGGCCAAGCTCAGAGAAGGAGGGCATCTGGTTGTACTTCTCTTATCTGGGAGTTTCCCTCTGAGAGGCAGAGATACCTCTGATTGAGCTGATGAAAGATGGGGCTGGGGCAGCTGCTCCTCTCTCTCTTGGCTTCAGAGGAGGATGGTCAGAGCTGCTGCTTGGGGAAGGGAATTCGCTGCTGCTGCCAGAGCCCAGCCCAGAGCTGCTTCTTCTGCCATGGGGTGAGCCTCTGCTTGTGAGAGCAGCCACTGAACTGGGACCTTATGAACACCCATCTCACTAAAAGAGGGACTGTCACCATCTGCTGGCGTGCCAGGGATCCTGAGGTCACCTCTCCTTGCCCTGCTGGGAGCCAGGCCACCATTGCCCTGACCCCGCTGCCTCTACGGCACTGCTCCGAGCTTTTGCTCTACTGTAGCCCTGTAGCCCCTGCCTGCAGACACATCCTGCCATCCCAGCTCGCTGCTTCTGAGGTTCCTGCTGGGCTGCCGGGATCAGCCGTGCCAGGGGTTTTGTGAGGCAAAGCCTCTCTTCCATCCCTTCCCACCTGGGCTGAGCTGCCATTACCGCGTGCTCCCTGAGCTCGCCACAGCGCCCCCTGCAGCCGCGGGGGAATCACTGCATCTGTCCCGCCCACCGCGAGCCACCAGCGCCCCTGCTGGCCGTGCCTGGAAGTGCACCAGAGGGGAAAGAGGGATAAGTGCTGCGGCTGAGAGAGAGCGTTTCTTTATAGAAGCCAAATGTCAAAGGTTCCGGGTTCTGTTTAGTGTTAATGCCATAGCTGTTGTTGTTGTTCGTTTGCTTTGTTATACATGCTAGTAAAGAACTGTTATTCCCTGAAAGCCCCTTAATTTCAAAATTATAATGATATTATAATGATTTGAAAGGAAGGGGCTTACATTTTCCATTCCAAGAGAGGCTCCTGCCTTCCTTAGCAGACACCTGTCTTTCAAACCAAGACAAATATTCAGTCTTTTAGAGGAAATTTGCAATGTGCATGATACAAACATTGCACAATACATTATTTTCTTGAGCCATTCCTCATGATATTGCAGGCAGTAAAAAATTTACATTTGGATGAAAAATAGAGTAGCCATTTGCTGCATTCCTGTCTTGATCATAGGAATCGTACTACAAGCTACATAATAATGCAATAAAGAATACAGGATTTTTCAGAAATTAAATAAAGTTTTGTCTATATAGGTAATTGTTACCTTCACTGATAAAATGTTGGTAATAATGCTTAAAACTCTCTCACTAAATATTGGCAGAATTAATTACTGATGTAAGATGAAAAATAATATACATTGGTGAAGGATCATAATTGCTCCCTTAAAGGATGGAAATTAGATTGATCTGAACTTCTGAAATGGAACCATCAAAAGTCAAAAAAGAAGCTTGTTAAAAGGGTCAGATTTACATTTAGCATGTAATTTCACAAGTACTACTCTTACAAAGCATTTCAGTTTGCCCTTTTAATATAACAAAAAACAGCATGCAACAAAGCAATCTTCCTTTAACAAATAATGTTGCTATCATAAAAAAGCCACATTCTTAATACTGCATTTAATTTTAGATATATCAGTGTATGAAGACCAACAGTTGTCTCTTACATGACAAAATACAACCAAATTTTTCAGCAAGTTATTCTCCTACAATCTTTCCAAAGCCTCTTTGAACTACCTTGTTTACTTGTTCTTCAGTGAGTGCCTAAAAGAAAATCATGTACTTTACTCAACACATTAACTACACTGGGAGGTGGGAGGAAAACAGATTTATTAGTTGTCTCATTACAAAAGTTTAAATCCATTTGTTCTCTTCACCTTCTGTTTTATCTTAATTATACTCACTTGTATGAAATCAAAATTACAAATTCATTCTTTGGGAGTGATCCTGTTTATAAACTTGGTGGTGTTAAAGTTTTTCTTCATATTCTGTAAGTATTTGCAGATGGAGCAATACAGTCCACAAACTGTGAAATGTCTTACAAAATGGAGATTGTGTTAAAACCATGACAATATTTCTCTCACATTAAATATTAAGATTAATGTAGGAATTCTTGTAACAAGATCATGGGTAAACATTATTAAATTATTTAATATTCATGTGTCTGTATAGTGCATTGACTTTGGTGGGCTGTCAGGTGAGGCTCTATCGTGCATTCTCCTTAACTGTGAGTGACAGTTCTGTTTCCATGTGACTGTCACTGAAAATGTTATTTGCAGCAGTGAAAGTGATGGAGAGGTAATGGAGGGTCAGTGATAGCAGCTGGGTGAGATTTCTGGTTTTCTTTCTCCTTTGGTGGTGGAAGAATACAGAGGTAAGGAAAAACATTTGAGAAATATAAGTCATTTGACTGGAGCCCACACACCATAACCATGAAGAGCAGAAAGCAAGGAGGGTTGTCATTCTCTGCTGGCCAGCACTGGAGTCAGTCAGTGTGGGAACAAACTTTTGGTTTGATTCACTCCTATAGTGTATTGCAGTAAGCTGCATTATCAATGCAATTTGAAAGTGTTGGAGAAACTATCTGTAATATTGCAAGAATATTTAATGTAAAGAATACAATTAATATACTTCAAATGATTTTTAAAAATTCTGGTTTAATTATGGCTATAAAGCCCTTGTTTAGTGTGTTCAAAAGAGGAGATGTGAGACAGCAGAGAACTTTTCAGCTGCTTATTTTGAGCTTTGCCAGCATGAAGATATTTCTTTCCCTGTTTTCCGAATATTAAGCAAGGATCTTGGTCTGTATTTTGAGTCTTTATCAGAGGTGGACAGAGCCCAAACGGTGAAACTAAGATAACAACATCAAAAGGGAATCACAGTGCACGTAATACCAGAGAAGTGAGTGAGTGGAAAAAGACAAAAAAGCACCAGGGAAACAGTGAAAATTAGAGGATACAAGAGAAAAAGGATGACAAAACAGAGGACCCTGGAGGAACCTGCAAAGAAATATGCATTTTGAAGAAACATATTTACATCTATTCAATTTATATCTATTAAATTTGAAGAAAGAGAAATGTACTGCAGAGAAGAATTGAAAGGTAATAATACAGCTTCTAGAGCAAAACCATAAAGAAAGAAATCTGGAAGAGGTAAACAAAGTGTATGAGAAGAACTGTTATTCTGGTAATTTGTTCACCCAAAGTATATGGAAGTTACTCTTCTGAAAGTCTCCCATTTATATTTTTAGCCTACAGCAAAACTGCTCTGAAAAATCCAGTCTCAGTTATTTTTACCTTCTTGCTCTGCCATTCTCATTACTCACTCAATGGGAGCCACACTGTAAAAAAAACACCTGAAGTCATCAGCTTCACAGCATTTTATATTGATCCACAAATACAAGTGTCATGAGCAGTTTTTTCCAGTATAAAAAAATCAGCAGAAATTGGAAAGGAAGGTGGCTACCTGGGGATACTATTGCTGAAATATGACTTTGAACAAAGAAAATGTGCTCCTCCTGTAAAGAAAACATGGCTAAAGTTTAGATAAAGAGTTTTCAATTTTTATGTTGCTCAGTTTTTAGGTTTTTTTTTTTTCTTTTAAAAATTTGAGCATCAACAGTGCAACAGAATTACACTTGAAATAAATTGAAAAAAATAATGAATAATAACAAAAAATATTCTACTATTGACATTCAGAATGTGAGTAAAAGATATAATACATTAGTATATGTTTCTATGTTGTGAGACAACAAATTCTGTAACTTAGTATTATTGTGTAAGAAATTTCTATGGGGAAAATGTCATTATTTTCCTTAATGAAACATGAGAACATGAATATGTAGAGTCAGGAAGAGATTAATATTTCATTTTTGCACAAAATTCAGATGCATTGTAGAATCTTTTGAACACAGCTTCTGCCATCTAAACCCCCATGCTGCTACAATGCACTATTGCTGATCGGTGTTTTCTGTGTACCAGCAGATACGTATTTGTTGCTCAAGAAGCTTGACCTAAATTGTATTTTTCAACAAAGTTTAAAGTAACACAGTCCTTTCATTGATGCCACTCTTTAGATGAATTCAGACATTTTCAACTGTTTCATGCATACCTTGAAAAATTTGCAAACCACTGAAAGGTTAGATTATTTTCAGAATACTTTTTTCGAGAGTTTCCTAAACAACGTATTTTACAGCTACCCTTTGTTTGATATTTGACATTCAGCCTGCAAATCTTTCAATGGAAACAAAGTACTTTGAATATTTCCTCCAAATGAAGTTCTGCAAATCTGAAATAATTTGTGGTTTTCTTGGTTAAATATTGCAAATACTCAAATTTAAGGAACCTTAATAAGGTGAAATATTAGTTTAATGTTTAATTTTATTTCCAGGTGCATAATATTATCCTCATTTATATCTTCCTCCTGTAATTTGATATAAATATCACAGATAAAGTGTGATTGTTTTTCTCCCTTTGTAGCCTCCTTGTTCTTGCTTATATCAAATATGGATGTTGAGGGGTTCTTTCCTGCTCTTTATAAATAAGGACACCTAGAAAGTTGTTCCCATAACTGTCTCTAAGATTAAGCCATTGGCCTATTGTCGTTTCTTCACATTGGTAAGACATTCTAAAGGAGACCAAACACAAAATTAGAAGTACAGCTCTAAAGTGCTACTTAAATAAATTAAAAGTACAGAAAAAGTCACGTATCAAATGCCTTCACTGGCTAATATCAGTGCTTTAATTAAAGATGGACTTGAGCTGTAAATTCCTGAATCTAATGCATTGTACAAAGCTTGTGAATTTCTGAAAGTAAGTAATTTTAGTCTTATGGTCTTATTTGTCAATAGCATATTGCTGAGTTGTGCATAAAACCCTGCAATATCAAGTTCTTAATGAACTTAGGAAATTTTAAGTTAATTTAAGGTATGTAATGACCAAGTATTAAAATACTAACTACATAGGAGTGCAAAGTACTAATGTTTCTTTGGGTTTTTATCTCAGTGCTTTCTGTTAGTTTTATCTATATTCAGTAATATCCAGCCAGTTCTGCCTAGAATCCGTTGAAAGAGATATTATGTTAATTATAGCAATATAAGATCTTTGTTCCATTGAATATACAGAATTATAACAAAAGTTTAAAGTAATAGGAAATGAGAAAATTATGGAGAACTTATACTTAAAGATCATTGGTTTCACTGGACATACAGATAGCCCTCTAGGTCAGTTATGCTAAGTTAGGTCTTTCATTTGAGAACCAGACAGTATTAGAAAAGTGCATTCTGTCTGTAGACTAGATCAAGGGTATGAAGGTCACTGAGAAAAGTAGTTCTTTTTTCTACTTAGGATGTTATTTCATTGTGATTATGTGATTATGATTATGGTAGATATGTTTAATAACAGTATATCCTAGTAGATTAAACAATCTGAGAATAAAAGGCAAAAACTAGAAAGTTCACTTATTCACTGGGCTCTGCCTCTTGGTCTTGTCACTCAGACATGTTTTCCCTTGATTTTCTCTCTGGACTCTACAATGTAGGCATTGTTGCCTCTTCCAGTATAATAGAGTAAATATTCCCTCATGCTGTCCACTCTCAAAACGATAGACACCATTAAAAACAGTGGTTGTCCAACAGCAGAAAAATTATAATGAAGAGGCTAAGTTATACCATAGGCATTACCATGACATCCTAAAGATGTGCAGATAAATGTTCAGTTTCAGGTGAAACCCACAATGGCTTTAATGGAGATTACATGTCTATAGACAATACAGGCAACCCAAGGTTTTGACTAAAATTTTTATCACACTTGAGTTAAAATTGTAGTAGAGTAGGTCATATTTTCAAAATAGTAAAACAAGTACTTGGGTTTACTTTTTTAGTTTTAGCATAAGTACCTGAAAAACACTAGATGTTTCTGTTTTAATATTTCTAGTACTAAATGAGATTATTAGAGGGAGAAATTTTTTTGTGATGTTCTCAGTTGAAAAGACATCTCTGCATTGATTTCAAATTACACCTTGTTTTTTCTCTTCACTTATATAAATTTCTGAGAACGGGATTAGACTATATCTGATATAACTGCTTTGGAGATAGCTGTTATTTGAACATTCACTTAGAAGGGTTTTAATAACAGTTCTGATATTATGTTAGAGAAAGTACCCACCAGTCACTGAAATCTCCATATTTTCAATTGTGTAACCATTAGACCTCCTCATTTATTACATTTTATTGTACTATTTGTCTAGTCCATGTCTAGATTTTATTTGACTCAATTTTTTTCCCTAGTCCTGCGGCAAAAACATTTTTTTCTTTTTTTCTAATATCATATACTGGCTACAGATATAGATATGAACAAATGAAGTGATTTCTCTGACTTTAAAAAGACAATAAAACAAATGGGGCAGTATGTTATTTTTTCATGAGCATGGTAGAGGAAGGTACTGTTCAAAGAGAGTCAAGAACAGTTGAAAATTAAAGAACATTTTTTAGAAAATCATTGGAAGAGCTAAGGTGAAAAGGAAACAATGCATTAGCATTAGAATATTGAACAGTCAGATTGCTTGCACAAAGATACGTAAATATCAAAATACGTCAAATCAATTTGGAAGATTTATATTTTGAGAAATTTGGTCAAAGTTTTATTCAAGTAAAATACAATGAATTTGCCTTTCCTCACTTTTAATCTTGAGTGTGAGGTTAGGAAGAAATTTTGGAAATATCTGTATAATGATACTTAACTGTAAATATAAGAAGAAAAGAAAAATGAGATATCAAGAGAAATGTTCCATTTTTGTATTAAAAACATTTAAAATCTAGATGGCAGATAGTCAAGTTTCTTATAGACTTATAGACAGTAACTTGGCATAAATTAGCAGAATAATTTCATAATTTTTCAGCTGATCCAGAGGGTTCAAAAAACAAACAAATAAACAAACAAACAATTCTCTGGAAGATGTTTGACCTTTGCTTGTAAAAGCTCTAGGCTACATGGCACTGTAAAGCTTAGCTTGGTGGCCTTTGTAGTGCAGACTGATGCAAGTTCAGTGTTGAAGACGCAGACTGTTGTGAGTTAAACTTGTCTGGCTGCCAGGTGCCCACCAAACCACATTTTACAAAAATGCATTACTTTAAAGGTATTTTTGCAACTGACAGATTGCAAACAGATACATTTTGTCAGTCTGAGCCAATCACATTGCACTGCATCATTTACTGGAAGAAAATCTTTCAAAAATAGGAGTGATTAATTGCAGTATCGTGAAAAACAATGTGGTATGAAAATTAATAGCCATTTTCTACTGCAGAGCATAGGGCCAGCCAAATATTTGCTCCCCAAACAAATGCAAAATTTATAGGACACTTTATTGTAGTACATGGTTCCAGATGCATCCAACCAGGATTTTGGCATAGTGTCTGTGTTATTCTGCCTGTGTTGGTAAGTTGTAATAAATACCAATATTTGAATGTTTGTTTGTCGTCTTACAAATCCTACTTTAAGATTCTTTAGTCAGCACTTTAATCCAAAACCTGTTCTGGATTGATTAAAATTATATCTATTTGCATTTCCATGGAGATTATTTTAAAATTTAGATTCACTTAAAATTTCAAGATGGTAATGACATAAAACTTCAGTTTTGACATTTGGTGCAAGTTCAGCTATTCAGATCTTATACCCACACATTTATCTGGAATGTTGCAGGCAGCTCTAATCCACAATTAGAATTTCCTTATACCTTCTCTATAATCAGGTCAAAAGGAATGAACATTTCAACCCTTTAAATAAGTATCAAGTATGTCTTCTTTAAACCTATTCCAATGAATCCATCTGTTTCCTGGACTGTGGGAATCCACATCTATGGTCATATAGATCATATAAAATATTTGCTTACTTCAGTTTCATCTGTCCTAATAGAAAAAATTATTTAAGTCCCACCTAGTATAATTCTCAAATTCTTTGCTTACTTTTGGGCCCTTAATCTGCTGTGGATTCATTGGTCATTCTTAGTATTCTCGATCCCTATTGTATGGATTTTCATTAATCTGGATATACTAAAAAATATACTTTTTTCTTGCTATATATAAGCCTTTATCAGTGTCCTTCTTTGGTTCAAACTGAGGGTGCCTGATGTTTTTATGCTAAATATATGTGCTGTCTCCTGAGGCACTTTTTTAGATTATAGGACCATACTGATGCTTTAATATACTTTACTATTTTATACTGATTGAATGCTGTTTCAATGTACTGGGACTGGTTAGAATAGAGATAATTTTCTTTATAGAAGCCAATTTGGTGATGATTATTAGATCTATGCTTATAACAACGCTGTTGCTAAACAGTGCTTGCACAGCATCAAGACCTTTGCTATTTCTCACTCTGCCTCTGAATAGCCTGGGAGCAGACAAAAGATTTGGAGAGTCTACAGACAGGAAAACAGCTGATCTGAAATGACTAAAGACATATTCCATGCAATATGTTGTCATTCTTAGCTATAGAATTAGGCAAGGTTGTAATTTTCCAGAAGTAGTCTGTATTTGGGGATGAGCTAGAGATCAATCTGCTTGTGGGAAGTAGTGAGGGGTGACCTTTGTAGCAATTTTTAAACTTTTTTTACCCTTCCCTTATTAAATTGTATCTTGATTCAGAAGGATTTCTTCCTTTTACCCTTACAATCTTCTCCACCATGCTGCTGGGCAAGAGTAAGTAGGCAGGTGGTGAGTGTGTAATTTCTGAACGTGATCAACCCGCTGCTATCAGTCATTCTATGAATGTGGTTCTGATCACTGTGGTTCATCTTTAAAGCGCTAACATAATTTTAACTTTCTTCCTGTTCCTTAGAAATTCGGAAATATAACAAGACCTTTTATATGGGCATCAAAAAATCTGAGGAAGTATTTAATTATCTGTTTTGGCAGGCAGGTGACAGTTAAAATTTCAGTCTTGATGGCTATAATTCCTAAACAACTGTGTATTCTCATGTGCATTCATACATGAAGAAAAATTGCCTACTTTTATGCATCACCTTTAAGTGGAAGAATACAATGGCTCCGACTTTGATTGCCTCTATGTCTGAAACCATAGTCCCATTTAAAAATTTCACTTGAAATATTCCATACTAATATGTTAAATCTAAATTGTTCCAAATATAATTTGGTCATTCAAATGAGTATTTGAAATACAATATAAAACAGTAATCACAGGAGCTATCAAAATTTTAACAATTTTATTGTAGAAATGCATTCTCCTTCAGAAAAACCTTTTCAATTATTCAAAAAGTTTTTTTCACTCACTTATTGTTTGTCCTCTTTTCAGTGTGCTTATTCTTGGCCACACACAATTTTGCATTCATTACAAGAAGAGGCATACCATGCACAGAATGATAAAGAAGTTTATAAAGAACATAATTCAGTGACTGATGGGCCCAAAGGGTTACACCTGCCAAAATGCATTAACTATTGTAATGTGATGTAACAAACTGGGATGTTCCTTTCTTGACATAATACAGTATGTCACTTAGGAATTAAATGAACAAATGAAAGAGTAAAACTAGAAAAAGGCTAGTAAGGAAAGAGTTGCAATTTTAATTTCAAGTTTTGTAAAATAAGATGAAGTTATGTTCACCATATAACAGATTGGTGTCAGGTGAAGTGTTTAGAAGTTCAAGATAATTGGTATTCTGGGAACTCCCAGGGTGCTAAATCATCCTGCCTAATGTGTGGAAGGAGGACCACCATCTTGTAGGAACTATGGCCAGAACAACAAATATCCGAGGTATTACTGCAACATACTATGAAAATAAAAAAGATGTGAACAATACATAGCACATTCACAATGCAATTAAAAAATCACATACAGTGATGTATTCAGAGATTTATTTATCCCTGCTCCCAGAATACAAATTAGATAGTTAAATTGGTGAGTTTAAATATTGGCCCTAACTCTAGATGAAAGAGATCTTTCTTTATCCTTTGATCAACCTTGAGTAGAAAAAAATTCAGACAGCTAACACTTTTCCAGGTATTGAACACAACAAAATTCTCTAGATCATAAAAGTAACTGATAGAAACCGATTTCTGTTGTATTTAGGAAAGAATGCCAAACATCACTCATATCTATCAGAACTGGACCAACAAAATATATGGGAAAAAATAGATCAAAATACTCTGTGCCATCTTGAGCAGAACTGATTTGCACTAATTTGTGTCCTTGATTGTAAGACAAAGAACTCAGAAACTTGAAAGAGCATCTTACAATTACACCTTTCTGCCTTCTATTGTGATTGTGATTGTTGTTATTATTTTACATTGCAAGGGATTCTTCAGATGTTTTGCATATCATGGAAAATTTAGGAATGATCCATGAAAACTCATACATTTTCCATTACTAACAAGAGTTTCCTCCATTAGCTCTGCTGATTTTTAGAATGTAATCTTATGCTGAGGATAGGATTTGTTTTGGCACTTCGTCATGACAATGTACTGTTTTGGACAATGGACTGCTTCCATGTTCATCAAAACAAACTGTTGAAACCCATTTATTACTGATTTCTGAGATGCAAATAGCATTTGTCAACTTGCATCACATACATCAGTCTTGTATTCTCACATAATTAAATAAGTCTTTAGACAACAACACAACTACTCTCAAAATGCAAAGAAAACCCTGTGTATCATATGCTGTAGCATTTCTGATATACCTTGTGACAATGATGTATACAGAATAATGATTTATTTAAAAATATGCAAAATACAATTAAAACACATTTTTGAACAGGAGATGTAAAACAACATGACAACATGCAGTAGTCTGACTTTCTGTATATAAATGACTTTATGACTATAAATGACAGAGTGAATTGAAGTATAAGTTTCACAAGCACTTTCAAAGCATGCTTAAATTTATCAACATGATGTATACCTTAATGAGGGCATACTTTGTGCCTGGCCTTGTGTCTGTGTATACATATATACACATATATATGTATGTGTGTGTATTTGATAATGAACCCATTTGTGCTTCTTTCTTTTAGTTGATATCTAGAATATCCTTTAGAATCCTTAAATTAAGTCCCCCAGTGCAGAGATGTGTGAGGATTCCTGCCAATGTTCCACATCCTAAGCTAGTGACTATTAAAATTAATGATTTTAGATAAAAGAATGAAATGTGTTTCTTGAATCTGCAGGTCACATAGTCCAGAGGACTTCATACCTGGTGAAGCATCTTTGTCACTGTGTGCCCGGAGTGGGCCATTACAGCCTTGCAAAGGAACCACTTGCAGTTGCTTTCTGTATGATTGCCCAGTTCATGAGAGCTGCCAAGCGAGAGTGTGTCTAACCAGGGGAAAAGTTCAAAGAGGTAAGAACTGCTCTATTGCATTCTACTTCTTTCTTACTGCTTTGTGAATCTCAGCACAGGAGAAACTCTCACCCCAATTAGGACACTATTTTAAAATACAGTATTAATATAGATAAAAAGATAATGCTCTAAAGATATATGTGGAAAATGCAATTCTTATGAAAACTGCTACTATACTCATGATGCTCTGAGGGGCATAAGGGAGAAAATGATTGCCTGATGTACAAGAGAAATATAAAACATAAATACAGAGGGGATTGTGCAACTCAGGCTGCAAGAAATGGGCCAAGAATCTTTTTTTTATTAATATTTTAATGGATAAATATAAGAATTTATTGAAAACTGTGAATACCTAATGTGCAGTTAGCTCTGGAGGAATTTAAATAGTTGAGATGAAAATTCAGCCACATTATCTGTTTGGCCTATACACTTTTGTTTTAGAGTCATGAAGTCTGCTGGCATCAGAGCAAAAATGAGATTATTATTTTAAGGGATTGAAAATTCAAAAGATTGAGCTGACTAGCATGTTTCTATAACAGCAACTGAGAAATGGTAACTTGTATTTTTGAAGACAGAGAAGGAAGGCATGCCTCTGCTGTTTCCTCATGAAGAGGATTTGATTCATTAATGGTTCATTTCAATTGTTTTTGAACTGGAAGAAGATGGGCTCCATAGAAGCCATGGTGGGAGGTGCCAGAACACTTCTCATTGAGCAGCAGCAGAAGCTGTGAGAATGGCAAAGTATTTGGTACCAAGGTTAAGAGGAGATGTGAGCTCTGTCTGAGTTGATGGGGTCTCTGGGATCATGGGAGCTCTGGTCTGTCTTATAACCATGGGAAAGTGATGACGTTTCACAGTGCTCACTCCCAAGTGCCAGCTGGGGTCCCAGAAGTAGCTCCACAAGGAATATGCCTCTGCCCAGGCCCTGAGTCATTGGGTGATGGAACAATGATGGTAAGCAAGCAGACACTTGTAACACAAATAAGAGAAAACAGAAAATGAAAAGATTCTTCAGAGTGGGCCTTGGAGAGGAGACAAAATGGTGAAAATCATATTGCATACAGGAAAGAATAGTTAGAGGCTGAACTCAAACAGTTCTTTGGGATGAATGACCCCAAAATTGGCATGAGGAGGAAGGCTCTTTCTTCACTTCCAGGTGTGCATTAATAGAGTAGGCTTCTGGGAACAGCTGAAAAGAAACAAATTTTCTCAGAGAAAATCAGAGTTGCTTCAGCCTGATCCACCTGCCTTCATGTGCAGAAAACAATGGAAGACAGTGGACCAAGACATCCATCTGTCAACCATATTATCTGTCTTAGGAGGATTATTATATGCCAGGAATTCAGGTGTAAAATGCTTGCAGAGGCATTGCCAAGATTTATTTGTTTTTTAAACTGATACTGTTTATTTTCTATGTGACACCAACAATGTTTTGACACCAAGGAAGAGCCTGACCACATTGCAAGAGACTTTAGAATTCTGACAAAGTACCCTTTGACTGCCTTATGGTATGATATAAAAAAGATGTATCCAAATTTTTCTTAGAAGTTCACTATGAATGCTCATGAGGCAATGTCTATGAGCTGGAACAAGGCAAATTCAGTCAGATATTAAAAATAATAATTCTAGCATAAGGGTGATCAAATATTTGAATGACTTGCTCAGTGAGTTTATGTAATGTTTATCCATGGAGATATTGACAGTTGGCTTTATATGATCTTGAAAAATATTATCTGACTCTGAAATCTGGCATAATTTCAAAGTTGTCCCTTGCTCTGAGCAGGGTATGGGGTAGGACCAGTGGATGCCTAGAGCTCCTTTTCAACCTAAACTTCTATGGCTTATGAGACAATAATTGAGACAAAGAAGTTCAAAGTTTTCAGTACAGTTTGTTTTTGGGGTTTTTTTTTTGTTTTGTTTTGTTTTTTTTTTTTTTTTTTTTTTTTTAATGCTGAAGTAGCTTAGAACTTAGTATAGCATCTGATAATCATACAATACTGTGTATGCTCTTTAAGTGTTTAGATAACTAACAGCTACGGCCATAAGCAGGAATTTATAATCAATGCCTTCTGTTCTCAATAACCAGATCTAAGTTCTCCTGTAAATTAAATGGCCAAAGCTCAGTTATCTCTTTCATCAGGCAAGAGAGCAAACTAATCTGTTAGCCCACTGCTTGTTTCATCCAAATGTTATACTCTCAACCTAAATGACTTAATCTTAAGGCACTTAATTGTGCTTTACAGGGCACAAGGAATCATTGTGAGTAAAAATTGCATGTTTAAATTGGCAGGGATAGAACGACAGGGCATATGAGAAAAAAGGGAAGGAAGGAAGGAAGGAAGGAAGGAAGGAAGGAAGGAAGGAAGGAAGGAAGGAAGGAAGGAAGGAAGGAAGGAAGGAAGGAAGGAAGGAAGGAAGGAAGGAAGGAAGGAAGGAAGGAAGGAAGGAAGGAAGGAAGGAAGGAAGGAAGGAAGGAAGGAAGGAAGGAAGGAAGGAAGGAAGGAAGGAAGGAAGGAAGGAAGGAAAGTTTAATAGGCTAACAACCTTCCTAATTCTAATGCCTCATACGTGGTCCTAGAGTTCAAAGATGCAGAAGGAGAAGCGAGAAGAAGCTACCAAGTGAGATGCAGCAACAGAATGTCGTCATGCCCACTCCATGCTATATACACAAAATGGTTTATTGTAAAATAAAGAAAATCAAGTAATACCTTCACTGGAGGATAAAAACTCTCTGAGAAGCCACAGTTTAGTGTCTATGGTAATACTAGCACAGTGGGGGTGATGAAAATCAATGTGTTCACTGTTTTTTGTAATAAGTAGAATTCATCAGAGACAAAAGACCAAGTATACTTCCAAAATTTGGGGTCTTGAGTACAGTATTCTGAGCAATGCATTGGTTTGGTTTTAGTTTTTTGAGGGTCTTTTTTATAAGCTTTTGCAATAACATAACTTCATAAGTGTTGCAAAGGTTCAGTTCATAAATTGCAAAGAATTAGTTTGCAGGAAAAAAATGAGAGAGCAATAAATTTATAGGAAACAAAAGTAATTTTTTAGATAATAGTAAAAATTACTGGAGCACAGAAAATTGATGGGAGCCCAAACATTGCAAAGAGATTTTTTTAAAAATAATTTTTGACTTACAGAAAAAAGTACTATTAAAGTTATTTAAATTCATCAGACAGGTGTTTGCAACTAGCAGAAAATCAACATTTCTTCAATTCTTTAAATACATCATGCATTTTATAATAATCTCAAAAGTATTTAAAATTGCATGCTTGTCTAGTCTATTTCTCTACAGAAATGAATGCCATGACAGCTGAGAAGCAACCATACTTAGAACACATTCACTGTCATTTGTGTTTGATGTCACATCATTCAGAAAATAGGTGAATTAGAGGCCTTAAGTAATCTGAGAAAGGTGGCTTCTGGAACAGCATGATATGAAGCTGTATGCAAAAGGATTAATATTATTTAATATTGTGAATGAGAACAAATTGCTTTGGAGGGAGGTAATTTCATTAAAGAAGAACAGCTAAAAAGGTAAACAAGGGAATAAGAAGTCAGGAAAGTGACAGAAATTAAAAGATATCAGCAGGCTTATTGGCTTCAGATTGTTGACTTTATGGGGGAAAACTGCATTTTGATTTTAAACATCATCCATCTTTCTTTGATCAAATATAGACAGGAGAACACATGACATCAGGAAAAAATAACCAAAGCTCTATCCAAAGATGCAGAAAAATATTTTAAATCTTTTTCTGGCCATCTCAGTTCCGATTCTCAGCACCACTGGCTGCACTGAAGATTAAGCTTCTGAGCATACACTGAAAAGTAAGCTTCTTTTGCAGTCATGTCAAATATAAGATATTCAAGATGTACAGATTGCCTTACCTCCCTTTGCCTTTCCTATCCTTGCCTTTCCCTGCCTTGCCTTTCCTTGCCTTTTCTTGCCTTGCCTTGTCCTATATCATTAATCTCTTCTTTCTTCTTTCTTCTCCCTTCTTTCTCCTTTCTTCTTTCTTCTTCTTTCTTCTTCTTTCTTCTTCTTTCTTCTTCTTTCTTCTTCTTTCTTATTTCTTCTTTCTTCTTTTTTCTTTCTTTCTTCCCTCTTCTTCTTTTTTTCCCCAGAAAGCATTACAGTTTCTCTTAAAAAGAGAAATAAAGGTTTATAAAGGTTGGAAATTGAAGAATGAAAGCATAAAAGACAAGCAAATGTCTAAAAGCTTTCATTCTTTGAGTGTGTTTCCATGTTGATTATGTTCTATCCAATACTGTCTCCTAGAGTCCTCATATTAAAAAACAGTAATGCATCCAGTTTGAGGGGTTTTGGGGATATAATTAAGCAGCTGTTCTCAAAAATAGCAGCTCTGCCATTTTTCTCCTTATTGAAGAAAGTATTCCAAGATTTCAAAATATCCACATTTTCTAAGTAGATTTTCAATCTATGATGACACAGCTCTAACACAGCATTTCTTTTCAATTTCTTCCCAGGTAACATTGGAAAAAAAAATGTAGTTAGACAAAGAGGAAATTTACCACTATGAGACCTGTGAAGCTTAGAAAAACAGTTTTAATATTTTTCACTTTTACTGCAATATAAATTATAAATTGAGATCTTCTAAACAGTCTTCATCACATTTTAATTAGTTTAAATGCTCACTAGATGATTTGCTGAGTGTCCCATTTACACTTCTTATTGCCTGTGGCATAGGCAAGGAAATGAGATTTCCTGGAAATTCTCTTTCCACTCTGCAAAGCTTTAACTGAGCTTAAAAGTTGTTGCTGTTACTGCCCGAAGCAAAATAACCAGGCATTCTGTGATTTTGCCAAGGATCTTTTATCTAGGAACCAGGAGGAACACTTGCACCCCATTAAAAACCCTAAACCTGACAGTTTATGAAGACAAGCAGTGGCATTAGTTCAGATCTAGATAAATTTGTACTTCATTATGAAATAAAATCTGCACCTTAATGATGAAAAAGGGGAATCTAATTTAGATACAGAAATAGCATCATTTATTTACAAGTAGAGTTTAGACTTATAATTTTTTAATAAACAGACAATAGTACTGATATTCTTCAGCATCAGCAGTAGCAGCAAGGAGTAAAACAAGTAAGTTAGTTAGCAAGCAGAGCATCTCTAACACAGGTAAAACTTGTTTTCACTACTTCTTTTGTGCAGCTTTGCATAATCAGAATTGCAATGGAGATTATTAGGCACTCCCCCAAAACTGACAGGAAAAAAAAGAGGCTTTTTCATTTTATTTTAATCATACTTGCATGAGAATGATGTTCCAAAAGAAGCAAATATCTAACAAGGGCAATGGTTTCTCTATGAAAAGGAACAGATAAGAGTGATAAAGCATGAATGTATCAAGTCTGCTTAGCACAAAGAGAGTTTAGGCAATAGAAGTTTCATCTCAGAGAGTCAGAAAGGAAGAGATTTTATTTGTCTTGTCCTTGCCATAGTATGACAGCTTGGACAATTCACTGTATTGCCAATGAAGTGAAATGTGAAGTCTCAAAAGATGACACAGAACATCACTTTTGTAAAAAATGTCCTGATGTAAAATTGAACTGTAAGCTGGAAAAAAAAAAAAAAAAACAGCCCCAAAATATTATTGGAGACCTGAAGGGAACAGTAAGTAAAATACAAATTCCAAGAAAGACTTAAAGTAACTTCTTTAAATATAGAAATATATCAGCATGTTTTCAAGGGAATCTCATTATTTACACTGAAATATGTACATTATAACTTCACATGTCAGGGGAATTTGAACTTATGAAGACATTCTTTTCACTTTTAAATTTTCCTACCATAATCTTTTTCTTAAACAAATATGCTTCTCTGGAAACAGATTAAATTAAAAAAAAAAGAAAATCATAAAAAAGACAACATACAAAATGACTAATATTTTATAATCCTTTTCTCACATAAAATATTATCTGATCATCTGAATTCTAGTGAAATAACTCAATAACAAAAGAAAAGCTGAAACAATATCAGTAGTTTTGAGTTGTGTAGAGTTAAAATGCCATGGTGAAATCAATACCACACTTGATCAAAAACTTAGTCACTGCATGTCCACAAGAGACTTACCTATATTCACAAAAAGGGTGATTAATGGACAGATGAACACCCTACTGGGAAAACTTTCCTAGTTAAACTTGATCAGGTTTGCTTTAGTCTCAGCAGTAAATTTAATAGCTCTTATAAAGTAGTTTGAATCAGAGCACTGGTCTCTGTCTCTCTTCTGTTGTAGTAGATTCTCGAGCACAAATAACTTTAACAAGATATCCCTTTCCTAATTCATGCTTTATTCTAGGCATATTTACTTGTAAGGTCTTGATCTTGAGCAGCTGCAGGTCAGCAATTTGAAGTCCATATCAAATTACTACTCTATAAATAGTGCCATGAGTATCTACACAAAGACTGACTTGGTTATTAAGTAGAAAAAGTGACTTTCCATATTTTTCTATACATCTGAGATTCGTCAAGTATTTATATGCAATAAATGTAAAACATCATATGTTTAACTCAGCATATCAGGCATTTAAAAATTGTTCCCTGATTCTCACTTTCTGAAATGCGTCTAATCTCTTTTTCTTAGACACCTGCTTTTAGACAAAAGACACCAGATTCCAATCTGTTAGAAACTATTGCACTTCCACAATAACCGGTAAATATGAAGATTTCATTTTTTTCTCTTTTGTTCTCTTAGGACTTTTTTTCATGGTGTATTGTTGCTGAAGATTTCTACCTTAAAAATAATTTTTCTTGTCTCTAAAATATGAAAATGTTGCATTTCTAAAAATAACTTCATCCAGAAACTTTTTGCAGAAAGCAGATGTCAGAGTACTGCACTTCTATGTTCTGAAAGGTGCTATGTCACAAGTTACTGAGCAAAATTAATCTTGAAAGCAAAATTTTTAAATCACATATCTGAGAGGCCATTTCCCCCTGTTTTGAAATACTGTTGTCAACCCATAGGTTATGTTCAAAAGGTCTGATTTATGTAATCATCCAAATATTTCCAATATTTGGGTTGAGTTACCAAAAGGAAAATAAAAACATGATGGGGTATGGGAGGGTATGTATAGGCCTGTAAATTCCTTCTAATTTTATCAAGCATCCTTTATGATAGAACCTTCAGGATTCTATCAGATCAGGATCTTCAGATCAGGATGTGCACTTTGTACTAAGAATAAGTGATGCCTGGTAAAATGAATAGTCATCCAGGGGTCATCAAAACAGAATATTCCTTATCTGTTGAGAAAATGTGGTTAGTGTCACAGAGAACACTGACTCTTAATGCCTCTGTGACAAGCAGCTGCTGACCACCTCCAGGACTGGGCATAGCAGGAAATTAATAACTTCATACAAAAATGGGTAGCTGATATGTAGGGCAGGGTGACAGACTGCCTTCCATGGCAGCCCTTTTCAACAAAGAAGACCACAAGAAACACATAGTTAATCTGCAGAAAAAGGTCAGAAGACTTTGTCTTAGAAGTGAAATTTGCTTAGACTTCCTCACATGCAGAAGGCATTGACTGTTATGCATAGCGACCTAACTGTTTTGTAATAAATGTAAACTTCTTAAATTCCAAAGGCTTTTTTTAGCTTTGATTTCTCTTGAAATTATTACAGTATGAGTCAGAGCAACAAAAAAATGGAGGCTGTGGATGCTTATTTATGAGCTGATTGATTTAAATGGCTTGTTTGGAGTGAGTTTTGACTAGCTGACCTCCAGAGGTCCCTTCCAGCCTAGATTTTTCTACAATTGTGTAAAAAGTACAGAAATGGCTTACTGAATTGATATTGGGCCAAAAGTTCAGCAGAGGGAAGAGCTTAAGCCTAAAGAAGATTAACACTGAATGAAAAATTTCAGACTGTGATTTTTAAGTATCAATATTCTGTAAGGGTCAGAATTACAGACAGTCTGGAGTCTCTTAAAACCCAGAGGATTTGAATGGATACAGGTTTAGTTTGATAACCAAAGTATAGACCTTTCATGAGAAATGAATTTAGACAGAGGCTGAATGGCTGCAAATAGTTGAAGCTACATTGATAACAGTTTTTCCATCGAATTTGAATGTAATAGTTAGCTTTATTCAAATATTGGATCCATCTTATCAAATTTAGCTATTTTTAGTCTATGATGATTATGCAAATTTTCTGTGAAAATTTTTTTCCTTCTTTTTTAGAGTGAGAGGAATCTCAAGATGGGATGTAATCTCTTACAGAATGAATGGCAGACACATGGATTAATTGACCATTGCATGGCTTTGAGCAGTCTGGAACAGACATAGGCATATTCATACAGGTACATGAGGAAATCTACCCTTATCCAACAAATACTGCACGAGAAGAAAAGGACTTGTTTCAGTAAAAAAGGTTCCAGAATGTTTGCAATGTACTTATTGCAGAGCTGAAGATTTGAAAGATGAGAAGTCTCTGGATAGAAGCAAAGGTATTAAGACTTTTAACCAAATTAATCTGGTTCATTGCTATAACTAGGAAGAATTTTTATTTCCAAGTGTCCTGATTCCAGCCAGGACAGGGTTAATTTTTGCAGTAATCCGAAGATGTCTGGTATGTCTAGGACCTGGACATTAGTCTATAACCCTTCTCATCACTGCCAGGGACAGAGGGAAAAGAGTGTCTTCCAGTCAAGGTAGCAGGGCAGTTCTGGGGCATGCATTTTGCATGTGAATCACTGTTCATTTTCTTTTCTTGCTGTTTCCAGTAACTTCTTCCCATCTCAACCCCCTGATGTTTGCCTCTTGTGCCTCCAATTGTCTTCTCAGAAGAGGAGGGGGAGGGAGTGAGCAGCACATGGTTTGGAGACTCTCAGTGGGAGTACTAAATTGAGGAATATCATTCCTAAACCATGATATAAAGATGATTTTCTGACTATTATTTTAACCAAACTGCTCATGATGATTCTCTAATTCACAAATGTAATTAGCAACTTTCCTCTGATACAAAGCTAGGAAAAAAAAGAATAATCTACTTTCAGAAGACCTAAAATTTGTACAGCTGCCAGAAACTTGAAATTGATAATCCCACAAGAAAATGACTGCTCTGAAAACATAGATGACACAATGTACTGCTGCAAAGCTGTAGTTCATTAGACTGTCTCCCTAAGCAATCAGAAAATATGTTATTTTTTATAAGAATCAACAAAAGTTTATCGAGGATAGTCATGCTGCAATGATGAGTCTTTTTGATTCACAGAGCTCTTAGTACATCACCTCTCAACATTTAGCTTACTTTGGAAGGAAGTGCTTCATAAGGGGATAAGATAAACTAACGTGGTCAAAGCTATTATGTCTATGAGTCCTGGACCACAGAAACAGGATTAGATTTAAAAGTGAAGAAGAAAACAATGGCCCAATATACTGAGTATTTTATATTCCTATATAGCAAAGCAAAAATAAAAGTCAAACAATGAAATAGGGAGGAAAAAAGGAAAGATAAATTAAAAGTTTAGTGCATAACCACGCTGAAATTGTTTTTTACTACTGATATCTTTTTTGTCTAATAAACTAGAATGATGGCATATAAGTATCCAAAATTCTCTGTCAGAGACATTGGTGAAGAAAAAGAAAAAAGGTGTATTGCATCAGAATTGCATATTGGCCCTGAAATCAAGGGATAAATGAAAAACAATAAGCAGATGTTTGGAAGGGAATAGGCAAACCCTTGTCAGTATCAGTATGAAGCTAATGAACTGTTCACAAAGAAGAGTTTTCTCTCTCTGGGCAAGATAGGTTACTTCCAAGTAGTGAAAATTTATAGTTACATATAGTAATTGCCAAACTACTATGGATTCGTGTAATTTAAAAATTATAATAGTGTGTCAAAAAATGGTTCCAGAAGTGCCAGAACATTTAAATATTGTGCTTATCTCATTTCAAATAAATGTTGATATATTAGAGATAACTGTGTATGTTTGTATTCCTTTGTTTATTTTCCGAAAAGATTATTGTCCACACCAAGTGAAACAATATTTAATTATATTACCAAAATTTACTGTAACAACAATATATTAAAACTCCAGCTCTATGCAATAATTTTTGGAAATCAACATGATGATATATTTCTACCGAAAAAATCCTCTCCCATTATCAGTATTAGATTGAAGTGTGTTGCCCAGATTTCCCTGACTATTTTTTCAATTAGTTTAATTGATTAACAGATTTATGAGACACAGGAAAAAATCCCTTATTATTATTTTTTATTCATACCTGTTTGCCTATATTAATTTATGTAAAAATATTCTTGAAAGTCACTACTGGAATGCAAAGTCATATATTTGTTGCTTCTTTTCCATTCAAGAATATGTATTAATAGGAATATCCTTTCTTGAAATATTCTGTCCCCTACTGTCCACAGCAAGAGTGACTCTTGTGGTTTTCTGAGTACAATTATTAATTTTTTATCAAAATGCAGTAAATGTCAATGCAGGAATTAGGAGACATTTTCTGATCTCATTCCAGATGCTAATCCACAAGTGCAGAGGCAGCTGATTTGTTCTTAGTAAATCCTTGTTACCAGCATTCTATGTGTGTATATGTATAGACATAAATAAAATATTTTAAATAACAAAATACTACTTATATTAGTATGTCTTTGGAATTTTCTTGAAACATATGAATTATAGTGATCACTCTAGTTTAGTGGTCTATGCATCTCTGGAAACAAAGAAAAAGATGAATGGCTAATCTTCTAAAACTAGTGTTTTTCTATTCTTCTGCTCTTATCAGCATCAACCTAGATTGAAGATATCCAATTTCATGTTAACTCATAGGTAAAATATTTGCCCTCAGAGAAAACAAAACATCCTGTAGCTTTTATTTAAATTGTTCTCAATACTGGTGGCAAGGACTGTCTTGATGCATTGGGTTTCTTTTTTCCCTGTTTCATATTTTCACAAAATTTAAGATGAAAACTTTGTTTAGTTGCTGTGCTTAAATCAGAAATAATTAAAATAACTGTTTTTCAATGAGACAGAAACAAGATATCTCTAAAACCATATGGCATGTCATGTGTTTCAAATAAGGTACTTATTTGGATTTAAGAACTCAACTTCTTTCATGCTGAGAAATGCAAAATTATTGTTGGACAAAAGCCCTGCATGATTACAATCCATGTGTTGTCAGGCAAGAGTTATAGCACTAGGAAAGTGAAATAAACTTATGAAAGTCCCAGAGAAAGGGGAAAATAAGATCAGAAGTCGAAGAAGTTGCAGAGATCTGATCTAGTAATAAAAGTATTGCATATGCTCAGAATGGTACATACTTCCTTCTGTGCCTCTACTTCTTTCAGGAAGAAATTGAATTAGTAGCTTCAAATGTAAATAGTTAAGACTTAAGGCTCCTCTTATAATTCTGGTATAGCTGATGTAAATAATTTCTTACATCTTAGAATGACTAGTGAGTAATACTTTCAGTAACAACTCTGAAGTTAGATATGCACTTTTAAAGTATAGTACAAGACTTTCATTTGTCATTCCCCAAACTAAGTTTTGAATATTTTATGGCTACACTCAGGAACTGGATGGCTGCATTAGAATGAATAATTAAAACTCATTTTAAAATAACTGTCTTTGGGGAATGGGTGCCTCAGTGAACTAAACAATTCCTATTCTCAGCATTATTTCCCTTTAATTTCCTGACATGATTTGCAGTACTTTCCTATATATTTCAGGAAATAAATATATGTCAGGGTATCATGAAGGGTTTTAGATTGCCACAGAGAATTGAGATGACTAAGCAGAAAAAAGCCCCTCTTGCCACAAGAGCTAGCTCTAAATGTTCATCACGTCTGACTGTAGTTTTAATCCCTCCTTTAAAAAGCTTTTCTGGTCTAGACAGAAAATAAATCACTGCATTCTAGAGTTTGCCAGAGACTTTTTGGGAGATGATTTTCCTGTCTAAAAATGTTGAATGATTAGAAGTGTTTTGTGGAAATATGCCAATCTCAAACAAAGTTCAAAAGGTGATGAAGGAGAGCTTTTTTCTTTTTTTTTTTTCTTTTAAGAACTGATTATTTAATAAAACAAGCCAGAAGGAAAAATTCTAATTCAGAATTAATTTCTGCCAGTACAAATAACTTTATATTTCATTTTAATTCTATTTGGAAATTATAGATGTTTACTGGTATAATGGCATTTACTATGCAAAGAAAACACCTAGTCTTAATACTTGTTTTGGTAGCATTCACTAGATGGCTTGAGCAAGCATTTTTCTAAAGAATATAAGCTAGCAGCTCAGGAAAAGCTGTGATGGATTTCAATTCACTTCAAAGACTGTTTTTCTATTGCTTGAACCAATATTGAAAATGAAGATAATATTCTGTGACAAATATATGCACCACTATACATAGAGATTATAAATTACATAAAATTTCTAACCACATATTTTGCATGACCTTACAATGAGACCCATGACAAAATATGTCTGACTTAAATTTTGTTCTGGCATATGTAAATATGACCCACTAGAAAGAGAGTCAGAAAATTAACAGATGTGGCAAAGTCATTTTTTATGTTCAAATCACAAGAGCATTCCAGTTATCCAGGCATTTATTGCAAATTGCAATAGTATATCATGGGTCAAACTCTCTGAACATGCTCAGAAAAAAATATCCCAATTGCATGACCTGTGAGGATACTGCAAGATTTCAGGCTAGAGACAGACACTGCAATTTTTGGCCTGCTGTCTTTGCTGCAGATCGATTATTTTAACAGTGACAGAAGAAAGAAAAAGACAGAGACAAAGAAAAATGTGGGTTTGGAAAAAAAATTATATGTCTGACCAGAAGCCCCACTGTATAAAGAGAAGTCATTAATCTTTTTCTTTGTTTTTCTTTCTATCATGTCAGTCTCAGTTCCCAAAAACTTGAGCATACATAAGTGTTTTAAAGTCAGCAACTAAGCAAAATGTTGGATGTCTCCATGTACTCATGTTTGACATTAAGCAGTATTTTAGAATGCTGTAGGTAGAAATAGGAGTTCTATGTTTTATTTTTGTTCATGGTGTTTTTAATGCCCTCTTTTCCAATTTCATATTTCAGTGAAGGCTGGGGCCTTTCTCAATATTTTTCCCTGACAAAAGAGAGTGATTTGATTTTAGGCAGTTTTTTTAACTTGCATGTGATGAAAAGTAGACCAAACCTCATTTGGGGTTTTAATTAGGATATAAAATTAAAAAGAATACTTAGGAAATCAAACAAACAACTATTAAGTTTAAGGATTTGAAACGTATTTGCCTAAACCATGGAGACTGATTCAAGCGTTACAGAACTGTGGAGGAAATAAAGGTGTTCTTCTCTCTTGCTTTTATTTTGGCTGTAGTATCCAGTTAATGAAATGAATAGTCAGGTAAGAAGTCCATATGTAGGATCATGCAATAGGATACAAATTATTATAATTTCATTGCACTTACAGATTTGTTTATTCACACATAGTAAGAGGAATAAATGATAAAAAAATAGATAATATATGGAAATAGGTAATAGATAATATTGTTTAAAAGCTAGACTAATAGATCTAACTTTCATTTTGTAGATTTCCAAGGCACTTTTAAAATTTTGAGTGATATCAAATGCTACTTAACATATTTCTTTATACAAGCTTTTAATTTGGAATGGTTTATACTTAAAATTAGAAGTTATTCCTGTTGAGATTTATGATTTCTAAAAATAAGTGAGGTGTTATAAATGTTAGGCTGAATTCTTAATCTAATCTTAATTTTTAAAGCCCACATTGTTATGAAGAACTTGCAATATATATGTTATCCTTCCTTGCTTTCATGTCTAATCACTTCATAAGTAGATTAATAAGAGAAAAGTTATGGTTGTTTGTGACTCTATTGTTGTGACGCCACCCCTGGAATTGTAAAAATCTCTTAAAAATAGTCTAAATTTTTCAAATGTTATGACAAATTTGTAACATGTGCAATTTCAAGTAAGGAAACTGAAATTACCAAATTACCTTCTGTTTGTTTGATTGGTTGCTTTATTTGTTGATTGGTTGGTTAGGTGGGTGGGTGGGTGGGTGGCTTTTTGTTTGGGTTTTTTTTGTTTGTTTTTTATTGGTTGGGGTTTTTTTTGGTTTTGTTTTTTGTTTTTGATTGTTTGTAGGGTTTTTTTGGGGTTTTTTTGGTTTTTTTTTTGTGATAAATGCATTGCTGCTTGCTTTGCTTTTCTAACAATTCAAGCCATAGAACAGGTTTGATTTTAAGTTTTTATAGTGAAGACAAGTAGTATATCAATTGCATCTATGTGTCTTATTTTCACTTTTAGAAAGGTCATCCTTGATGTACAGAGAGGATTTATGGTATACATTATTTTTTCAAGTGACAACACATTAAAAAAAAAAACCCAAGAATACTTGAACTGTGTTTATAAAATCACTATGGATTAATGGAAGAAGAATTGGAGCATGAATTTAAGAAAAAAATTCTTAAAGTTTCCTGTGTTTCTACTCGAACGTGGGAATGTTTACAATGAGATTGCATAATAATAAACTGTATGGAATGTTTTTCATCTTATTGCTAATAAAATACAAAGTATATTTAATGATATTGAACACAACTATGTTAAATTAGAACTGATTAAATTATCAGAAAACCTGATTGCATATCACTCCCGAACAAAGAAAACTACAGAAAAAGCTTAGGATGTTGTTTTTTTTCAACAAAATCCATAAGACATCAAGAATGAAAATAATATCTTTGACTTGCTTTGTTACACTAATAGCGAATGGCTAAGTCCTTTTCCATGCTTATATTTTCTGTCATGTCTGTAATTTAAAAAAATCAAAAACTTTAATTCAAGTTCTGTACCAAAGTTTCATAAAATTTTTATAGCCCCCCCTGATGCCCATTGACTCCAGTTTCAAAACCATGGGTGTATGGAGAAAGAATGAACCCTCTTAATTTAACTTAACTCTTGAATACTTAGAATTTCCTTTTTGCAAAATTATTTTCAACATGTGTCTCATTATTCTAATGTTTCAAACTTAATAAAATGTTTTCCATAAAAAATAGGCAGTTTTAATTAACTTATTTAAATGTAAAGCATTTGCCAACATATTGCATCTTAGACATAATGAACTTTTTTTTCAATTTTAACCTTAATGGTTTTGTAAGAAAGCCACAAAACATGAATGACACACACCTTTTATGACAGTTTTACAGAGACACAACGAATGCAGGATATAATTTATGAGAAAGTACCAAGTCAGTTGGTGCCATAAACCTTTAGTTATTACATTGTGTGTGTACAGCAATGCTGATTTGCATTCAGACCTCAAACAGACAACTTCAGCTAATTATTCCATTTTATTAGGTAGCATTTTTCCTTGGAAAAAGAAAGTATTACTTTTTTGTTTGATTTTTGCTTTTTTCCTCTTTCTTTGAAATTCTTCAGGAAAGTAAACTTATAAGGTCTTTTTAATTCTATTTCTATGCTATTTTTGATATCTAGTAGGCATCTATCCTTACATTTATTTGGAAATTGAATTTTACAATATTACTGAATATATGCAGTCCATGCTAATAATGGAATACCGACCAAAGTACAAAATGGATTCATATTTGTAAATTCATTCTTACAGTTTTGAGTCTGGGCAATAGAGATGATCTAGTGTTTTTTTTTTCCAGGTACTCTCATTTTCAAATCTAATATTCATAGTGTTATTTCTTGATCTTTTTAACATGTTTTCAGTCTGTAGCCAGAAAAGTTGTCTCTCTCTTTTTTTTTTCTTTTTCCTTTTTCTTTTTCCTATGTGTCAGATTCGCTTACTTTTTTCATTTACAGTACTGGTCTAAGAATATATTTTGTCAGTTTTCATTCACTTCACATATCTGTGCCATCACAGATTGAAGTAATCAGACAGATTTCTGGAATTTTAGAGCACATTTTAGATGTTCTATATCCATCAACAAACTATGAAAGGCTCTCAAAGTACGTGAAAATATTGATTGTTTTAAGCAAACAAAACTGACAGTAGGGGAAAAGTGATGCAACTGTCACTAGTCAATTGTGCAAGGAAAAGTCTAAGAGATCAAGGACAAAAGTTATTTGATTCAAAATATTGAGAGCAGGAGTATTTGAAGTGTCACAGTGATTTTTGGCATGCCTTGACATGTCATAGAGTCTGCTATAACAGTTTGTGCATCATCCAAAGGGAGATTCTTGTGCTGGAAGTTTGACTGGTGACAGATGCAAGTTTTCACGTCTTTAGTTTGACATTTGAATTCAGTATCATTAGCTTCTTCAGAAGCTTCTCCTGCACACACTGCAAATAATTTGGCACTTTGAACAAACAAAAAATAACACACATTTAGATGGTAACTGATTTGCTTGGCAAATTTTGAGGTTATTTATGAAAAGGTGGAATTGTACTGACATTATAAAACCCAGAGAGATTTAGCAGTTTTTTAAAGTGGCCATACAGAATATATATATTATGGGACACTACACTGCTGATACAGGGGTTAGCACCCTCCTTTGAGGAGGTAGTTGTTGCTGTTATTGTAATAAATATGTACTTACTTATTTACTTTTACACAGAATGGAGCACTCAAGATTTGTAGACGCACCTGGTTGAAAAAGAATGACAAAAGCCAAAAGAGTCAAAAAAAACCCCCTCATCAATTTTTAGCTGACTGCACACTAGGCGTGGAAATTGGTAAATATTTTGTCCCTATAATAATATAAATAAATGAATAAAAATAAGGAGGGAAAAGGAGAAGATGAAAGGGAGAGGCAAGGGGATCACCAGCTCTGGGTGCAGCCTGGCTCCAGCCAATAGGGTGTCCAAGGTCCTGGAGGTGCCACTCAGGCTTTGTGGGGTTACCTTCCTGCTGATAAATTTTCCCCTCTCTGGGATTAGGATTCTCACTCTTCATGTAAATAAGTGAGCAGGTGCAGTCCACTCTTCTGGACCTTTCTGGAAATGGGTTGGGATGCTTTGAGGTTCTTTTGGTGGTCTTGATCCCCCTCAATTGGTCTTGATCATTCCTTGACTCCACTTCTGCCCTTGCGCTGTCTGGTGTGGTCACTGGGAACTGAACTGGAAAGCTGATTTCAGAAAGGTGCTGCTATATCTTCCTGCAGCCCCCCTTTCCCAGCAGATCCTGATCTAACTTGCCCACTTGAATGGTCAGCAATGTGTGAGGTATAGAAATGCATTAACTCCTTACTGTCCAGGCTCCTACACCTACCCAGAGATTCTATCAACCTTCTTTCTTAACAAAGGAGCTCACTAACAAATTATATGGTGATTGGATAAAAGCTTTTGCCACGTTTTCATAAAAAATAACCAACATAATGTTAAAATAGTTATAAAATTGAGAAATCCATTCATATTAAAATATGATAGATAGCTGAATTCTTGACAGCCTAAAATTCAGTCACTTCTTACTAGACAGGCTCTCAATTTTACTTTTTTTCTTCTGCTTGCCTGTCTGACTCCTGATCTTTCTTGTCCTGTCTTCCAAACTCTTTCTGATGCACAGATTCTTATTCTACTCTACTCAGTTCTGTGAGTTGAATATTATGGGATTTATCTTTCTCTGAAATTTTACTGAAATCAGGTTATATTCTTGCCTCAAAACTTGAGCTGCCATCCCTTTTGTTTTTCCTGATTCCTCATTTCAGGTTAAAATGGAGATGATATCTGATATATACACCATGAATTTTTACCATAAATCAGTGTATTCTCTAGGCTTCACTGTTTCTTTCCTGGTCTCTGTGGTATGCATAGAACCACTGATGCATGCTGCTGAATATATTTAGGTAGTTTTGCTGATTTCAACACAGCATTTCCCTCTTGCAGTTTGTTGGCAGTCACAAGATCAGACTTTAGCTCAGCACCAGGAAAAGAGACAAACTAGACTGGTAACAGAAGAGGCTGTGTCAAAGTGTATCATGTCATCATAGTGCTAAAACTGTAAGTGAAGAGATGAGATGGATTGAAAACTGGCTGAGCTGGCTGATTCAGATCAGCAGAAACATGGCACCCATCTGGAGGCTGGTCACGAGTGGTGTATCCCAGGAGTCCATCTGGATCCCACTTCTTTTTGTACATCTGCATTAATGATATTAACAATGGGGTATAAGGAATGCATCCTCAGCAAGTTTGCAGACAAGACTAAACTGGGAGTAGTTGATACACAAAATGGGTTTGCTGCCAGCTAGCAATCTCCTTTTGCTCTCCATCTCAAAAGATTGGAGAAATGCGTAAACAGAAATCTCAGAAATCTGAGCAAAGTAGGAAATGTAGAGAATCAGCAGTGTCAGCTTGTTTTGCACCTTTTCTGTCTTACATATTTTTATTATGGCTGGAAAAGTCAGCTAGCCAATTTGATATTTTGTGTTACCCCAGCACAATTCAGAGGGTTCTGGTTTTGAGTTCAAAGAAGCATAAATCAGACTCCATAGTTTTGAAACTTATTCTGACTTAGGAGTCAACAAAATTATAAAGTTTTCTGAGTTTTCTTCCCATTTTTATTTGCTCCAGCTTCAGTGTTCCTCCCCAATGCACTTTTATTATGTTTCCTGAATAGAAACTAAAATGGTGACTTCTGAAATACCCATCTGATTACCTTATAAGGTTTTGCTTATAATGGTGGGTCCTTGATGTTTTTTGTAATGCAAATGGGAAAGGATGACAAAACCTCAAAAATATGTCTTGTGGAAAAAGTATAATTAATAAATCTCAGTAGGTTGTCTTCATTTTGATAGGTTCTTTGATTTCATGCTACATTTTGCAGTGAGCCATAGACTGTCCAAACATAAAAGGAGTGATTTTCCAAAAGAATAATGTAGAAAATGTCTTAAAGAAGCATCAACATCTTGCAACTGGGACAGAATCATCATCCACCAGCTTCTTCTTTAAGGTAACAAAGTAAGAATGTGACAGCTAACATGATGTATCAATGTATGACTTGCAGTCTTGTCAGCTAGAAAGAAAAAGGAAGCCAGAGGAGTTACTTGTTCTCTATAAAAGTATGCTGGAAGGGAAAAAAAAAATCAACATTTTAAAATCAAAAATGATACTGAGTAACACAAAAATGCAAATATAGATCAAATTACATTTTCTCTAATAATAGAAATCTCTTACAAGGATAAGAGTAAATTTTTTTTCAGTGCAATTGGTGTATTTTACAGATAGCATTTCAGAAATTTTATTTGTGTGTGACTGCACAGTATCCTAGTTGCAGCCACAGCTTACCAAAAATATATAATGAATTAGGATGTTAACTGTGAAACATTACAATTGCATTTTTAGAACTCAGCAATAATAGATTTTAGCCATGATTTGGAAAATCATCTTTGAAAGATGACCGAAAATCTACCTCAGTCTGTGGTATCTGTCCAAGATCTTATCTAGTAAGCAGGAGTAGGTGAATGAAAACACTAAGAGCACAGAAAAGGAATGTAAGTTCTCACCTGTCTCTGACCTCAGGTTTTCTGGATGAGAACAAAGGGTCTGATGCTTCCAGTCACCGGAGACACACAGCACAGAAAATTCAGAACTTCCCTACAGAGAAGAGCTAAATATTTTAGGTAGTGTTGGAAGGACCACTGTTTTCCTTGTAGCTAGTAATTAAGTTAGTAGAACACTTTCCTGGAGTGCAAGAGAATTGTATTTGAATTGCTACAGCTTGAAGATGGACTTGAATCATATTTGTATCTGTTTCTTGATTAAATATCATGCTTTATGCAGCTCTTCTTCTGCTTATTAATATATCAGTTTGTGTGGACCACAAAAGCTCAGTCTGCACCATTCTTTTCAGTTCAAAAGCCAAGTAGTCTGTGGAATGGAGCTTTGAATTTACCCCAGAGCTGTATTCACCATGTCTCCTCAGCTATATCAAGGAGCTCTTGGATTTAGCTAGGGCTCTAGCTGAAAATTTTTATTTTCATACATTATATAATATCATTATATTTCATAATAATAGGTTTATCACTGATGATATAACTGTTTATATAACTAAGAGAGTCAATGGCTTTATTACTTTTTATCACAGCGCTTTTCTTAGTAATCCTTTAATAATGAAACTGTGAAGCAATTGCTGCTTCATAAGAGAATTCAAGCAAGTGACCATTAGGTCAAGGATTTCTCTCATTCAGAATTTTTCTTGTGGCCTGAAGCTTCGGAAAAGTGAGTTAGTTATGATAATTGCAAGGAATATTATGATAACCATAAAGAGTTTTTATATGTTTTTATACTGTTCTCTAAATGGCTGTTTTTAGTGAGTAAAATGACTATCATCTTGTATGTGTTGTTCTTTCATATTTTCCTCAAAAAGAGGGCTTTGTGCTAGGTTTTATTCTAATAGGCATTTAATTTTTTTATGTACACTGTTGTACATATAGTTCAAAGTTGTTGAATACAGTGCATATACATATATGGTACTGTATATATTAATGAAAGCTCAGAGATATGTGTGCTACACTTAGACCTGAAATCCCTGTGGTGTCCTTAAGAAATTATATATCTCATTTCTTTTTCAATCTCCAAGGAAGCACCTTTCCTAGCAAAGGCAGAAGTAGACTTTTACCATTACTGTGAAAAACACTGTTACGAGTTGCTAATTCTAGCTGTTTTCCAGAGTTTCAGATTATTTAACTATTCTGCATTCTAGTTTTAAATGGAAGAGCATGTTTTGAACTTGACAAAAATCTACTTGTTTGATAATTGCAATAAAGCAAGGAGAGAGAAGAAAAAAATCTAGGGCACTTGCTCAATGGGAAACAACTGGAATGAAGTAATTTTGAAAAGGATGTGTAGTTGGCGGACAGCAGAATGGTCTGAGGTTCCAGTACTATGTGGAGGAGTAAGTGGCTACATTGAATATTAAAGACCAAATGTTGCTCTACATGGTACAGTTTTCAATGTAGCAAAAGTAATTGGGATAAAAAGCTTGTGGGACAAGAAAACTTGTCTATAGAAGGGCAACTTCAGCAACCCAGTTATGGAGGAAAAGGTGTACAAAAAAAGGACTAAGGGCTGACTGATATAAACACTGATGAAATTATCAATGAAAAATCAGTAGCATATAATTCATGATGTGCTCACCTACACACACCAGGCAACAAGGGGATTATTACTCTTCAGTAGGAATAAATAAGAGAATAACAAATTGAAAATAAATCAAATTGAAATTTGGCCCTCTATCATACTTTGATGCCTAACAAGTGGAATCTCTGAAAACTATAAAAACATCTCTCTAGGGTTTTTCCTCCTCACCTGACCATATACTTCTATGAAACTTGTAAGAATTTAGTATTTTTCTACCTTTCACTCACTGTACGATTTTTCAAAGGGAAGGCAGATAAATATAAGAAGAGTATGAAATGTTGTTATGTAGCTTTTACAGTACTGGGTCATGGTCCTTATGCCATAGGCCATTTTTCTACAAGTATCCCAAATTATTTTAAGGTATTTTTCCTTACTGTCAAGGGAATCTTTTCACTTTCATTTTCATGTCATGCATAAATGACATATCTAGCCAAATGTTTAAATGTTCTTAGGACCTTAGTTCAATGACTATTCAAATTGTGCTGTCAGATGATTCAGTGGTGTTTTCCTTTCATGACAGTTTCTGACTTTCTTGAAAATCTTGTTGCCAAGTATCAACCAGAAATTCTTCAGTTAAAGAAAGGGAAAATAGTTTTTCACATAATGTCACATATCCTTCTGTCTTTGTATTGACTTATGCAGAATCTCTCTGGTTTAAACATAGTTGCAGATGTAGCAGGACTTCTGCCCCTGCCACAGGAAAGCTTGTCTATTGTTTCTTAGAGGATACAATAACTCAGGGCATCTTGCTTTAATATAAGCCCCAGAGAAGCCTTAGTGAAGGACAGTTTGCCTTGTAGTGAGTCATTTTGGCACCATGGGATTGATGCTTTCAGCTGACAGTAAGCATCTTGCTGTGGAAGAAGATATGGGAATATAAGATGGAATTTCTGACTGGCAGACACTTCACTTTACAAAATATAGAGCTACACCATACTTTTACAAAGCAGAAATCTTCTGAACATTTCCTGGAATGTGTGGAGTCTTTCATGGTGACTTTCATGGTTACTCTTCCAGTGGTTAAGTGAAAGGACTCTGTGTGCGCCATCATCAATTCAGTGGAAAGTTACATTGACTCTTAATCTGTAATGTTTCTGTGCAAGCCATAAATAGGTACCTCTATGTTGCGCACTGTTTCATGTAAACTACTAGTAGTTCTTTTGTTTTATACTACTCTGTTTAAGGCCTTTTTTCTGTTAATCTCCTGTCTATTCAAGAAATAACTCATTTTATACAAGGCCTGACCTGCCATTTTTGAGAACTCGTGAGCCAGAGTTATTTAGGCACAGATCACCTAAGCAGAGCTGCTGACAAAATCTGGGCTTAAGGCAGGGCTTGTCTCTTAAGCTCTCAATCCATAACAACAGCATAAGGTATTTGATTGCTATACCGGACCATCATGCAAATACATTTTGACTGTTTCAATTATGTATGCAAAGTCACTTCATTTTTTTCAAATTCCATTACACAGAGGCAAACCCACTGACACCAGCAGAGATATATGGATACAAACCAGAACAGAATTTATTCTCAAACTTTAAAGCTGTTAAACAGAAGAAAAAGTCAAAATTATTTCAAAACATTTGGGTCCTTCCTCTCATGGCCATTCTCCAACTTTATCATAACAAAAGTACTCCTCACCCTGTTTAGGGAGATAGTAATTATTCCTTGTCAATTATATTCTCAATCACTGAACTATAAACAGCTGGTGGTGCATAACCGTCATGCAGTTTAAAATTATAGAACACTTTCTTCAATTTTTTTTTTAATTTCCACATGTTCACTAAATTTCTTGCCATAAAAATATCTTATCCTGCCTCTAAAACTGCTACATAAAACTAGGAGAAATGATACAACAGTCTGGAATTATAATGATGGTTATGCATCACCAGCTGCTTGTAGCTCAGTGTTTTCATGTCTAATCCACAAGGGATAATTGCCTCTCCCTGCATAAGGTGAATTGTCTTCTCACTCTGCCTACACCACTCCTGCCTCTATATATATATTAAAAAAAAGGAAATAATTTTATTTTAATAGTTTTTAGTACCTAATTGTCCCAAATGTATAAAAATAAACAAGTTAATAGTTTGTTTTCAAATAATATGTTATTTATAGTAACTACTAATGAGAATATTTACAAATTTAAAAGTGTGGGTAACTATTACAAATTAAGATAAACATTTTTGTCTACATATTTTATTCTGCCTTTACAACATAAAATGAAATTCATTGTTGATTACTTACAGACTGTTTTCTAGAAAGCATGGTTTTCTGGACAAGACTGACAAATGAGTCATCCGTAACACCTGTTAGGGCACACAAAGGAAACTACTTAAAAGGGAGTTTCATTAGACTGGAAAGTGCCTAAAATACACCACAAGTTGCTTCATTACTATCCAGTCACTCTCCCTTATCACTCACCCAAGGAGAGAGAGTGGGATATTGGAACCAAGTGGGGTGCCCAAACAGTGAGAACTAAAATTTCACTAAATGCTGAATGAAAATTAAAATATGGGATAAAAGCAAAGAATAGCACAAATTTTAGGTGTAACTCTAGAGGCAGACACTGATTCTCATATTGTTTATACCAAGTTCAGTGAAGCAATGTAACAAGTCTCTCAGAAGCTAATTGGGCTCAAAGTCAGATCAAGGTTTTCATTATTTAAAGAATGTGTTTTCATAGAACTGATAACTATAAGACAGGAATAAATGAAACTCATTAATGTGATAAGAAGTTGTTTCTCCAGAAACCTCACTTCATGCATATTACTGACGTTTGCACAAAAATAGTATTCTGCACTCATGTTCAAACATCAGTAAGAGGAAAAACAACTAGATCAGCTTCTCAGAAAATCTATGGTATTTCAGATCTTTGCTAATTCTAAACAGGTTCATATCAATTAAGTTGTGTAACGATTTTGAGATCCAGGCTTTGCAGAAACAGTTTGCTTTTAAAATACTTAGTAATAAAATATTGTGTGGAGATTTCCTTATTTGGTTTTGTTTACTTATTTACTTGTTTTTATTTATTTGCTTTGTTTTGGTTATCTCCAACACATTTTTCCCATTTCAATACTAGTATGATTTTCCAGCAGCATTTTTCTCTTACAAAATATGAAAGGACCACTGAGCATTTACCTTAGTTCCTTCTTTTAAGATACTTTCTTGTATCTAGAAAGTATCCTCAAGCCATGAATTATTTCAGAAGTTTTGCAAGCTGCATTCACAAGAGATTTTTTGTGATGTAAAAATCTGCTAGCCCAATGCAAATCAGAGCAAAAGCTGCTGAAAAAGAAAGAAATATTATGTTGGTATTCTAGAGACTCTGGCTGACATTTTGTAAATATAGAAAATATATTTGAAAATATTTTCTTCATTTTCATGCCCTGTAATTACATGTATCCACATACTTAGAAGATACCTAAATACTGATAATTCAAATTGAGGGATTACAGCTGAGGATATTGTAATGTATTACAGGTCATTGTCTCTTATCATTAACAGCTTTCATCAGCCTATATGTAATAATCACAAAGCATTATTTTAAAACAAAGAAATGGTTAAACATAGAAAGACAAGCACATTAATGTTAATAAGGAAAAATTGGACTTGATGTTTTCTTTAAAACCATCTTATGCAATTGTCTATTAAATGTTGTATGCTCATCTTTCCATGAGAGTATCGATTTTTGCCTCCATCATTAAAATTTCCAGACATAAAAATCTATGCATACATTACTATGCTCTACACCTACACCTTTCCCTGTATGACACTTTTTTTCTTGACAATATGTATTTTAAGGGTTTTTCCATTCCCATTGTGGCAAAATGAGTACATTGTTGTTGAAGAGATCTCCATATGCATAAACGCATATGGCTCACAATTCCTGATAACAACATCCTTCCAATGAGTTGTAGAATAGATACAATCACATTTTTGCAGGTCATGTTTCTCGTTGCTTACATGAGATTTTTAACAAGGGCTGAATGATATGTAAACCGAAGCAAAGGATAATTCTGTCCAAACCGCGTGCCCAAAATGTTTTTAAAATATCTATTTCTTTTTGCCATGAAGGAATAGACAGTGCAAAAATGGGAAGCCATGTGGAGTTTGAAGCTATGAGTATGTTGTGAAATACTGTGCTTTTCAAATTTCAACACTGTGTAGGAACATGCTAGTAAGCTATTTGATTTTTTTCTAGTTTTATTTGGGAAAATCATGCAAGACATGTTGATATCAAGTGATTTAAGTACAGCATGTTGGAGATAGGGTTGGTAGCACTGCAGGAGAAAAGGCAGTCTGCAGGGCAGGGAACAAAGATGACACCACAAATAGTAAGATATAAAAGGGATTTATTGTGTTTTAAATGGAGGTCAGTATGCTAGTCTAACTGAGCCTTGTGCTTAATCATCACAATCTATCCTGTCTTCTTACTAAATTCTTCCTACTGTTATCTTTGTATCATCTCATGCTCTATCCCGTGTATACTGTTGCAGGAACAGAGTGGCAGTCACTGGGAGAGCTAGCGTGTGTGGCCAATTATTGGAGCTGGCTGCAGGAGTAAGAGGGATACCAGCGCCAGTGACTGGAATGGGAGGGGATCTTTAACCTTCAGCCATAGTGGGGGAATGGTATACATCCCAAAAAACAGCTGCTGAGTGTGAGGGACATGAGCGGCATGTGGGGAGCTCGGCACCAGTGGAGTGGGGCAATGTACTGGGTTTGCATGGTTGGGTTTTGGTAGTGGAGGAGGGGACGCTATAGGTGTGCTTTCTGTGAGAAGTTGCCAAATCCTTCCTCCATGTCCAGCAGAGCCAGTACCAGCTGGCTCCAAGAAGGCTGTGCTGATGGCCAAGGCTGAACCAATTAGAAGTGGTGGTACTTTCTGTGTGATAGCATGGTTAAGAAAAAGGGGGAAAAGAAAAAAAGTTATTGTACTAATGCAATTGCAGCCAGAGAAGAGATGGGGTGAGAATATGTGAGAGGAACAGCTCTGCAGACAGCAGAGTCAGTGCAGAAGGAGGGGCAGGAGGTGCTCCAGGCTCTGGAGCTGGGATTCCCCTGCAGCCCGTGGTTCAGCCCATGGTGAGACAGCTGTGCCCCTGCAGCCCACAGGAATCCACAGGGATGCAGAGATCCACCTCCTGTCCATGCAGGAGACCCACACTGGAGCAGGAGGATGCCTGAGAAGAGGCTATGACCCCACGCAAGGCCCGTGCTGGGGCAGGTCCTAGCAGGGATGTCCAGAATACATATTTCTATCAAATAAATATCTTAATTTGTTTAGATTAACTTTCACACATTTTTTTGTGTAAACACCATTTTTCTATGAGGACTTTTATATTACAGTGCATGTACCTATTTCTGTAAATCCCCTTCTTGCTGTCTGGAATTCGTGGAATTCACATCATTTGAATCAGTATGATCAAACACAGATGGCATTTCACATATATGAATGACCAAACATATTCTGCAACATATCTGTAATTTCTTTTTAGTAATTTTAGTAATGTAAATCAGGAATTCATAATTTTGGACTGCCAAAAGCAACAAAGAGGCTCTAAAGAGAGGGTTTTTTTAATTATGTTTATTAAATTTGGTTTCTTTAACTGGTATAAAACAATTTATTAGGGTTTTTTTTCTGCAGAAAGCATTGAGGCTGAACCCTGCTAAAAATTATTGGAGATATAGATATAAATACATATTTGAATGTCAAAATGTTTTTAATATTACCCTCACTTAGCTAGAAGTCTTCAAATAATTCACTGCTGATGAAAGAATTTGTCCAGGTCAACTTAAAAATGTTCAAGGATTTATTTGTTAGAGTAACTTTTTATTGTTCTCTACTCAAAAACTCTTTTCATTTTTAAGAAAAAAACCTCACCACACAGTAATGAAATGGTTTTATTATACTGCCTAATTATTACTTATAAAGATGTGATACCAAATATTATTTTTAAATGTTCTGAAAGTAAACTTCATTAATATTTCTTTTACTTTCCTAACATTACTGACTTTTCCATTTATGTTAGCCTCCAGGCTGTATTCCTTTTTTTGCAAAACTACTGTATAGTTGTTTCTCAACACTGATATATTTCTTCACACTCTAATTGGCTGAGTGGCTCAACTAAGCGACAAATTCACAAGGATTTGCATTGTAATGACACAATTACTTTTTAAAAGCTGTGCAGTCTCTATATTTTGATCACTTTTTGATCACCTCAGAGCATTGAATAGCCCATGTGCCCAGAATACTTGTCACTAGCATAGAAGTTATCTTCACAATATTCCTTTTCCTGGAATAAAAATGTCTCAGTATTCTCCTGAAATAGAAGATTAGAAAGTACTTTTTGGCTGGAAATTATCAGTCACCTAAAACCTTTTATATGATTCTTTATGCATTTTTTCTGCTTATTCTACCTTTTTTCACTCCTTATAAATAAAAACTTATGTCCCAGAATAAGTATTAATAATCATATATTTTGGGTTTCACTGATTTCTGCATGGATCTCTTCTAACTCTTGAAAGTCCTTTTTAAATTATAAAAACTTCAGTACCTCTGAAACACGGACAAAAGATATGCAGAGGGATAGTTCCTTTCAACTAAGGAAAGCAGGAAAAAAAGCAGTGGTGTCATAAGCATTCCTGTGAAGGCAGAAGCTATGCTGTAACATCCTTTCTCCTTTACTGGATGTTTAATTTTCTCAAAGCACTTGGTGAGAGATTATTATTAGCCAGATCATTCATATATCGGTATTTATTGAACTCTTTAAAGAGCTTCAAGGATATCCTAAAGAAGTTCACAGAAGCCATGTTGGCCTTTCCCAAATACAAATCAAAATTTCCCATGTGTCCACTAATATTTAGAAGCTTGTAGTCACTTTGCTGTACACCTCAGGCTTCTCTTAAGATTTGCGTCACACTTGCCATTCTCCATTTTCAGACAAAAATGGAATTTTAAGTGAGAGCTTCAAAACTGTTTTCAGGCCAAATGAATTCTTACTGTTTGTTCAGGATTTTTCTACAACACTTCCACAACAACTCTTATTTCAGATAGATTCTCAGTTGAGTCACATCCTAACCTCCCTACTACCTCCCAAAAGCATCATACTTGAGATCCTCAATGGTTTCTTTACAATTAACAACTCAGAGAATTCATTTAACAGTGTCTGCAATGGCTTTGTCTCCTCTGAGTGTCCCTGCAGGGTTCAGGAAACTTAATCACTGATCTCAGAGGACTCCAGCAAAGCATTGGCCATGGCTGTTCAGACAATTTTCCTGACTTAGCATTTTCCACTGTGTCTGCTGCCAAGAATTAGAAAACAATCTTTCCTAGAAGGATTCTTCAGGAGAATCAGGCAGCAAAGTTTTGCTACAGGAATTAAACTAAGACATAAGAGGGGAAGGAAACTATGAAAAATATATGGACATAATGAAACAAATCCAGCAGAGGACCACAAAAATGACTAAGGAACTAGTGCATTGGTCATATGAGAGGCTAGAGAGTGTGGAAAAAAGAAGGCCTAGGTGGGTTTATCAATTTGTATAAATACCTGGTGAGAGGAGCCACATTCCTCTCAGTAGTCCCCGCTGATGGGACAAGAGGGAATGGATACAAAATAAAACATGACATTCCACCTGAAAACAGAAAATAACAGTAGAATCAGGTTGCCCAGAGAGGCCTCTGTTCTTGAAGAGTTTTAAAACATGACTAGACACCATTCTCAACAACCTACTCTAGATGGCCCTGTTTAATTAAGTCATTTGGACCAGAGGACATCTGAAGGTTCTTTCCAACATGAGTAGTTCTATGATTCTGCAAAAACTTGCTTTTTTAAAAAAATGTATTCATTTTATTTTTATGGTGTCTTACTGGTGCAGACTTTAAATTTTACTGTGTAGCTCTCCTCTTCTTTCAAGTTAATAGATTGCCTCTGATCTCTTTGGCATGAGTAACAGAGATAGTTTAACAGTAGCACAGCATTACATTCAGGATGCTTGGTGTGCTGAGTTATTTCCCTAGATGACTGTAAGCTGGAGGAGACCTAACTGAACATTTGTGACTTTGGTAGATTCATCTAGTTAGTCTGAAATTATTACCACACAGGCACAGTTTTACTAAATAGAAATGGATAAATAAGCTAAGAACAGTGCTGCAGTTGTCTGCAGCAAAGACTGTAGTGCCAATGAATAAACCACTACCTTTTTCTTATAGAATATCTGAAACACTCATTTACATTTATATCAGTTCTATATCACTACTTATGGTTTTATTATTCTGGTTACTGTTATTGCAGTTTAACCTTGAACTATGTTAGTCACTGAAAATAATGCTAGCAAATACGAATGCTTAAAGGAATTCTACCTTAGTAAATTTTCAACACATAGAATAATAAAATATAAAATTGTGGGAGTTATGCTAAATTTATTGTATCAACAACATCTACAGTTCATTAACTTATGTTAAGTAGGTTCTAGTATCAGGGTCAAGTTTCTTCCTGCTACTTTCTATTAAACACCAAAGAAAAAAAAACCAAAATCTTTTTATGCTTAACACTTTCAGAAGTTAGCATATTCTCACTTATCTATCAGTTCTTTGACTTCCATACAGAATGCAAGAGAAAGTGCTGTACTGATGGATCATTGCTGTAGGGACCCCAGTCCTCTTTATCCCAAGAATCAGAAGTGTGAGGAGTCCTCATGGATGACATATCTAAGTTTTTCAATCAGTCTTTCAGTCCATAACACTGGTTTTATCTCCTATTGTAGAGATATGTTAGTATTTATCTACATCTATATCTATATCTGTATCTATATCATCTATATCTATAGATATATATATTCATTGAATTGACTTCTCTTAGCTAGAGGCAAGCTTACCTAAAATAAAACCAGTAAAATAAGGAAAATACTGCAATTTACTGTATTTTAAGACACCTCTCTGTTTTGTGTCATGCACTATTGTTTCCTATGAATTCCTGATGTTAAAATTATATTCGTATATATGAATGAATAAGTTGGTTTATAATCTATTTGTTGTCAGTTTTAATGCAATTAAATAGCAGTATTTTTTAAGCCATTCATGTGACTCCAGATTAATGTTACCCTTTACTTAGCAGAGTCAATAATGAGCAAGTATCTTAATCTTTCAGTGAAAATTCTTTTTCCATTACTAACCAGAAGTAATAAATGCCACTATTTTCAAGAACTGGGTTCTGAAGGTAGAATTTTTCCTTGCAGAAGATGATGGAAATGTATTAATGACATTGTATTAATGTTATTAATGCCATTAAAGACTATGAAAATGTATTAATACATTACCAAGTTCAAATAATTCCTTATACAAACACTTTATTATGCATCTTTTTCCAGTTTGAAGAATTCATTTAATAATTAATACTTGAGTACTTATTTTAGGATTATTAATATTAGAGTATTTAAGACAATGGTGTTTTCTTCGAAGTGGCTGAATTATATTATGGTAATTTTTTGTTTACTGAAATTAAAAATGAGATATATTACTTTTTCAAAAATAAATCATAATACTTACTGAGATTACGTTTTAATTTTTTTTTCTTTCTTAGGATATGCTGAAAAGAAGAAGGTTTCTTACCAGAAAATTTGCATAACAATTCATAATTCAAGTATACTCTTCAGGGAAATGATTTTATAAAGTCCTGTACATATGAAGGACTTTGACTCTTCTGTATTCAACTTTTAATTCTATATAGAAAAAATTAAGATCATAAAGAAAAGCAGGAAAAAACCATACCATTTTGAGTCTACTGAAAAGAACTCAAAAAATATTTGCAATATTTGCAACGTTCATTCTTGTTGCCACCATTTGATATTGTCAAAGAAATACAAACTTTTAGTTTTATATTCCTCATGTGATATTCAGAAACAATTCCTTACTGCTGAAAACCATATTTCCAGATCTTTTAACAGGAGCATTTTTCAGTATTGTTTTATATTAAAAGATAGAAAAATTGAATAATGCATAAATATAAACCCTTTTAGAAGATGGGGGTAATGATTTCTAAAATATTTACCCAGTCTCCAAGATAAGGTGTTGAATCATAAGCAGTGCAATTTACTTTATGATACAGACTTTAAAAAGTTGCTAAATTAGCTAGAGGAAAATCACTACTAAGCACATCATTACTTCCTTAAACTGTTATAAGAAATGAATTTCATATAATTTGGTTTTGAAATATTTTAACTTTTCCAAGTATGTCTACAACAATGGTTTTTTGAAAGCAGGAAGACAATGGACTGTTCTTCTATGACTATGGAGTAATAAGTGACTTCGATACATTTTGGAAATTCTGTGTTTTTAGGTATTAGTGGCATATAGAAAAATGTGTCCTTTTTCCTCTGAGACTTGTCTCTCCAGTTAAAAGAAGATGTGATAAGCTTTAGTGACACATGAAGATTTAGTGTTACCAAGAGGTTTCACTTCAGCTAAGACTGAATTCTATTTCTTGGGTTTGCTACTTGAACTGTTGTTATAATCAAATGGTCTGTGTGAATAACTATGGATAATGCAGTCATGGTCCATGATGCTTCCACTGCAGTCAAGTTTTTTTCATGTTTCCAAATTTCTTATCTACATAATATTTCCAAGCCATATAAAATATTTTCAAGCCTCATAAACCCTTGTAGTTAGTTCCCAGGCCTGTGATTTCGCATACATTTTTCTCATCTAGAAAGCTGACTTATATTAGGCTGTTCCCACTTCATTCTGGAAACCTTAAGTGCCCATTAATACCTCTACATTATCTTCTCCATTTTGGTAAAATTATTCATCCCATAGTGAATCAAAGTGATGAACTGGTTTGAATTTACCACAACCCTTGTTTTCTCACACGGAATAGGGAAATATGAAATTTGCTCCTCAGAAAGCTGTCTGAGCCAAAGGTTATTTTTTTCCAGCAAGATTTCATCACCTAGAATAATCTTCGTGTTCATGCTATCAGCTTCAACCTTTCCCTCACTTTTGTAACACACAGATGAAATATAGGATGTTCCTTCAAGCAAAGGCAGTGAGAAGAAAAGTTCTTGTTGTGCTCAAAAGGGAAATACCCCTAGCATTCATCTGAGTATGAACTCTAGTACTATTTGGCTGCAATTTCTATGTAGAAAATGTCTAATTTCATATTTAAAATCATATATGATTTGTATTTAACATCAAGTTTGATCCAGTGTGCACTGGATGAAAATTAGTACTATGACAGAAAGATTATTAATTTTTAAGCTTTAACCTAAAAATTATAAATTAAATAAACACATTTACTTTATACTTAAATAAGATCAACTATTTTTTTAGTCTTTTTATGCCTCTTTTTTGACAACAGAATCAAGCAGACATTCCTAATGCACAAAAAAAAAAGGTTCATTTTCCATTTTTTTTTCTTAACTAAATAAATACTAATTTCCTTCTCCAAACATTTCAAACTCTAAATCTGCCTCATTATTTCGGCAAAGAGCTTTATTGAAGGAATTGTACTGAGAATTTCAGTTGCACTGAGACCAGGATTTTAGACATCCACTGCTATTTTAGGAACTCTGTAACTAAATAGCAAAACGTGGTTGAATGAGGAAAGAACCCAAATAAATTCATGGCTAGGTAATGGAGAGAATCATGGGCACAGAATGTTTCCTTCAAACATTACTGCAAAGGGTACTGGTTTTTCTTGGAAACTAGGAAAAGGGATGTTTTTTGTGGAAATATGATAGAAAGTATATTTATGATATGCTATTGAAAATATGAAAGATATGGCCAGAAGTATTTCAAATCATGAGTGAAATGAAGAGAGTGGTTTAGGACTGTTTGCTCATTCTTTTCAGGTGAGACCTATCAGGCTTCTGACAAAGATAGCATGTGAACTGATAGATGCAAGTTACCAAGGTGACCACGATTCACAGCAAAAGAAGAATAAAATTATTCCATCACCTCCTGGCTGGAGGATTTCAAAAAGAAGTGGGGACACATTGCTAAACTTATTCCATCTTAGCAGAGGCTGTTCCAGGTCCAATCTCACATCTCAGTGCACCTGGCACATGAGCAATACTTCACAATCCCGAGCTTTCTGTAACCTCCCAGATTCTTATCTCTCTTTCTCCCACTGTGAAGAACACCTTTTCAGTCTTTGACAGCATTCTGTTATCTTCTACAGAAATTCCACTTCTCAAAAAAGACAGAAAGCAATCAGCAGTAAATATATGAGGTTGCCCACATGCATATTCTTAGCCTTCCCAGCTGCAAGGTCACTTTGAGTGAATCTATCATGCTCCCCTCCAATTAATCTATTTTTAACCCTTTCCTCCTAACAGTTAGCATGAATCATGATCCAAAAGAGTCAAAGAGAGATCTTGACTCTATCAAGTCACTGTAGAGTTCCTTAACTGAAGGTTTAGCGGATGGTAAAAAATCACATGAGATACAGTGAAACAAGATGAGTGAAACAGAAATCTTCTTTATATTGCTTGTGAAATATGTGAAATACTTAACATCAATGAGTGCCTTCTATTGGCCACTTTTGGCAAGATACATTCAAAATATACTTTTTTTCCTGATATATATTGGTCATAAAGACATTGTTGTAACTTCTAGACTACGGTGTTTCATTATAGAAAGTTCTGCAGATACAATCAAACTCTCACCTATTAACATTCAAAGTTTTCTTTAAATCATGTCACGTAGTATTTTTTTCATACACATCATAGCAAACCCTTCTTAACTTGGAGATAGAGTTATTATTTAAAATATGTCTGGTCATATTTGCAAAGAAATATTAATTTTTGAAATCACTGTTGTTATTTACTGGCCCATCATGCCATATTTGCCCCTGGAAACCATTCTTCCTCCCATACTAGTGTACAGCCACTGTCACAGTTCTTCATTGTTTTCAATATGATCAACAAGTTAGAGCTTTAGTCTCATTTTTTACATCCTCTTGAGCTGTTTAGAGTGGATAGCAGTGCTCAACTGTCAGCAAAATATAAATTATTTGGACAATTTTTGAGTGTTCTCATTGACTTACACCATGACTCTCCCCTGAACCTGTGTCACCTCACTAACTTTCCTTGGATATGGACACTGTATGTCTTCATAACCTTTGAAGAAAAATAATTTGTCAAGTTATGCTCTTACCTTTCATGCCTGTAAAGGAATCTTCCACTTTAAACATTTACTTCATTTTTCAAGAAGTTTTAAAGAGGAGAAACTGTAATTTTGGTATTGTTACTGTTATTTTTTGATACCTGATAATGACTCCCTCAGGGACACACTATTGTGAATGCTTTTCCTTTATCACACTACTATCACATAAAATGCCTTCATCCTGCCTGTATATTATGATAATATGGTCCTTATTGAAGCTGCTTTAGTGTTTCAGATCCAAGACAGATTTTGTGGCCTGGAGTTATTAGATTTTCTCTTACTTATAAAAACGATGCAGTGCAATTTTAGATGGAAACAATAAATAGTCTGTTACTGATATTTACAGCAAGCAGTAACGATGTGAAAGAAGATACTGCATCACCTAAGGCATGGTTACAATCCATGCTCTTCATCATTTGTATAACACTTGTATACAAAAGTGTACTGTTCTAAATCATGCTATGCTTACAATCTTGTACTCTGGAGGGTCACACTGGAAAAGGCTTGTCAGATCTACAGAAGCTCTATTTTAGTATTCATCGCTGGAATAGCTTAGACTACCAGAATACTAATACATTCTCTTCTAGGCCAAATTTGGTAGGCACTCATAGACAATGTGACAAACATGAAAAGAGAAATCAGAACTTACAGTAATGAGCACCATAGCAAACAGCTGCAGCTGGTAAGCAGCAGACAGCCAAATATAACAAATTTATGTTCCATATGCCACAAAACTCTTTCAAGAAAATTTGTGAACTTAGTTTTGTCCCACTGAATCCAGTTCCAAAGAAGTCAAAGCCTGATGGTGAATTGCTTTATTGCCCTCACCTGAAATACAAGGAATTAGTCAAATTTGCTACAGATGACACCTTTTTTATATTTATATTTTATTTTAACAAAGACATAGTGTGCAAGAACTGTTTTTATCACCATCAGGAGGAAAGCACAGGTTTTCCACCATCAGGAGGAAAGCACAGACTGGGTAGCTTTTCAATGTTGAATTTAATGTCAAGATAATTTTGAAGGTAATTTTTCATATTTTCAGCCCTGAATTAACCAGAATCTCTGAATTAAAATATTGGCTTTTTCCATGTACCTGCACCTCAGTGCTACTTGTGACTCTCCTTTTGCACTTTGACATTTCTCCTAGTGTCTCCATCAGTACTGCCTCCCTAATCCTCTACTCCCTCATGTGTACATTGCTGGAACATCAAGTTCTACATCAAGTCAGCAGAATTTTTCAGGAACTTGTCATTTCATACCATGCCTGGCTAGTCAGTACAATCATGACAAGAATTAACACACCAACAAAGCCTTTTTTTGAGTCTGTGTGGGCTTGACACTACTGCACATACTGAGTGAAAAGGTTTTGTTTTGTTAAATATAGGCCTGATATACCTGTGCCATTGTATTTGATACCATTGTAACTGTTGATACACAGAAGGAAAATGAAAATAACACATTTCTCTTACAGTTCTGAGACATAAACGATGCTATGAGGCAGGGGCTAATCTCGAATACAGGGACTGGTCTTCCTCGACAGATCTATAGAAAAACAACAGTACTTTTATAAGCATGTCATTTGCCAGTACGTAGACTTAGCAAGAGTCATGGAATCTGGGATACAAGACTGTGTTTATGGTATCATCATCTGAAATCAGTTCTAGTGGGATCCCCTTCTTTACTGGTGCTCTTTTCACATATGATTGCCTACCCACATGTGACCTGGTTCATGGTGGTATTAACAAGCAATCCAGAAATTTGAAAATTCAACATTAAATTATCAAAATTGAAAAATTGCCTTTAAAGTGTCTTAAAAAAGTTATCCAATTGTTGTGAAATTAAAAAAAAAATCACAGTAAATACTGTTTTCTTTTGAAAATCTAGCCTCCCATAAATAATAATGAAGCCAAAATTAAGTTTGTTTTGTCCCCAACTATATTTTCATATATTTACAGTAAAAGAGGTGTTTTTTTTTTTTTGCCATACTGTCTGCAAAGTTTTCTGTGTTCTTACAAGATTAGGCAAACTTATTCCCTACACTTACAGCAAAGTGAAATTTTGCAAGTTACACTGAGCTCTAGTTGACAGTGAATCTAGGGTGATGGTATTCTAGCTCCATTATCTTGTCATGTTTCATTCAGTAAGAAAATATTCATGTCATATTTCCTTTGAACTATTTTTGTACACATTTCTTCTTCCCTATCCTTTTACATCTGAGAGAAAGATTTTTTAAAAAATAACTATATTTAATCTGACTATATTCCTTCCTTTTAATCTTACTATATTCCTTCCTTGCCATTTAAATGTGATCTCTGAAATCTCAAATATTATAGGATTTAGGTGTCAATACTGTGCTCACTTGTTGCATTATTTTCAGCACCACAATTGTGTTCATTGTTAAATTTAAAAACCTATTTAAATTAGCTTGTCATCCGTACTATTTTTGCAGTTCTACATGAATGACCAGTTTTCATACTGAGCATCACAATATCGAAATCTAAATGCCTATGTGTTTTGTGCTCATACTGCTAGTCAAATTAAGTTCAGGAAATTTATCTTAGTGTGAAGCAAGACCCATTTCTATAGTACTTAAATATTGCCTGCAATGAAAGATTATTTCAACTTGCTTTTCTGATAATATAGGAACAAATTTAAATGTATGTACTCAGGCTCATTGATATATATAAAAATATATACATATGCAAAAATGTTTTGTGCTTTTGAAAGCTTTTATGTCCATATGACAGAGAAAAAAATTGAAAGAGAATGAGCAGAAATGCCAAACTAGCTTACATGATTCTGTACATATTACAAAAAAGCCCAAAAAAACCCAACAAAACAAACAAGCCAACCAAAACAAACCAAAACAAACCAAAACAAAAAAAAAAACCCAAAATATGAACCACTGACTGGAGGACTCCACTGGAATTTAGGAAACTCAGGCATCACTCCTGTTGTGTCAGTGATCATCTGATTGACCTCCAATGGCCTACTGATGGCAATCCTGTAAGCTTGAAAAGTTTTCCTTAGTCTTTATGTATTGCTGCATTCCTATCTTCAAAATAAAAATGATTATATACACAAAATAATGTTGGCAACACCTTGTATTAACATGTGAAACATATCAATCTCTTCATAGTCAGTTGTTGCTCCTTCGTTATTTTCCTCATCTATGTGAAAAGTAAAATGTTCTTTTTGGCTGCATGCATTCGAACCAGATCCATCCACTTGAAGTAAAAGGAGAATTGCCTGGCTTGTGGAATCTCTGTCCATTCTAAAACAGTTTAATCTTTATATGAATGGGGTTTTTTTCTCATGAACTGTTCTAGAAGTAAAATTTAATTATCTCTTCCTGCACGGAATGTCTTAGCCTTCCAGAGCCGTGACTTCATTGGTGGCCTGACCAGTCCCGGTGTCTTTGCGTACATGGGCACAACCACAGCCAGCAGGGTCTATCTGTGCCTCCACTAGTGCCTATTGAGGGCATTAATAAACTGTGGGGTCCCTTACCAGCCTCTCTGGAGCCTTCCTCTTTCCCTTGCCCATGGGCTCTGGAGTCCCATTTCAGTTTGGCTTTCATCCCTTGGTCATGTGTATGTGTGTATGATGGTACCATCCCTTGCTGTTCCTGGCTGGACAAAATGCAGTGAACCAGAGCTGACTCCCTTTTTTATACTGTGTTTTCCTACTTAAAATTTTGTATATCTCTTTTCCAAATTTATTGAGATTTTATGGGTTAGTGCAGTACTTCTTCTTGCTGTGATACATGCATACTTTATAACCAAGACAGTGCGTCAGAACATGTCGAAGCAGAAAAGCTGGCATATTTAGCTGAATTAATAAATTGAAAGGAATGGGAACATACCTTGCTGATGTTTGTTTTTAATAATTTGGCTTATGTTTTCATAAACTAGGCATATAAGTGAAAATGTTGTGTGAGATGCTGAGGGATCAGTTTTATAAGGAGTATGCATCCTTTTTTTCATTTCAAATTCATGTATTTTCCCTCCTGACTGCTACTTATAACAGTCAAGATAATAGGAAGTTTAATAGTGAATGGATGGTGAATCACTGAAGGTCAATTACAAGGTAAAATAAAATATGTGCTGGTTTTATCACAGCACGAGAGAATAATAAACATATTAAATATACTGTATGAGGCCTACGGTGTATATTAATCAGTTTCTGATGAGACTTTTTTTCATATTACCATCTTAAAAGAAATGAAAATGGTCATTTAAAAGATAAAGGAAGTACAAAATAGGGCAAAATTACCTAAGGCATTATATCTTCAGCTTTCAAGTTTAAAACAGAAGGAAAACTAAGTTGCAGATTTTGTACCAACAATGATAAATTACAAAGTAGGACTGCTTCTTATGTCAAAGTTATAAGAAGACTGTATGGATAATAGATACAGTACCCATGTAGATTAATGTGAATGTACATTTAATTTCACACACAACTGAGAAGGGAAATTTTCCTAAACTGTATCCCTCAACTGTTAAAAAAGCCTGTGATTAAAGAGTCACCTTTATAAGTTTAATATGCCATATTAAGATCAGTGGGTAGATTCCCTCTTTCTAGCATTCCTCACTCTATTAACCACAAAACCAGTAGTGCTTTTCTGGGGTTATGTTAAAAAAATTATTAGTTATTATCAATATCATAAGCTATAAAAATTTATTTTCCTGTTTGCTTTTCTGAATGGGTATTTTTTACCTTTGGAAAAGATTTTGCCTTCTCAACTGTAGAGATTTTCCACAACAAAAAAGAGAAGACCGAGAGAAAGATTTTTTGGTTAGGTATCAGAAAAAAATTTCTGGTTAGGTATCAGAAAAAAGCAATTATCAGTTAGTGTTTTTATCCTAAATAATTAAAACAATGCTCCTGGCAGAAATTCATCAATCCAAAGCAAAAAGAATATGTCATTGAAAAGCAACAAGAGTATCAACAGAAAAAAAGAGAATTCAAGTGCCAAAGAATGCTGAAGATCTACATCAAGTTATAAATAGAACCATTCGGAAATAGCATCTAGGGTTAAATCTCGTTAGAAAGTTGTCCTGGTTACAGAAGTTTAGCACTTTGTGACTGCTATTCTACTCCCCTCTCTGCGATGATAAACTGTAAACTTCCAGTGGCTGCGCAGTGCGCAGCCAACGCCTCAGGCTACAAGCTGGGTGTTAAATGAGAAGAGCTAAACCCTACAAGATGGGGTAGTGTTTCTTTACCTTTGCTCTGAGGGGTTATCTCTGCTAATGGGCCATCATGAACTGAATGAATAAGCGGCTCCAGCGACCATCAAGGACTCAAAAAATATCCTATGGCTCATAGGACATCATTCCATTGTGAATCTCTCTGCCCTGAGGGAGTAAGCATCTGAACCTGACCTCCTATAATCCCGAGGTTTGGAACTTGGGACACTGCCACTGCTGGATGGACCCAGAGGAGGACCAGACCTTCCACAGCACCAATGTTTTAGACATACCTGCAACCATCACTTAAACAGGACTGCAACAACCACTTAATTGGACTGTGACCACCACTGTGACCAACAGCAGCTAGGCTGTACTCTGACTTTGTGGTTGTAAGCCAGCTTTTCTGCATCATTGCATTCATTGTTATCTTTCTATTAAATTGTAATTCTGACCTGGAATCTCTCTCAAAGTGTTCATGTGTGTTTAATTTCTCCCAACTTTTTATACATGTTAGGGTGTTCCTGACATTTATGGCTTAGGAAAGCAGAAGCCATAAAATTTTCATTTAGTGGTAGAAAAAAATTAAAGTTGCTTCTCCTTGTTGGTTTTTTTTTGTTTTTTTTTTTTTTAACAAAAGTTTGTTCTACACAAGATAAAGTAGGCATTTTTTTTTTCTTTCTAAAGAAGGAAGAAAAACAGAAATAGTGTGGCCAGCAGGATTAGGGAAGTGATCATCCCTCTGTACTCAGCACTCGTGAGGTCACAGCTGAAGTGTTTCTATTAACTTCTGTGTCCTTTGCTATAAGACATTGAGATACTGGAGTGACTCCAGAGAAGAGAGATGGTGAATGGGCTGGAGTACAAGTCTTATGAGCAACAGCTGGGGGAGTTGAGGTTGTTTAGTCTGGAGAATTGGAAGCTCAGGGGAGACCTTATTGCTCCTGCATACATGGAAGGAGCAAGGAAAACCAGTGATATGACAAGAGGGCATAATCTCAAGCTGTGCCAAGGGAGGTTCAGGTCAAATATCAGGAAGAATTTCTTCACTGAAAAGGTGATTAAGCTTTGGAACTGGCTGTCCAGCGTGGCGAAGTCACCATCCCTAAAGTATTGGAGAAATGACTGGATATGATACTTACTGCTATGGTTTAATTTACTTGATGGTGTTTCATCAAAGATTGGATTTGATGATCTCAGAGGTCTTTTCTAACCTTACTGATTTGATCTTATGATTCCATAAAAAAAATATTTAGAAAGCTCAGAAGTTCAGAATCACACTGGATAAAGGAACAAAATATCAGATTGCTTAAGTTTTTTTTAAATTTTGTTTTGTTTCAAAAGTACACCTTTTCACATACTGCAACAGAGAGTTCAGATACACAAAGTAGTGAAAGGAATAAAAGAGTCCTACATGGCAAGCACAGGTAATAAATCATTCTGCTCTTTCAGTCAACTGAGCCTGTGTCACTTCTTCAAATTGCCTTGTGCATTCACTGCAACGTGCCATCACTATTTCTTTCTATCTGGATGGTGTTTCAGGCAGATAGCCCCCTTTAAAGCTCAGCTTTAGTTAATCACTGAAGACATCAAGCAGCTGCATACTCAATGTCAACTGAAACAGAGCCATGGAGTCAAGTGCCATTAGTGAACATCTGGCACTAAAAGACAAAAAATTTCAGTATCTCTCCTAGTGAACATATAGACACATCAGGTTTTTCTCCCTTCATACTACACTGTCACAGCAACTCTTCACCAAGAACTCTATCTACGTGTTGCACACTAAATATTTTGTTTCTCACAGTTACCTATTGCCAAATACGGTATGGGATATTGTTAGCAATTCACTTTACTGAGAGTGCAATATTATTCCTCCCTACTAGACTGTTTTTCATTCATTTCTTTAGTCATCCTGACTTTTGGAGAGTGGAGAGAAATGAGGAAAAGATTATTTTTTCCTGATTGCTTTTCTTTAATTTAAATGATTTTCTTGATCACTACACATCAAATTTATTACCGTGAATATCAGTCTACAGCATCATACTGTTAAGCAACACATTTATTTGAGTTCCAATCGTTTCAGGTTTCCATAGTAACTGGTGCTTAGTACAGACCCCTTGATTAAACAAAGACACTGTAGCTCTAAAAAACTGACAGATCTGGATTCTCTTTTATTATTAAAAGTATATAAAAATAAATGTATAGATATACATATATAAAAATTTGTGTATATACATATAACATCATGTTAATATGACAGCATACATAATATATATGCATACACATATACATATACATAATATCATGCAGATATTAGCTGTCTACAGAACATCATGTGATATAAATACCATATATTAGGACTAAAAATAAAGAATAAAAGTACAAAGTATTCAAAAATATTAATTATAAAGACCTTTCCACCACAAAAATGAAGACACAAGTTCATGAGAAGTTCAGTCATTTTCTACTAGAAGTTCAATAGCTGTACTGTCGCTTGTCACTGAGTCTGCTGTTATTCATAATACTTATTGGCAAAAGAGTTCCAGCTATCTAATATACCCACATACAACGGTAAGAAAACAACTGTGGAATTTATCCAAATAATTTATAGCATACATGAAATAAATTGGCAAATGTCAGGTCAATTATTTGTGCTGACACCAGATACCTATTGTATCAGATTTCCCTGTCGATTGCCCTAAAACACAGCTGTTGTAGGAGGGGAATTGAGATCAAAATACTTTCTTAATGTGGTCAACAGAGAACATCATTAAAATAGTGCATCAACCCTTAATACACTCACTCATGCACTGTTTTGTGTAGTTCAGTTTTTGCCCTGCAAAAGGGAAAGACAAATAAATATAGGATCTAAGATTAAATATAGGATCTAAGAATGTCAGAAATTCCAGATACGGTGCAGACGTAGAGTTATTCAGCCCAGACTGCTAAAAATGTAAGTGAGGGGAAACATGACAGTAGCCTATAAATCTATGGGCTGTACAGAGGAATGAGTGGGAAGCTAATTTAAAACCAAGTGAAATGTTCTCTGCCATACAGTTTCTGATATAGGCCAGGATGTCTTTGGCCTTCTTGGCCACCTGGGCACAGCTGGTTCACACTGACCAGCACCACCAGGTCCTTTTCTGCTGGGATGATTTCTAGCCACTCTTTCCCCGGTCTGTAGCTCTGCATGGGGTTGTTGTTACCCAAGCACAGGATCCAGCACTTGGCCTTGTTCAACCTCATAGAAGAAATCCCTGAAACAAGCTAAGCTTGTTATATCAAGTATCTGAGTTGTTCAGGGTTTTTTGAATTAAATTGAATTTCTGATGAGCTATATTAAAACACAGATTCTAAAGTCAAGATGCAGGCCTTCAAAATTGCCCATTTTGAAATGTGAAATGACCTTATTTCTGCAGTCCTCTTATCATTAAAACTCACCAGGAATCTGAAATTTCACATGTGTTTGTACCTGCAGCACTTCAAGCCATGTTATAATGACAGATGGGGCTGCAAAAGTAAAACAACCTCACTGAGTTCCACTCATTTACCTCCTAAAAGGATTAGTCACTTGTTTTGGCACAGTCCATTGCACATTTATATATAGAAATATGACCAGTTCCTTGAGCTGATTTCCAGTGTGGCTTTAGTATCATGTTGACACAGTTGAGAAAATGGTACGTTGCGTTACAGATGGGAATATCTGTCCATGATGAGGCAGTTTTGCTGTTGAATTCTTGAAAATATTTCCTGATTTTTTTCAGCTTGTAAAATCTGTGAGTCTGTACATTTTATAGGCTCAACTGATGCCTTAGGTTTTAGCTTTTATATTTTTCAGATTCTGTACTGCTTTAGTGTGTAGTTCTGAGCTTCATTTTAAAGGATAATAAGCTCTCTTCACAGAGTAGGCACAAAACAATTCCTTTCCTAGCCTGGGACCAAGGACAACTGACCCAAATTTCAGGCCCAAGAGCATAAACAACATGGACTGAAGAGAGAAAAACAAGAAGGATGGGACTTCATAAGCTAAAGCTATAACTGGACAATTAACTCCAATGTGCTAAAGGAACAGAACCTATAAAAGTGTGAGACCCTGTGACCGGTCGTCCATTTTGTGACCATTTTGGGTTCATCTTGGGTGTAGCCCTGGCTGGGCTCTTGTACTGCCCAAGGTGCATCCATTGAGGCCTTCTAATAAATACTTACTTTATTCTTTAACTCTGTCTAGCCTCTGTTCTAGGTCAGCCTTCACAAGGCATCACAACAATTCAGCAGAAGTTCATGACTAAATCTGTATGGATTGACTCTGTCACTGCATCTGAGTGGCTAGAGGGAGGAATGGATTGCAAAATGGATTCTCTCCCCATGCCAAAAAGTGGACATTTTTCACAAAGCCTTATTCACACAAAATTCCTAATCAAGCTGTGGAACTAATTTTGGAAAGTCCCCATCTTTTAGAGGATTACTGTAGCTACTAGACACTGTCATGTTCAGCCTTGTTGTCCTTCTCCAGCCAAATTAGTTTCCAGCTTTTTTATGCAAAGTAGAACAAGTTCAGTCAAAATCTATATGTTTTCCATAATGCATAACTTAAGGATGAAAAAAATTTCAGGAAAATGAGACTGAACTGGGGTTTTTTAGTCCCACCATAAGGTAGAATTATCGGCAGGTCTTTTACATCACAGATGCATCTTCTATCTACTAATTCATTGCTTAAAATTTATCTTTGTAGAAAAAAAGTTCAAAGATAACGTGGCATAACTATACAAAACAGACCTTGAGTGCTCACTAAGAGAGTTTTCTTCAGTTTGAATCACAGTGTCTCCAAAAACCATGATTGGCTACATGAATATTAAAGAAGCAAGATGTGCACCTTTGCTTGCACAGGCTCTCAGCACTGTAAACAGTTCTGAGGCAGCCAATATCTCCCATGCAGTTTAGGCATTTAATTAAGCTATGACTTTGGGATGTCTGTCTTCAGACTGCAATGCATTATTTTTGGATGTATGTAGAAAACACTGAGGATTTGAGCAAATATGTAGCTAAGTATCTTAGGATACTTGGCAGTATCTAGTTATATACTACCCTTAAATTCCTACTAGCCATAGACATATCTGTTTCCTCTTTTACAAAGCTCTTCTTTTCATTCTCCTACTTCCTGTAAAAATGCTTGATTCTTAAAAATTTTGTAACAAATATCATCAAAAAGAACAAAAGAAGAAAACATCCTTGCAAAAACCCATTGCAGCTGATTTCTAGTTCTCAACCTTTTTGTCAGACTAGAAGCATTTATGGAAATTAATTACATAGCAAAGTAATCTTCCACAAAGCTATGAGCCCAAGCTTTCTGTAAGCATTTTCTGCTAGCTATAACTTTGCACATCTATTCCCAGTAGTGTAAATCCTGATTATGATAGCTTGCTTCTAAGAAGATATCATAATCATTCTGTTAATGTTGTCAAGAATCTTGCTGTACTCAGTTTCATGTAGCTTACTGAAACTTCACATTAAGTTAAAATTGCTAAAATCATGCACCAACAGATTTTATTTTCTGTCTTTAAACAAATTTTCAGATCTGAAATCAATTGTGTGAGTACTGCTCTACAACTGAAAGAAATGAAACATGTCTATGTCCTTCTTGTCACAGGTAAATCTCAAACTGGACAATGAAAAACAGGGTTGCATTAGCCTGGGGGGAAAGTGTTAGATAAAGAAAAAAAAGATGGCAACAAAATGATGACAAAATGGTAGCAGGAGTGAAGAAACAAGGTACTGTTGAAATTTAAAATAGCAGAGTGGAGAATTAAGACATCACGCAGCAGAAATATAGGCATAGTAGTGTCAGGGTGCAGCCAGGACAGACTTCTCAAAGCCAGCTGGGAGCCAAGGGTCTAAATGAGTCAGGCAGAAGCACCTAAATTTCAGTGTTCTCAGCACCAAAAGATGCAGTCCCACAGCGTTTGAGAAAAGATAACATGTCTGGAGACAGGAACCCGTACCAGACACAGTGTTGAAATAGTCAGGCATGTTCACAGTGGTAAGGCAGGTCTAAGATCAAGCTATGAGTCACATCAGCAAGCCAAAATTACAAAATTGGCAACATACACGCACAGGCATAGGGACACACAGACCACAGCTCAGGGAAAGAACAAGGGTGATTGAGTTTAAGTACACCTCCCAAGGGAGGCAAGGATACTCTAGACATGTTTTACCACAGTGTTACTACAGAGCTGCATCCACTACAGTTTGACCCCAGGTAACATTAAAGTCTCATCAAGAGGACCTTGACCCCAGCACAAACTCCTGAGAAGTGAAGAAAGAGGTGAAAAAGACCATTGCTGAAGTTAGAGCCCTGACAGCCAAACTTTCATGGTTTTGAAGGCAAATAATAGAAGGTAAGAGGATAAACGGTAATATTATAATATCATAGTATGATAGTATGTGATAAATGGTGAAGGAATAGAAAGGTAGTTGTAGGGGCAGTGTTATTTTAGAGTAGCCAAACTGAGAAAGTAGTAATAAAAGCTGAAATCCTTAAATTATAAAGACAGGACAAAAAGAAAGCTGATTTATTTTATTTTTAGATCCTTTGGATCCTGTCTTATCTGCTTACAATACTGATGTGAGGTAAATTTTGGAAAACTGTCAGACCGGCTTTACAAGTGAAAAAAAAATTATAAAAAAGGATTCCTATATATGCTTGGGTTTACCTATACACTACATGAGAAAAGTGGTGGGGTGACTTTGAGATGAGCAAGTACTCCAGTTAGTTACAAGAAAGATAATGCCGATAATCTTAGACAAGAAGGAAAGATCAACGTGAAAAGAGCTCAGGAAGACAGCAGCTGTAACACACCACTATTTCAGTTATAAACTGAAGTTGCAAATACATAGAGAATTAGTGAAGTTTATATACCTAAATGTCTGTACAGCCTAATTACATTCAGATCAAGTGTTCAGGCTTTCTGCAGAGAAAATCATTTTCACCAAAGAGGTCAGCTTAATCTGGAGATATAAATGTGGTCTGCACATAGAGTCTCTACATAGTTCAGAAACTCATGACTTGTTAGTCTTCATCTCCTATTCAAATTGGCAGTTCATATGTTACACAAATAAATTAGTAATTATTTTTTCATTACTACAGGTAATTAATGGCATTACTTAAAACTGAGTTCTATTTCCTTCTTATGCTTTTTTTTCTTATTTTTGTCTTAATTATCCAGTTTCCCTAGATTTCTAGTTCTCTAAGACAGCAAAGGAACAGCAGTTTAATGTTTTTTTCTCCTCTGCATCAGAAAGAAATTCTTATGATGACTGATTACTGGCATTTAACAAAATTCAGATACTCATTTAAAGAATTACTTTCTACCTTATTTTCCCTTACCTTCAGCCAATCAATCATGAACTGCTGCTCCCTAATTGCTTTTAAAATGTACACTGATATTGACTTTAAAATTAAATGGAGAACTAAGTCTCTTACTGAGTTTATTTACAATTTAAGGAACTGTTCAACATGAATAAGTGTATTCAGAACTAGACATTAAAGAATTAGAGGGTTTTTTTTTATTTCTTGATCAATTATGATTGTTACATGTGTTACATGTGTAACTTTCTCATTTTATTTTGTCAACAAAAAACTTAGTTCATAGAAAGAAAACTAGCAAGACCTTTCAAATGACATTGCAGTGTGATTATTTACCGTACAGTTTGCATTATTTACTATTAGCTTGCATTATTATTGACTGGAAAACACTTTTAGACTAGCCTGTGAATCTAATTCATCCCATTAACGCTGCCTTTAAAGTTGTGAACATAGCACATGCATGACAATGAAAGGCTGTAGGTCATTGTAGGATAGACGAGGATGTGGGTTTCTTCTAAATATGGTTTCATCTCCGTTGGAAGAACATCTCCAATCATTCCCTTTAGCTAAACCTGAGAAGAAATATGGGCTTTCCAGCCTCTGTGTTATCTGTTCTGACACAAAATTTGAGCTACTGAGTTTTGTGGGAAAAAACCTCCCTCAGTAGATCTTCATGCAGTTTGTGAAACCCATTTTACCCGCAAACTCAGCAATTAAGAACCAGTTTATATAATCCACCAGAATGGTGGAATGGAGTTTAACAAAATGCAGAGAGTCATTTAAATATTTAATTTCTATTGTATTCTTCCTTGCCTGTTGTTAATCATTTACTTTCCATTCTGTAATGGAGACCGTACGAGCTAACTTTCAGAAGCTACATTAAAAACTTCAATTACACTAAAACAAATGCAAAATGAAAAAAAAAAAAAAAAACCAAAAAAAAAGAGGCAGCTGATTAGTCACGTTCTGATATGGAAATGAGTTTTTAGCCTTAACTAAATGCATTAACTTCAGCACTCATAAATGATCAAAACTTGCTTGGTAGTTAATATGATTTGGAAACACAAATGAGCTGTATTAGGATAATATTAAAATATATAGGCATGCATATATATGTATGTTGCTTTGGACTAAAGTTGTTAGTTACTTGGTCATGTTGTGCAGCTTCTTTTTCATTAAATCTTTTTGTTTCATCTTCAAAACAAAGAAAATCCCGCATAATTTCTTTAATACTGTAGAGCTAATGAAGCATTACTAAGAATTTTAATGAAAGCTTTCAGGAAAATAAACAAATGTAGATTACTTCCATATATTTGAAGGAAAATGAGAAAGTCCAATAATAGCTTGAATTTAAGGTTTGAAAAAGATTTTTTTTCAGCATTTTATAATCCCTTTAAAATTGCTTTTAATCTTTTCTCTGTTTACTAGTGAGTCAGAAACTACATTCTGAATTAAAAGGATGTGATCTAAAAGCCACCTGCAAAAGTGTAAGCTTTATTAGCATTCTGATCTTTTCTTGTTTTAAAGAAATGCTCACACTGAAAATTCGCTTTATTTATTCTTTGCGTCAAGGGAAGAGGTATAACTTTGTGTACTTGTACATGTGCAGTAATTTTTGAGAGAGTGATAGGACAAAAATCCTGATTCTTAAAACTGAAGGCAGAAATTACAACTAACTGAGACCCTTTCCCCTTCTACATCTATTCTAAACAACCTTAGATCAAACCTGTGCTCTTTAGCCTTCTGGGAAAGTTACCTGAGAGAAAGGACAGATTTCCACCTAGCTGCAATCTCCTTTCAGGTAGTTGCACAGAGAGATAAGATCTCCCCTGAGCCTCCTTTTCTCCAGAATAAATACTTCAGCTCCCTCAGCTGCTACTCATCAGATTTGTGCTCTAGACCCTTCACTTTGTCCTCTGTCCTTTGCTTCTTTGTCCTTTTCTGGACATGCTCCAGAGCACCTTAATTCTTTTTTGGATTTCCACTCCAAAATCCTCATTGTTTCCTGGTTTCCATTAAAAACTACAAGACAAATAATGGCACACCTCTGCAAATTATTCTGCTACACTAGTTGATACCTGTATTTACCCAAGCCATCAAAAGAGAGATTTTTCTAGATGCAAAACATGTAATTATGTCTACAAGAGATTAATACTAAAAAATAAGCAACAACTTCACAAAATACTTTTTGAGCTATTCACTAGAAATAATAATATGATAGCATTTCTTAAGCTAAATTCGGCAAAGCATATTATAAAATCCTGTTTTCCAGTGTGTTTTTTGATCATCAATTTTGAAATGCAACAAATTGACAGTTTTGATTTCAGCCTGCTGAAAATTAATCTTACTGCTATCTTTTATTTCGTTCTGTCGGGAAGGTACAGTTCTATTAATTTCTTACTTCTGAGACTGAACAGTCCTTCAGGAGTCCTGCAGGAATAAAGTGATTCTGAAGTGAGAAGGTTCACTCATATACTTATGTTACAAATGAACTGCAGTTTTGAAATGGATCACTAGACTTTCATGGAAAACTTCAGACTGTCTCTTTCAATAAGAGAAGGCTGAAGAAGCTGTAGAATTGCTCCACATGTTTTAGACGTATAGGCATAAGCAAAAATCAGAAATACATGGTTTTAGTGTAAGAATTAAGCAAAATAATACAATGTGGATTTATAGCTATTCAAATTAATAAAAAATATTTTCAATTTTAATTATTGTGCAAGAGGTCAAAAATTGTGTCCTTTGTGTGTAATGCACCTTGTTTTATCAAATTATTATTTTCACTATTGCTGTGTATGAATGTGCATACTAGATGTTTTATCTGAACTGTGTGTAGTGTAGTCCAGCTAGCATTAAATATACTGATATAGGTTTTACTTCAAAATATGTCACTGTAATCTTCATTAATCAAATTTTTAAAAAAGAAATATTTTGAGGCATGTGGAGTTACTTTGGCAGCTTTTAACTGTATTGTGTCTAAGAGTTTTCATTATTTCATTGGAGAACACACATCATTTTTAAATCTGAAAGTTCAAATTAATTCACCAGAACAACACTCAGGATAAGATTTCTTCTCATTATTAGAGAAACAAATCAAAGCTTGTCGAGTCCATGTACACCAGAATAACTAGAATGACTTTCAAGTATGAAGGAACAGAGAAAGTGAGAGAGGGAGAAAGGAAGGTAATGAACTCGAAGCAAATGTATGTCATACTGTAAACTAGTATCTGTGTTTGGTCTCAAAATTTATAGAATCAAATATATTTGATTTTGATTTTATATCCTTTTGAGGCTGTAACACAGTACATAACTGCTACAGAATTACCTTTGAAAAGATAGGGTTTGGTTTGCATTTTAAACAAATTTAAAACGAAACGTCTGCAATATATAGAAGAACTATGAGGGTAGTAATACCTCCCTTTTTAAGTGGTTTGGATTCAGTATCATACCATGCATTTGCACAGCCAGACAGTCTCTCTTTGTCTATTTGGACCCTAGTGTCATTCTGCAATTAAATTTTTTTGGCAGTGAAGTCAAACTCATATGGAAACTCCATGTAACTTAGGTGCATTTCATCTAGTTGTCATGTTTCTGCTTCAGAGAATATTCCTTCCTCCTGTGGTGTAAGTTTCCTTGATAGCTTTTGAACAGCTGTCAAGTAAAATTTTATTTCTAGATATTTCCTTTGCCTTCCAAATCAATTGTTGATTCCCACCTAGTGGGAGGAGAATATGAAATATCTCATATTCCCAGTTACCTAAAATCAACAAAGTCATCCACCCAGCTGGTCTACTGGTACCCACGGTCAGCAACAGGAGCTCAGACTTGGACTTTTATTATTGGCAGCTCATGTCAAATTGTAGGGCAGAATCAAATTAGGTAGTGAAAGAACAAACCACACTGTGGTAGTAAACATACATATCAGTAAAGAAAAATTCAGCAGTAAGCAGTGGGATTCTGCCTAGCCTGACAGAAACTTTTGAAGTTTAAATGCATGCAAAAAAAAAAAAATGATAATAACAATAAAAACAACAACAATAATAATAGCTAAATGAAACAAGATAATCAATGGGAGTGAATAAGAAATGACAACAGACAACAGTAAATCATAATATCAGCTAGCTGGCAGAATTAAGAGTCAAATGCAATGATGACCCAATAGTCAAACTAATAAGTGTCCTAAAGGGGAAGTTAATCAATCTAATTATGACTTTAAAATCACACTGATTTCTCAAAGAAGAAACTAAGTATTCACAAGGAAGTTTTAAATGTATGCCTGAACAAGAAAAACAAGTATAATTCTTGTAAGGATAACAGATGAGAGAGCCTGGGAAGATGACGAAAAATTAATGATTCTTACTGTCCTGCTCACTCTAGGCTGTCATTCAGAGAAAAAAAAACATACTAACACAAGATAATTTTTATCCTCTTTTTGCTGAAAAACAAATTATTTAAGTTATATATCAGAAACAATCAAATCAGAGAGGAAATAAACTACACTTTACATGAAATTCACTGTTCCATTTCTATTTTCTTCACAAGATGATAACTTGTATGCCTGAATTTTCCTGCAGAATGCAAAAGAATCAAATATATAATATAGTAGCATATATTAAAAAGCTCTTACTCTTTATCTAAAAGCTGTAAACAATTTGAACAGCTCATAGTAACAGGTTTGTACAACATAATCAGAATAGAAAACAGTCATGTTTGAACTCTGATAGGCAGATAAATGTGCATAGATATATATCTATAAGAGCATATGAACATACATATATTCTCACTGAAAAAATCTGGGTATTGTTCTGGTAATTTTAAGCAGGCTGTAAGAATATAAAATCACTATATATATATAGCCTAATTTCCAGTCCCACTATATAGCATGCAACTTTATGGATATATAGAACTAGAGATAATATAGAGGAAAATTCTTTAATTAGGCTTTATTAATAGCTTTCTTAACTTAGTAAATATTCCCTGATATCAGATCCTAATTACTTCTTTAACCAATGCAATTGGTTATGGCCCATGTCCATGAAGACAATTGTCTGTATGGGCACATACTTACCTCAAACCTCCATGGAACATGGCTACATTTCATCTAATTGTCAAATTTCTTCAAAAATTATAACTACATTGATAGCTTCTGAACAGCTGTCATGTAGTGTTTTGTTAGAAATTTGCTTTTTTTTTCTAAACTGTCTATTTTTTTTTCTCCTCTAAACTCATTATCTTCTGTCTGTCTTTTGCTCTGCCACAGCTCGTCCCAGATGCTCCTGAAAAGTCCCAATTTTCTAGCCATATATGAGGGAGGAAGAAAAAAGAGAGTATCCTGATCCCAGAGTTTTGGGGGTTTTCCCTGTATTTTCTGTGAGGAAGGTTTTCCAAAGTTAATTTGTTTTAAATCAGCCCCTTATGAAATGAATACTTCTGTTAGATGTCTGCTAACTGATGATAGCAGCAAGAAAGCTTTTAGCTTCCTCTGCTTCTTTCTCATTAACACTGGTCAAAAATACAGTCATGACTTAATAGGGTAGATACAGAATGAATAATTAAAGTAAATAATGTAAATAATATTTTTGTTGATGAACATACAAACTGGATCCAATAAACTATGAACAGAATACTGTGCCACAAACATGTCACGTGCATTAAATTAAATTATATAATGGAACAAGATAGTTTTCTTTATATCTCACACTGTAAGAATTTAAGCCTGGATTACAGATCCTTTGCCTCTATAACTGGTTCTTTAACAACTCTGCTAGTTGCCAAGAACCTACTCTTCTTGGCAACCCACACATTTCCTGAGCTGTAGAAAAAGAGCAACACAATTTTGTCCTGTAACTTATACTATAAGTTGTTCTTTGCTGACCTATTACTATGGGTTTAATTTATCATAACAGATAAAGACTGGGAGTTAGCCATAAGGAATTGTTCTTGCTTATGCCTAAAGTCAAGCCAAGACTTCTCACTGTGCATTTAATTAATATTTTAATGAATGCTTTCATGCAGTGGAGATTCATCAAAGTAGGACCTAAACTTGTTGTGAATAAAACGTGTGCATGGCAAGCACAGCAGTAGAGTGAGACTCTCCCTTCAACTTGTGTAATACTTTCTAGCAATTTAGTATAATTTTATATTTAGAAATAAAACATGTCCATAAAAGTAATTCAAAATGGCGAGATGAAAACAGAATAGGCAAGAAATATTCCAACCACATACCATAAAAACCCTTTGCCTTTTCCAGTCATTAATGACTTTCCCTCACTAATCACCAGTAATAAGTCAAACAAGGACAACCATACCTCCAGTATAAATCATTCAGTTCAAACACGCCCTTTGATTTATATTTCACAAACTAGCTCAGGAGATTTTGTTTGATTAATTGTGCTTACATCTTTAGTTCATTTAAAGTGTATATATTTTGTAGCTTATGTGGTAAACCCTAAATTAAACAACCCATTCCCATATTTGCCCACCCTCAAGGGTTCAAATACAGTTTAAGCTTTTAGAATTAATGGAGAAAAGTAATGCTGTCAAAGAAAAAGTACAGCCATATTGGACAAATTTGCCTGTGCTCATTCTGTCACTCTTTTCTCTTTTTTCCATAACCATAAAACAGAATAAGACATTACAGTGCAAAAGACTGTTTACGGAACACAGATTTTTAAACATAAACTGCCTAGTGGTAGGACACTCAGAAATTAAATTTCTTTTCTGATTTGCTTCATGTTCTGCCTTTTCCTTTGTCTTTTCCTTCCAAATATGATTTTACCCTTTGGTGAAGTTGATGATATAATAGAATTGATCCATTCTTGCTTATATGTTACAATTCACCATATGTTTCATAAAGTTTTTATTAAGTGGTATAAGTCCTGTTTATCCCTTAGATTCATATCCAGCAAACATGGAAACAATTGCTTGTATTAGTATTATTAGTATTAATAATATTATTGGTATTATTATTAGTAGTAGTGTTTTCTACAGAGTATTTTATACATAATTTTTTTGAAAGACAGTAAAAGATGACACAATGCTGAAAAAGAATGCATATATTTACAGTATGGTTTGCAGGTATTAGTAGGAAAGCAAGAGAGAGTTTGGGAAGTGATATGTTCCTTTAAAAAAATCATGTACACTTTGACACAAAATATGAAGATAACTGTACAGTAATTATGAAGATATGGAGGTATAGATACATGCTGTCCTAGAGAATTGATGCCATCACAAAATACATGAGAACATAGATTGATTATAGAACATATAATGAATTTCAGAACACAGATGCTACATTGTAGTCTAAATATATACTCGTTTTTCCAGTGATTCGCTCATTTAGATTACTCGCAACACAATTTTTTGTTTTCAAGCAAATATAAAAGGTTAAGTGGCAAAGAAAAATTGAAAATTAAAGATCAAAGGCAACATAATGGTTAAATACCCCCTTCAGTTGTTTTGCAATGCTGCAGAATTTATCAAATCTCCCTGGTGTTTCAATTCACTAGGCCTTTCCCCTGAAATGCTTCTGTTGTATTTGCTACTAAGATTTACTAGCGCAAAGTACAAAATATTCTTTAGTTAAAGACAAGTTATTGGTACTGTGACTGTAAATGTAGTTGAGTACAAGATATATGAACAGGCATTCAGCTGATTGAATGATTCTTCTAGTCTTAATAAATTTATGAGCTTTCTTTCCACAGCTTATTCTCCAGCAGGAGCCTTTTCACAGGGCTGCTGCCTAATCAGCCTGATTCCAGTCTGTGGTGTAAGAATGCATATTTTGTTGTGGTACATTGGGATCTTGTTGCTCCATTTCTCCAGGCTTTTGAAGTACCCATGGATATCAGCCATTTTTAAGCATTCCAGACATCTGTGCCAACTTGGTCTTACTTTCAAATGTGGGGGGAGGGTGCTTGCCAGCCCATTGTCCATAGCATTGCTGAAAATCATAAATTTTTGGCTTGTTTTGATGTTTTTGTTGGTTTCAGCATAGGGCATACATTTGAAACAGAAACACTTTAGAACAACAGTGAATTTTTAGAGCAGATTATTCACTGACACAATTTCTAAACCTATGCACTCTTGTGAGGTATTAAAGATGCTTCTCTACTTTTTTGCAGTTGTAAAACAGTTGTACTAGTTTGAAAGCAAACAAGTGGGAGAGCCCATGTCAGAAATACAATTTCATAGGAAAATTGATATACAATAATACAGAAACACTAATAAGTCAGAATATATATAACCTGATACCCTGTTGTTCAGGGTCTTGGTATCAGTCAGATTAAATGGTGGCTGCAGTCCTGTTGCAGTGATAGATGTGACTCTGTTGAAGCAAAGATTCGGTAGAAGGGTCTTGTCTTTCTCTGAAGGTCCAGGAGTGGTTATGTAGCTCTTGTCCTCTGGGAATTCAGTGGATTAGGCCATTTGTGGTGTTCCATCTCAGATTATATCCAGGTAGGAATTGTTGGTTCCTCCCCCTGGATGGAGCATCTCACATTAGGATGATTTAATTTTTTTATGAGTTATGCAGTGAGGCTTGATGGCCCATTAATGGAAGATATCTCCCTGGAGGGAATTAGGAGGGATGGTCATGGAAGAGATGAAGAACACTGCCCCACCTGGTTTTAACAGATGGTGATGGAATACATACTTTTGGTCACATCTTACATTGTAACGTAAGACAACAGTATTCTATTCATTGCCTATTGTTATAAGACCAGGCAATGAAGAATGTGGAACAGAATAGCATTAAAAAAAAGATGTGTTTAAGTTTTTTCTTTAAGAGAAAGAGGGAAAAATGACAAAACTACTAGAAAGGTAAAATAATTGGACAGAATTTGAAAGCATTATATCTGGTTTGTTTATTATTAATTAGATATTTTATTTAAAATCTTTTGGCTGAACAATACCACATTTTTTTTTTATTTCAGGAGACCTGTATTTTGCCTAACAGTGTGGAATCTCACATACAAAAAAAAAATAGAGGTTTGGGTGTTTTTTGTATGTGTCTGTAATTCTGCAATTTCATTTTCTCTGTGTTTCCAGTTTCTTTCATGTCTCTAAGTTGCTACAGTACAGAAAGGTTTGCAGCTTATAATTGCAAGAATCAGATGGAAAATCTTAATTAATTTGCATGCCTGTACCACTTCTATTTTCTTTTGGGACAGTAATGAAAACTGCCACCATTGTGTTAGCATCTCAAAGGAAATATCAGCATTTGAACTAGTCTGCAGCAGTTCTGGACAACAGAATAATAAATTTCAGCAAAAGCTCCGCTATTCAGTTGACAAATAGAAAACTGTGCCAACAAGATTTAAAACATCACATTCAAGCTGTAGATTCTTTGTCAAGCCATGTGTTAACTCAGCATGAGGAGCATTGTGAAGACATACCAGAAAAGCTGTCACTAGAAGCTAAAAGAACTTTAGGCTTCACTGCTTTCTTCTCACAAGGATATATGTTAAAGTTTTCTGTCAGCTTCTGCTTCAAATTAAATAAGGAATAGGATTCAGGTTTGTCTCCCACTTTTCCACTTAAACCATTAAATATCTGCAATTTTGAGTGCATCTTATAAGTGTTGTCAGAAGCCATGGGAATTTAGGGAGATTTTTCAAGAGCTGTTCTCATAAAGCAGCCAAACAATGACTGACTGCCAATATCTGTATCTAAACTTATTTCATTAAGCGTAAGCTGCCTCTTTGACAAATGCATTTATAATAACCATCCTGTAGTTCTAATGAAGCGTTTTGGAGACCTGGTCATAGAGAATTAAAAATAATATTGTCTCTTCCCTCAGATTTCCATAATTTTTTTTTTTTCCTGTGTGGAAAAGCATAATGTACCTGATTCTGTAGAAAACTGATTAACAGGAGCATATTCTAATTGTTTTTTTCTAAACCACTTATCCACAGTATAGCTTGTATGTCTTTCTTCGCATGGTTTCAAACAAGCCTAAGATTTTTACAAACTAAATTCTCTGCAGAAATCATGTTAAGAACAGAGTATAAGACTTGAATTTTTTAAACTGAAATATACTTACTTCATCTGTTGCCTCCTTAAATATATGCATAAATCTTAGTATGATGATAATTAAACTTACATGACATTGCAGACTCTCCACAAGAGATCTAGAATAAAAAACTATTTCCTCTGCTTTCTCATATTGCCTAGGTAACAGAAATGAGATTTAGCCTATAACACTGATAGTCCCAATGCCATTTCTGTTTTCTGAATCTTATAAAGAAAAATAAATATTGCAGAATAAATTATATACAGTTTATATTTTCTTTTCACGAGTTTAATATTTAGTAATCCTCACTAAACCAAACTCACCTTTGAAGTTCATGCATATTTTGCAGTGAGAAAGACTATGGGATCCAATTTCAAAAGATCTGCCCAAAAGTTTCATATCAAAATACTGATGATATTGAATAATCCTTTTGCTACTGATAAAGTATTCCATTTTGATATACAGAGTTAATTCTTATGGAATTCTATCTGAGCACAAGAACACAGAGAAAAAACAAGTTGTTTGCAAGAGTTTGCAATAAAAATTAGATTATATACTTATGAAACTGTGAATTTGCCTTTAAAAGGTTTTTCTGCAACAATGCTACCAATACTTTGGAAGTTCCAGACACTACTTACACACACTTAATGGAGAGTTATTTTAGCCTTATATTACTACATCAGGTTAATGCCACCTTACCCTACACTTACATTACTGATTTGAAGGTATCATAATACTGACTAAACTCACAATACTAACTGAATTACAATGAGGTTTTTTTCAGTTTTGGGTTTTTTATGTGTTTTTTTCTTTTGTTTTTTATGTGTGGGGCTGATCTTCAGTGACCTCAAGAGGTGGGAGGGTTGTCTTTGAGTGTCTCAAAGACAATCCTCAGTCACTGCAGGGACAATCAGAGACCTACATGTAGCACAAAGATTCAATCCAGCCTGAAGAGAGTTATTTCTTTTTTTTTTCTTTAAATCCAGAAAAATGCCCATGGAATGACTCTTTACCCCTTGAGTTCTAGCTGATACAATCTAAACAAATATGACAAGACATGACAAATGTTATTTCTGCAATATAACTTCAGATATCACTTCTGAGGAAAAAAAAATAGAACAAAAGCTGTTGTTGGTTTTCCAGCTGCAGACACTATTTGTCAAGGCTAATATTTAGTACTCCCTGGTCATGCTGCCCTATTAAAAGTCTTTGCCAAATCATTGGAAATAAGGCATTATGGTAATTAAATAATTTGCTTCATTCATATAGCTCTGCCTTTTAGGAATTATTATTTAAATTACAAAATGTTTACTGTCAACATAATGAAGATGTTTGTTTGCATCTGGGCAGCTGCCCAACAAAGATTTCAGGCATATAAGAGAAAGAAAAACTACATATAGGTTATAATTTCATCAGATATCTTTTCCACCCTAAATCCTTTTAAATTAAATTTAAAAAAAAAATCTGAAATGCACAGCAAAGAGAGATAAATATCAGTGGGATCTTGATACAAAAGTGACATGCTCTAGGAGCTGGGAAGGTATTAGTTAGCACCGGGACAAAGTAGGCCATGAGCACAGGCAGCTCAGCCTCTCAGAGGGTTGTGAAAACCTGTGCTCCCACAGCTCTGCAAAAGGTGTTAATCTGAGAGTTCCCTGGAGTTATGAGGTGGTACATTCCTAATCCCCTGCCTTTTCAGGCCACACTGATATGAGAAATGCTTGTTAGGCTTTGGCCTTGATGAACAGCACCTAGTCTCAGCTCCTCTTCAGCTTCTCAGAAACACTGTCTGCTCCCAATAACTCATGCCCCCTAATGACCTCCTGTTCTGTTTTGTTTTGTATTTCTTTTTTATGAACAGCTTTTGAAACTATGTTTTCACCTGAATGTCATAGCATCCTCATTCCCACACTTTCACAGAAAGTTGCCAATCCAAAATGCAGCAAGGATGAAACACTGCTGTAACTAAAGCCCCCTCTCTCACAGCCCTATAAACAGCAGTCCAAAACTGCTCCCCTTTGAGCTCCCTTGCACCACAGCAGACTGTGACCAGCAGCCTCCCTCTGAGAAAGACGCTTCTCAGAACCAATGCACTCTCAAGTTTATCATGCTTGGAGGGTCACCAAGTGACAATGAATCCTGGGCCAATACCCCCATGTCACCACGACATTTTTTATGAAAATCCTTTTGTCAGGATTTTCTTCTCCTGAGAAGCTCAGAGGGCCTCAGGAACAAATGTAAACAAATTACTATCTGCTAGTGTGGAATGCAACAGGTGCTTTCTTGATTGGTTGATGTTAGGTGCTTCTACTTAGTAACCAATCAAGGGTGCAGCTGGGTCAGACTCTCTGGGAGTCATAAGCCTTTGTTATTTATTCCATTCTATTCTTGTCTAGCCTTCTAAAGCATCTTTCTCTCTGTTCTTGTAGTATAGTTTTAGTGTGGTATTTTAAATATAATATATATCGTAATATAATAAACCAGCCTTCTGAAACATGGAGTCAAGATTTCTGCATCTCTTCCCTTGTCCTAGCTGCCCTGAAGACCACACCCCCACTTCTCAGGGCTCAATCCTTTGACTTCGATGCACAGGCATCTGAAGTGAGTATTTCACAGTTTTTAGGAGAAATTTTCACAGGGAGCGTGCACTGGCTCCTTATGTCCGTGTGCATATGCTATATGAAATATGGGAGAAATGCTGCTCTCCTAGATATTTAAGTACATTAGATATCTAAGATTGGCCTCTAATTAAGTTACTGTTGTGATATAGTAAATTCCATATGAATCCTTTGCTAAAGTGTTAAGTTCAATTCAAGCTATCAGTTAAACAATGTTGAGTTTCAGTATTGTTAAACCCTTGGGCCATATTTTTTTTATGCTTGCCCTTTCTATCCATTTGTCACACACACAGACACACACACACACACACAGATAGTTCTCAGTTTGTTTTAATTTGCTTTGAAAGACTGGATTTTTGTTGCTTTTTCTGGGTGGGCCTTAACCATAGAGGACATAGTAGAGTCACCCTTTCCGATGAACTTTGTCACACTGTTGCTTTATGTTAAATCTGCTCTTACTAGTGCCTGTCCCAGTGAGTCTTTAAGCAATATAAACCACTAATTTTTAACAGATTACAGTGTGACTACTTCTTGCAGTAGCAGGCCAGTTTGTGCAAAATTTCTTGGACCTTATCTGGTTTAGCATGCTTTGTATCCAAAATTCATAGTCTTAATTTTAGTCCTTTTCCAATACCACTTTGTCTGTCTGCCTGTATGGTTTCATTCTCCCAAACACATCTTGTAAGGCTCAGAAATGAGTTGTTACAGGAATGCTACAATGTTCATTACAAAAATCGCAATGAGTATTCATTGCACTTTTCTTACATGTAAGACTTAGACAAAATAGATTCTCTCCAACTGGAAAAGCAGACTTTGGGCTTGAAAACTAAATTATCAGGAAGAGTGAAAGACACAGGTTTCTTCATTTGGATTGGTACTAATACGTGAGAAAAAATATCCAGTCATTAACTATATTAAAGTAATTTAAATATGCAAAAAAATCCATATAAAGCTGTTTGTTAATATCTAAGGAAAGAACTTAAACAATACAATTTTAAATTTTGCATAGAAAACTTTCTGTGTAACTCCATATGACAACAGCAGTCAGTAAAATTTTAAAGAAAGTAATGCCAATAAATATCACAATCCGCACTCACATTGTTCAAAGAAGTAACAGAATTTGTCATTTTTCACACCTGGAACTTCTTTCTTTCTTTTTACAAGACTTCATCCAAGCTAATGAGACACTTCGGTTTTAGTTTTTGTCCTGAATCATGAACTTTCATGCACTACCACAGCTAAGAATTATTTCCTTGCATATATCCATTATAGACAATATCCTGAATCTCTATAGGGTCTATAAAAACAAAATGAAAGTGATACAGTCATACATCATGATTCATCAGGAGGAATCAGCAGGACTCACCCTATCTTTCCCTGAAAAGATAATGGCCCTTTGTGCACGTAGTATTTAAAGTAATGAACAAAACCAGAGTGAAATACAAACTCTGAAGTTAATGCCTTTACAATATGAAGAGCAGAATTTTAGCTTGGGCGCATTTATAGATTATATTTTATTGAATTTTAATTTATATATTCCATAATATTTGTAGGATGTTTAAGCTGTAGGGAAAAGAGTCATGTCAAACTGGAAATCTGGAAGCCACTATTTTGCACTTAAAGGTACCTCTAATAATTGTATATTGCCAAAAAAACTGTAATTGGCATTACTGAACTGAGGAGCTCTCAGACAAAGCTTCAGTAAGATCATGCTAGAGTTTGGTTCTCTGTGTCTGCTTATTTGTGCTGGAATATATCAACCACCATCTTTTTTATTCACAAAGTATCCAGCTGAAGTCAAGCTGAAGTCAAGCCTGAAAGATGGAGATAATTTCTACAGTTGCACTGGCTGCTACTACATAGGTCTTCTACAAAAAGCATCATCAAACAGCTGTTCATATAGGCTGCATGGCTGTGTCTGAGAAGGTTCTCTAAGACTAGAGTGTGAATGAGGATGGTTCCATTCCAAATATCATTCAGATTTCAGACTATCTTACTATATATGTGGGTCCTACATCATGTGTAGGTGAGTGGAGATAAAAGGCACTGTGAAGGTGGTGAATTCATCACTTAACATTTAGAAGAAAGAGAAACTGGCATGGGGAATCCTGAAGTAAATGGAGCCCACAATTACTGTTTTCATAGGCTCTTTGATTATCTAGTCCAATTATATTTTTGTTATCTCTAACTACTCTCCTACAAAATATGCTATGAACTCTACAGAACTCATTGAACAAAACACTGATATGAGTTATCTGAATACCTCATTGGTATCTCCAGTGTTAACTGCTTTAGCAGGAATGGAGTAAGAAATTCCATCTTACTTTAGGTAAGGGCCATGAATTATGAGACAATCTGGATATGTGCCTCTGTCGCAACAATACTCCTTTGTTGCATGATATATTAGACCTTTTCTCCCTTTCAGTTATGTCAAATAGTTTCTCACTTTTATGACCCTATCTTCAAATATCAATCCTACCAGCAGCTCACCTTTTTGAAAATCCACAGAAAAAATATTTCCTAGTTTGCATCTAGATCTTAATTGCTCATTCCCTCTGCATTCTTAATTGAATGTCTGTCTAATGTGATTTTGGCTTCTTGTTTAGAATGTAGAATTTGCTAAGGAAATTATACAAAATGCTGTATTTCACCAATCAAACACTCCAAGAGGGACAGTTATTTTTCCCATTCCTCTTTGTAAAAGTTTTAGATTAGGCACTTAATTACTCTTCTTAACATCTGAGATGTTCATGTGGCTGAGCAACTTTCTCTATAATGACCTTTTTTTTCCTATTTTAGTCAGCTAAGGGGTTCAAAATGAAAGTGTAACACTAAAATGTATTACTGTATTAGCGGAACCACATATATTTAAACTGATGGATATAGCACAATCATTCCAGTTTTTAGATTTAGTAAGCTGTAGACTTACTGGTATAAGTAATTCAGCTGGTATAGTTAATAGTTGGACAAATCAAAAAATCACAGAATCACAGAATATGCTGAATTGAGAGGGACTCATAAGGATCATGGAATCCAATTCCTGACCCTGCAAAGAACCATCCCCAAGAGTCACGCTGTAGTTATGACATTTTATGAAAATCCTTTTGTCAGGATTTTCTTCTCCTGAGAAGCTGAGAGGGCCTCAGGAACATATGTAAACAAATTACTATCTGCTGCTGTGGAATGCCACAGGTACATCCTTGATTGGTCAATGTTGAATGTTTCTACTTAATAACCAATCAAGGGGGCAGCTGGGTGAGACTCTCCGGAAGTCACAAGCCTTTGTTATACATTCCTTTCTATTCCTGTCTTGCCTTCTGATGCATCTTTCTCTCTGTTCTTTTAGTATAGTTTTAGTGTGGCATTTTAAATATAATATATATCATAATATAATAAACCAGCCTTCTGACACATGGAGTCAAGATTTCTCCATCTCTTCACCCTTGTCCTGGCTGCCCTGAAGACCACATCACACCACATGCCCGAGAGAATTCTTGTACACTTCTTGTACTCTGTCAGGCTTGGTGCTGTGACCACTTCCCTGGGAAGCCTGTTCCATTGCTTAACCACCCTCTGGATGAAGAACTGTTTTCCTAATATCCAAACTAAACCTCCCTTGATGCAGCTTCAGGCCATTCCTTTTGGTCCTGCCACTGGTCGTCAAGGAGAAGAGAACAGTGTCTGCCTCTCCTCTTCCCCTCACACAGAAGTTGTAACTGCAGTGAGTTGTCCCCTCAGTCTCCTCTTCTCCAGGTTGAACAGACCAAGCGACTTCAGCTGCTCCTCACACAGCTTCCCCTCAAGGCCCTCCCCCATCTTTGTTGCCCTCCTTTGGATTCTCTCTAATAGTTTAACATCTTTCTTACAGTGTGGTGTCCAAAACTGCCCCCAGCACTCGAGGTGAGGTCACCCCAGCTCAGAGCAGAGTGGGACAATCGCCTCCCTTGCCTGGGTGGTGATGCTGTCCCTGATACCCCCAGGACAGGGTTGGCCCTCCTGGCTGCCAGAGCACTGCTGGCTCATATTCATTGGAGCGTCACTGATTTATACATCTTAGGGTCTGACCTAGGATTTGTGAACATTGAATAACATTCCTTTGTGTGGTAAATTTCTGTTTCAAAATACAACACAGGAAGCAGCACTATTTTGCAGATCAAATGTAATGTGATGCATAACAGGACTATAACCTTTTCTACTTGCTTGCTCTGCATTATCCTGTATATGAACTAATTCACAAATAATACATCCTATATAAGACACTATGAACCACAGTGAAAGTATGATGAGTGTTGTATGAATAATTTTCTTTATTCTCAGCTCTGCAAAAGATATTTTCTATAGAAAAAAATAGTATTCATTTTTAACACTTCTTGGCTGTATATTGTAGATAGATGTATTCATACACACAGACATATATATTATGGCTGTATGTATACATGCATTATGTACAATTATGTATATGCATCTATATACAAAACAGAATGCAAATTTAATAAAGGCACTAAAGCTATTTCATTATCAACATATGAGGCATAACAGAATATGTTGTAGATCAGACAAATGATACTTATAAATGAACCAGCTAAATGAATCAACCATACCTTATTTGATGGGATGGTGTCAACGTTGCAGGGAGACAACAAAACCAACAACCTAGCTAGCAGTTTCTACAGGAAGGTCTAAAGATTAGCTGACTTAGAGAACAAACACACACGCACAAGGTTGGTCCTGTGGAGAGAAAACTAAGACAGTGCCTAGCTTATGCACAGAGCATTTGAATGTCAATTCCCAACTTGTATTTTCTATAGCTGAAAAATAAATGGCAGATTTAATTTCACAGTTGTGTCAATTGCATCTTTTATAAATATACAGGATACTTGAAATATATATAAATATTGAAATATATATAGATATTGAAATATATACAAATATACAGGATACTTGAAAAAGAAAGCTGTAGGGAAGACCTAGAAGAGTTCACTCCTGGCTATTTTGTTACTGATTTGGCAGAGAAATTAAATCAATCTATTCTAGGGATATTTATTTACTCATAAAAATGCTACTGGTTGGATTAACTATTCCTGATATTATTTTAACTTGAAATGGTATTAGAGAAGGAAATTAATAAGTAAGAAAATCTTTAGTAGGAAATTAATAAATAGACAAAACGTTAACCAAGGTAACTGCTTGCAAATTATAATGGCCATATCTCAATGCTGTCCACATTTGTCATTAAATACAATGACACACTTGACTATAAACTGATTCTGACAGCAGAAGAGAGTTCTAGCTAAAATCAACAAGGGTAATGTTGACTGGAATGACAATCAGCTTCACGCTCTCAATCTTTCCTTTGTTAAACTGAAAATGTGCATCAAATCTTGGCATTCTCAGCTATGGACACAGGATTCTAAACATTCTCTGAACTTTTACTTTCCAGGTCATCCACATTTTTTGATTGTTTGGGGTACTAAATTTATTTATTTCAGTGCTAATACTGATTATTATCTTAATATTAACTTTCATGCTAATATATGTGCTTTATATGTGTGTACACATTCAAAGTGTGTCATGCAAAAGTAGGAGTACATCATTGCTGTAGTTA